>NC_071613.1:56783338-57531839 GCF_014839835.1 Dryobates pubescens
GATTACCTCTGAAGGTAGTGAGACTCTGCTCTTGAGCACGTCTGAAATTACAGGCATAGAATCATTACAAGCATTTACCTGTGCTGTAGAAAGCCAAATTCACCCTCTTCAAAGGCACAGGCTAAAAAAGCCCCAAGCCTTCTTTTCCCTGACATCTCTCCAGGTGCATTGTCATGGGGCTCCACAGCCAAAGGGACTCTGTTTTAACTATTTCACTGTATTTTATTCCTTGCAGTAGCAATATTGTTTGCATTAATAGTGTGACATTATATTGGCCTGGCATAAACCGATCCCACATTTCATACAGCCCTCTAGTGCAGAGCACTGCATGTTCCTGAGGGCTTGGTTTGTACCTGTCTGAAAGGAGAGGATGTTGTGCTGCAGTATCAGCTGAGACTTGGCATTGCAGTGTCCTGGCTTCTCCTCACATGAAACACCTTTCACAAAGGGAAGCTGAGCTTTTCCTGCAGTCCCTTCCCATAGCATACAGTGTAGAACTCACTACCAGCTCTTGCACAAAGCAGCTGGCACTGAACAGAAAAGACACAAAAGATCGACCAGAATTGAAACTACCTCAAAATGAAATGAAAATCATCTCCTATCAGCAGCATCTCAGAAGTACAGCTGCCTTTGAACAATGCAAACTAGCCTCTGAATTACCTGATGGACCTGAACAGAACCACAGAGTGAATAGGGAAATATCTCACACTCAGGTCATCTTTTCTTGCCTAAGAGGAAAGGCAGCCTCAATGCTTTCTGCTATTTAATGCCTTTTAATCCCACTTTGAATGCTGCATCCAGTGCCTGAAGGGATCCTGCAGGAAGGCTGCAGAGGGACTTCTCCTGAGGGTGTCTAGAGACAGGCCAAGGGGGAATGGTTTGAAGCTGAGGCAGAGCAGGGTTAGAGTGGAGCTGAGGAAGAAGTTGTTCAGCAGGAGGCTGCTGAGACTCTGGCCCAGGCTGCCCAGG
The DNA here is from genome assembly GCF_014839835.1 of Dryobates pubescens. NCBI lineage: Eukaryota > Metazoa > Chordata > Aves > Piciformes > Picidae > Dryobates > Dryobates pubescens. Next base: position 56,784,308 of record NC_071613.1, read on the forward strand.
GAGGCTGTGGCTGCCTCCTGCCTGGGGGTGTTGCAGGCCAGGCTGGATGAGGCCCTGAGCAGCTGAGTGTAGTTGAGAGGTGTCCCTGGGCATGGTGGGGAGGTTGGAGCAGATGAGCTCTGAGGTCCTTTCCAACCTGAGCCACTTTAGGATTCAATGGATGCTTTCCAGGAGTTGTTCTCTAAATAATAATTCTGCACTGCAGTAAATTTTAATTTCCCATTAAGGGAGACTTGATGATGCCCCTTCAGAAGTGCTGGACGCAGGGTTCTGTCCTTCTGTATCCCAGGCTGGAAATGCAGCCAATGCTACACTTAGGAGTGAAATCAAGGTGCTGTAAGAAGAGCCACGGAACATTTTTGCTCTTGTATTTGACAACAGGAGGAATGAATTTTCTTTTCTTTGAGGTTCAGACACTACAAATCTCATCTGCTGTCTGATGTTCAATTTATTTTGTCATTTCCCAAAAGAGCTTCCTGACAGGTGAGTGCTTGGAGTGGGGCTGCTCTTCAGCCCTTTCCTGCCTGGGGGGTGGCCTTCATTTAGCAGGAGCTTAAATCTCCCAGGCAAAAGTTGTACATAAATTCACTTGAATGTGTAAATCAATGAGCTTGGAAAATGGCTGTAATCTGGGTACCTGGTATCTTTTTCAATCATTAAACCATATAATAGGCACAGAGAAATAAGAGCAAAATGAATTAGAGTGAGGAAACGAGGTGGGGTTTTTTTTTCCCAACCTCTTATTTTTAACAGGTGAATGTAATGGAAGATCAATAGTGCTGGCCAGGGTCAGCTTTCCTGTAGGGAGGTGGTAATATTTGCAGTTCTCCACAGGGCCTTGTAGAGCATCTCAGCCATGCCCATCAATAGCCTTTGATTTCAGTAATGCATCTGTTTGAAGCAGAAAATGCCAATCATGCTGTCTTGTGCACTGATGCATGAGAAAATCAATAATAATGGAATTTAGTCATCAAAGCATGTTACAAGGTGGTGTACAAACATTAATTAACCTTTAAAAAGAAGTATGGGAAAAGTAATATCATTCCTGTTTCAGAGCTTGGGCTAACTGGAGTGCAGGAAGATAAGCCTTGACTGGGTTCTTCCAGCATCACAGGGCTCCAGCTGAAGGTGGAGAAAGGGCAAGTCCTCAGATCCAAGGGTGCAGTTTTATGTGTAGGACATGGCTGGAAGACCTGAGATCCTCTTTAAGGGCCTCTCTCCTTCCCACCCACACAGCAGTGATAGTGGGGCAGCACCAGCTCTAGCTCTCTGTGCCTGATGCAAGAGCAGATCTTAGCTAGCAGGCTGTACCTGGGGCAGTGCGCTTTAAAGGAGGCTTTCCTGGTACTGAGAGGGGGTTTCAGGTAGTTCTGCACACACCCCACCAGTGTGGGGCTGTGCTGGTGAGCAGTGTGATCACCACTGTGGTCTAAATGCTGAAGGAGAAGCTCTGCATGCCCCATTGCAGTGGGTGTTTTTCGGGGGGTGGGTGTGGGGGCAAGTCCTCCTGCCTGTGGCAGCATCTCGACTCAGGCTGTGTGAAGTGTTTCCTTTTTCCCTAGTATATAAACCAATATATCCTAGTGACATATTATGGGCTCTTTCATTAGATTTAATTTCTTCTCTTGTTTATTTTATTGCACTGACTGCAGAAGAATGCCATACTGTGCTTGCCGTTGCCCTAGGGCTTGGGGGTTTTCTCCTATATAAATATTATCTTTTTGATGATTCCGAGAATTCTGAGGAAGGAAAAAAAAAATATTGATTTCTCTGTGTCAAAAGGCTCTTCTCTATCTCATAAATATTCTTTTTGTCAAGATTTAATAATGCCTTGTCCAAGCCAGTGCTTAAGTGGAATAGATTTATGTTAATACAAACTTTCTTTGGTATTAGGATGATCAATTTTTCAGTGAGGGGTGGGGAAAAAAGGAAGGTGTCGGGAGCAACAAATGATCATTGTGCTATGGCTGGCTGGTAACCTCAGGTTCAACCCAGATGATTTTGAGGAACAGATCCTTGGGTGGATGTTAGAGTGCATGCAAGGCAAGAGGCTCTTTTTGCATAGCTCCCTGTAGCAGAACTCCTCATGCTTATCGATGTCAACAGGGGTGGAATTAAAACGGCTGCACGGTGGCTTTCCACACTTGGCTTGGGTATTATCTGGGAACATGAAAATTAGAGTTGATGCTCAGGTTTAACTCTGAAAAAACCACCCAGTCCAGTGAGGTTAAAAAGCAGTGGGAGAGTTTTCCACGTTGTTCACTAGGCTTTTAGCCAGGCTGCAGCCCGACACTAAGAAGGCAGGGAGAAGCTTTCCATGGACTTGAATGGAAGTCCCTTAATGAGGCAAAATCCTCTCCTAACTAAGGGTGAGAGTAATTAGGTTTTAAAGTACTCCATGTATGAGGACAAGCAGAGTGATTGCAATGAAAATGGATACCAATGAGATGAGATACTCAATTGTACTCAATGTGATAAAAGCCAGTTTGGGACTGAGGAGATGAAGACAACTGGAGCAGTATTACTCTTCTTTTGGGCTGTTTGTGCCTGTTAAAGGAGAACAGCAGATAAGTGATGACTGCATGCAGAATGCAACTTTTATAGGGTCACCTCTGACTGAGAATGGTAAAAAACCCCAAACAACTGAGTCTGCTGCCTGCTTTCACTGACCCTGCTTTATTCCAGAGGCTTTCCCTACAGGTGATTTCTACAGATGAAGGCTGGGTTTTGTTCCTGACTTTCTAACCACGAGGAATGCAATTTAGAAGTAAATAGGTTCCTAGTTTAATGAGCTGAGCTTTGGTTTTACTTTATGCCTTTGCTGGTAGAACAACCACCACACAACAAACAAAAAAACAACAAATAAACAAAACCAAAACCCAACCCAAGACCAACTAATGAACCAAACCCCAAAACAAACCCCAAACCCCAAACCAACCAAACAAAACCCCTCAAGTATGTGAAATGGAGAATGGCAAGATGAATGTGCAGTGTATTTTTGTGGTTCTGGTGAGTTGCTCTGAACTCATGCCTCAGCCACAGATTGAGGTGGAAAGGTAAAACTCTTTGCTTTTGTGAGACCCCAGCCTCACATCCAGTTCTGGTGTCCCCAGCATAAGAAGGACACAGAGCTGTTGGAGAGAGTCAGAGGAGGCCACAGAGATGATCCAAGGGCTGGAGCAGCTCTGCTGTGAGGATAGGCTGAGGGAGCTGGGGATGGAGCTGAGGAAGAAGTTCTTCAGCAGGAGGGTGCTGAGACTCTGGCCCAGGCTGCCCAGGGAGGCTGTGGCTGCCTCCTGCCTGGGGGTGTTGCAGGCCAGGCTGGATGAGGCCTTGAGCAGCTGAGTGTAGTTGAGAGGTGTCCCTGGACATGGTGGGGAGGTTGGAAGAGATGATCTCCCTTCCAACCTGAGCCATTCTATGGTTCTGTGTATATTGATGCTTTGTATATTAATGTGACTCACAGTTTGACTTGCTGCCTAACAAAAATAAGAGGGTTCTGTTTCTTTCTGCAGCAGGGTTTCAGACCAGTGAGCCTTCTGGCAGGGTGATCAAAGTTGAGTTTCAGTGATGGCTGTGGAGATTGCCAGCCTCTATTGTATATAATTAGCATATATTCAAAATTCTTCTTGGTTATACCAGTGAGGAGCCAGAAGCTCTCTCCTGAGATCAATGCATTTTCTCTGCTATTTGCACTGCTGAAAGCGCAGTTCAGCTCGCTCTGTGTTTCTCTAATGTGTTGTACACAACTGTGAATACATGTTTGATTACAGTAGAAATGTGATTAAATTTTGGCTTTGTTTGCTTTACCTGCCTCTGCTCACTGTATCTCTGCTGAGATTTATCCCATTGTTCAAAACTCTTCAACTGCTTCAGATAGCTGCCAGAAAAATGACAACAGCAAACAACAAACAAACAAAATCCTTTCTGCCAAGACCTTGATTCTTTTAGTCCTACAAACGTGGGCTTTATCTCTGCTGCTGTGGCACATCTCTGCGTTGGGTATTTCCATTCTCTGCAACAACAGAAACAGAGGCTTGCAGTCCAACCAGAAGAAATGAATAGGTCTTTAAACATTAATTTATAGAACAGTGGTCTTTCTGTGCAGCTGCTAGGTAGAGTTTCCTGTGGTGTTCCAGCAGTGGCTAGTTGGCCAACAGGAACATTGAAAGTGATTCTGATAATCCCAGCCACCTTGTGGCCTCTCCCAAGAGGCTTTCTGTATGTACTGCTGTGCCTTATTGACCTGCAGGTGGGACTGCCATAGATCCATAGAATGGTTTGGGTTGGAAGGGACCTTCAAGATCATCCAGTTCCAATCCCCTGCCTCAGGCAGGGACACCTCCCACTAGCCCAGGTTGCTCAAGGCCTCATCCAGCCTGGCCTTAAACACCTCCAGGGAGGGGGCTTTCTCACCCTCCCTGGGCAACCTGTTCCAGTGTCTCACCACTCTCACTGTGAAGCATTTGTTCCTCATCTCCAGTAGAAATCTGCCCTCCTCAAGCTTCAATCCAGTCCCCCTTAGCCCATCACCACAAGCCCTTGCAAAAAATCCCTCCCCAACTTCCCTGTAGGTCCCCCTCAGGTACTGGAGGGCTGCTGTAAGCTGATGGGTGGAGAAAGACTGCTTCAAAGAGGACACAACTCCTAGGTGTCAGCCGAGGTTTGTCATTTATGAGTGCCTCTGCAATCCCAAACACCAATAAAATGCTAAATCAAATGTTGCCAGCATGGTTGTCCTGTTTTACAGGCGAGAGGCACGCTCCCGGGCAAATCAGCCCTGTTACTTTAATGCCTGGCAACAGAAGCCAGAGTTCTCTAGCTGCAATTTTTCCTTTCAATCCCCCCCATTTTATGAAGTAAGCCTCTGTTTATTATCACCTGCTCTCCCTGTTTGAAGCAGGGAAGTACAAGAGATCTTCTCTGAGCAAGAAGGGCAGATGTGGTCATGGAACTTGCTTCTCTGTACTGCCTTGAATTTTCATGACATGGTTTTATACTTTTTGTTGGAAACAATGTGCCAGGCACTGACTGGATCAATAAAAATTGATTTTTGAATAGTGAGTAGGAGCAAACAATGGCATAAAAGGGGAAATAATCTTCTGCTGAAAGCGATTGGGTAATACACTTCTTACCAGTAACTGATGGGCTCGTGAGATAAAAAATAAAGTGAACATTTATGACCTGGGGGGCAGGGGGAAGAATAAATAGTTTTTAATTCTCATCTGTGATATTTTTATGACTGATACAGAACAAAGTATCTCATTTTATTCCAAGCAGGGTGGTTCTGGGTTGTTGGTTGGTTTATGGTTGGTTGTTTTTGTTTGTTTGGGGTTTTTTCCATCTTTGCTGGCTTAGTCGTGAGAGAAGTGTGCTAAGTAGACCCAGAAGGGCTTTCAAAGGATGGATTGCTATTGCTTTGGGTTGTACAAAAAGGTTAATTATGGAGGTGGGGAAAATGTTGCTGCTTTAATGATAAGGGACTGCTCCAGAGAAGTGACTAACTGAGCTAGTTTTCAGGGTCATCTTAATTTTAAATGACACAACATCAGGCTCCTTGATCATCCCGAGCGTTGGAAATGAAAGGTCCGACATGCATGAGAAATACCTAATGACCAGAAAATCCAGGAGAGGTAACTGGGGAGGAGATCATCCAGAAAGTCATTCATTAAAATTTTTTTTCATCTTACCCAGGTTTTTTAGGGTTTGATTTTATTTCCCCCTGAAAACTAATTTTAGCATGTACCAAACCAAAGTTGTGGACTTTCTGCCGGAGTTTATAGACTGTTAAATAGAACAGAACTTGCGATAAATCAATCTGTAATTTACCCTCCTGCTTTTTATTCTTCTGTTCATGGGACATTATTCTGCCACTCTGCAGGATTTCAAAGGAGAATAGAACTGGAGTTTTATTGTTGACACAGTAAAGTTGACATATGATCACCATTTCTGCTTTAGTGTTGGTCCTGTAATACGAGTTTGCAACTGGGAAATACATATTTCTTCCCCCCCCCCCCCCCCCCCCCCCCAGTTTAGCACTAAGTGGCTGGAAAAGGAAAAGGTCTGTTCAAGGTTTGTGTTCAATGTTTCTTTGCAAGGAATATGAAGGCCTTTCAATTACAGCATTGATTAGGAAATGCAAGAAAGACTACCTGTCAGATTAAAGAATGGTTACTGAAGAGCATCATCCTGCAGAAGTGGTGAGACCAATGGTGGGTAAACCTTTCTAGGGGCCAGGAATTGGCCTTCTGCTCAAATCAGTGCTCTTAGGGATTCATGAATCCAGGCAAAATCGCTCCAGGCTCGTGAACCTCTAAGAAACCTGACAATAACCAGCTGTCTGCTGAGACTCCCACTGAGCTGTCCTTGAGGATCACCTCTGAGCAGCTCAAAATGCAGGTGGTTGGGTTCCAGGGCTGTTCTGCATTAGGAATGGTTAGTGCTGTGCTGCCAAGCTGGTCCTGCTAGAATTCCATAGCAGAGGGAAATCCTCTAGGGCTTAGGTACAAGTTATGTTTCAATACCTTCTGTATCTGTTACCCTATGGCTTTTGATTGCTGTCATTATTTTAAGTCATGTGAGTTATTTTTCAGGACTAAGCTAATGCAGACCAGGCTACAAGGAGTTCTGAGTTTTCACAGAATGATAGGGGGTGGAAGGAACCTCTGGAGATCGTGCAGTCCAACCTTCTTGCTGAAGTAGGGCTGTCCACAGCAGGTTGCCCAGGATTACATCCAGGAATGTATGGAATCTCTCCAGAGAAGGAGACTCCACAAGCTCTCTGGGCAGCCTGCTCCAGGGCTTCTTTTCAGATGGAACTTCCTGTGTTTTACTCTGTGCCTCTTGCCTCTTGCCCTGTCACTGGGCACCAGTGAAAAGAGACTGGCCCCATTCTCTTGGCACCCATCCTTCAGATACTGATAAGCATTGGTAAGATCCACTTTTAGTCTTCCCCAGCCTAAACAGCCCCAGCTCTCTCAGCTTTTCCTTATCAGAGAGATGCTGTAATCCCTTCCTCAGCTTTGTAGGCTCCACTGGACACTCTGCAGTAGTTCCCTGTCTCTCTTGAAGTGAGGAGGCCGGAACTGGACACAGATGTTGCCTGACTAGGGCGGAGCAGAGGGGGAGGAGAATCTTCTTCAACCTGCTGGCTGCACTCTTTTTAATGCACCCCAGGAATTAATTTGCCTTCTGGACCATGAGGGCACACTGCCGGCTCATGGCTAGCTTGCCCACAAGGACCACCAGGTCCTTAGCTGTGGAGCTGCTGTCCAGCAAGTCAAGCCCTACCCTGTACTGATGTATGTGGTTATTCCCTGATAGGTGCAAGACTCTATACTTGCCCTTGTTAGGTTTCCCTCCACCCAGGCTCCAGGTTTTTGTGTTCTATTCTGTCTTTGGATTTGCAAGAGCTGACACTGACTTCTGAAGGCAGACGTGTTTTAATCCTCCTCTACCCTATGCTGACTTGAACAAACCAGAAATCATCATCTGTCTGCCTCCTGTGCAAACAGAGTGCCTGTAGGAAATGACCAGGGAAGGGCCTGATGGGTATTCCCAAGGCCATTCAGCTGCTTTTAGTTCTTCAAAATCCAATATTCCAGTGTTTAAAAAATAATCATTTTCTAATCCTAACCTGTTGCTGCTGCAATCAATGGAAAAAATGCTTCAAGTAAGACAGGACTGTTGCTGCAGGAGAAATGAGCAGAGGTAGGTGTTTGGAAGTTATTGCAGTCATTTGTAATTCATAAAATTAATGAGGGTTGTAGAAAAGTTAATATCTGGAGATCCTTAGAACACAGGCAGTTATTAAAAACATTATTAACAGTGAGATGGAGAAGCATTTTGTTTTTCACACTCATCTGTTGCACTTTTGAAACGTGTTTGTCTTACAAACGGTGACAGCGCAGGCACGGTAGCTGGGGGAGCTCAGTGGAACTGGGCTGGGTGTGAAGCATGGGGACTCAGCAAAGCATTCCCTGGGTGAATTATTCACTCTCATGTATTAGGCTGCTCTTTGGTCCTTTATTGGTTCTTTGATGCAAGGGAAAAGGTCATGTTTGTGCAGTGTTGGGGAACAGGGCTGGCCCTCACTTAGGCTGTGTCTGTGGTAGGACTTAGCTCAGGTCCAGCGTGGCACCTGACCTGCTGCATCTTGCTGCTTCCCAGGGCAGGCACAGGCTGAGTGTTGAACTCTAGCAGGTGTCAGGAGGTTGTGCATGAAATAAATAGATGTGTTTGTGAGCTTTTGTGGCTCTGGGGTTGTGTTTTCTTGTCTTGTTGGTAAGAGTTACAATGCTTACTCCCAAAGTTGCTTAAAATGTTGGCTCCCATAGCCTACAGTGAGAGAGCAAAACTGCTGCTCCTTCCAAGAAGGCAGAGGCAGATTGCTGGGGTGATGCACTGGCAGGTGGGGTGGACTAGATGATCTCCAGAGGTCCCTTCCAACCCCTATGCCTCTATGATTCTGTGGTGTGGAGTTCAAGAAAATATTTCTGGTAGAATAATGTGGAGAAGCTGGTCAGAGAGTCTGAGGCTTCCAGTGATGAACACAGAAGCCATGGCTGCAGGAAGGGACTGGTTGGTGGATGGAGAGGGCCATTGCAAACTGAAATAGGTGGCATTGAAAATGAAGATAGACAGCTGAAAGCAAGGCAAAGACCTGGAGAAGAACAGCATTTAGTAGGAAAATGCTGTGCTGAGCACTGGGTTTAGTGACTTGTGAGGTTATGGGTTAGCCAAGAGAGTCTTGGACACTAAAAGCACAGAAAAGCAGAACTGTGGATATTGAGAGTCTGGAAAATGAATGGGATGAAAAAGACTGAGGGGGCTGCCCAGGGAGGTGGTGGAGTCACTGTCCCTGGAGGTGTTCAAGAGGGCACTGGACGTGGCACTTGGTGCCATGGTCTAGTAGTCATGAGGTCTTGGGTGACAGGTTGGACTTGCTGATCTTTGAGGTCTTTTCCAACCTTGTTGATTCTATGAGGGATTGGGAGGAAAAGTGGTTTGGTTGTGCCTGTGGTGAGCAAATGAAGTCCTGGTGAGGACTCCCCAGTGCTTGAGGGAGTGAATGTAGAATAACTGCGCTCCAAAGATCTCTTGGGCATTAGAAACTCCTGGCTCAGTCTGGGTAGACTTTCCTGCAGACAGCATCTCACTCAATGGATGAATTCTTCCCATGTAAAAAAGTAGTGTATGGTAGAGGATATAGCAGTAGTGTATAGTAGGGTATATAAAAGCTGAGTCTTAATGAAATGCCTCCCCCAGTAAATCTGAAATACAAGCACTTGGCTTTATTTATTGTGAAACATGCAGTTTTGTGATGACAGACAGCTCCATTTGCTTTTCTTTGAGGTAAATACAGCAAAATAAATATTCCTATTTACTGTAGTTATTCCTGACTAGCATATGGGAGCTTGCAGCAGCAGCAGCAGGGTATATAGATTTAAGAGTTAAGCAGGACTTCAGTGTAATTCCCGTCGAGCATTTAGCTAGGAACTTTGTGCAAGGAGAATTACTGAGCTGCTCATTTCATGACTTATTTGTTTATATGGAAATTCAATTAGCAGGGCCCCTGTGGTTTCCTTACCTTTGCTCTTCAGGGATTCTCACCAGGAAAAGTACCAACACAGCAGGCTTTTGGCACCCACAAAGTCCCACGATTGGCAGGGTGCTCCCATGGCACAGGGACGAGCCAAGGCAGTGCAGCAGGGAAGGAGCTGGGGAGTGAGACTTCAGGGCCCTTAACTGAACTCCTGAGGCTGACATTAACAAATGCCAGCCTCAGGTATTGGGGGGAGATAATATCAGTGAAGGGAGGAGCAGCATTGTTTTATTAAAGCCATTGTTGGCCCAGAAAGGCTCAGTTACAGCCTGTGCTGTATGAGCACTCGCAACTGCTTGCTCTGTTTGGACTTTTCCTCTCTTTTTCCTTATTTTGTTAGGAGCTGGATATCCTTTAGGACAGAGAGTTGTGTGGAGTCATCCTCAGCAGGGAGGAATGTGCTGGCATAGCACTGTGTACATGTGGGGATGGAGGTGGGAGGCACTGGGCACCACATCTCTCTTATCTGCTGCCAATTCAGCTGGTTCTGGGCCCTGGTGGTTCCAGGTCTGGGTCTCCTCGCAGCAGCAGCAGCCAAGAGCCAGTGCTTCCAAGCTGTTTGCAGAGTGTTTCTGTCACTGCTTTGAAGCAGGCCATGTCCCTCAGGAGTCTCTCTTGAAGCCTCCAGCATTTTTTGTGCTGGTGGCTGTGCCTAAGTCAGCCCAGATTTACAAAGAGGTCCACATATGCCTGTTACGCTGTGATGATGAAACAAGCTTTTCTTCATGGCAAGTCAAATATATTCCCACTTGTCTGCCTCCATATGGTTATTGATAGGAATCCTTCCAGTCCAGGAGAGCCCAGAGCATACAATGGGTGGTGAACCCCACACCTTTCCTCTGGCATTAGCAGTATGCACCAAGATGCACCAGAGAACAGAGCTGTGGACAGCAGCATACACTGGTAGCTGCAGAATGCCAAACTCAAAACAGATGGCAGTGCCAGCACCATGCTGCTAGTAACATCCTTTTGATGCAGCCCATGAAGGAGTGACTCAGAGGCTGGGTGCATGAAATGCAGCTCAAGCACCCATAAGAGCAGCCTTTGTCTGGAACAAGCAGCCCTCTTAGCTACATCACTCTGTTCCCAGCAGACACACAAGAATAAGGGCATGGAACTGCTGGAGCAGGTCCAGAGGAGGCTGTGAAGCTGATCAGAGAGGGCTGGAGAACCTCCCCTATGAAGACAGGCTGAGAGAATTGGGGCTGTTCACCCTGGGCATGGCTCCACAAAGACCTTCTAGCAGCATTCCATTATTTGAAGGGGACTTACAGGGTAGCTAGAGAGGGACTTTTTACAGAGGCATGGAGTGACAGGACCAGGGGGTAATGGCTTCAAGTTGTGGAGGCTCCAACCCTGGCAGTGTTCAAAGGCAGCTTGGACAGGGCCTTGAACAGCCTAGTCTAGCAGGAGGTGTCCCTGCCCGTGGAAGGGGGCTTGGAACTTGTTGCTCTTTAAGTTTGCTTCCAAGCCAACCTATTCTGTGATTTTCAGTTCCAGATTTCCTGAAACAATCACAGCCAATAATAAAGGAAGCTCTGTAACCCAAACAGTGATACCTCCTCTGCTAAATTCTGTGGGCTTTAATCATTGGTGTCATGGTGCTTCCCAAACACCAGGAGACAAAATGTTGGCAGCTCTCTTTTGCTCAGTTGGTGTCCAGATCCTAATTATATTTGTTATTGTTTGGTTTATTGTAGAAATGAAGAGAAGCCCTTCATTTGTTTTGAAGGTGGCAGCTATTGACTCTCCTTTAGATAGTTTCTGTGAAGTTTGGTGACTTAAAAGGGAGCTACAAAATAAGGAGTATTGACACCTGGTTGCAAACACCACACCTCCAAGTGAGCATCCATTTATTGAAGTAGCTGTATGCCATTTTAAAACTAAAAGTCTTCAGATGCAAAGAGGAAGGATGCAAAGAGTCATTTCACAGCTTATTAACCCGTGCTGCTCAGCAGAGGAGAGGCAGAGGAAATAGCAGATCCCCCCTGAATAGAGCTTGATCATTGTGTTGGGTGTTGATGAACTGAAACAGTGACATTCAGCAAGCAGGTTTTAATGCCTTGGTGGCAGATATGAAATGGAGAGCAAATATTCCTAGTGGACTCCACAAGCTTATCCCATCAGTGTCTCCAATTGCTTCAGTCAATCATAACCCCCCTGAGAGAGTGCCGGAGTTGGCCTTGTCTCAGGCAGGTTCATTGACTTTTATTGTGCAATGTATTTTGTCCTCTGCTGGAAGAAGACAGTGGGGCAAACACAGGCTTTGCATTCAGCCTGCTCTTAATAGCAAGGAAGGGAGTTTGTTGGAAAGGGAATGGGGACAGGCACGTGTTCTGGGTGAGAGCCTCCTGCAGAGGAGGAGCTGCTCTGGCTCTTTTAAAAGACATCATCAGCCTGAGATGCAGTTAATTCATTATGTTTTTCCAACACTTCACAGACACTTTCAGGTGTTACATCTCTGCCCCTCGTGTCAACAATGTAATTTTTTTCCTGCCTCTCTTAATTTTCACCTCTGCAGCTCCATGGGAGCCTGACACCCACAAAAAAAGCGGCCAGGGGATGACTTTATTCAGCAGTCTGCCCCTGATGGGGGCTCAGTGCACAGTGCCCATTAAAGTGAAGGGATTTCAGCACAGGAGCAGCGATCTGCTTGGACACAGCTAGGAAAACTGGAGCTTACTGATGTCTTTTCAGAACAGCAGCTGGGAAGCTGGTGACTCCCTGCAAAAGAGTGCTGCCAGCACCTCGTGGCATTTATAACCCCCACAGCAGTGCAGGGATGAAAGGCAGCCCACAACTCAAGAGTATTGGATTCCCATTCAGAGAAAGGGCTGTGATTATGGAGCACAGAGTGGCTCTAAGAAACATTCAGTTTCTCAGAAGTCCCAGAAGACTAAGTAGATGACATCACTAATTGTTGTTTAAGCAGTGGAGAGCTTGGGGCTGGCAATGGCTGCAGAAAGGTGTGTGGGGGGGGGATTTCAAAAACAGAGAACTGTTAGATGCACCTGAAGGGCTGGAGAGAAGAGTAGAGTCAGAATGGAATGGGCATTTGGGGTAAAAGAATCCTAGAAGGGCTCAGGTTGGAAGGGACCTCAGAGCTCATCTCCTCCAACCTCCCTCAGCTGCTCAAGGCCTCATCCAACCTGGCCTGCAGCACCCCCAGGCAGGAGGCAGCCACAGCCTCCCTGGGCAGCCTGTGCCAGAGTCTCAGCACCCTCCTGCTGAACAACTTCTTCCTCAGCTCTACTCTAACCCTGCTCTGCCTCAGCTTCCAACCATTCCCCCTTGGCCTGTCTCCAGACCCCCTCAGAAAAAGTCCCTCTGCAGCCTTCCTGCAGGATCCCTTCAGGTCCTGGCAGGCAGCTCTGAGGTCCCCCTGGAGTCTTCTCTTCTCCAGGCTGAGTAACTCCAGCTCCCTGAGCCTGGAAGGGAAACTGGTGGGCTAGGGGAGAGGACAGTAATTTTGAGGGAAGCATTTTTAAGTTGTGGTGGGTTGAAATTCTCCCTCCCCCAACATTACCTTTGCCAGACCAGCTCAGGTGGAAGCAAATGACAACTGCCACATAAGTGCTCTATAAGAAGATGCTCTCTTTGTGGTGTGCATTGTAGAAAAGAGAGGTTCTGCTGGTGGCTTTGTTGTCCAGTGAGAACACCCAATCCTGTGCTCCCAGCTTCCATGCCAAACAGGAGGGAGCCCTGTGAGGCCTGCTGGCAACACATTTCCATTTAATGGAAATTAAATGATGTCACATGTAAGAACTTGGGTGCAGTTGGCCAAGAAAAAGTAGAAGTAGCAAAAGATTATTTATCATTAAAGGCCATAAATCAGTTTGGTAAGATCTCTTGAGAGGGAAATAGTGCCTCAGCTGGTTGGATGTCATCCCTGGTGGGCAGGACCTGAGTAATGGCAAACTGAACCCAAGGGGGATTTGGTAAGTGGTCCCAGTTCATTAAGATATTAGCAGTTCAGCAAAAATAAGAACAACATTGAGAAATGGAATGGATGTAGATACCATTAGTGTGTTTTAATGGATTCCTTCTCTGGCCCTTTATCTCCTGGCCAGCATTGCTTTCAAATGCAACAAAAAATGGAAGAGACATGGAGTGGAAGTGGAAGAAGGACTGGCCCTCATTTAGGCTGTGTCTGTGGTAGGACTTAGCTCAGGTCCAGCGTGGCACCTGCCCTGCTGCATCTTGCTGCTTCCCAGGGCGGGCACAGGCTGAGTGTTGAACTCTGGCAGGTGTCAGGAGGTTGTGCATGAAATAAATAGATGTGTTTGTGAGCTTTTGTGGCTCTGGGGTTGTGTTTTCCTGTTTTGTTGGTAAGAGTTGCAAGACTTACTCCCCAAAATTGCTTAGAGCGTTGGCTCCCATAGCCTACAGCGAGAGCAAAACTGCTGCTCCCTCCAGGGAGTCATCCCTGAGCTCTTGGCAGAGGCAGACTGCTGGGGTGATGCGCCGGCAGGTGGGGTGGACTAGATGATCTCCAGAGGTCCCTTCCAACCCCCATGCTCCTTTGATTGTGTGAAAGTGTGGCTGTGAGCGTCTCTGGGAGAGCTGCAGTGCTGATGCTCTTGATCACCACTCACAACTCTGCACTGACACTGCAAGCACTCGCAATTAAAATCCAGGATCCAGGTGCCTGGTGGTGCCAAGGAAGAGACACAGAGAGAGATGTTCTGTCTTCAGAGTATCTGTGAACTTCAACCTGACACATCTGGCAACAGCTGCTGCTTGTCTTGTAGGAAGAAATTCTTGTTGATATTTCCTCTCTTACCTTTCAGATGCTTCTAGAGAGGCTGAAATGTGTATCTGAAAGGCAAAATATTCTGCCTGTAGCTAGTTAAAACAGGAAGCCAGGGCAGTTCCTCTGTCATCCTGCTACAGCCACAACACAAGTGTGAGCTCTGTGTGTCAGGGGTTGCTTAGGACCTCACAGGTCTGTGTGAAATTTAAACATTAACATCCCCTTAGGTGATAGGGCCCTCACAGAGCTCCAGTTGCTGAGGAAATTCCAGAGGCTGAATTAGTTTGGCACAGTGATGAACTAGATAAAAACCAAGTTGCAAAAAGAAAGGAAGGAAAAAAGCTGGGTTCTTTCTTCCTTGTATGTCCAAAGGGCTTGAAGAAAAACCTGACTCCTCACTGAACTCTCTCTCTGTGGATGCTGCTTCTTTCAGTTTGCTCCTTGCTGGTTTTATGATCAGAGCACAGCAGCTCTAGCAAAGGGCTCAGTGCACAGCAGCTCAGCTTGGAGCGGTGAACGCAGCATCTCCTGTGATCGATGCTGTCAGTGGGACAGAGCAGCACAGGCTGGTGGGGAGAGACAATGCAAACCAGCACTTACACAGCAGATGCATGTCTTGCAAACCACAGGTTGAAACCAGACTGAAGAAGTGGATCTGTCCTGATGAGCACTGGGGAGGTGCTGGTGTTGGGGCTGATCAGTGTTGTTTTCTGATGGAATCCAAGCCTAAATATAAGGATAGGTAGGCTTGGATTCCATCAGAAAACAACTAAATACTGATGAGCTCTGCTATAAATAAACACAGAGGGTGCTGAGACTCTGGCACAGGCTGCCCAGGGAGGCTGTGGCTGCCTCCTGCCTGGGGGTGCTGCAGGCCAGGTTGGATGAGGCCTTGAGCAGCTGAGTCTGGTTGAGAGGTGTCCCTGGGCATGGTGGGGAGGTTGGAGCAGATGAGCTCTGAGGTTCCTTCCAACCTGAGCCATTCTGTGAGTTGAGGTTGTCTATTTTGGAGATGAGAAGGCTCTGGGGAGACCTTATCATGGCTTTTGGGTACTTAAAGGAGACCTATAAGAAAGGTGGGGCCAATATTATAAGCAGGGCCTGTCATGATGGCTTGAAACCAAAAGATGGGAGGTCTGAGCTAGGTAGGAGGAAGACTTCCTGTTTTGACACTGAGAGTGGTGAAACACTGGAACGTGGTGCCAGAATCTCCATCCCAGGAAACATCCCAGGTCAGGCTGGACAGAGCTCTGAGCAATCTGGTCTAGTCAAAGATGTCCCTGTTCACTGCAGGGAGGCTGGACTAGATGACCTTTAAAGATCCCTTCCAACCCAGAGCATTTCAGTGATTCTGTGATGGTCTGAATGCCAAGTCTTGCAAACTCTGCTTCTCCAGCAGAGCTGAGGTAATGTTAAGCCTCCTCATCTGCGTGCTGCAGACCCTGCACTGTTAGCAGTAATAGGGTTGTTGTCCCTGCTCAGCTGGTGGTGGGCTGCTGCCGTGAGAAAGGTCTTGCACTACTCTTTCTTCTCTACTTTTGTGTCAAAGGTGATGCTCCTGAGGAAGTTTTTTGGTGGCAGTAGAAAAGTTCCCAGTGGCCTCTGATTGTCAAAGATTAGAGGTGTTGTATTAAATGGTAAATAAGAGAGGCTATGGAAGGGAAGCCATAAAGAGAGAGAGAGGTCTTGGCCAAAGCCCTGTGCTGCAGAATGTTCTATAAATTAGCATGCTAAGTTAACTCCAAACACCAGGAGGAGCAGAGAAGCTGATATTGGCCATTATGGGGCACTTAGGGTTGGGTTTTTTTACAGCAGGCTGAACTTTCTGCCAGTTAATTTTTATGTTGTTTTTAAACTTCATCATCTTTACTGCTGTTGTCCAAATGCCATTAATTTAAAGAACTGTCAATCAGAGCTGGCTATTGGTATGCAGGGCTTGGGATGTGCTGCATGGAGAGCAGGGTTCATGGGAGGCTGAAATGCTGTAGTGCATTTTGCTTCGGTACAGGCTGGAGATCAAATATGCCTATGCAGCAACACGATGAGGAATCTCACAAGGCATTTGGAGGGGTTGGAATGGTACTTTGAAGCTGGACTTCCAACATGTTGGTATTTAATACTTAACCCCATTTAAAAACCAAACCAAACACAAACCAAAGCTTTCTAAAGACTAGGTAGAAGCACCATGATGTAGTCAGCTTTTAAATTGTTGGTTTGGGTTTGGGTTTTTTGTCAGATAGAAACCACAGAAACATTCAGGTTGGAAAAAAGCCTCAGGATCACCAAGTCCAACCCAGAACCCTGCTCTACAAGGGTCAGCCTCTCTAAACCATATCCTCAAGCAGGGGATTGAGAGTTCAGAGCTGAAATGGACAAAAGAGTTTCCCAAGTGGTGCAAAAATAGCAATTGAAACACTTGTAAGGATGAGCATTGCTGCAAATAAGGAACAGCATTCTCTGTAGAGTGCCCCAAGTACTGGAGGCTGCAGAGGGACTTCTCATAAGGTTGTCTGGCAACAGAACAAGAGGGAATGGTTTGAAGCTGAGGCAGAGCAGGGTTAGAGAGGAGCTGAGGAAGAAGTTCAGCAGGAGGGTGCTGAGACTCTGGCCCAGGCTGCCCAGGGAGGCTGTGGCTGCCTCCTGCCTGGGGGTGTTGCAAGCCAGGCTGGATGAGGCCTTGAGCAGCTGAGTGTAGTTGAGAGGTGTCCCTGGGCATGGTGGGGAGTTTGGAAAAGATGAGCTCTGAGGTCCCTTCCACCCTGAGGATTCCATGAAGCAAAAGATTATTCTGTTGGTTGCAAACTTCTACTTGCTTTGTCAGTAATGTGAGAAATGGCTGAGCCCCATTGGACACAAGTTAGATCTGTTGACTTCCTGCTGTTCCATTATGGGTAGTGTCAGGTTTGTACCTAAAGCAGAGCAAGGAACAGTAATCAAAGGGAAATAGCCAGCAGAAAATCTCAATAGTGTACAAAATGTCACTTAGGAAACCCTTTGATGTCTGTGGATAGAGGGTATTAGCTTTATTTGTCAGCCCTTTCCATTTGCATTCCACTGCTCTTTGCTTCCTGAGGATTTTCCCCCCCATTTAATTAGAAAGAGAAACCAAGATACATACTTCTAACAGGCTTAGTTTGCAGTGCTGTGCCAAAGGTTCTTTGCAAGTCTTTGTAGGGAGTGTGGAAAGAGAGTTTCTCATTGTCCCTACCAAGCCCTTAACAGCAATGATCACTGCTGCCTCCCTACCACTGTCTCCATGGCCTTTGCTGTTGACCTCCATGGCCTTTGCTGTTAATCACATTTTAAAAGGACTCTTGCCTCACCTGCTTCCCCTGCCTCACCACCTCAGGAACCTGCACTTGCATAGGCAACACCACCAGTTTGGGGTGGTGTTAAGCCTGAGAGCTTCAACCTGGTGCACACCAAACATCTATATGGTAGCATCAAATTTGGGATAGAGCCCCAAGTGTTTCCATTTTTGAAGACAATTGAAGTACACTGAGGGTTTTGAGCAGCTACTGCCTTCATCAACTTTCAGGACCATGTTAAAAACCAAAAAGTCCTACCATAAGCCATTCATTTCTGTTGTACACAAAAGTCCATGGAACCACAGACCTGATTTGGTTGAAAATCCCCTCTTAAAATCATTGGTTCTAGCCCAACATGGCCACTAAACCATGTCCCAAAGTGCCGTGGCCACAGGCGTCTTCAACTCCTCCAGGGATGGGGACTCCACCACCTCCTTGGGCAGCCTGTTCCAGGGCCTGACCACTCTTGCTGCAAAGAAGTTTCTCCTCCTCTCCGATCTAACCTTCCCCTGGCACAGTTTCAGGCCATTTCCTCTCCTTCTGTCACGTCAGACTAGGGAGAAGAGACTGACCCACACCTCACTGCATCAGATAGTTGTACAGAGCAATGAGGTCTGCCCTCAGCCTCCACTTCTCCAGACTAAACAGCCTCATGTCCTTCAGCTACTCCTCACCAGCCCTGTTCTCCAGACCCTTCACCAGCTTCATTGCCCATCTCCGATCACCAGCAGCTCAATGCCTTTTGGGCTTACAAACTGCCCTTTGTGTCTGGCCTTTCTATCTCACATCATCATTTGTTTGCAGCCTGAATTCTCATTAGAAGCAGTTTGGGTTTTTTTGACACATGCTGTTAAAAGGCAATTTCTCTCCTTTTTTTGATGCAGATATGCAGTTCACATATTTCTGTGGGTTAGTTAAAAGACCATAGACTCACAGAATGGCTCAAGTTGGAAGGGACCTCAGAGGGTTTGGTGCAGATGAGGTTGCTGCTCCTGGAAAGAGCTCTAACAGGGGGCCTGGATTTTCAGATCTTCAGGTAATGGTTTAGATTTTAAAGTGCAATGTACATTTCTAGCATGAATTAATGGGTATTAATAGAATGGTTTGGGTTGGAAGGGACCTCAAAGATACCTACAACCACCCACCACGGGCAGGGACACCTCCCACTAGCCCGGCTTGCTCAAGACCTCATCCTTGAACACCTCAAGGGAGGAGGCATCCACAACCTCTCTGGGAAACCTGTTCCAGTGTCTCACCACCTGCACTGGAAAGAATTTCTTCCTAATGTCCAGTCTAAATCTGCCTTCCAGTTTCAATCCATTCCCTCTCATCCTATCACTACAAGCCCTTGTAAAGAGTCTCTTCCCACCTTTCTTGTAGGCTCCATTCAGGTACTGGAAGGCTGCTTTAATGTGTGCCCAGAGCCTTCTCTTCTCCTTCTCTTCTCTGCACTGCTGCAAGGGACTGCAAAAGCAGGTTTTATGGATACTCAGAGCAGAAGAGTTGGATTTGTTGCTGTCATACCCCTTGCAGCATGCACTGAGGCTCACATTCTAGACATCTGTCATTTGGGCTCATCCTCAGTCCTCTGCTAGCACAGCAACCTGGGGTCAGTATTTCTCCATCTAAACTTGAACACCTGCAAGCATTCACAATTCCACAAGCAAAGACAGTTCAGTTCCACAGTTGCAGGATTTCCCCCCTTGGTCCTTTTTACATCAACCCCTGTAGCTCATTGGTGTGACTGGCTGCTACCATTGGTGTCATTGAGGCTGGCAGAGGCTCACGGTGCTCCATGCTGTCCTCTTGGGTAGCCTCAGCAAGGCTTTAGGAAAGACCCTTGCATGTTGTCAACGTGCTGGCAGCTGGCAGCTGCAGAAGGAGGTTTAGAAGGCAGTTCTGCAGCCTGGAGGAGTTGTCTTGTGTTCCAGATAACAAGCTAATGTAGGCTTTTCTGAAGAACAGCTGGAGATAGGCTGCAGCAGGTAGGACAAGCAAGGCTCCAACTGCCCAGGCACAAGAAAAATAAGCAGAGCAGCTATGCTCAAACCTGGGGCTACAGTTCCAAGAAAGAGGATTACAGGGCTTGAGTTCACAGGCTGTCAAGCCACATGGGGAGAAGCAGAAATGTCAGGGGACACCCAGGTCCCATTGCAAAGAAGACACCACATAGCCTTCACCTCTGCTGGCTGAGCTGGGCTGGGTGAAGCTGTCCCATGTTGAGGCTGTATTTCAGAGGGAGGTCCTGGAATGCTTTTCCTATGAGGCAGGGTGAAAACATCCCATCCAGTTAAACACATTTCTGGATTTCAATTTGAAATGATAATTTAATTGGCTTATTTTGCATTTACAAGATGCTGTAGCACAAGGACAAGTCTGATTGGAAAGCAGCTATTTGGACTTGCTTAATATTTGTCTTCTAGAAGTTTCATTTATGTACATTTTGGAGACATGAGGCTTGTCCAGAGCTGGAACAAAAATGAGATATGAAGTATCTGTGTTGTGTGGAGTGCTCCATATCTGATTATAATTTATTCTGTGCTGAAGCCAAATGCTACCATGCTCCCTCCTAACCAAACAAATTAATGAAACACTTTCAGCATTATATATTTGTAACATGTCACTGAACCTGCTCTGTAATCTGAGTGGTTTTGATCAAGAGGAAGAGAAATCATGTCTGACTCACATCTACACTCGTTGTAGCACTTAGACTGGATTGATACTTAATTGAAAAAGCAGGAGGATAAGAAGCTGTACATCTAACAACATTTCAGAACCTTTCTGTGTTTGGAGAGAGAGAGAGAATAAATTGTGTGCTTTATCAGGCAATCAGAGAAGCATAGAATGGCTTAGGTAGATGATCTCATCTCCTCCAACCTCCCCACCATGCCCAGGGACACCTCTCAACTACACTCAGCTGCTCAAGGCCTCATCCAGCCTGGCCTTCTGAACCTCAGGGAGGAGGCAGCCACAGCCTCCCTGGGCAGCCTGGGCCAGAGTCTCAGCACCCTCCTGCTGAACAACTTCTTCCTCAGCTCCACTCTAACCCTGCTCTGCCTCAGCTTCAAACCATTCCCCCTTGGCCTGTCTCTAGACACCCTCAGCAAAAGTCCCTCTGCAGCCTTCCTGCAGGATCCCTTCAGGTCCTGGCAGGCAGCTCTGAGGTCCCCCTGGAGCCTTCTCCTCTCCAGGCTGCACAGCCCCAGCTCCCTCAGCCTGTGCTCACAGCAGAGCTGCTCCAGCCCTTGGATCATCTTTGTGGCCTCCTCTGGACTCACTCCCAAGAGGTCTATGTCCTTCTTATGATGTAGGGCTTTAATTCCTATTACTACACCATCCTTCCAACTCCTGCTGTCACCAATTAATTGTGAAGGATTCATTAACAGTGATGATCTGTCCTGACATATCTAATGTATGCACTGGACATATGAAACAGAAACAGAAATGCCTGTGCATGTATCAGAGGTGCAATTCTCCTTGTGTATATGTAAGGCCATAGAGAACCCACTCCATCTGGAACAGGATGACCTTCTGCAGTCCCAGATGAATGAGGAAATCACCTTTAGCTGCTACAAGCATACAGGTCATGTTCTTTGAGCACCCATGAAAGTCAGTGTCTGTCAGCTTGAGAAATCTGAGCTCAGTACTCCTGTTTCTCTTTCACTGTCATGGGAGGAAAGAAATCCTTCTCCTGGGGAGGACAAGATGTACTACTGGGATCATACCTTGACAAATGCCTTTCTGCTGGCCTTAATAGCTCCAGGAAGGGTCTCTCTGAGAACAAGTGGGTTCCCGTTGATCAGGGAGGTCACTGCATGGTTTGTTTGGCCTCTTTGAGCAACATGGGTGAGAACTGCCTTTTGTCATGTTGATCCTGTTCGTTCTTCTTGTGCTAAGGAGCAGCCTGAACTGTACCTGCTTTTGCTTTACTAAACTCTTCAGCTTCATAAAAACCCCCAAATACATGAAATAGCTGCTGCATATCTGGAGGGAAGAGATTTGTGCAGCGTTGCATTGCTGCACTAAGTGGAAAAAAGGCATTATTGGGAGTTGTCACCAGAGAAGGACAAAGTGCAGCCTGCCTTAGTCATCGGAGCCTCTCAGGCTGCGAGTGCCGTGCCACAGCTGAGCTGACAGGAGGCCATCCTTCACGGCAATGATCATGTCAGCCCGGCCTCCTCGCAGCTGTCACCCCATCTTTATGCATAAGGCAGAGGAAAGGAGGGCAGGAAAGAAAAGTGCAATTTGATTGAAACTTGGATTTGTGCAGACAGAAGGATCGTGGCTCAACAGATGTGAGCCTTACGTTTGCAACAGGCATGCAAATGGGAATCGGCCTCTGTTAAAGTCTGCGCAGCTGCCTCTTCGTCCTGCCGCGCCGGGCGAGGAGGCCTCTGGCTCCTCAGCCTTCCTGCAGGAAACCCCTGCTTTCTGCTGCCATCCACGCCTTGGGCACCGGCAGAACAAGCTGCTGTGCCTTTAATAAAACCCTAGCTGTGTAATAACAAACACAGCCCCTGGCCCTAACCTTCTCTGCACTGGCTTCAAAATTAGGAGAGGTATCACAGGATGTTAGGGATCGGAAGGGACCTCAGGAGACCGTCGAGTCCATACCCCTGCCAGAGCAGGACCACAGAATCCAGCACAGGTCACACAGGAACACATCCAGATGGATCTGGAAAGACTCCAGAGCAGGAGACTCCACAACCTCTCTGGGCAGCCTGCCCCAGTGCTCTCTGACCCTTACAGTGAAGAAGTTCCTCCTCATGCTGAGTGGAACCTCTGGTGCAGGAGTTTCCATCCATTACCCCTTGTCCTGTCACAGGGTGCAACTGAGCAGAGCCTGTCCCCTCCCTCTTGACGGGGAGCTTCACAAATCAAAGGAGGAGCATCTAGTAAAGCCTCGCCTGAGTAAGTCGTGTGTTGCCTGCCTGGACCTTTCAAAAGCAGAGCTTGGAGGCAGTAATGATGGGAGGAGAGCTGGTCTCTGAGGGGAAGGCTGTGCTGGAGCTGAATGTATGGCTTGCAGCAGGTCCTTGAGTAAACGAGGTGTTGAGAGGCTTGGGAATCTGAGGTCTGAGGCTTGGGAATTTTTTAGTCAGCACAGCTCAGCTAATGCAGATTTTGGGTTGTGAGTAAATAATGCAAAGCATCTATACAAATGCCTTCAATTACCATCGCTATTGCAGTTAGAAATCTCCATTGTTCTTAGGATTCACTGCATGCTGCTTTCACCCAGGCTATTTATGTAGCTTCCTAGCTTGTTAACTACACAGCTGTCTACAGAGAATAAAAACATTTCACCACTGCCTGGGAACAGAGGAAGTGACACTGGAAGGCATTGCATTTGAAGTCTGTTTTGGAAGGAGTTTTTGATGCAGCGAAATCCTGCATTGACTATACTGTCATTAAGTTATTTGAAAACATGATGATGATGGGAGAGAGAGAGAGAGAGAGAGAGAGAGAGAAAAGGGACATATGAAAATGATCTTCTGTGTAGAAAATCAGTTTGAAGGGAAGGACGTCAGATGTAATGCCTGGGATGGCCACATCAAAGAGCTTGACAGTGTGGGAGAGGAAGAGGAAACAGTATCTAGAGGAAAGGCAGAGGAAAGGAAGAACTGGAAGGGTTTTAGAAAGCACCTGGAATTCTGACTTTTTGCTTTCAGAGCAGAGTGATCAACATACTCCAGACTCCTGCATTTCACATCCTGCATTTGGTCAGTTTGGAGATTCAGTAGTGCTGAAAGCTTGCAGCAGGACCTGAAGGCTACCTGAGAGAAAGAAAGAAAACATAATTCAGTGTCCTGGACTAAACTTGATCTCATTAGCTGTAGTTATTGCAAATTAGTGGAAGCTAATTTAAGCCTTACTTACTGCAGAGGTGCTACCCTGACCTAGAGGGTCAGGAGGGAAATGTGAGCTCCTGTCTCAGCCAGCTGTGCAGCGCTTATTGCCGAGGCCCTGAAAAACCCCAGCAGCAGCACGCTTGGAACTTATATAATGTGTTCCAGTCCCAATTGCTCTATCTATCTATTAACCTATATAAGGCTATACTGGGAAAAAGAGTGCAAAGCTAAGATGCCATTTGCTATTTCAGGCTGTCCTTGAAACTTCAAATAAATCAGACAGAATAAGACTGTTCTGCTTTCCACCAGCACCGCGCGTTGTAGGGTTGCACAGGCAGCGTGCAGCAGGCTCTCACTGCAGTAGCTCAGTGTAGCTGCAATGTATTTACAGAGGTTCTTTTATTATCTTCAGATTAAAATGGAGCAGCACTGATAATGCATTTCCTTGTAACCACACTCCAGGCCATAACACATCTTTTGAAGTGTGATCAGTGCTGTATGCAAAGCTGCTTTTTTAGACAGAGAGAGGCTGAACATCTTTGACTGTGACGTGCTTTTAAAACACTGCTTCCCTTTTTCACTAGGCTTTAATAAGGGCAAGCATCACACCACAAAGTGAAAGGTCACTTATGACAAGAATGTAAATATCTGGTAAATCCCTAGCAAAGATATGCCTTGATGTTTCTTGGGGGAGTTCATTCCAGTCGAGCTTTCAGAAGGGCAGAGGATCTTCAGCTGTTTACCAACAAATAAGAGCTCTTCGTGAATTTCATACTGTGCTGAAGTCACAGGCTCATAGGATGTTAGGAGTTGGAAAGGACCTCAGAAGATCATTGAGTCCAACCCTCTGCCAGAGCAGGACCACAGAATCCAGCACAGGTCACACAGGAACACACCCAGACAGGGCTGGAAAGGCTCCAGAGAAGGAGACTCCACAACCTCTCTGGGCAGCCTGCTCCAGGGCTCTGTGACCCTCACAGTGAAGAAGTTTCTCCTCATGTTGAGGTGGAACCTCCTGTGCTGGAGTTTATATCCATTGCCCCTTGTCCTGTCCCAGGGTGCAGCTGGGCAGAACCTGTCCCCTGCCTTTTGATTCCCAGCCCTCAGATATTGATAAGCATTTATTAAACCCTCTCTTGGTTTTCCTTCCTTGCTTGCTTGCTTTGCCTGCAGAAACACACACTGTCTGGGACTGCTTTTAGATGGTCCTGTACAATCCACAGCATGGGGAGCTGGTCCAGTTAGGTGATGTGGTTTAGGGGAGAAAGTTGGGGGTTTAATTATATCCCCCCCCCCCCCCCCCCCCCGAAGGACTTAACATGAGCTTGATTTGGGAAAAAGAAAGAAAATAAAAAGGAAAGGGGAAAAAGAAAGCCAGACAATGTAGGATAACTTCAAGTGCTGCTTAAAGGCTTTGCTGGCAGAGCTGCATGCCTGTAATTGCTGCTGACAAGACTGCAGTGGCAAACTGGCCTGGCACAGGAGCAAGGGCACAGGAGCTGCACCGCATCACTGTAAAGCCCTCTGATCTCAGGTACTCAGTGGGATTCCAGGGATTAATTACATGGATTGAGAATTAATAGAACAAAACTAGCTTCAGCTGCCCTTTCCAGATTTAGGAGTCCCTGCCATTCTCTTGAAGTGCTTTCCTCAAAGGCTTGGAAATTGGTCTGAATCTGAGCTAAAGAAGGGGTGGGACTGAGGAAAGCATAACCCCAAAGTTAGAAAAGTTCTTGGCCTAACTCTGACTGTTGAAAGATTTCCTTGGTGCTTGACTTCATTCATTCCTCTGTGCTCCTGCAGAGGACTTTGAGCATATTTAACAGCATCAGCAGAGCTGAGAAGATGCAGTGAATGTTTAGGGGGGCAGGTACCTCTGGTAATTCATTCCTGCAGCAGTTATTGCTTTTCTGCATTTTTCCTTCTTCTTTTTTAGAAGCACTTCATTCCTGGTCTCTCTCTCTGTTTTTTTTCCCCTTTGTTACTACTGTTCTATTTAAATAGCAGAGGTGTTGATTTAAGGAGAAGTGAGAGGTGCTGGGAGGGGCAGGCCTCATGATTGAACTGTGGGCTCCAAATTGAAAAGACTTTTAAAAGTTGAGTGTTATTAAGAGCGCATTTAGTCAGGGCAAGTGACAAACAGTTTGCTGTAAGACACATAAATACTAGTGGGAAAGTAATTTCAGTGCATGAAAAACAATCTGCTCTTGCATATAAAGTAAATGGAAAAAAAGCAGCCCTGCACAGTGCTGCTCCTGCCATGTACCACATTCATTTACAATTCAGAATACAGAAGTAGTAACCAGGTTGGAAAAGGCCTTTGAGATCATCCAGTCTAACCTCTTACCCAACACCATCTAATCAACTAAACCATGGCACCAAGCACCCCATCCAGTCTCTCCCTAAACACCTTCAGTGATGGTGACTCCACCACCTCCCTGGGCAGCACATCCCAATGGCCAATCTCTCTTTCTGTGAAGAACTTCCTAACCTCCAGCCTAAACCTCCCCTGGCACAGCTTGAGACTGTGTCCTCTTGTTCTGGTGCTGGTTGCCTGGGAGAAGAGACCAACCCTCACCTGGCTACAACCTCCCTTCAGGTAGTTGTGGAGAATAACAGGGTCTCTCCTGAGCCTCCTCTTCTCCAGCATAGACACACTCAGCCTCTCCTCACAGGGCTGTGCTCCAGACCCCTCCCAGCTTTGTTGCCCTTCTCTGGACACCTTCCAGCATCTCAACATCTTTCCTGAACTGAGGGGCCCAGAACTGGACACAGGACTCAAGGTGTGGTCTAGCCAGTGCTGAGTACAGGGGCAGAATGACCTCCCTGCTCCTGCTGGCCACACTATTTTTCCTTCCTGCCCAGAATAGCCTCTTTGTTGTTTGCTTGTTGTTGTTTTTTAACCTACAGAATGAAGCAGGAGCAGAAGAATCTGCAGCAAGCACAGCAATATGCACAACCAGCCACAGGAGTTTCCTTTTTTCCCCCCTTCATAGTTGGTCATATTTAATAATCATAAACCACCTTGTTTCTTAAGAGCCTGACCTTCTCTGTTAGCAAAGCTTGCACCTAACAAAATCCTGCAAAGTTTCAATTTTCAAATGTCACAAAATATCAAATGGGTGCAGAAGATAAGAAGCAAGTCAATAAATGTTTGTATTCTTCTCTTGATGCTCTTTTGTGTTTCATTTTAGATGGAGGGGAAAAAACACACACACACACACATCCCCACAAAACAAAATCAACAACCCCCAAACATGAAAAATAACCCAAAGTTTAATCTGTCCTCCCAATAAAAGGAAGAAAGAGAGCAGAGCCTGGGGTAAGAGTCAGTTAAAATATTGATTACAGTGCATAGCAATTTCCTGAGAAATAAATAAATAAAGGGCAGATGCCTGCAGCCTGTTTAGGAGCAAGCATCCTCTTTCCTAGGGTGGGAAGAAGTATAATTAAAAAGCTATCAACAGTCTGGGATTGTCAAAAGTACTTTGTCACCTGAAGCACATTCCTTGTAATTATCTTTTGGGCTTTAAGCTAGATCACCATTAACCTCCAAAGAAGAAGGGTTACTATGCTTTCTGGTGTGAGAAATTGTATCATCATGTAAATTAAACCCTGTTAGGTAGTCAAATTGGATTTGAGAAACGATTGAGTATTAAACCTAGTCATGTATATTATCAACTGACACAAAGCATGAAATGCTAAGAGGGAAAGAAACAGAAAACTGGGGGCTTTTCCTGCCTTCAATGTGTCAACATCCTTGGGAGAAAAAACAGTGAGTTTATATTTATAAACTCAATATTTATGTGTAGATACATTTGGACTACGTGATTGTTATTTTCCTTTCACTTTCATGGAATCCCAGAATGGCTCAGGTTGGAATGGAGCTCAGAGCTCATCTGCTCCAACCTCCCCACCATGCCCAGGGACACCTCTCAACTACACTCAGCTGCTCAAGGCCTCATCCAACCTGGCCTGCAACACCCCCAGGCAGGAGGCAGCCACAGCCTCCCTGGGCAGCCTGTGCCAGAGTCTCAGCACCCTCCTGCTGAACAACTTCTTCCTCAGCTCCACTCTAACCCTGCTCTGCCTCAGCTTCCAACCATTCCCCCTTGGCCTGTCTCTAGACACCCTCATGCAAAGTCCCTCTGCAGCCTTCCTATAGGATCCCTTCAGGTCCTGGGAGGCAGCTGTGGTCCAGAGAACAGAAAATGATTCTGTGGTACAACAATACTCAAAATCAGACTTTGCTGTCACTTGGGGTCTCAGACCCTGACACATCCACCAGGACTAGCACTCAATTAATCCTTCTACCCATACGAATCTGGTATCCCAAATTTCCTCCTCTGGCAATAGTGCCTGGAGGAAAGGCAACTTCAATCATCTCTGCAGGTTAGTCTGCCTGGCATGGAACACATGAAAACCTTTTGACCAAATACTGAAAAATTACTAATATTCTTGCAGAACATAGCAGGTATTTAGGGAAAAAAGAAAGGAAACAATGGAATTTGGGTTGTACTGCAGTCAGCATATGCTTGAGGAATTCGTGGTCTGAGTCCAAGGAGAATAAATGCCTTTTAAGTATGGATTTCTTTCTTGTTAGCTTTCCTGGCTGTGTTTACAAAGGTGCAGTGTTTCAATAAGCAGCATAAATTAAGGGTGGTTTCACCCTGCTTGATAACAAGGCAGGACTTGGCAGCGCTAGAGGCGAGCCTGCAAAGATACCAACACAATTGCCTGCAGGGATTTTAGACAGGGCAGGGTGAGGGCAATTAGCAAGATTTCAGGGTTTCAGAATTGCTTGTGGTGGCAAACTTGTTTGTTGTCCTGTTTCATGGCATCCCCCTGTTTGCTGCCAGCTCACTGAAATACTGTAAACTCTTCCAGAAATCTCAGCCTCCTGAGAAATGTCTCCAGGTACCAAGCTTGGATGGGCTGATAAGAGCTCAACATGTCCATCCTAGGCTCACAGCATGTCGAAAGTTGGAAGTGACCTCTGGAGATCATCCAGTCCAACCCCCCTGCCAGAGCAGGACCACAGAATCTAGTGCAGTTCACACAGGAACACATCCAAACAGGGCTGGAAACTCTGCAGAGAAGGAGTCTCCACAACATCTCTGGAGAGCCTGCTCCAGTTCTTTATGACCCTTACAGCAAAGAAGCTCCTCCTCATGTTAGAATAGCATAGCATAGCATAGCATAGCATAGCATAGCATAGCATAGCATAGCATAGCATAGCATAGCATAGCATAGCATAGACCAGGTTGGAAAAGACTTTTGAGATCATTGAGTCCAACCTATCACCCAACACCATCTGATCAACTAAACCATGGCACCAAGTGCCTCATCCAGTCTCTTCTTAAACACCTCCGGTGATGGTGACTCCTTATACTGACGGTGATGCAGCACAGGAACAGACTGCCCAGAGGGATTGTGGAGTTTTCTCTGGAGTCATTCAAAGCCTGCCTGGATGCCATCCTGTGCAAACTGCTCTAGGTGAAGCTGTTGTTGTGGCAGGGGAGTAGGCTGGTTGATCTCCAGAGGTCCCTTCCAACACCTATCCTTCTGTGGCTCTGTGATCGGATCTCCCATCTCAGCACCGGGAGTGGCCGTGCTTGGCTCTGTGGCTAGCGTGATGCTCAGACCCAACGCAGTGTGCTCAACAAGCCCTTTCCAGCTGTGCTTCACAGGCTCTGGGTTGACACCAGCTGTTTAACATGTAAAATAAGATGTCCTTCCTTTGACAAAGGCGGTGAGCAGAAAGCAGAGCATGGAGCTGCAGTTAATGGTGAGGGAGAAACAGGAGTGAAGCCCAGAGCTTTGCAACTGGCTAAAGGCCCCGTTCCATCATGAAGGAGCACAGGCTGATTTGTGGCTGCTAAAGTAATTTGCCAACAATCTCCAAAGAGTTCTCAGGGATTAAGTATTATGTAATTAATTTATTATTTATTATTATTATTCATTATTTTTATTTATTGATTATATATGTCTTCATGATTATTTGGGTTTTGTTTAAAAAAAAACTATTTTGCCAAATTCTTGCCTGCTGACAATGGATTATTGTTATTATTATTATTATTATTGTTGTTGTTGTTGTTATTTTATTTGTTATTATTTATTTATTTATTCATTTTTTGTTTATTTATGAATAGAATAGAATAGAGTAGAATAGAATTAACCAGGTTGGAAAAGGCCTTTGTTTATTTATTTCTTTGTTCTATATTTATTTATTATTTTTATTTGTTGGTAAAATAAAGTAATGGCTGTGCCAAATGCCTGCCTGCTGGCAATGGGCTGTATCCAGCAGCTGCAGTCTTGCTGCTTGCAAGCTGTGGGGAGTGGGTCATGGAAGTGGTGTGCAGGATGAATGGGAACATCCTTTGGTTCCATAAGAAGCTTTTTCAGAGCCTGGGGACGGAAAGTGGAGGCAGGCTGAGATGAATTGCAAAAGGACACGATGAATTTGTAGATGAAAGGGGTTTTTAGTGTGCCATTAGCCTCTGTAACAGCCAAAAATAAAAAGGCAATCATGTATAACCTTGCCAGAAGTGTGACAAAGTGCTTGTGGTGGCAAGGGGGGGGTGTTTTGAGCAAATGCAGAATGGGTTTACAAAAACTAGGCTGTTAACTCTTCCTGGCTGCCAAGGAAGTGAGGGTTTAAAAATCCTGTCTTAAGGGGGCCTGCAGGAAAGCTGGGGAGGGACTTTGTAGGGTGTCAGGTAGTGATAGGACTGGGAAGGATGGAACAAAACTAGAAGTGAGTAAATTCAGATTGGATGTTAGGAAGAAGTTCTTCCCTGTGGGGGTGGTGAGACACTGGCACAGGTTGCCCAGGGGGGTGGTGGAAGCCTCATCCCTGGAGGTGTTTGCAGCCAGGCTGGATGTGGCTGTGAGCAGCCTGCTGTAGTGTGAGGTGTCCCTGCCCATGGCAGGGGGGTTGGAACTGGAGGTCCCTTCCAACCCTGACAAATCTATAATTCAATGAAATGATCATTTCAGAGTCACAGGGTCACAGCTCACAGGATGTTAGGGGTTGGAAGGGACCTCTGGAGATCATTCAGTCCATCCCCCCTGCCAGAGCAGGAGCATAAGATCCAGCACAGGTCACAGAGGAACACATCCGGATGGGGCTTGAAAGTCTCCAGAGAAGGAGACTCCACAACCTCTCTGGGCAGCCTGCTCCAGGCCTCTGTGACCCTCACAGTGAAGAATTTCTTCCCCAAAACCCCAACAAAAAGTGCAGAACATCTGCCAGAGCCAGTGGCAGTGCTGCTGTTGCTCTGTGGAAGCCGCCTGGCTTTTCACCACACTGCTTTGGCCTCATTTGCTCCTTTTCCTCTCTTACCTTAATGGAAGCATCAGCTGAAAAAGTCCTGAGGGGGTTGTGGACCTTTGCTGTTCATCCCATATCTTTAACAAGTTCACTTTTCCCATTTTTTTTTTAATATCTAATGTTTTTGAAACTCATTTTAAAGAAGTTCTAATTTTTGTTTTCTTTTTAAAAAATATTATTTATAAAAACTCCCTCCCCCTCTCTCCGCTTTCCTTGCCCTTTCCTCCCCCTTAGTTACTTCATCTCTTTCAGCACACCTTACCTGCAGCTCCTCCAGCATATCTTCTACTTTTGTTCTGGTGTTTTATTCTCTTTTGAGGAAAGAGAATGGCATCCTGGCCTGCACTAGGAACAGTGTGGCCAGCAGGAGCAGGGAGGTCATTGTGCCCCTGTGCTCAGCACTGGTTAGGCCACACCTTGAGTCCTGTGTCCAGTTCTGGGCCCCTCAGTTTAGGAAGATCATCGAGACACTTGAATGTGTCCAGAGAAGGGCAACAAGGCTGGGGAGAGGCCTTGAGCACAGCCCTGTGAGGAGAGGCTGAGGGAGCTGGGGTTGTTTAGCCTGGAGAAGAGGAGGCTCAGGGGTGACCTCATTGCTCTCTACAACTACCTGAAAGGTGGTTGTAGACAGGAGGGGGTCGGTCTCTTCTCTCTAGCAACCAGCACCAAAACAAGGGGACACAGTCTCAAGTGTGCCAGGGAAAGTTTAGGCTCGAGGTGAGGAGAAAGTTCTTCACTGAGCGAGTTGTTAGCCATTGGAATGGGCTGCCCAGGGAGGTGGTGGAGTCACCGTCCCTGGAGGTGTTCAAGAGGAGATTGGATGTGGCACTTGGTGCCATGGTCTAGTCATGAGGTCTGTGGTGACAGATTGGACTTGATGATCCTTGGGGTCTCTTCCAACCTTAGTGATACTGTGAGACTGTGATACTGTGATACAAGGAAGCTGTTGTGTTCAAGGCATCGCTGTCCAAGGTCATAAACTCCTCTTGAAGATTCCTGCTAACAATGACAGTGTAATTGCACCACAGCTACTAAAAAGACAAGATTGTACAACTGATAAATCATTTTCTACTCATCATCAAAAAAAACAAAAAGAAGACTCATGGGATTTCAGTAGCCTGACAATCAATAACTCTCTAATTCCTACTCAGTCACAGCTTACTGTGGTCCAGCTTCACATGGCTGCAGTAATTAATCACAGAATCACAGAATGGTTTGGCTTGGGTGGGACCTTGATGATCAGCCAGTTCCAACCCCCCTGCCAGGGGCAGGGACACCTCACACTACAGCAGGTTGCTCACAGCTACATCCAGCCTGGCTTTAAGTGCCTCCAGGGATGAGGCTTCCACCACCTCCCTGGGCAGCCTGTGCCAGTCTCTCACCACCCTCACTATAAAGAATTTCTTCCTAATCTTCAGTCTCAATCTGCTGCCCTCAAGCTTCAATCCATTCCCTCTCATCCTATCAGTACAAGCCCTTGTAAAATGTTTCTTACCAGCTTTCTTGTAGGCCTCCTTCAGTAACTGGAAGGCTGCTCTAAGGTCTCCCCAGAGCTTTCTGTTCTCCAGCCTGAGCAGCCCCAACTCTCTCAGCCTGTCCCCATAAGGGTGGTTCTCAGTTATTATCTTTGTGACCTCTGGACCTGCTCCAGCAGTTCCAGGTTCTTCTCATGCTGGGGGCACCAGAAGTGGACACAGTGTTCCAGGTGGGGCCTCAGCAGAGCAGAGGGTCAGAATCCCCTCTCTTGCCCTGCTGGTCACACTGCCTTTGCTGCAGCCCAGCACAGGGCTGCCTGCTGGGCTAAATTTCTGATTGCTGGGTAAATTGATGCTTGCCTGTGATACCACTTTAGTCTGGCACACTGTGCTTTGTACATCTATACATCTCTTTAGGTTGATCATACTAATTATGTTCTGGGATTGCCTTTCTCTTTTCTTCTTTGGTGGTGTCAGTCTGCAGAGAACAGGACTGATGAGAGACTTGCAGCTGGTGCCTGCTGTGTAGCAGAGAATCAGTTTCTCCCCATCACACCCATTTTTTGCTTCTTCCTCTGTGATCCTTCTTTGCCATTCCTGATGAATTTCTCCACTCTTCTGTGCTTTATTTCTCTCATTTTCCCTCCCTCCCTGGATAAGTGCTGCCTTCTTCAGTCTCTCACACTCTGGGCTTCTGCACCACTCCAGGCTGTGCTCAGCCCCGGGCACCATTGCTTTAATGCTGCTCTTCGCTGCAGTCCGTTCTTGCAGCCACAGCACAGATTTGTGTTTCAGCTTTGCAAGAGCTCTGATTTTCTGCTGCCTTTCCAGCTGTGGAAAATACCCCTTTTGATGAGCCAGTCTTTGTAATTAAGGACAATTAGAGCCCCATTAAGGATTCCTGCTATACAGTGGCTATCTACAGTGCGTAACCCCACAACAGGGTTGCATGGCCAGGACAAAGACCTACAACCTGATCTAACATTGAAGGCAGCCCTTGCATGGGCAGGGGGTTGGACCTCCTGAGGTCCTTCCAACCCGAATTATTGTATGGTTCCAAATGTAATCTTTTTTTATTCCTCCAAGAATTCTTTAGAGATGTGTAAGGCTCCCTGAGGCTGCTTGAAGCATCTCCTCTTCTCCCCCATCTGGATTTCTGCGCTCCATTTTGTCTCCCAAAGAATCCACACTTGAAAGCACAGCCAGGGTGTTAGGCTGCTTGCCAAAAGAGCTAAAGAAATATCAAGTTCCAATTAGCCTGAAACTTCTTGATTTTTTTTCCCCCCTCTGCTTTATGTTCTGAAAGAGGGGAAATTAATAATGGAATTGCATACAGAAGAGCAATAAACACTTGTGAATTTTACCTGCATCATTCTTGCCAGGCTCTTCTTGGCCTATTTGTTTAGGAATAAAAAAGAACACAGTGCAGTGAGGGATGGTACCATTGGCACTGTAACTTTGGAGAAGAAATGTGGAAAGGCAAAGAGTCACACTCACCCTGGCATAATTGGATCTGTTTCGGTGAAGTTGCACCAGGGACTAATTTGGCCTGAGAAGTTGGTAATCATGTACCACAGATGTTACAGTGTTTGAAGGCAATGGTCCATAATAGCAGAAGAAACAATATTGGGCCCCAAAGGACCTATCAAGTGAATGAGATGTTAGAGATGTTAGAGTGCTTGTGGGTTTTTTACACAAACACTGAATCAATATGGGTTGTGAGATCCAAGTGTGCTGAAGAAAATCGGAGACTTCACTGGATCTGAACCTCTTAGACTAAACCTCCTGATGTGTGCTGTAGAACAATGAGAGGGCACTTCAATAGCATCCCTAAACTGCCTCTACAGAAGTGGACAGTTCCTTACAAATTCAGGCCCAAATCCAGGCTGGGTGCAGAGTTGGCTGAGAGTAGCTCTGAAGAAAGAGACTTGGAGGTGTTGGTTGGTGAGCAGCTCCCCAGGAGCCAGCAGTGCCCTCATGCAGCCCAGCAGGCAGCTGAGTGCTGGGCTGCAGCCAGAGGAGTGTGGGCAGCAGGGCAGGAGAGGGGATTCTGCCCCTTGGCTCTGCTGTGCTGAGACTTCACCTCCAATCCTGCCTCTAGTTCTGGTGTCCCCAGCAGGAGAAGGACACAGAGCTGGTGGCCACAAACATGATCCAAAGGCTGGAGCACCTCTGCTGTGAGGACAGGTTGGGGGAGCTGGGGGTGTTCAGCCTGGAGAAGAGAAGGCTCTAGGGGGACCTCAGAGCTGCCTGCCAGGACCTGAAGGGATCCTGCAGGAAGGCTGCAGAGAGACTTTTCCTGGGGGTACCTAGAGACAGGCTAAGGGGGAATGGTTTGAAGCTGAGGCAGAGTAGGTTTAAGCTAGATCTCAGGAAGTTCTTCAGTACAAGGATAGTGGAAGTCTGGCCCAGGCTGCCCAGGGAGGCTGTGGCTGCCTCCTGCCTGGGGGTGTTGCAGGCCAGGTTGGATGAGGCCTTGAGCAGCTGAGTGTAGCTGAGAGGTGTCCCTGGGCATGGAGGGGAGGTTGGAGGAGGTGAGCTCTGAGCTCCCTTCCAACCTGAGCCATTCTAGGATTCTGTAACTCTGCAGCTGGCATTTCTGTTTCTTTACCAACAGTCCTAAAAATGTTGAAATATTGTCCTCAAGTATATAGCTCAAAACTTTCCATTTCCCCCCCTTAATAGAAACCCTTCATGTAAGGTTTGGAAACATTTCCCAATATTTATTGTGAGCAAATGTATGTGAAAATCTGGAGACACTGATGTACTTTGAAAGCCAGTTGCAGGGTTTATCATTTGGAGCATAGAGGTCAGAGATGTATTAGAAATAGAACAATTATGGTTTGTACTCTGTGATTAAATATCAGAAGCATTAACCAGTCCCAGCATTGCAGTCATAATATTAGAATAAAAATGACAGTTGCTGTTGTAAAAGGCTAATGAGGTGCTCTGTGTGTAAGGCTCTTCTGTAATTTAAAAGTCTGCTGCAGACCTGCACACACTCATTCATTCCTCCCACTCCAAAAGAGAAGAGGCTTCCCAGGTCTTTTGTATGCCCCAAGGTAAACATTAAGGGCCTTTGTCATAATCCAGCCAAGCTCTGGATCACTGCTGGCTCGTTCCCAGCAAACCAGCTGGTTCAAATGGGCAGCTCAGTAGTGCTGGCCTTTTGGGTTTCCTTCACCTGGCAAGTTGTAAGGGACAAAGATGATGAACCTCAGAAGAGGCTTTGGTTTCCTTACTGCTTCTAACTAAGAGTGGAAAAAGCTTCCCAGGCAGCTTCAAGTAGGCAGCAGAGTGCAGTTGCTTCTCCTGGTTGCTCAGTAGGAAGGTGCTGTCTGTTCTGAGGAGATGCCATGCATGTCCTCATTTCTTCACACTTTGGGCTTTGCTTTCTGGGTTGGTTTGGTTTTTCTCAGCGTTGCTCCTGACAGGCGACGCGAGTCTCCAATCCTGCTGCTGGTCTTGGCACCAGCTGCAGACTTCTCCATTGTTGCTGGTGTGCTGCCTGTGTGTTTTGTTTAGATTAAAAGGCAAAGAACATTCATTCAGGGCTTAGGCAGTTTAGCATAATTAATTGTACAGTACAAATAATTTAATTAAGTTTAAACATGGTGAAATTAAAGTCCTCACAGAGCAGGGACTCTGCTTTTGTACTGCCAGGCATGCACTCTTCGTCTTCACTGGAGATATTCTTTCCTCACTGTACTCAGTGCAAGAACCCCAGTGAGGGCTCCTGCACCTGTAAGAAGGGGGGTCGATGCTCTTCATGTAAGGCAAGTCTTTTGGATGGCTGCTGCAATGAAAAGGCTGAAATGTTTCATGTCTCCCCTTGGCCCTTCAGTCCCTCTCCTGGAGAGGTTGCTCTTTGCCCCCCATAGCAATGTCTCTTCTAACAGTGTGCTGCAGAAAATGGCCTGGAAGCGTCTGACAGCCCCATGGGGTCTCCAGGCGACTATGATTTCTTCATTACTCTTCCCATGATTGGATGTCAATTAGTGGCTTAAAAATAAAGTCTTCATCAAGTTACCAGTCCCTTGGGCTCACGAGTCTCCCAACACCTCAACCATTGTAGCTAATTTATTGTACAGATAAAAATGAAGTGCTGCTGTCAGGTCTCCCTGAGGAGGGGGAGCAAATGAGCTCCTGTGTGCTGTGAGGTCCTGGAGAGCAGTCCAGAGGGACCGTGGTGTGTCCTCCAAGGGGCCTGACCTTAAACCAACTGATTCCTCTCAGCTTGGTGACTGTTTTCACCTACATAGTACAAACACTTTTAGATTTGCCTAGCAATGCATATTTCTGCCTTTTTGGTCTTCAAGTGAAAGGTTAAGGTTGAAAGTATCTGCCAGCTAAGGTCTTTTCAGCTGATTTTTCCAAGGCAGAGTCCAGCTGAAAGATTTTTGTATTGACAGCTGGTGAGACGGCCATAGAAATGACATCTGCCCATTAAAAAGATTCCTCTTACTCTTCCTTGTCCTCAGGGATTTCAAGACTGCAAATCATTTTCATGAGGGATGTAACCTTAGATCAAGTTATGTGAAAATATATCACTTCCATCAAGTGAAATAATCACAGTGTGGCGCAGGAATAGTAAGGCAACTGCCTTCCTGCTTGGTGTGCAGAGGAGTTTTCTGAGCTTTTCCTCTCAGTGTCTTGGGTTGTTATTTCCTGTTGTGACACCTGTAATTGTATATAGCAATCTAGATTTTAGAGCCCTGACAAGGCTGCTCCGGGTTCCACAGCGTACAGAAATCCATCACGGCGCATGAGGTAGGGTTTAAATTGATGGTGCCACACCAAGCACTGAAATAAAAGCACCAGCAGCACTTATCCTTGTAGGCTAATAGCAGCAAATGATTTTATGAGTCATTAGTTCAGATCCTATAGTCCTACCCATTTTAAAGCATTTCCAGATTAATGCTTTTTTGCCTGTGATAGGATATTAATCGTCTGCTGAAAAGTGTGCAGCTGCCAGCGGTGCATCACAGCAGCGCTGGAGGGATGGGAGGGAGCTGGTAGTATGGCAACAACTGATTCATTGCTCTGGTTTGGTGGCTGGTGCTTTCCCAAGAGACCATCTCCCAACAGCTGCATTCACAGAGTCATAGAATGGCTCAGGTTGGAAGGGACCTCAGAGCTCATCTCCAACCTCCCCACCATAGGCAGGGACACCTCTCATGGCCTTCTTTATCTAATTCAGTTCAGAACATCCTTGTGGCACCGGTGATATTTCTCCTCTTTAATACAGATGCCACTTCTGAGCATGGATTTCCTGCTGCTGAGCAGTTGTGATACATGGGACCAACACCCCTCAGGCTTTATACCCCTGAAGTGGCATGTGAGTCACCTGCCTGAAGCAGCAATCCAGCAGGAAAATGGGGTTTCAGTTTTCAGTTCAGTTATTGCACAGGCTATGGTTGCTCCTCTCCCTCCTAACTTCCACACAGCACCAGCAGAGCTGGATTTTGCCTGTACCTGGTGGATGGGAGCTGGAGAGGGATGGGATGCAGGCGGGTGTTGCAGCAGCAAGTCCTCATGTTTTGTTCCTGTGTCCTCTCCGAAATGAAGTCATTCCCTTCTGCCCACATTCCAGACTTTCTGCATGTGCCACGACAGAGAAATGCTGAGAGCTGTTTTAGTGTCAGTGAGTACACAAGACCCCAAATTCTCTTGTGTGTGTGTGTGTGTGTGAAACATCATCTTAGAGCTCTGCTCTTAAGACTGATCTCATTACCCAAAGATGGATTTTTGGTTTGCTGTAGAGTGTCTATGTATTTAGCATGTCATTTTTCCCCAGTTCAGTGAGTGTTTTCCAGTGTGCCTCTGAAGACCGTGTGGCAAATGTCACCAGAGGTTTGCAGCACGTAGCTCTGCCCAATCCATCTATGCTATCGATGAATCCTGGTCCTGCTTGAAGTATTGAGCTGTTATTTCCTGCCTCTTCATGGCTCAAGATGCTGTGGAAAGTGCTGGCTCTGAGCACAGTTATTCACAAGTAATGTTTGTTGATCCTGCAGGATGTGTAGGGCTGTGCTCCTAAGGACAAAGGCAGCACGAGGAGGGCTTTGGGTTGGGAGGATGGAGGCTCACTGCCCAGCTTTGGAAGCTGCAGGCCCACTTCCTTCCAGAATGTCAGTTGCAAGATAAAGGGTGACAGTTTGAAAATCAATGTTTAGCACACTTGTACTTTACTTTTTCCTGCAGCTGAAGAGGGTAGCTAGGTGTCTTCCAAAACTCCTTCCAGCCTCCATCTGGAAGTTCTTTTCTTGATCACACACACAGAATCACAGAATGAACCTGGTTGGAAGAGACCTCCAAGATCATCAAGTCCAACCAACCACCCAAACCTAACTAATTAACTAGGCCATGGCACTGAGTGCCTCATCCAGGCTTTTCTTAAACACCTCCAGGGATGTCAACCCCACCACCTCCCTGGGCAGCACATTCCCATGGGCAATCTCTCTTTCTGTGAACAAAACTCAAGCTGAGCCAGGGGAGGTTTAGGCTGGATGTTAGGAAGAAGTTCTTCCCAGAGAGATTGGCCATTGGAATGTGCTGCCCAGGGAGGTGGTGGAGTCACCATCACTGGAGGTGTTTAAGAAGAGTCTGGATGAGGCACTCACTGCTATGGTTTAGTTGATTAGATGGTGTTGGGTGATAGGTTGGACTTGATGATCTCAAAGGTATTTTCCAACCTAGTTAATTCTATTCTATTCTATTTTATTCTATTCTATTCTATTCTTTTTTTTTTAAGCTCAAGCCTAAACTTCCCCCTGCACAGCTTGAGACTGTGTCCTCTTGTTCTGCTGCTGGTTGCCTGGGAGAGGAGACCAACCCCCACCTGGCTACAACCTCCCTTCCAGTAGTTGTAGACAGCAATAAGGTCTCCCCTGAGACTCCTCCAGGCTGAACAACCCCAGGTCCTTCAGCCTGTTCTCATAGGCCTGCCCCCTGGCTGTGACTCTACTGGTCAGAGCTGTGTAGGTTTATCTGCCTCCCTCTATCAGGAACAGTGACCACAGGCTGCAGAAAGGCCAAACAGCCTCCTGCACGCCTCAGGCTTTGTGTGAGCTAGTTTCAAATACAGGTAATTACACACAATGAGCAAAACTGTGCCAGTGGTTATTTTAAAGTAAATGAGTCTCAAGTCCTACCTTTTGGCTTAATAGCTGTTTAATATTAATGATGCTAAAGCAGTGAAATGGAATTGGGTAGAAAAATCAAACCTGGTGTGTCTGCTCAAAGGCAGGCAAGCAGAACAGAGAGAACTAAAGAAGGGAAGTCTCTAGGAGACCTCAGAGCTGCCTTCCAGTACCTGAAGAGATCCTGCAGGAAGGCTGCAGAGTGACTTTTGCTGAGAGTGTCTGGAGACAGGCCAAGGGGGAATGGTTTGAAGCTGAGGCAGAGCAGGGTTAGAGTGGAGCTGAGGAAGAAGTTGTTCAGCAGGAGGGTGCTGAGACTCTGGCCCAGGCTGCCCAGGGAGGCTGTGGCTGCCTCCTGCCTGGGGGTGTTGCAGGCCAGGCTGGATGAGGCCCTGAGCAGCTGAGTGTAGTTGAGAGGTGTCCCTGCCATGGTGGGGAGGATGGAGATGATCTGTGAGGTCCCTTTCAACCTGAGCCAGTCTATGATTCTATGAAGTGTTTCTCACCTCCCTAGAGAAGTCAGAGTGCCTGGCCTTTGGAGGAGCCTCTCTGCTCTCCACTGATTATGCACAGCCAAGGAACTCAGGCTCTACATCTCAACAATTCGGACACTGATGGTGTGATGTCATGTCTTTAAGAGTGGATAAACAACAACAAAACAGCAGCACAAAATCTATGGATCCTTGGCTGCTTCATTAGCTTGTTTTATTGTGCTGTTGAATCCAGGACCATCAGAGGTTAGTAACAGCAGCCTGAGGTAAGGACC
Source organism: Dryobates pubescens (assembly GCF_014839835.1). Classification (NCBI taxonomy): domain Eukaryota; kingdom Metazoa; phylum Chordata; class Aves; order Piciformes; family Picidae; genus Dryobates; species Dryobates pubescens. The sequence continues at coordinate 56,824,538 of NC_071613.1, forward strand.
TGGAGGGCTGCCACTTGAAAGAGAGGCCCTTGCTGGAACCAGAACTTCTAGGAAACTGTTGCAGTTTTGATGTTACTGCTGCATTCGATTTGCTTCTCCTTCTCCAGTGGGCAGTAAATGTTGTTGAATCTGTTTCCTTTTGTATCCCAGATGAGAGCCTGACATCCATCTGTGTAGCTTGTTTGGAGGGAAACTTCAAATCAGGACTTTGTTGGGGTGTTGGGGTTTTTTTGTTGCTGTTTGGGGTTGGTTTGTTTGTTTTTCTTTTCTCCCCTGTTGTACTCTATTCTAGAGTCTTAGGCTATGGTATCTGCTTTACAGGACTAGAAATAGTAGAAGCCTGTGCATTTTCCAGGCATCAGTAAGTCAGTCATGCAGGGTTGCCTGCAGTTTTGAGCCACAGCACAGAGAGTTGCCATCCATTCATAGATGCAAACAGCAGCTTGTGCTCTGGCCCTGTTAAGGCTTGGTTTGTAGGTGGGTAGCCAGATAATGTCATCCTCAGATCGTGGTCCCAGATGCATTGTGCAGTCCCTGCACCTCGAGCGCACAGAGGCTGGCACTGATGGCTCCTGAGCCTGCTGTGGAGCTTGCAGCAGAGTTCTCTCTGTCGGTCTGTGCCTCCTCGTGTTTCAATTAAGCTGAAGGGATAAAAGAGGGAGAAATGCAAGGGCAAGAGTTGTTGAGGATGCCTGCCTGAACCAGCAGGAGGGAGGGGCGTTGCATCCAGCACACATTTTCATGTAGGAGGCTCCTTCAGGGCAATGTGAGCCACATGGTTGCTGGAGGGCAGGAGAATGGCACAAAGCAGCACCACTCCTTTCCTCTCTAAGGGTATGCTTTGTCCCTCAGTCAAGGTGAGTCATGGTGGAATCTCTTGTAGCACAAATTAGAGTAACCCATCAACTTCACCAGCACTACCAGGATTTCCACCAGCTGAGGATCAGTCCCCAGACCCTTCCAGAGGTTAGCAAGGGTATCGCATGCCTGAGTCAGCCTTCTCCACCTAGTTGCCTTAATCAGTTTCTGGACACTGTGCTCAAACATATCATGATATTCATCAACCCCCCTTCCCAAGTAAGCAAGAAAAAATTCAGGAAGGTTTTTGTGTCGTTGCTGCTGTTGGTGGTGGAATGAGATTGATGGCTTGCACTGGAATCCTCAGGGCAGCGATGAAATGCGTCGGAAAGGAAACCGGCTTCAGCGCGGAGCTGGGCAGGAATGCTTAGAGGGGTTCTGCTGAAACCTGGGGGATTAGGGATATTGGGAAGGAGTGTGAGTGGAAACAAATGTGTAAACTTGCTATTAAGCTTTAATTTACTAAACTTGCCAAAAAAGCAAGCTGTACTTCTGCAGGGGCAGCCCTGTCGGAGTTCAGTGTTTGCAAGGAAAAAAAGGGAAAGGAAAAGCGGTGGTTGTGTACCACACAAAGGCCTTCACAAGAGGCAGTTACAGGCTTTATCAGCAAATGCAAAACATGGGGCTGCTTAGAAGCGCTCCTCGTGAACATCATGCACACAGATGCTTTTGTAGAAGGAAAATTAGTTTCCATGTAGCTAAAAATGAAAGGCACAAAGCGCAGGATCAAAGCAAATGAGCTTTCAGTTCCTGCAGAATGGTGGTGGCAGAGGAAAGGCTCAGCACTGTGATTTGGCTCCACAGATCAATGAGCAAGGGTGGGGAGAATGTGTGTGCAACCATTACACAAGGGCTCCACAGCTGGGCCACAAGTGACCGCTGCACAACTGTCCGGTTTGCCTCTTTGCAATCACTACAAGCAAGAGAACTTCTTACACACTAGGAAACAAATCTTGTCTTTGAAAGCTGGAAGGCACCGGCACTAAATCCCAGCAAACATCACTCCCCAATCTAACCTCCCACTTCCAGCTGAAAAGCAGCTTCTCACCTTGAAAACTACTTTTTGCTCTTGATCACACTCAGTCCAGCTGGCTTGTGTGGTCATCAAGGTGACACTGTCAGGGACTTCCATGTAAGAGGCCACTCAAGGCTATCAAGTCAGCTTGAGCCAGATCTGAACAATCACAGCAAATCCAGCTCCTGAGTCTTGGCTCTGAAACTTTAATCTCTGCCTCCAAGTTCATATCTGCTCTATCTTTTTCTTCTTTATGTTTTTCTCCCCCAGGAATGTATCAAGCCTCCTTTGCAATCAATTTGCCCCGACTGGCTTCTTTGGGAGGTGTGCAAATTGTCAGAAAGCTCCTAAATTCCAGTCTAAATTTATTCATGAGCAATTTACAGCCCCCCGGTCTTGGACGCGCCTCAGCCTTTAAAGTTAAATAATTCTCCTTCCTCCCTGCTGTTTACTTCCAAATGTATCTGTAAAGAATAATTGTGTCCCCTCTCAGACTTCATTCTGCTAGGCTAAACAGACCAAGCTCTTTTTAATTTCCTCCTCCTTAATCACCCTGCCAGGATTTAGCTGTGCTTTTCCAAACCCAGGCGTGCAGGGTGGCTCACAGGATTCTGCTTTGCACCCTGCCAGTGCTTCGTGTGGCTCTCTTGTCTCTGACTTCCCTGCACAAGGTAGCTGTTAGTGAATGCTACAAACAAGAGAATGTACTGGCAAGTGAATCTCTTCTGCAAGCCAGGAATTAGCCATCTGATGGGAGTTCCTGTTGCAGCCTGATGGCCTGGGTTGGACCCAGGCATTTACATCCAGCATGCAAAACCTCCCGAGAACCCTGATTTCTCAAACCAGTTTTATTGTTGTCTGTTCAAGAAAGAGAGATGCATGTTTTAGGTTGAACCAGTGCTGCTCTGAGCAGGCTTCCACTTGCTATAAACAGAATAAAAACTCAGGAGCTGTCACCCCTAATTCCATCAGCTGTGGCACTGGACAAGTCCTTCAGCAAGTCCTGATGTCCATAAGCTTCCCGTTCCAACCCCTGCCATGCTGTGCTGCTGTGACTCTGGGATGTGTTGCTCCTCTTGCAGTTTAGGCTCCTTTTGACACCTCTCCTGGTGCTTCACATTAACTGAAATACACTTTTTCACTGATTGGGGGGTTAGCCAGCATTCACTGTGGGTCTCCTTTTGACTTGTGATGTTTTTCAGCCAGAGAAGGGAGCTCAGCCTTTAGGTTGTTCCAGACAGTGTAAATATTTGTGCGCGGGTATTACAATCTCAGCTGTCAGATGCGGTGCTGAACCTCAGAAATGCAAACCCACCAGACTCTTGAATCTCCTTCTGAGATCTCATTTTGGGATCATTAGGTGACCTGCCAGCCAGCTGGGTGGCCATTCAGTGATCTTACAATTTCCCATCTGCTCCTGGAAGCCCACGCTGGTGTGGGGAGAGTCTAGAAGCAGTGTGTGGACTCCATCCTTAGCTCTGCCTGCCCTGCCCTGCCCTGCCCTGCCTCTCCATCACTGTATCTGGACATTTGGTAAATTACAGTTATCTGTCCCCTGGCAGGGACCAGGGACCTTGCTTACTGAGAATTAGAAAGAGCAGGGAATTATTACAGGCAGGCAGAGGAAGAGCCGAGCTGATAACTCCCGGTCTCTTCTGCACCTCGGTGCTCTTTGTGCCAAAGCTGAGGGTATTGTGGTGCGTGGCCCTCAGGGCAAACACGTGGCAGCTTATCAGTGCCTGCAGAGGCACACTGCAGAGCTCCAGAATTAATGACACTCCTCCAGGACACGTGGCAGGTCTATATATAAGAGTCTGCAGCTTCCAGCCCTGTGCGTTAACCCCTGGCCATGCATCTTCTCGGGGCTCCATTCTGGCTGAAGTGAGAGCTTGAATGAGTGACCTCTGGGATGAAGAGAGTGAGCTGGTGTCTCCTCGCTGGCCGATCAAGCTCCACCGTGTGGAGGTACGATTAACTGCCTGCCCCCCTGTGCTGGGCTTGGGGGCACGCTGGAGCACAGGATGGGAAGGAACCTCCTGTGGACAGCCACAAGGTCAGGCAGGGGCTGGGGATACCAGGTGGCTGAGTAAAGAGGTGGTGCAGAAACATGAGGCTATCCTGCCAAATAAATGAGATTATTCCTCTTTGCCTCTGTTAGGGATGGGCACTGAGTGAAGCTTTGCTTTGGATTGGCACTCAGCAAGGGATGTGGCTTTTCAGGAGCTGGGTGCTGTTTTGTCAGAGACATAATCTAAGCCTTTAGCACTTCATAGTGGACCCATACACCTCAACTCCTACCAAGACAGCATTGAACCCGCGAGAGGCCACAGCAGATTGTGCTCCTGGGCTGTCCTGTTGGGAGAAGAGACATTTTCAGCATTTAACCAGGTTCTCTCTCTTAATGGACAGCACCAGTGGCTAGTGGCCACCTCTGTGTCTTCTCCCATCTCTCTGCTGTCTCCAGCATCGATGAAAGGATGCTCACTAATTTCAGTAGGCTTCAGCTCTTGTCTGAAGTGATCTCAGGCTGTAATCCTTTTGTAGTAGATGCTGTGTGGAAATGGAATCCACTCTGGGTTATGAAGTTCCCCCCTTACTGACAAGGTGACCCGCCTGGTGGATGTGGGGAGGCCTGTGGATGTAGTCTACCTGGACCTCAGCAAGGCCTTTGACACCGTTCCCCATAGCAAACTCCTGGCCAAGCTGTCAGCCCATGGCTTGGATGGGAGCACACTGCGATGGGTTAGGAACTGGCTGGAGGCTGAGCCCAGAGAGTGGTAGTGAATGGTGCCACATCCAGCTGGCAGCCAGTCACCAGTGGTGTGCCCCAGGGATCAGTGCTGGGCCCCATGCTCTTTAACATCTTTATTGATGATCTGGACGAGGACATCGAGTCCATCATCAGTAAATTTGCTGATGACACCAAGCTGGGGGCAGGAGTTGATCTGCTGGAGGGTAGAGAGGCTCTGCAGAGGGACCTCGACAGGCTGGGCAGATGGGCAGAGTCCAACGGCATGAGATTGAACACATCCAAGTGCCGGGTTCTGCACATTAGCCACAGCAACCCCATGCAGAGCTACAGGCTGGGGTCAGAGTGGCTGGAGAGCAGTCAGGCTGAGAGGGACCTGGGGGTGCTGGTTGACGGTAGACTGAACATGAGCCTGCAGTGTGCCCAGGCAGCTAAGAGGGCCAATGGCATCCTGGCCTGCATCAGGAACAGTGTGGCCAGCAGGAGCAGGGAGGTCATTCTGCCCCTGTACACTGCACTGGTTAGGCCGCACCTCGAGTCCTGTGTCCAGTTCTGGGCCCCTCAGGTTAGGAAGGAGGTTGACTTGCTGGAACGAGTCCAGAGAAGAGCAACAAAGTTGGTGAGGGGTTTGGAACATAAGCCCTACGAGGAGAGGCTGAGGGAGCTGGGGTTGCTTAGCCTGGAGAAGAGGAGACTCAGGGGTGACCTTATTACTCTCTACAACTACCTGAAGGGAGGTTGTAGACAGACGGATGTTGGTCTCTTCTCCCAGGCAAGCAGTACCAGAACAAGAGGACACAGTCTCAGGCTGCGCCAGGGGAGATACAGGCTGGATGTTAGAAAAAAGTTCTATACAGAAAGAGTGATTGCCCATTGGAATGGGCTGCCTGGGGAGGTGGTGGAGTCGCCATCACTGGAGGTGTTCAGGAGAAGACTTGACGGGGTGCTTGGTGCCGTGGGTTAGTTGTTTGGGTGGTGTTGGATTGGTTGATGGGTTGGACGCGATGATCTTGAAGGTCTCTTCCAACCTGGTTTATTCTATGTATTCTATGTATTCTAAGTCACCAGCTGAACAGAAGGTGCAAGTGAAGGTGCTTCCTAAACCAGTGAAGTTCTCTTGATGAAGTTCATCCTGCAGTGCATGCCACAGGAGTGCCCAAAGCAGACATCTGAGAAGTGTGAATTTCACACAGGGCCATCAGACCAGTTTGGGCACTGCACACCTCGGTGGAATGAGTCTTGAAAAGAGCTGGTGGATTGTCAAGATTGGAAGTAGTGCTTCTGCCAGCACCCAGGTATTGACAGAGCACTTCTGTTCCATGTGCTCTTAATGATGTGCTGCTGGAGAGGCTGCAGATGTCCCTGGATGTCAGGATGTTTTTCCCACCTCTCATCAAACTGCATGCTGGACTTCTTCCCCCGTGTTTGTGAGTTTGCTGGTGCAGGGCACCTTGCTTTTCCATCATATGCTGAAAACTTGACATTTGAAGACATGAGATGTCATCCCATTTGCTAGAGATGTGGGTTAGAAGGGTGTTGAATAAATATGAGGGGGATTAGGTGGTGGTTGAGCAAAGGCAGTTAGAAAGTTCCCTGTAAGAACACGAGATGGAAATCATCTTCTTCCAAACTGGCCCTGGAGGCTACCCAGCTTGGTCCACTTGCTGGGTGAGTCTGTTCTCTGCAGTACATTTGCCACTGTGGTGTGTGCCAGAGAAGAGAAGAGCTACTGCAGGTAGAGATGGCATTTATTTAAGAGCAGTAGAATGTAGGTATCCCCCTGCAGTCCCTTGCAAAGGCAAGCTGGAATCAACTCACTGGAGCAGGCTGCCCAGGGGGTTTGTGGAGCCTCCTTCTCCGGAGATACTCAAAAGCCACCTGGATGTGTTCCTGTGTGACCTGCCCTGGGTGATCCTGCTCTGGCAGGGGGATTGGACTGGGTGATCTCTGGAGGTCCCTTCCAGCCCCTAACATTACAGAATCGTGGAATGGTCCTGGCTGGAAGGCACCTCCAAAGCTCATCCAGTCCAACCTCCCACACTCAGCAGGGACGTTCCCAACTAGATCAGGCTGCCCAGGGCCTTGAATACCTCCAGGGAAGGAGTCTCAACCACCTCCCTGGGCAACCTGTTCCAGTGTTCACCACCCTCATGGTGAAGAACTTCCTGATATCCAGTCTAAATTTGCCTTTTTCCACTTTGAAGCCATTATTCCTCATCCTGTCCCTGCAGGCATTTGCAAACAGTCTCTCTCCATCCTTCTTGTAGCCCCCTTCAGGTCCTGGCAGGCTGCTGTTAGGTCTCCCCAGACCCTTCTCTTGTCCAGGCTGAACATCCCCAGCTCCCTCAGCCTGTGCTCATAGCAGAGGTGCTTCAACCCCCTGAGCATTTTCGTGGCCCTCCTCTGGACCCTCTCCACCACATCCATGTCCTTCCTGTGTGGAGGGCTCCAGAGCTGTACACAGCCCCCCTGTGATTCTGTGATTCAACCCTGTGCAGGCACCTGCAGATGATTGTGTGATTTATACCTTTGAAGGCTCCATTGTGGAACCACAGTGGGGAGAAAAATCAACAGGAAGGGGTATATGAATTAAGTGCCACAGCCCTCAGGCTGGCAGCAGCCTTTGGGAGGGTGTTGTTTTGAAAGCCCCTATTGGCAGAGTGAGTTCTCAGCACAGCTACACTGATTACAGGGAAGCACAGCCTCCTTTGGGCACAAACTCACTGCTGTTAGATGGATTTTTAGTCAGCTCTTATGTGAGTCTCAAAGAATGACAACCAAAACACTAGAGCAGTTAGGTTTGCTTTTCTATCATCAGTGACAACCTTCCCCTGAATATTGAAGGAAGTCTGCCTTTTCCACTGAAAACCTCATGGGCAGAAGATGTCAGAAGCAGGGGCTGGTGTGTGTGGAAGAAGCTAGCCTGCCAGGGGAGGAGAGTGAGGTCACCAAATACCAACTGTTGATCTTTAAGGGATTCTTCTCCTACCTAAACACTGTCATTGCCTCTCTCTTTGCCACCAGCCCTGTGTTTAGTTCCATATCATTGCCTGCAAGGCTTACTTAAAGCAATTCCCTGCTTTTCTCTGGGCTGCTCTGTAGAGCTCCTGCCACATTAGGCTGTCACACTCGGGTCCTTTCCTCACGCTTTACAGCATCCTGAGGAGCAGCCCCACGTTAGTGTGCTGCAGATGCTGGCTGTGGCACTGCTCAGCATCATTGTGCTGTCGTGGTGTGCGGCTTTAACCTTTTGTGGTACCCATCTGCTGTGTCTGTCTCACCTTATGCTGGGCCTCTGGAATGGTTGTGGGGATTGTGCCTGGGATCGCTGTTTGTACAGCACTTAGCACACTCCAGTCCTAATCCCAAACCAGAGCTTTTAATTGCTGCTGCAGTACAAATACATTGACAAGGGCAGGCCAGCTGTTAGGAAGATGAAAGCTACCTTTTGACTGCCTTCCTCCGTGCCAATGCCCTTCACTTATGGAGAGAAACACTATTCATATGCCCTCCATTGCCCTTCCTGCTCTCCAGGGCTTCAGCTCTGTGGGCCTTTACCCCTTTCTCTCTCCCATTTAGGTTACTCACAGAATCATGAAATGGTTTGGGCTGGACCTTTAAAGGTCATCTAGTCCAACCTCCCCTCAGTGAGCAAGGACATCTCCAACTAGATCAGGTTGCTCAGAGCCCCTTCCAGCCTGACCTTGAACGCTTCCAGGGATGGGGCTCTGTAGTTTATTTCTGGTACCATATATTGTGCAATGCTCTCTCCAAAGCAGGGGGCAGAGCTTAGATGTGTGGTGGTTCACTCTCAGCTGAGGAGGCTCTTTAGATGCCACTTTGGGGTCCTTGTCCTAACTATTCCTCTTTGGCGAGCCCTGTGGAGATGTCACGGGCAGGCACAGCTGTGACAGTGGTGGGGATGGGTAAAGGATTCCTTTCCCATGTGCATCGTGAGTGCCTAGCAGCTGGCTTCCCCTGGGTTCTGAAGCACACTTTGCAGGCTACCGTGGTGTGGAAGGCTGGGTGGAATGGCTGGTGTATTAAAAACTGATAGAATTGTCCCATGTAATTTCTTTATGCTTCTTAATGAGCCTTCATCTCCTTCTGTTCGTATTAGAGGGGTAAAACAGTGGTGGAAGTTGAGATACATAGAAAAGCTTTGTCCAAAGCCAGTCTTCCATGAAATAGAATCTCAGTTTTACAGGAAAAAAAAAATAACAAGGCCCCACTAATAAATTGCATTCCAAAGTGTGGCTCCAAATAATGCATGAAGCCTGATTTACATAAAACCATGCCTGGGAGCCCTTCAGCTCTTCTTGTTCTGCAGCATGCCAGGACCTCTTCCAGAAAGATGAACAAGAAGTGTCCCCTCTTGCAGTCCTCGTGTGGGAAGCTGCTCATGTTCTTCTGTCTTCTGTTGTGATGAACTTGTTTTGCAAGCTCAGTCTGTTGGCAGGGCAGTGCAGAGGATGCTTGGGTCTGCTGGAGCCCAGGTACACAGGCACATCCTCTCAGCACTGTACTGGGGACCACACATGCAGGTCTGAGCCCTTAGAGGAAAGAACAGGAGCCTGGGGTGTTTTTTTCTCCAGAGGAATATTGTAGACAGCAGAAGTAAGTAATGATGCCAGCTGCTGCCAGTGGTGATTAAGGGCTGCAGGAGAAGACCTGTTAGGGGACTAATGGCGCTCCTCTGTGCCAGGAAGGGCTCTGCCTGCCTTCCGCCTGGCGTTTGCTCACCTGATGTGTGCCTGGGGCAGGAGCCCTGCACGCAGGATAGCTCTGGGGGATCCCAGCAGGCCTCCCAGGGGAAGCAGAGTGTCTGGTTTGAAGATGTGCAGGCAGTGCTGCTGAGGAGCAGCCTAGCACACAACGTCACCGTGTCCCACTTCCAGAGGGGCCCTTGCTGGGCTCTGTGTTGAGCAGGGTTCTGCCCTGTGGGCTCTGGGATGTGTGGATCTCACCAACGCCCCCAAATCTCTGCTCCCAGCCAAGTTTCCATCAAGTCTGTACCTGATGATGAGGCTCTTCAGATGCTTCCCTGTCTCTTCCAGGAGTTTCCCTCTCTTTCTCTCAGTTCTGCACATCCTGCAGCCCACATTTGTTGCAGAAATCAACCAACAGAAATGATTTTATTGTTTCTTCATGGTTGTACCTTCTGGGGCAAGATGCTTCCAGAAAGAGGAGGGACAGCAGCTCAAGCTGGGAAATTCAGATGAAACCTCAAATGAATTAGTATTCAGTCCTGATATCAGGGGGTTTTTAATCCTCCCTTAGCCTAACATCTCCCCAAAACAGCCTTACAGGAAAGCAGGCCAGGAAGAAAGGAGCTTATGGCAGCAACTTACAGGTTTTCTCCAAAGGTTAATGAATTGCAATTAATTGTGAAGTACTGCAGCAATGAACAGTAGCTTTGAATTTGATAAGGAACACCAAAAAAAAGGACACGACAAGAAAAAAAGCCACGAGGAAAAACCCATATGGAACAATCCTGAGCTTGCAGATGTGGGGTGGGGCTTTTCCCCCTCCTCTCTTGGTAGGTTCAGTTTGCAGACTTAACTCAGACAATTTACAAATATAATTAGAGCAGAGAATTAATTTAGGGGCTGTGCAGCGTGGTGGAAAGAACAAAATGTTTGCATTAGGAAAGCTGAGACCAACGGTTCTGTGAAGGACTCAGTGAACGAGACCAGAGCTGTGTGCTTCACCAAAAACACGGGGGGGGAGACTCAGTGAGCTTCTCCCCTCTTTGGGGGTCATTGCTGTTGAGATTAAAACAGGTAATGAATCAGTCATGGAAAGACTGGGAGACTCTTTCTTTGTCTTCAGTTGCTCTGGGAGAAGAATCTTCTCAGACAATGAGCTGGCTGGTTTGGGTGGGTCTCCAGAAGGGTGTGAGTTGTGGAGTAAGCCCTATGAGGAGAGGCTGAAGGATCTGGGATTGCTTAGCCTAGAGAAGAGGAGGCTCAGGGGAGACCTTACTGCTGTCTACAACTACCTGAAGGGAGGTTGTAGCCAGGAGGGGGTTGGTCTCTTCTCCCAGGCAACCAGCACCAGAACAAGAGGACACAGTCTCAAGCTGCACCAGGGGAAGTTTAGGCTTGAGGTGGGGGAGAAAGTTCTTCCCAGAGAGAGTTGTTAGCCATTGGAATGTGCTGCCCAGGGAGGTGGTGGAGTCACCATCCCTGGAGGTGTTCAAGAGGGGATTGGATGTGGCACTTGGTGCCATGGTTTAGTTAGTCATGAGGTGTTGGGTGGCAGGTTGGACTTGATGATCTTTGAGGTCTTTTCAAACCTTGTTGATTCTATGATTCTATGATTCTGTGATTCTCTGACAGCACTGGGAGGCACTGGGATCACTTCTTCTCTCTTCTCTGTCACTTTCTCTTTCCAATTCAGTGCTCTGAAGAGACCATCCTTAGCACGGAGGCAGCACCAAGAAACTCCAACCAAAACTGTTGTGGGCAAATGTGAGGAAGCCATTTCTAAGCTAGTGTGCAAGGGGATGGAGTCAGTAGAAGATTAAATTATTTCTTCAAGACCAAAGTCAGGCAGAGAGTGAAAACCAAACCCAGAAGCCACTCCCTTTGCATTGCTGTGCTGTTCCCTCTCTCATCTCTGCCTCTTGCCTACCATGATCGCAGTGTTTGAGCTGCTGGTTCAGCTGAAGCTCTCCTACCTGGTAGCTTGACAATCTGTGGCCAGGAGCTCTGCACCACTGGCACCCTCCTGAGGTGGTGCAGAGCCCATGGTGAGCAGGCTGTGGCACTGGTGAGTTGGAGGAATTCAGAGCACAGCCTTACCTTGGCCCGAAGACGTCTGACCATGCCCAGGAATTCATTCCTCTTGCTTTCTCGTCTGCTGCAGTAATGGGGTCAGAGCAGTGGGGAAAGCAGAAATTACTCTGAGGCTTCCTGCCTGCCCAGGAAGGCTGCTGTGTGTTTGTGCTGTGGCTCCAGCTGCCAGACTGATGTATTTATTTTACATCCCTGCCTCTGCCTGCACAGAGCAGGGTTACACAACCAGGAAAGAAGAGATCCTTAGCTAGAAAACCTAAAGCTGAAATAACAGGGTGCAGGTAGCTCAGAGAGATGTGGCTGGTGATGTTTGCTCAAAACAGACTCCTCCTGTCATAACAAAGGGTCCCCTGAGCCATCTCAAGCCTCAGTTCAAAATTTATTATACTCTTTAGCATACACAAGGTTAAGCAAATCAGCCCCACAGCCAGATGGCTGGGGAATTGTCTCATCCTGATGCTCTTTTCCCTACTGCCAATAAATTTGGTGGCCAAGGCAGGGCACCAGGTGCAAGATGCTGCCAACTGGGCCAGCTGTGAAAGCCACTGCCTGGAGCTCCTCTGGTCCCTGGGGTCTGCCTCAGTGTCCTGGCTCAGTCACAGATGAGAGTTACTGCTGCAAGAGGGGAGCATGACAGGGATGGGCTCAGAGAAATCAACTCTTTATCCATCCATTAAAGAGGAGAAATATCACCACAAGGTTGTTCTGAAATGAATTAGACAGAGAAGGCCATGAGAGGTGTCCCTGCCCATGGTGGGGAGGTTGGAGCAGGTGATCTCTGAGGTCCCTCCCAACCTCAGCCATTGTGTGATTCTGTGAAGAAGAGAAGTCCTATTTAGTGAAATCATGCCCTGCTTCCCTTCTAGACTATGTGGCACTGAGCCAGTTCAGAAACTGGTATAGAAGTTGGTGATAATAGTTCAATTTTGTGTCATTATCATGCCAGGAACATTGGAAATGAAGTATCTGGGCAGAGGGAGGAGGAGACAATGATCCTATAAATAGCAACTGTCCAGAGGAGGCAGATGGGGCAAAAGTACATTTAGGGATGAAACTGGTCCAGCCCCAGCCTGGAGTTCCTGTCCATCATCAGATGTCAGTAACGCTCACCAGCTTTGGGGATTTTGGTTGGTTTGGGTTTGGTTTTGTTTTTCCTCTCATTTTTCTCCCTGAGATAGTACTTTGCCTGCTCACTGGGGCTCTGTGACAATCCCTGGCTGTGGAATGCTCTGAAGCACAGCTTGCAAAGTGCTGAGCGTTATTAAGATGAGATGAGGAGAATCTCTTATCTCCAACATCAAATTCTTCAGGGGTGAGGAAAGAGGCAGTGATCTATTATCCATAATACTTCTCCTGAGACTAAGTTTGATCAGCCTGAGTGTGATTCAACAAAACCCTGTTCAGCTGTGGACAAATGGACATCTCTGTTGTAAGTGTGATGAAATGGAAAGCTGCACAAAGGCAGACATCGCCCGACACCGCCTTTGATCAGAATCTGTCTGAGCCTCAAAGCAGAACACAGGGATACAAACATATTTGCAGGAGTGAGCCAAAAATGACTCCTGCTGTTGTTCTACCTGCAGAAAGCCATCAGCAATGTGCACACAGTTGCTGCTGCTGCTGCTGTTGTTTCAGCCTTGTGTGGAGGTGGTGGAGTCACCATCACTGGAAGTGTTGAAGAAGAGCCTGGATGAGGCCCTTGGTGCCATGGTTTAGTTGATGAGATGGTGTTGGGTGATAGGTTGGACTCGATGATCTCAAAGGTCTTTTCCAACCTGGTGAATTCTATTCTATTCTATTCTATTCTATTCTATTCTATTCTATTCTATTCTATTCTATTCTATTCTATTCTCACTTCAGGAAGGATCTTGAGGTTCTGGAGCAGGTCCAGAGGAGAGCAAGCAGACTGGGGAGGGGCCTGAAGTGAAGGTCTGATGAGGAAAGGCTGAGGGAGCTGGGGATGTTCACCCTGGAGAAGAAGAGACTTAGAGGGGACCTTACCATGCTCTACAACTACCTAAAAGGAAGCTGTAGCCGGGTGGGGGTCAGGCTCTTCTCCCAGGCAACTTATGATAGGACGAGAGGGCATGGCCTGAAGCTGTGCCAGGGGAGGTATAGGTTGGCTATTAGGAAGCAGTTCCTCATGGAGAGGCTGATCAGGCACTGGGATGTGCTGCCCAGGGAGTGGTGGAGTCACCATCACTGGAGGCCTTAAGAAAAGCTTGGATGTGGCACTTGGTGGCAGGGTTTAGCTGGTGTGGTGGTGTTGGGTCATAGGCTGGACTTGACAATCTCAGAGGTCTTGTGCAGCCTCAGTAACTGTGTGACTCAATAATGGCAGCCAGGTGTTAGACCAGCTCTGGGTTAGTTTGAAAAATAAGGCAAGCCATGTTTCCAGGCAAAAGGAAAGGACAGGGCAGAAGCAGCTGTGGGGCAGGTGGATGTAGGCAAGTTTTAGGCAGGAGCACAGGTGAGAGTCATGGAATAGGGTCATGGCATCAAGCCCACTGAGAGCACCGATCTAGCCACCAACACAGCACCACCAACACAGCACCACCAACACAGCACCACCAACACAGCACCTCCAACCACCAACACAGCACCACCAACACAGCACCACCATGGCCAAACTACGACACCACTGATCCATGTCCCAAAGTACCACTTCTGTATAGTTTTTGAACACCTCCAGGGGTGGAGACTCCACCACTTCCCTGGGCAGATTCTCTTCACTTCTTTGAGGAAGAAGAGGAGGGGGTAACTGTGCACAAAGCCACTCTCAGCTGTCAGCAGCTGTGTCAGGAAACAGCCCGGAGCCACACTCTGGCACTCCGAGGCTGCGCTTTGCCCTTCAGCCGTTGGAGCTTTCTGGCTGTTGTTTCAAGGTCACACAGGACTGTCCCCTCTGTTGTCAATCAAATAAGCAGCATCTTGCTCACTCCTCCTCACCTTTTCTGCCTGAGAGTCCGTTCTGCAGCCCCATGCAGGGGAGGGGGGGAGATTTTGCAGCCTTAGTGCCTTTACTTAAAGGATGCCTTTGCTGAAAGGGTGCTGTGGTTCAGAAAATAAGTAAGGCTTTGAATTCTTCTGATTTGCAAGTCTCTGGCTCTCTTGCTTTCCTTTTCAGAAGAGTTGCCTTCCTGTCAAAGGCAGGGGATAAGTGCAGACTCCTAAACTCACTGCTAGTTGGTTGTTTTGAGGTGCAGCACCTTTCAGTGAGACATGACACCTGATGAATATTGCTAGGGAAATAATGACTGCCCATTGCTACAGTGCCACTTGCACTATCTGTTGGGACCAGGGGATTCATTACTTAATAAAAAGGAGCTAAGGAAGTCTGTCACAGCCATTTGCAAGGTGACCTATAAACTGTACCAGAAGCTCTCACCCTAAATAACTGTGTACTTCAACGACTGAACGTGCCGATTGGCACAGAGCTGTCAGAGCTCTTTGTGTTCCCCAAAGGACATGTTTCAGCCCAATCCCATCAAGAGTTAATTGTGACATGCTGGATCTGGGTGGTTAACAAGAGCACAACAAGTGTAATCCCCCCAGCTCTGGGTGGACATGGCATGATCTGTTGACATCATTTCCTGCTCTTGTCTGCTGTGGCCTCTACTTGGGACAGGCACAAATAATGACCAAGGGTTTGCTCTCTGTGCTCTCTTTCCAAAGGCACTTTTCCATGTCACTAATGGTGAACTCATGTCCAGGCCACTTGTGAATCTGTACTTTGCAAAGTAATGTATGTATGAAATATACCTGGGAGCCTCATGGAGTTCAGTAAGGACAAGTGCAGAGTCCTGTACATGGGGAGGAACACCACCAGGCACCAGTACAGACCAGGGATTATCCTGCTGGAAAGCAGCTCCTTGGAGTGCTGGTGGGCAGCAAGTTCTGCATGGGATAGCAATGTGCCCTTGGGGCCAAGAGAGCCAATGGCATCCTGGGGTACATGAAGGAAAGTGTGGCCAGCAGGGCTGGGGAGGTTCTCCTGCCCCTCTGCTCTGCCCTGCTGAGACCACAGCTGCAATCCTGTGTCCAGTTCTGGGCTCCCCAGGTCAAGAGAGACAGAGACCTGCTGGAGACAGTCCAATGGAGAGCCCTGAGAATGCTCAGGGGACTTGAACATCTCTGCTGTGAAGAGAGACTGAGAGCCCTGAGGCTGTTTAGTCTGGAGAGGAGAAGGCTGAGAGGGGATCTGATCAATGTCTATCAATACCTGAGGGGTGGGGGACAGCATGAAGGTGCCAGGCTCTGTTTGGTGGTGCCCAGGGACAGCACAAGGAACAACAGGGACAAGCTGGAAGCCAGGAGGTTGCACCTGAGCATGAGGAGACACTTGTGTATGGTGAGGGTGGCAGAGGCCTGGAGCAGGCTGCTCAGAGAGGTTGTGGAGTCTCCTGCTCTGGGGCCTTTCCAACCCCCCCTGGATGTGTTCCTGTGTGACCTACCCAAGGTGATCCTGCTTTGGAAGGGGCTTGGACTGGGTGATCTCCTGAGGTCCCTTCCAACCCCTACCATTCTGTGACTGTGTGAAATACAAGAGCATCTTTCTTTGTGCTTCTACCTTGAAAGGTTTCACAGTATCACAGTTTCCTCTCCTTTCAGAGCCATCCATCTCTGTGAGAGGTGACATTTTGTGTTTCCTATTTTCCTGTTCCAGGACTGTCCTAATTGTGTGCCCCAGGTTTTGCTGTGCGGCCTGTGAGCCCCTCTCTGCTCCTTAAGCAGTCCTTGCAGCAGAGCTGGGATGCTCCTTGTTATTGATGTATTGCTTTTGCAGTGTGCACTTTGGAGGTTTCAACACACTAGAAGGTAAAATTGCCTGCCCTAGAAGCTCTTAAAAGTCAGATTTTGCCAACCACAGACTTGTCAAAGGCAAGCAGAGAAGGCTAATGAAGGAAGAGTAATGGTACCTCCAATCTCACAGTGCTTTATATTAATTGCTCACAAATGCTGACTGCTGGCAACTGTTCCACAGACAAAGCATAATAGGCTTGGGAGGCCAAACTTGCATTCCTGCAGTGTAGCAGTTTTTGTAACGCAGGCCCAGCAATTGCAGAGGCCATGGAAGTGGTTCTGCCCCACGCCTGCGCTCTGGGAGGGCAGCAGGAGGAGCTGGGGAGGCGCAGCGCCTGCTCTGCCGCGGGCCCTCGCTGGGGCTGGGCAGGCTGCTGGGGCACTGCCCGCTGCTGCCTGAGCTCGGTGGCTTTGTTTGCTGCCCGTCCTCCCCTCGCGGCAGCTGCTTGTCAGAGCCGTGCAAGGACCCAGCTTTGGTCCTTGCCAGTGCCTGGCACCTGCACCTGGAGGTGCCAGATCCCCTCTCAGCACAGGGGAGCAGGGAAGAGAGTTACATTCTCTGGGAGGTTTTCCTGTTTGAAATCCCAAGCTGGCAGAGTTCAGGGGAAGGAGAGGGAGATGGACTGATGCTTCTTGTCAGGCAGATAGGCTAAGGAGAAGCAGGTCCAGCTGTTAGCAGGAATGGCTTTGGCTGTGTTGAGACTCAGACCTGAGCATTCTGTGATTTGTGCTTCTTTGCATATAAAGACTTAAAATCATTCCAATGGCTAAACCAAATGGAGCTTGCCCTGGATGTGTCTGGGGAGGCAAGAAGGGGCCTGTGAAGAGCACTCTTGTGCCACTGAAATGGAATCCTGTGCTACATTCACAGGCTCAAGATCATACAAATGGTAGATCATCTCCTGTCCCCAGCGTAGGAAGGACACACAGCTGTTGGAGCAAGTCCAGAGGAGGCCACAAAGATGATCCAAGGGCTGGAGCAGCTCTGCTGTGAGCACAGGCTGAGGGAGCTGGGGCTGTGCAGCCTGGAGAAGAGAAGGCTCCAGGGGGACCTCAGAGCTGCCTGCCAGGACCTGAAGGGATCCTGCAGGAAGGCTGCAGAGGGACTTTTGCTGAGGGTGTCTAGAGACAGGCCAAGGGGGAATGGTTTGAAGCTGAGGCAGAGCAGGGTTAGAGTGAGCTGAGGAAGAAGTTCTTCATCAGGAGGGTGCTGAGACTCTGGCCCAGGCCTTCTTTTGTGAGAGGGTTTCCAGGGTTTCAACTATTTTCATTAACCTGAGATGTTTCATAGATTCATCATTTCATGGAATGGTTTGAATTGGAAGGGACCTTAAAGATCATCAAGGTCTCACCCAGCCTGGACTTGATCACCGGCACTCTTGGGTACCTCACTGCATTCTCAGGATCAGTGGTTTGAGACTTGGAGTTAATTTTCTTGGAGGGTAATAGGAGCCCAGCAACATCAGGAGCTCTCTTGCACATCACAAAGGACAGCTCTCCTCTGGGACACCTTTTTTCCCTATGATTATTAACAGGAAGGATCTAGCAGAGAAAGTGGCAGGTAAATAGAAATCCAGGATCCTTCCCAGCTCTGAGGCACTGCAGAGCCCCAGCAGCTCCATGCTGCTGAAAGCATGCACAGACTTCATCTCGCTCTGTACTTTTGCCTTTCATCCTCTCTTGCTCTTTCCTTTTGTCCCAAAATGTCTGTTCTCCCAGCTGCAGGAACCAAGTGTGTGCACAAAGGGGAAGGTGGTGAATGGCCTGCAGTCACCAGTGGTGTTCCCCAGGGCTCGGTGCTGGGGCCAGTCCGGTTTAACATCCACATCAGTGACCTGGATGAGGGGATGGGGGCAGAGTGCATCCTTCTAGGCAGCTCTGTGGTTCTGTGCTAGGCTGGCACATTGTGTCAAGTCTCTTCTGCCTTCCTGGCTTTTCCTCTACTCAGAATGTGTCAATGTTTTGCCTGATGAGGCATATTTGGAGGAGTTTTGCATAGGAAGCCTGGGAGTTTGTAAGAGCTGCTAATGGGGAAGTTAAACCAGCTGCCATTAAGACCCGGGGGAGTGCTCTGCCTGTGAAAACACATTTCCAGCCTTTCCTTTGACTCACTGGGAAGTGTTAGGACACTCTGCATGTGTGAGTTCTAAAAGCTGAAGCTCGTAGCTGTGTGCAGCCATGGACAGGGACACTTCTCACTAGCCCAGGTTACTCAGAACCCTATCCAGCCTGGTCTTGAACATCTGCAGGGAGGGGCATCCACAACCTCTCTGGACAATCCAGTCCAGAGTCTGTTGGGGGGTTGGCTGTGGTACAGCTCAGTGAATGTTTTCCAGTTTCAAAGCCAGGCTGAAGCTGATCCCCTTTTGACAAACTCCCTCTGCTGCCAAATTGCTCTTGTGTGATGCAAGCCCCTTTAGGGAGGTGAGCAGGCTTGGAGGGTGCTTGTGCAGCATTGCCCATGCAGGCTTTCACCCAGAAAATCCCAGTGGTGCCATCAGGAGAGGTGTCTGTGCTCATCAGCTCAGGCTCATCTTTATGAACAAGCTTCACTTAGCTGCAGGCTCAAGATTCAAGGCAAATTTTCAATCAAAACACAGACCACAGTCAATTCTGTGGCCAGGTCTGGACCCTGTGCTGTGACAGAGGAGCTGTCCCTACCGGTGGCAGGCAGCATAAAAGACCTTAAAAGCATCCTTCAGACCAAGGCAGAATGAATTGTGGCTCCTGCAGAACTAACTAAAAGACAGATTGGAAGAGCCTTGTGCTTTGCACTGTGCCCTGTGTGCCCAGCCATCACCCTAACAAAACCTGGCAGTTATCCCCATCAATAACAGAAACTTGTTACAGTAATTCTTGACTTTTAAACACTGGAGTTTTGGTGCTTGGTTTTTTTTTCCCAATAAGAACTTCAGGGTTTTCCTAACAGTTGCTAGAAGCTGTCTGTGGTTATTGTTGCTTCCCCTACCAGTCCACAAGTTACCACTGAACAGCTCTCGAGTGTTCCTGGGACACTTCCTGTTATTTTACCTGAGATGTGTACTCAAAACCAAGACTAAATGTTCCTTCCTTTTGTATTCAGACAGGAACCAGGTGGGATTCCCCATTAGGCAGAAAAAAAATCATAGCTCCAGCAGAGTGATGGAGATCAGCTCATTGCACCCAGCTCCAATGTTGTCAGCTTCAATAGCTTTTCTTCTTCTGCATGAGGGAAATTAGCTTGAAGTCTGAAAAAAGTTAAGTGAAATTCCAGTTGCATAATGAAGCTAAGCTCTTCATAAAGGGCTGCTAAGAGAGGAGCAAGACTTCATAGAGGTGAGGAATGCATAGTGGGTTGGAAATGTTGTGACAGAAAGAGGGCAATGCAGATACAATAACAGAAAAACCCTTTCCATCCTATGACTGTGTGCTCCCTACGAGCAGACTGCAAGCCCTGGCCCAGTCTGTGGCACAGACCATGTCTGGCTGTCATTTGGCAGTGCTCAGGAAGATCAGCAGGGCCTGTGTGGGGAGGTTTAACTGAGGGAGTTAGTTTTTCAGAAGCTAATCCCTAGGTGCTGTTAGAAATGGTGTGCACATGCAGGCATCCAGCTGTGGCAGCCGTCACTGGAGCAGCCTCATCCAGACCCACAGTGGCAGAAGGACCTTTCCCACCAAGAAGGGCCAGTAATGTGTAACTCAAAGCATCTCCATGGCTCACCCCAAGTTCATTCACAAGTCCTGGACTCCTCCTCTGCCATATAACTTACCTGCCTCCTATATGTGCTGCAGCCTAAGCCAGCTGCAGCCTGAAACAGTCCTGAGAAGACTGAGATGAGACTTTATCAATGCCTGTAAATAGCTGAGGGGTGGGGGTCAGGGTGAAGGTGCCAGGCTCTGTTTGGTGGTGCCCAGGGACAGCACAAGGAACAACAGGGACAAGCTGGAGCCCAGGAGGTTGCACCTGAGCATGAGGAGACACTTGTGTATATGGATTGGTTGATGGGTTGGACGCAATGATCTTGAAGGTCTCTTCCAACCTGGTTTATTCTATGTATAGTGAGGGTGGCAGAGCCCTGCAGCAGGCTGCCCAGAGAGGTTGTGGAGTCTCCTGCTCTGGAGAAATTCAAACCCCCCCTGGATGTGTTCCTGTGTGCCCTGCCCTGGGTGGTGCTGCTGTGGCAGGGGGGTTGGGATGGATGACCTCTGCAGGGCCCTTCCAACCCCTACCATTCTGTGATTCTGTGAAACACTCTGCACATCTGGTTCTGGGGCAGAGTCCTGGGCATGAGGTACAATTTGCCACACTCATTTATTCTCTTCAATTTCCTAAAGCATCATCTTCTCTAAGTGGCTGTTGGGGGTTTTTCCCCTCTTGTATGAATAGGAGCTTCAAAGTCAGCAGTACAGAAAGTCACCCAAGGCTTGGTGTGTGCCATCTGCAAGCAGGAGCTCTTTCACACACACAGGATAACACATTTGATACCATTTGATAACAAATGAAAGTGTCCTTCAGAGATGGTGTTTCTTCTGCATCAAGCTCACTGCCTGGGTGATGCAGGGGATGATGTCTCAGATATATGCACAGAGAACAGCAAGAGCTTTGATGCTGAACCTGCACAGCCCACAGTGATTTTAACACTGCAAGTGAGAAGGAAGCCTGGAGAAGACTCCAGGGGGGCCTCAGAGCTGCCTTCCAGTACCTGAAGGGATCCTGCAGGAGGGCTGCAGAGGGACTTTTGCTGAGGGTGTCCAGAGACAGGCCAAGGGGGAATGGTTTGAATGGTTTGAGGCAGATCAGGGTTAGGCTGGAGATGAGGAAGTTCTTCAGTACAAGAGAGACTGTGGTTATCAAGGAATACTGTGGCTGCCTCCTGCCTGGGGGTGTTGAAGGGCAGGTTGGATGAGGCCTTGAGCAGCTGAGTGTAGCTGAGAGGTGTCCCTGGGCATGGTGGGGAGGTTGGAGGAGATGAGCTCTGAGGTTCCTTCCAGCCTGAGCCATTCTGTGGTTGTGTGGCTGTGATACTTGGGTTGTGGTGGTGGGTTTTGTGTGTCTTTTATTTCAATCTTCATTCAGGTGTCACCCATCCCCAGACTGAAAGACTGAAGAGCAGCCATGTGGATAGTCATTCCTCTTTCACTTTGTGCAAGTTCAAACAGTATTTGCTGCTTCTCTAAAACAAGGTGCTTGTAGGAAATACAAACCTCTGCTGTGTTTTCTGCAGAGCATAAAACAATCTCTGCAGCAACCTTTGTCAGTGTTAGCTGCCTGAAAGCCTGGAAACAAGGTGGTGCTGGGGCTAACAGTGCAACCTCTCTCCATTCCTCCTCTCTGAGAATGTCTTTGTATCTCTTCCTTCTGACTGCTCCCTGGCAAAGCTGCTCCCAAGATTTGCTTTTTCAGGTTAACTTTTGGTTTGTGTTAGCTGGAGGCATTTTAAGGAACAGCAGAAATGTTGAGGTAATGAAGGTTTAACCCCAACCAGACAGAGAAAACAGGAGCCAATGGCATGGGATGATACTCCTCACCCACTGAGTTCAGTCACTCTGTGTCTGAAAACCCTTTACTTAAACAGATTCACAGAATAGATCTCATTGGAAGAGACCTCAAAGATCATCCAGTCCAACTCTCCACTCAGCACTGAAGGGTTGACATTAAACCATGTCCCTAATCACACAGCACTTGAACACCCCCAGGGATGGTGACTGCAGCACTGCCCTGGCCAGTCCATTCCAATGTTTGAGAACCCTTCCAGTGCAGAAATATTTCCTAGGATCCAGCCTGAGCCTCCCCTGGTGCAGCTTGGAACCATTTCTTCTGGTCCTATCATTTGCTACCAAGGAGAAGGAGCTGGCCCCATCCTCACTCCAACCTCCCTTCAGGGTTGTGTATTGAGCTTTGTGTCCTGGCTTGGAGAACCTGTGGACTGCTCGGCTCCTGCCCCTGCTGCGTGGTGGCTGTGGTACCAAGCTCTGTATGTAGCACACAGATTGTGGCGCACACATCTGAGTACTAGAGGTCAGCACTAGTCTCAGCTGGCACTGGCACAGAGTCACTCAAGACATTCCTGAGTGCTGCTCAAACCAATTGTGAGCAGCACAATGGGTGATGTGATTATCCCCCTCTGCTCTGAGATCCCACCTGCAGTTCTGCATCCAGTTCTGGAGCACTCAACACAAGAAGGGCATGGAACTGTTACAGGTGGTCCAGAGGAGGCCATGAAGATGATCAGAGGGCTGGAGAACCTCCCTTATGGGGACAGGCTGGGAGAGTTGGGGTTGTTCAGCCTGGAGAAGAGAAGGCTACAGTGAGACCTTATAGAGGCCTTCCAGTACCTGAAGAGGACCTAGAAGAAAGTTGGGGATGGACTTTTTGCAAGGGCTCGTAGTGATAGAACAAGGGAGAATAGCTTTAAGCCATTTAGCTTTAAGCTATTCACACTGGAGATTAGGAAGAAATTCTTTACAGTGAGGGTGGTGAGATTCTGGAACAGGTTGCCCAGGGAGGCTGGGGCTGCCTGCTCCCTGGAGGTGTTCAGGGCCAGGTTGGATGAGACCTTGAGCGGCCTGGGCTGGTGGGACGTGCCCCTGCCCTTGGCAGGGGGTTGGAAATGGATGACCTTCAGGGCCCTCCCAACCCAAACCATTCTGTGATTCTGTGATTCTCAAACTAAGTGAAATCTGAGCACATGGGAGAGAAAAGCAGGCATGATACTACCAAGAGGAATGCCAAACACGAGGAGATATTTCAGGACTGCCTCACTTCAGAGCGGAAGGCGGCGCAGCCCTGCGTGACGCAGATAAGAACTGGTGCCAGTGCCGAGCCCAGCTCACAGCTTCTGACTTGTGAAAAAGTTTAGTCTAAGGGGGGGAAAGTAAAAGAAAGAAAGAGAAAGAAAAACAAAAGAAAAAGAAAAACAAAAGAAGGACAAAAAGGAAAGCAAAAAGAGCTGAAGCAATCAGTGCTGCAAAGTGCTGACTGGAAGAATAAACATTAAAGAGATAAAGCAGACCAGAAGGCAAAAGCAATCAGATTCGTAAAAAGAGAGTAGGTTCTGATTTGATCTGATGGAAATAAATGCAATAAAAGCTTTCTAACTGGAGTGGTAGAGGCTTGCACATTGGTTTATTTTTTTCCCCCTGCAGTAGGAGGAAAAATTGATGCCAGTGGTTGTTTTAATATTTTATGGAGATGCTTCAGCAAATAAATGGAAGTGTTTTTCATTTGCAGACAGAAGGTAAATGGGATAACTGAAGCTTTTGGCTAAATATATTTTTTCTATTAGATGACTTCCCCCTATGGTTGGGTGGCTTTGGCAAATGGTTTCTAGATGCCACTTCAAACACCAGGAGCCGGGCTGCGGCTTCAGGACGTGCTGTACTGGCCATGGTGGTGGTAGCTCAGTGGCTGCACTGGATGAACTTAGAGGTCTTTCCCAACCAGAGCAGTTCCATCATCTTAGTACACCCAGGGCTGAAAGTGTTAGGGGCTAGAAGTGCTCACCCGTGTTTTGCCTCAGCCAGACTGGCTCTGGAGCCATGCCACCCCCCAGCAGTGGCTCACATGAGGAGCAGTGTTGGATGGAGCAGGTGTTTTGCATTGGCTGTCCTGCAGTCACGTTGGCACCCTGGTGATTTTAGAGCCTCCCTGAGCAGAGACCATCAGTCTGACCTAATGGTCAGCGTTCAGATCCTGTCTTGGTGTTGCTAATGTAAAGCTTGTAGCATAATAGAGCTGGTAGTGAAGCTGCAGCACATGCAGACATACATGGCTTGTCCTTTGAAAGGGCAGGGAGCTAGCACAATGCATTAAAGCACTCATTTCCTTTTATCTGATGGGAGGTGGGGGACCCAACTCAACTAAAAATAGTCAGGGCATTTTGCCTGTATGATCCCTCTCCATCCTATGGATCAATATGTCCTGAGCCTGCATGCCATACATAAAGAGCTTTCATGGGTGAGATGACCTTGCAATGGACTGGATGGATCTTTAATCAACAGCCTCATGGCACAGTAATGTGAGGGGAGTGCAGGTTAACAGATTTATAAATAACTGAATTCAATTAAATTCAAACCAAGGTAAATCAAAAAACGTTTCCCTGAAACCTTGAGACCTGAGGTTTGTGGAGACATCTTAGTGCCACGGGCAAGCCCTTGTTGCTAGTAGCAGCACGTTGCCAAGACCTGGCAGCTCTTCCCGTGTGACTGGAGTGGCTTTGTGGAGGAGGGGCATGAAAATCCACCCCCCTTTCCTCACTGACCTCTGACAGGTGGGAACTGGAGGGATGAGAGCAGCAGGCAGGGATCAGGATGAAATCAGAAACCTCGGGCTGGCTGTGAAATGAGTCATCACACCAATCCCTTTGTCACTTTAATGTGCAAGGAAGGTCTGGGGAGATTCTGTCCCTAAAATGAGTGATAATCCAGGACGTTTCTTTCTTTTGGGGAAGTTGCTCTTCTTTCATCAGTAAAGTGCTGGGTGCAGTGTCCCAGCTGAGTCATCAGTGGAACGCTGAGGCTTACCTGCCTGCTTTTCTGCTTTGGCTGGGTGCTAGGGGAATTCTATTTGTTTTCAAAGCTAACAGGAGGTTATTTTATTGACACTGAGATTTGGTGACTAAAATGCAGGCTAGGCCCTAAATTAACAGCAAGAATAACCCATTCATTTTATTTATATTATTTCCTTGTCATTTTTCTTTCTTCTTAGGAAAGAAAGAATTCCCCTCAGTAACATATTTCAGGAATTCACAGGGGCTGGAAATGCTGTGTAAGAAACACAGAGGGCAGGCAGGATGGCTGTGTTTGTGGGTGGTGGGTTGAGATTTCCCCCCCAGCATTAACTTTGGCAGAGCAGCTCAGCTGGAAGCAAATGGAAGCTGTATTTACAAGCAAAACTGCAGTCTGCAATGGAATGCAGTGAACACGTATGAAATATCCAGGAGTTACAAGTAACAAACAGCACGAGAAACCCCCTGGTCACAGACCAGGAGAGCTGTCTCTCTGCCCCCCACCCCCTGTCCCAAAGGGAGAAAGGAGCAGGGAAAAAGCAAGTAGCTGTTAGACTTCACCAAAACAGTGCAGCCAAGGTCAAGCAGAAGGAGATTAGAATAGAATAGAATTAACCAGGTTGGAAAAGACCTTCGAGATCATCGAGTCCAAGTCTCCCTTCATGAAGCAAGCAGAGAAAAGACCAGAAGAAGAAAGGTTGTTTTGGTACAGGCAGTCTTACAGCAGATATTTCTCCAATGAAATGGTTTAGACTTATCTTTGGTTTTCCTTTTCACACCCAACAGTGATTTATTTACAATTTTCTACTTTTCTGCTCAAAACCTGTATCAAAATGTTAAAGGCATAGCCTAAAGCTACCACGTTGTGCATGTGTGCTATGTGTGAGGGTACCTGCAGGGAAAGAAAAGCACAAACCATAGAATCATAGAATCAGCCAGCTTGGAAGAGACCTCCAAGATCATCCAGTCCAACCCAGCCCTGTCCAACCAAGCAGACCGTGGCACTAAGTGCCTCGTCCAGGCTTTTCTTGAAGATCTCCAGGGACAGCGACTCCACTGCTCCCTGGGCAGCACACCCCAATGGCAAATCACCCTCTGTGAAGAGCTTCTTCCTAACATCCAGCCTGAACCTGCCCTGGAACAGCTTGAGCCTGTGTCCCCTCATTCTGTTGCTGGTTGCCTGGGAGAACAGACTGACCCCCACCTGGCTACAGCCTTCCTTCAGGTAGTTGTAGACAGCAGTGCATTTTTCCTTCCTCCCTGCCAGACTGCACCAAGTTAATTCCAGCCAGCAGCCAGGCATGTAAAAGGCATTTGGAGTGGGGAAAACCTGAGTGTAATAAATACAAAACCTCTGCAGCGAGGCACAGCAGGCTTGCTCTGTTCCAAATTACATCTGGAGTATGCCAGGGCTGCTTTGTGACAAACCAGAGCTGGGTGAAAGGATGAAACGCTCCACGCCTTCAGCCTGCACCAGAGTCCGCTTCCGAAGTGGTCCAAGAGTCTGCAATTAGGTTGATGCTCCAGGATCCAGCGCTGGCTTGGATGTGCTGTGCTTCCCATGCTGCCTGCGAGCCTCGGGCTCTTTGTGATCCCCAGTGCTGGAGCCAGGCTGCCTGGGGAAAGGGGCACCGGTGATTAACCCAGCCCATTAGGCCAGGCAAATTGAGTCCAGGCCGGCAGGGGCTCTGCCACACTTGGTTTGTTTAATTTCTGCCTTGATTAACATCAACTTTCATTAAAACTTCAATTTACAATTTTGGTCCCAGTCTTAAGCAAAGTTCAGGTAAAAGTTGTAAAGAATTAGAATGAGGCGAAGGCCTTCATGCTCTGATTTGATTCCTGCCGACAGGAGAGTGGAGAGGGAGAAGAACCATCCGTGGAAGCACGGCATGCCAATTGCTCAGCATGCAGCCAGTCCTGACACAAGCTGGGTGTTAATTTATTTAAAGCTCCTGATAGTGTAATGGATGCAGGATTGGCTTGGCTTTGAGGAGGAGAGTGTGCCTCTATCAGGGAGCCATAGGAGATAACTTTCACCTGCTGAGTCTGGCCTCTGCTCTTGGGGAGAAAGCCTGAGCTGCTGCTTCCCTCACCCTTTGAAAGCAGCAGCTCAGCTCCTCTGGATCAGATCCTTGTGAAACTGTGCCCTGGGAGGAAGGAGAGAAGGAAGTAAGTCCAGCAGGTGGCTGAAACCACATCCTTGCAGTGTCAGTTATGGCATGTGTTCCCCAGGGGTCAGGCCTGGGTCCAGTCCTGTTCACTGTGTTCATCCATACCCTGTATGAAGGAACACAGTGGACATTCAGCAAGTTTGCTGAGCAGATCTGGCAGAGGTGGCTGATCACTGTCAGGCTGTGCTGCCATCCAGCATGACCTGGACAGGCTGGAGAGTTGGGCAGTGGTGAACCTCATGAACTACAATGAGGGCAACTGTAGAGTCCTGCACCTGGAGGGGAATAATCTCTGCACCAGTACAGGTTAGGGGTTCAGCTTCTGGAAAGTAGCTCCACAGAGGAGGACCTGGGAGTGCTGGTGAACAAAAGATTCTCCATGAGGCAGCAATGTGCTTTCATGGCCAAGAAGGCCAATGAGATCCTGGGGTGCATTAAGAGGAGTGTGGTCAGCAGGTCTAGGGAGGTTCTCCTTCCCCTCTACACTACCCTGCTGAGGCTACACCTGGGATATTGTGTCCAGTTCTGGGTTCCCAAGTTTGAGAGGGACAGGAAACTACTGGAGAGAGTCCAGTGGAGGGCCATGAGGGTGACTGGGGCACTGAATTAACTCTCTTGTGAGGAAAGGCCGAGAGACCTGAGGCTCTTAAGCATGGAAAAGAGAAGACTGTGAGGGGATCTGATCAGTGCATCTAAATACCTAAACAGTGGAGGTCATGAGGATGGAGCTGGGCTCTTTTCAGTGGTGGCCACTGATCAGGCAGGGGACAATGGATATAAACTAGAACACAGGAGTTCACTTCAATGTAAGGAGAAACTTCTTTACTTGGAATGTGATGGAGCCCTGGAGCAGGCTGCCCAGAGAGGTTGTAGAGTCTGCTTCTCTGGAGACTCAAAACCTGCCTGGATGTGTTGCTGTGTGACCTGATGGAGGTGTTAGCAGCAGGGTCAGACTCGATGATCTCCAGAGGTGCCTTCCAAGGCCTACCATTCTCTGAGTCTGTGTCTTTATTCAGGTGAATTGCAAAGTGAGAGGAGGAAGAGCTGAGCCATTTAAATTTTATAGGCATATAAATTATAGATAGGAATCACTTGTGGAACAGGGCGAACTGCAATTGCCACCATCAGGCCCACCCTGCCAGTGGCAGCTCCTGGCAAAGTTTCTCAAGGTGGTGATCACTGTTAACAGGCACCAGGAATCATTTGATTTACATTTCAACAAAGTCCAGAGACTTCAGCTGAGCTCTGAGCCCCTGTGGAAGTCTCTGCATAAACACCTGATGAGAGACCTTCACAGTGCTGTAGAGCAGGAGGTCAGAATTGTTACTGTTCTCATTGTGGAGATTTAGAATCATAGAATCACAGAATTGGGGCTGGAAGGGGCCTCAAGAATCATCCAGTTCCAACCCCTGTGCCACGGGCAGGGACTGGACAGGACTCACACTAGATCAGCTTGCTCAGAGCCACATCCAGCCTGGCCTTAAAAACCTCCAGGGATGAAGCTTCCACCACCTCCCTGGGCAACCTGTGCCAGTGTCTCACCACCCTCATGGGGAAGAACTTCTTCCTAACATCCACTCTGAATCTAGGCACTTCTAGTTCCCCCCAGTCCTATCACTCCCTGACACTGTAAAAAGTCCCTCCCCAGCTTTCTTGTAGCTCCCTTTAGACACTGGAAGGCCACAATAAGGTCTCCTCAGAGCCTTCTCCTCTCCAGACTGAACAACCCCAACTCTCTCAGTCTGTCTCCATAGCAGAGGAGCTCCAGCCCTCTGCTAATCCTCACAGCCCTTGTCTGGACACCTTCCAGCACCTCCAGATCCTTCCTGTAATAAGGAAGGAGCGAGGGAGCAGCTTGGGAAGCAGCTGCTGGACAGTCTGAGGCAGAGCACTGCACTGCTGTGAGGAAGCAAAGCACAAACCCAGATGATGCGTGGCTGGCTGCAATTTAACTGTTGTGCTTTTTGAGCTGTGCCCTTTCTGCCTTTGCTTGTGGGAGACATTTGATGTTCCAGTTCAGCTCATGAAAGACTTCCTTCAAAATCCTTTGGCAATTTTTTGTTGTTGCTGTTTCTCCTGATGGCTGCAAAGTTTCATTTCTGTTGGTCCTGCCGTTCAAAGGCAACTTTATCTTACTTAATATGCCTGCATTATGGCTTTTGTTCTAGTGGTATCTCTGAGTTCAGTACATGAGTTTTGAAGTTTTCCACCCCCAGTCCATACAAAGAGAAGAGGAGATTAATAATAACCACGTTCAATTATGCATGCCCCAAGAGTGTGGTAACCACTTTCATGTTCACCAAGTAAAGTGGAGAAAAAAGCAATCTGTGTCTAAACAAGGGCAGCATTTTCCCGTTGCGGAGGTCACTGGGCCACGTTGTACTCATTAGATATGCAGCAACTCCAGGAAGAAGCTGAATCCTAGATAAGCAGAAGCAGAGCTCTAATGGACAGTCTGCAAGTACATCAGCTGATTGGTGAAATGTGAATGTTTTATGTATAATAGGGCTTTAAAGCTGATTATGATTAATGAAATGCAATCTACTTAGTCCTTCAGCGGTCAGCCCACAAGCATCTAACCAACTAATTAGTCTGTTTAGGTACAAAGCATTGAATCTGCCTTTTGTTTCAAAAGGGAAACAACTCAGCCCTGCTCTAGAAGGTAGGTTCAAGAAGTGAAAAAAAAGAAACTTCTCTGGTGTGAATGACCTAATTAGAGAAGTACTGTAATGGTAAAAACTTCTCCAGGCTTTGTAGTTTTGAACTTCATGACTACTTCAGTCTCAAAAGTGAACTTGCTAAGTGGAAAGAAATGGAGGCAAACAGAACCTGCACCTCTGTGTTTTGCAGATGTTTGCAGAGATCCTTCAGAGAAGTCAGGTGAGGTCACAGTTCTTGCAGACAGCTTCCTGGTCCTTAGGATGGGCAAGTCCTGAAAGTCTAAAGAGGCCTTTTCTCCTTCATTATTTGATTTCACATCCATGCCCCAGATGCTCACCAGTGTTATCAGTTCTGAGTGCTGCAAGCGATGGCCTTTGAGTCCGATTCCACGGAGGGTGTGCTGGAGAAGATGCTTCCAATGAGGGCTTGCTGAAAGCCATTGACAGATCTTAGCCATGTGGTACCACTGCTTTTTATGTTCATGATGTTCTCAGTGGGAAGCAGTAAAATGGATTTGGTGCACTTGTGTTCCAGCCTTACCATTCTGTCTAGATTTGTTTCAACTCAGCTGTCCCATCAAAACGAGTAGGTTAAGTTCCAGCATATTCCTTCCACAGGCTGCAGACTGCAAGTGATTGACACCAATGCTTGAGTCAACCACTCAGCCTGGGCTTTTATTGCTTATATGCCCTGAGTAAAAAACCAGTCCCAGGCAGAAAGGTAATAGCAACTTTCATCCTGCACCTAGAGGAGGGCCATGAAGCTGATCAGCTGCCTACAACACCTCCCCTGTGAGGACAAGCTCTGGAGAGCTGGGGTTGTTCATCCTGGACAAGAGAAGGCTCCAAGGATACCTTAGAGTGGCCTTGCAGTACTTCAAGAGGGCCTACAGGAAAGCTGGAGAGGGACTTTGGTGGGGGAAGTGGAGCGATAACATGAGGGATAACAGTATCAAACTGAGAGTGGTGAGACACTGGAACAGGTTGCCCAGAGAAGCTGTGGATGCAGTGTTCAAGCCCAAGCTGGATGGGGCTTTGAGCAACCTGCTCTAGTACAAGATGTCTCTGCCCATGGCAAGGGGCATAGAGCTGGATGATCTTTAAGGTCCCTTCCAGCCCAACCCATTCCATGATTTCTTGAAATAGGGTGACAGGAGAGCAAAGGCACTTTGTGAGGCAGTGAGATGACAGATTTGCAGGGAAAAAGGAAGGGAGAATGGCAGAAAAAGTCTTGACAAGACACATGGAGGCTTATTCCCAAGAACTCTTTAGTTTTCTGGATTCATACAGTGGTTGGACTGTTCAGTTACAAGTTGTGATGATGTCCTCTCAACTGGAGATTGTAACCAAGCCTGAGATTAGAATCATACAATCATAGATTAAACCAGGTTGGAAGAGACCTCTGAGATCATCAAGTCCAACCTAATGCCTAACACCTCCTGACAGCTAAAGATGAGGCCAGGTAGCTGTGTGTGGCTGCTGATACATGATCATTGCCCAACACCCAAACACTGCTGCACCTGGTAACACATTTCCACTTCATACACATTAGTCCAGTAAGATCCAAAGCCTGAGTGTCTGCTGAAGGCAAGTTCAGTTCTTCATCAGTGCTAGAGACTTTGTTGAGTTATTCCTCTGATTCCATTCCACATAACCTCCAGAGTAATCTGATTTTTATTTTTTCTAAGGAAAATCTATTTTCTTTGTGAATATCTCCTTTCTTTCAGATGCATTTCAGATCCATCTCTTCTCCCCTACCTTCCCATTTCCCATTAGTTCTCACAATAACATGAATTGATTGTTCTGTACTGGTAGAGCCAAGATCCCCCTGGCAGCACATCAGCTATTTCCCTTAGGAAACATGTTGCTTCTTCCTGGAAGAGAGAGAAACAGAGGGGGGCGGGTGGGGAGGAGATACTGCATTTCCATGATACATCTACAATAATCTAAACTCTCTGCTTCAGCACCTGTGTAGTCAATACACAGAGCAGTCAGAGGCAAACCTGTTGTCAGTTGTTTCAGAAATTTCCCATTACTGCACACCTTGATAATTTCTGTAGGTGAAGGAACTTCTGCAAACAGAGGTCAGCCCAAACCCCTCCCTGCAGCTTGTGCCATCACACAGACTGGATGCACAAACACCATTTAAACTGAGCTAATCCACATGTTATTAATTTGGGTGTTGCCTCAATCCTGCTTAGGATGACTTTGGTAAGGATCCTCTGGCTGCTATTTGACGTGCTTATCCTGCTCATATTTTCGTGATTATCCTCTTCTTTCTCTTTTGGCTGAGAAGGAGGATTTATTCTTCCACTAGCCTGGAACCTCCTCACCCTTTCCAATACCCTAGGGGGATCTTTCTTAAAGCAGTTACTGTTCCTCCTCTCAGCTCTAGCTGTGAAAGCTCAGCCAAAGCTGCTTAGCAAATAAGTGAGCTCACTTTAGAAGCAGGCTGCTGGACTCACCAGGCTCTTAGGTTCGAGGGTGTTTTACGGCGGTCTCCAGTTCCCTGACTTCCCCATGGCATCTGCATCATCAGGAATGGTTTGTTAGCCAGGAAGGGCCATAAGCTCTGCATCTTGCCCTTTGTTTTCTGTCAGTATATTTGTGAAGTAGTGTGTTTCTGTTTTATCTCCTGTGAGATGCTTTGTAGCACTTGCCCTGCTTCATGCCCTCTGAGCATTCAGAACACAATGACTTTACAGGCTGCCCAGGGAGGTGATTGAGGCTCGATGAGGCCCTGGGCAGCCTGATCTAATTAGGGATGTCCCTGCTGAGTGTGGGGAGGTCAGACTGGATGGCCTTTGGAGGTCCCTTCCAGCCTGGACCATTCTATGATTCTATGAGAAGATCTATAACTAAGTCCAAGAAGTAAAATGTTGCCATCTTTCTACCGTGAAGTGGCAAATCCATGGACCAGGGCAGTGCCTGAAGTCATTATTGAGGGAAAACTGCTGCTTTTATTCTGAGCTTTCTGGCACCATGACATTACAAAGCCACTGACCACTGCCCCAACAACCTACAGCATTTTGCCACTCTTTTCTGTTCAAACAGTGCCCACAGAATCATAGAATCAATAAGGTTGGAAAAGACCTCAGAAATCAAGTCCAACTGTCACCCAGCACCTCCTGACTACCAAACCATGGCTCCAAGTGCCACGTCCAATCCCCTCTTGAACACCTCCAGGGACGGTGACTCCACCACCTCCCTGGGCAGCACATTCCAACAGCTAACAACTCTCTCTGTGAAGAACTTTCTCCTCACCTCCAGCCTAAACTTCCCCTGGTGCAGTCTGAGACTGTGTCCTCTTGTTCTGGTGCTGGTTGCCTGGGAGAAGCAGGATCTTGCTCTGTATCACATAATCAGCAGCATTCAGGTTAGAAAAGACCCTCGGGATCACCAAGTCCAACCACTGACCCTACTCTGCAAGGCTCACCCCTAAACTATATCCCCAAGCACCACATCCAAACCATATTTCAACACATCCGGGACTGGTGACTCCACCACCTCCTTGGGCAGCACATTCCAGTGCCTGTAGATGCAGAAGTAAAGGAATCCCAAGAACATCCATGGAAACAAAGAACAATTAAGGTCTATGATCCTGTGATCCTGAGGTCCACATGCAAACTGAATCCCAGCCAACACAACCTCAGTGGGTGGAGAGCC
Organism: Dryobates pubescens; assembly: GCF_014839835.1. Classification (NCBI taxonomy): domain Eukaryota; kingdom Metazoa; phylum Chordata; class Aves; order Piciformes; family Picidae; genus Dryobates; species Dryobates pubescens. The sequence continues at coordinate 56,857,749 of NC_071613.1, forward strand.
CATCTGAGATGCAGGGATAAGAAAGCACTGGACCCCTCTGGATGTGTTCCTGTGCAACCTGTGCTAGATTCTATGGCCCTGCTCTGGCAGGGGGGGTGGACTGGATGATCTTCAAAGGTCTCTTCCAACCCCTAACATCCTCTGGTCCTATGATGCTAAGGTCCACATGAAAACTGAATCCCAGCCAGCACACCTCAGTGGGTGGAGAGCCCAGCAGAGACGCGGGGATGAGAAAGCACGGGAAGGCCACCGCAGGTTCCTGCTGGTGCTTCATCACTGAAATTGCTAAACACATTAGTCCCCAGGACACACTTTGATCCTAACAAATGGACAAATGCTTTTTGCTGCCACGCCACCAGCCCATTTGCAAAAGTCAGGCTGGTTGGGACATCCTGTTTAATGTCTTACTGGAACAAAGTCCTGCTGCACATTGAGCGCCGGATCGCGTGGAGAGCAGCCAGCGCCGGTAGCGCTGCTGCTGCTGCTGCTGCTGCTGCTGACAAGCTCTGCGCCTAAGTAGTTCTCTCCCTGATTTATGAGCAATGCATTATCATTGGTTGAGTGACAGAGTGAGCTGCTGGATTTGTTAATTGGGCAGTAAAAGACACTCTCGTCCCCGTGCCCTGGCGTTTTTCATTAAAAAGAGACATATCGAAGGTTTAATGAAAGGCTTAGATAAATAAATGGCTGCCCAAGTGTCGAGCCGAGCCCCCTCTGCTTGTTTCAGCAGGAAGGAGGAGCAGAGTACAGTATATGCATTAATTAGTCTGGCAAAACCTAATTAAATGGCTGTAAACTCTGTAAGGAAGTTAACCAGCCTTGTAATAAATACCAATTGATAGGTACAGGAGGTCAGCTGCTGTTAAGTAAAGAGCTAACCTGCAGAGAAACTCTTCTCTTGTTGTGGTTTTTTTTTAGCATGGAGACAATATAAATAAGTTATCCTCAGGAAAAATAGAGCTGACCTTGCAGATTGGGAGGCAGCAGATTGCAATGTTTTCACAACTTCTCCTAGTTTTTTTTATCTCCTAGCAACTGTGTGCCATTTGCATATCTTACCACATCCAACATCTTCAAGACATCTCCTGATGACTCTTGTCAGGGAAAAAAAAAGGCATTGTAGTAAAGTTCCTGCAAGACTGTTGTATTTTATAACCGTGCTTAATGTCTTGGAAGGCAGCTCTGAAGCTGCATCAAAGGTTTTGGTGTAGGAATTTGATGTTACAAGCACTTACAGTTCTTTTGTGGTGTTTAGAAAAACACTGGGGCCTGAGTTCAAGACTGGCACTGCTCCTGCTGACATCAGACTTAAATGCAGCAGTATAAACTCTGCATATCCATCCATCATCCATCCATCCATCCATCCATCTGTCTAACATATATATCTCTCATATATATATATGTATATATAAAACATAGCTATATAACATAGATGATAGATAATACACAAAGTGCATGCATAAATATATGCACCTTGTGTAAGTGAATGAATCCAGCTATGTGCATATATAGATGTATATATAAAATGCACATAAGTATTTTATGCAGTGTGCCCCTGTGGCCAAGAAGGCCAATGCCATTCTAGGCTTCATCAGAAAGGATGTGGTTAGTAGGTCCAGAGAGGTTCTCCTCCCTCTCTGCCCTGCCCTGCTGAGGCCACATCTGGAATATTGTGTCCAGTTCTGGGCCCTTCAGTTCAAGAAGGACCTCAGGGAACTGCTTGAAAGACTCCAGCACAGAGCCACAAAAATGATGAAGGCAGTGCAACATCTTCCTTATGAGGAGAAATTGAGGGAACTGAGGGCTCTGTAGCTTGGAGAGGAGGAGCCTGAGAGGTGACCTCATTCATGTTGATAAAGCTGTGCAGGGTGAGTGCCCAGAGGCTGGAGCCAGGCTCTGCTGGGGGATGCCCAATGCCAGCACAAGGGGCAGTGGGGGAAGCTGAGGCAGAAGAAGTTCCATGGAAACAGGGGAAGAAGATTTTCCCTGTGAGGGTGACGGAGCCCTGGAGCAGGCTGCCCAGGGGGGTTGTGGAGTCTCCCTCTCTGGAGATACTCAAAACCCACCTGGATGTGTTCCTGTGTAATCTGTTCTAGGTGACCCTTCTCTGGCAGGGGTGTTGGTCTGGATGAGCTTCCAAGGTCCCTTCCAGCCCCTAACATTCTGTGATTCTGTATAATTATTTTCTTCATTGAGGTTTTTCTTCACTAGTTTATCAGCAGAGTTCTACTCAATTAATTATCTTATGGCATCTGCAACAGCAGAGCTTCAATGAACACACAGAGCCCCCAGCAATGGCAAGGGATGGAGTCAGGGGCCATGGTTTGACACAGCAGGAGTGTTTCTGTCTGAAAGGTTAGGCATTAATTAGGCTGTCCTTTTTAGTTGTGTAGGAAATCTTTTGCTCTTCTATCACTAGCAGCACTAGATGGTGAAGTTTCAGATGAGTGTGCAAAGAGCTTATTCTTTTCCATGTTGATGCCAGGAAAATGCTGGATCTTGACACAGACTTCATCCAGACTGCATGAGGAGAACACAAAGTTTGTTGCTGTATTGTCTGTCCCATTTTCTCTTTCCTGTAGCTGAGAAGCAGAGGCTCTTCGACTCCTTGGGCTGCTGTGGTGGAATCAGGGCAGGACAGACCCTCTCTTGCTGTAGCATATGGAAAACCATTTGATCTCACCCGAGCCCTATCATCTGAGCCCATGAAATCGCAGGCACTCCGCTCAGATGGAGGTAAAGCTGACAAGAGCTGAACTCAGTGGCTGAGAGTCTGATTCACCCCCAGAAGGTGACATTAGGCAATTTGAAGGCCTATCTTGTGTTTGCAGATGTTTGTCTGATGACTGAGGGATGTGAACGGGAGAGTGTAGAAGACCTTTTACAAGGGCTCGTTGTGATAGGATGAGAGGGAATGGATTTAAGGTAGAGGAGGGCAGATTTAGGCTGAAGATTAGGAAAAAATTCTTCACAGTGAGGATGCTGAGACACTGGAACAGGTTGCCCAAGGGAGGTCATGGATGCCCACTCCCTGGGGGGTCTTCAAGGCCAGGTTGGATGAGGCCTTGAGCAACCTGGTCTAGTGGAAGATGTCCCTGCCCAAGGCTGGGGGGTTGGAACTAGATGATCTTTAGGGTCCTTTCCAACCCAAACCAGGCTAAGAATCTATGATTCTGTGATAGTAGCAATCACAGTATCACAGTATCACAGTATCACTAAGGTTGGAAGAGACCTCGAGGGTCATTGAGTCCAACCTGTCTCCACAGACCTCATGACTAGACCATGGCACCAAGTGCCACATCCAATCCCCTCTTGAACACACCCCAGGATGGTGACTCCTGACTCCACCAATGCTGGTGTCAGGCTTGCATCACTTGCAAAGAGCCAGGGAAACAGCTCAGGAGTTCAGCACCATGGAGCAAAACACAGGGATTTAAGCAACCATCTCTGTCTTTTCCCTGCAGTACCACTGGAAAGCTGTGCCACGACACTGGGAGTTAGCTCAGGCTGGTCCACTGGCACAGCCTATCCAACATCTCTTCTGACATGATCTGTAAGCTAAGAGTGAGGCCAGGAGCTGTGTCTGGCACCTGTCCCTGCCCTTGGGAGTTCAGCCGTGGGTGCCGAGATCGCTCGTGGGTGCCATCGTATTTTTGGTCACTGGAAGCGACAGTGTGCTCCTTTCTTTATCTCAGTCTGTAACCATCTGTAGCACCCCAGTCAGAGCAGCCTGTGTGAGCTGACACAGGCCTCATGCAAGCTGTACAAAGTGAGCAGTTCTGGAAGGGCAGAGTCTTGCCCAGGATGCCGTGAAGCGCCGTTGTTTGGCCTAGAAAGAGAATGGCTAACTGGGCTGGTTCCTCACCAGCTGCCATTGCTCAGGGATTTGAAAGATGGGGAAATGCCTGAGTTTAATCATCCCTGTGCCTGAAACAGCATAAGGAATTAGTTTCTTGAGCTATTTTTATGTTTTTTTTCTAGCTTCCAGCTAAATCATGTATTGTGGTGAATCATTAAGCACCGACGTTTATGGCTAATCCTTACAGAGCCCATGTTTAGCTGCTGTGGTGGTTTTGAAATGCAGGAGTTTATAGACTGCAAATATGCATCAGACAATGCAATTATCTCTTTTCAACATGTCTCCAAGTTTATTCTTTCTCTGGAGAGAATATATGGAGAGGCTGACCTTTATTTACGGTGTGCTTTGTACTGTACTTTGATTCCTTCTCCAGCCTCACCTTCATGGGGAGTGATTTTCCCATCATTTGGGGAGAGATGCACAATTCAATTCCTGCTACACATAAACCCCCTGTCGATGTGCTGCCTGGGCTGAAATAGCCTGCATCTGCAATAGCAAGAGCTCTGCATTCACCCCCTGTCACCAGGGAGGGGACAAATCAGTTCAAACTGATTCCTGTCAGGATAAGATTGGAGGGGCATATCTGTTTGCTAGCTACATTGCAATTGAGAGCAAGCTAGGCCTTTAAACTCGGGGGCAAGCTCTGCTGTAATTTCTTCGTACAGAAAGGCAGCTAGTCAAATCTTTTTCTTGCCAGAGACAATGGAATTGTATGCTTTGATTTATTCTGGAGCACTCCATTTGCAGTTCTGCCTGCTCCTGAGGAGTCCTGTTGGAACTGAAGGGAGCAGTGGATAACATCCCAAGGAGAGTTTTCTGCAAGGAAATGAACTGAATAAAGGAAAATCTGCCAGACAGCAATGGTTTGGTGGAACCTGGGGCTCATAGGTGTTTTAGTAACTCTTGGTGACAGTGACAAAACGCAGACAGCACCGAGGATGTAAGTTGACAAGTACGTGGGGTTAGCTCCAGGTGTGTACAGGTTCAGACCATGGAGAGATGCAGGAGCCTTATCTGGCTCTACATGAGGTCCACAGCGTGGGGACTGCCAGTGGGAAATGCCTGGCATGGCCAAAAGCTGAAGACTGGGTCTCCTGCTGAGAGCTCTTCTTTTGTGGAGCACACTGAAATGGTTAGCAAGATAAAATAGGAATGGAGAGAGGGGGAGTGGGAGTGAGGACTGGCAGTGCAGCTGGCACTTTCTTCATACCTGGGCGTGGGGAGCAAAGACAGCTGAAGCACAGCCTGGTCTGGTGCTGTCAGGGCTCACAGTGCAGCACTGGGGTCTGTCTGAGCAGGAGGAGACACTTCATTTAGTAAGAAATAGAATAATAAGGTGGTAAAAATGGGCAACACACTGGTCCTGCAGCATGGCAAGGCAGCAGTGAGGCAGGGGGCAAAGGCTGGCAGAGCCCTTGGCAGATGCAAACATCAGGGGATGCAGGGGGGTTTAAAGAATTCCTTTTGACCCAGCACACGTCAGCCAGGTATCCAGCTCCTGCTTACATTTCTCTTCTGAATCTGCCTTCCAGATGGAAGGTTAAAAGGGCCAATAAAAGGGTGCTGAAAGATCTGGCTGTGTTTTTGATTGCTCCCCTCCCAGGAAGCTCTCAGCATTACTCACAGCTCGGCTCATTCCCTTCCTTACACTCAGAAACACTCCGCAATGTTTCACTTTTTAGCAATAATGAAGAGACCCTGTGGTGGTTCAGACAGGTAGGCATTAAAATTGAGTGGTTTGGTGCAGACTGACAAATTGAAACGCTTTGGTTAAGCTTCAGCTATCTGAAAGAAAATGACTTGTTTCTGTTTGTCTTGGAAGTGATGGCAAAGATCAAACTCTGTGTAAACTTTATTTACCTGGAAACTTTCCAAGTGCTTCTTGAAGCTGAGTTTCTGAGGTTCATCTCTAGGGTTTGGTTAAGACTAATCTAAGTCTGTACATAGATACCTTTGTACCTCCTCCTCCTCTGTGCCAACACCACCACGAGGTGCTGTGTGGTAGTCAGGGAACCAAGGAACCAATCTGTCTGAAGCCAAAAAAACAAAAAAGGAAAGAAAAAGAAAGAAAAAGAAAAAGAAGAACAAAGAGAAAAAAACAGAAAAAGAAAAATAGAAAGAAAAACGAGTATTAAAAAACAAGAGAACCGTTGAGCTGGGAGAGCGGCTGGATGTGGCAGAGGGTGGGAGTGAGGCTTGCTGCAGCAGCTGCTGGGGTGCAGGGTGGCATGGGATGGAGGATAAGCCATGTCCTCAGACTGGGAATGGGATGGAGGGCACAGAAGGTGGGTGAGAAGTGCTGGCTTCTCATCTCTTGTGATGGTAAGGAGATGCCAGCTCACCTGTTGGTGCTGAGGTCTTGCTGGGCCAGTTCTCAACAAGGCAACAGCTGAGCCCAGCAAAGTGAACAAGGGGAACTGACTCGTGCCAAAGCTGAAGTCTTAATTCATTCATTTTTGAGTTGGCAGATGTAAAACTGATGCAAAAAAGGAGAATTTTGAGTGGTAAGCCTTGTCCTGCCTCATAAAGGTGATGCAAGCAATTCATTCTCAGATGCAGATGCACCAGCATCCCAGCAAGGCTGGGAGTATGTGACAGTAGGTGGTGGGTAATGGTGCTTTAAGGGAGAGAACAGAACACTTGTGAGTTTTTCACAGCTCTCCCTTTTGTTCCTTGTGGCCAGGAAAACAATGAGACCTGTAAAGCTGCCTGATGAGGCACTAGGATGGGCAGCCACACATCCCATGCCTTTTCTCCTGGGGAGGTTAAAGCATTGTGGGTAAACCTTTAAATAAACAGAAGATTTATTCACAGGGGTTGGGTGCTTTTCTCTTCCAAGCTGAAGGCATCCTCTTAACAGAAATTATCCAGCTCCCCCTTGCCCCGCAGCCTCTGAGGGTGTGTGTCCACAGGGGCGAGCGCCGGGAGCGCGGTCCCGCTGCCTTTGGATGCCTCACAAGTCTTCCTGTGTGTGCCTTAATAGCCTTCCCAGGGAACTGAAGGCTCATTTTGTGTGCCTCTGAATTGAAATCCAGGTCACAGAGATGTTAAATAGCAAATGACACATTTACTGTGCCACCCAGCTGCCCTCTGTAATGCAGCAGGAACGCTCTCTGAGCAAGGGGCAGGGTGCCAGTGTTAGCTTACATACAGGTCGGTTTGTTGTGGGTGCTACTGTTAAAAAACAAGGGGGTGGGGGAGTGGGGGGTGGGAAACAAAGAAGAAAGGGATGCTGCTCACATTTAAATAGCTGCTTATTCCCTTTGCACCTTCTCTCTTGAAGTGCTAATGCTCTTGCCTGGTTGAAAAATCGCCTAAACCATTAGTTCTTTTCAGTTCAGAACCTTTACGTTTCTGTTTATGGTAAGAAAGAACTGATCAGAGTTTTTCCAGGTCACCAGAAATCAAGCTGATGTTGTCAATATGCTCCTCTGACTCTTGTGCTCAGTTAAAAACCCAAATGACCTCTCTGGTGCGTGGGGCTGTCTCTAATGTTCTCCCTTTGCAAAGGCACTTGCTGTATTTCTCAGGGAGGAAAGCAGTTTGTCAGAGGCTGCTGCTGCATTATTGCAGCCTTATGAGCAAATAATGAAGTTGGACACCTGCATTCTGTACAAAAAGGCTTTTATCAGGCAGATGGAGAATGTGCTGCAGGGCATCAAAAAAGCTCATCACTGTAAGAGAGAAAAGATGGGGAGATGGGGGTACTCGCTACACAGATGTCCCTTCTGGAAGAGGATTGCAAGAGACAGACCCAAGCAGCAGCTAAATTGACTTTTGACCAATAGATGGAGATAAAAAGTGGTTTTCTTCGTTAGCCTCTCTGGTTCATTGCTACTGAGGAGGTCAGTTCACCTGCAGTCCCCTTGTTGGAAGCAAGTCTGTGGAAAGCCAAGTGGGTTTCTCTCTGGGTTATTATTTTTCCCAATAAATGTTATCAGATGAGGGATTTAGCTCTGCTGAGTGCTTTCTCAAGTGCCATGGATTGCTTTCCCTGAGTTCAGGATGCAGTTCTGATGCTTTAGGAAGACTGGATGGGGTGCTTGGTGCCATGGTTTAGTTGATTAGATGGTGTTGGCTGATAGGTTGGACTCGACGGTCTCAAAGGTCTCTTCCAACCTGGTTAATTCTATTCTATTCTATTCTATTCTATTCTATGGAGCAGCTTCTCAGGTCCAGGACTTCGATTTTTTACCCTCCTACAGACACTGGCTGAACTTTAAGTAGGGCAATTGCCATCTTGCTGAACATCAGGGAGTGTTATTTGCGAACCCCAGGACCCAAAGCATGTCACTCCTCAAGGCAAGGGAACCCTTCAGCCCCTGGGTCGTGCAGCCAGCCTCCAGAATGCTTTGGAGTACACCAGGGTCACCTCATCACCCACTCACTTCTTAACTTGGAGCTTAGGAGATGAATAGAAAGGCGGAATGACCTCCTATGGGCTGCTGGAGCAAACAGCTCCTGCCTCAGCTTTCATCTTGCTGTGCTCGTCCGGTTTACAGCACCACATCCCTACTATGAATTCCACAGGGGTTTGTTCCTAAATATGGAACAGCTCAGCCACCAGACCCCAGAACATCCCTCACTTTGTGGCTTAAGGGATTTCCATGGAGTGCAGGGCTGTGCTTGACAGCAGCAGCAGGAAGCTCAGCTGTGTGTGGATGTTGGGTGTGGGCACCTACCTGTGCTTAGTTGTGAGGTTTTACCAAACTCTGTGACAAGACAGGGTTGAAAGCAGAAAACCCAGCAGTATCACAGGAGAAGCCTGTGCCAGCCTGTGCTGGTGAAGTGTTCCCAAAAAACACCTGGGAGAAGTACCAGCTGTAGTCTCAGTGTAGGGAATTCACTGATTCATGGATTTCTAGAATGGTTTGGGTTGGGTAGGCCTTTCAAGCTCATCCAGTTCCAATGCCCTGCCATGGGCAGGGACACCTCCCACCAGCCCAGGCTGCTCAAGGCCTCATCCAGCCTGGCCTTGAACACCTTTCAGGGAGGAGGCATCCACAGCCTCCCTGGGCAGCCTGTCCCAGTGTCTCCCCACCCTCCCTCTAAAGACATTTTTCCTCATCTCCAGTCTCAATCTGCCCTCCTCAAGCTTCAATCTGTTCTCTCTCATCCTCTCACCACAAGCCTTTGCAGTTTTCTTTGCAAGCTCTTTTTGTTGTACACTTCCCTGCCTTAGGGGAATTTGGGCAATAATTAGGCTCCATTCAGGTTTTTCCTCTGCTAATTTCCCTGGGTTTTTAATTTAAAAGTCAGTCTTGTACTGCAGCTTCACTCTCATTGCTTTCTAGGACTGAGTTGCCTCAATGGAAGGCTAGGAGTTTCTTCTTCCAGGCTCCACGTGCATGGCTTAACCTCTGTCTCCCTTCTCATGCCCTCTAATTGACACACGTTTTTCAAACCCACACATTTATTCCTGAATCTTTATGAAGCTTTGACACTGTTGTCTTATCAATCTAATGCAGATAAATGGGTGCTAAAGACAAGAACAAAGCCAACACAACCCCCCCCAACCCCCAGTGCTATTCTGCCATCTGTTGATTATGTAGTAAATACACTGCAGTAAATCAGGAGGTGTTTCTGGTCCTTGGTCTAAGCATAATTTCAGTTTCCCTCTGATCTCTTCACATCACAAACTACTGGGGTTTGTTTATAAATGCCTTCTAATGTATTCCACTTATGGCTGGTGAATGTAAGTAACATTTTCTGGCAAAACAAACCCCCAGACCCTCCTCTTTCGAGGCCATGACACACATTATTAATTAATTAAAAAGGAAATGATGGCTTTGCAAATGCAGACATAGGTTCCCCCAGAATCACAGAATCACCAAGGCTGGAAGACACCTCAAAGATCATCAAGTCCAACCTGTCTCCACAGACCTCAGGACTAAACCATTCATAGCCCCTCTCTAATCGGTATAAATCGGTTTGTTTTATGTTTGTTAGGGAGGGGGGAAGGGAGAATGCTGCAGCACATCACAGCAGGGTCAAATTAATGAGCCCTTGAGTCACTGCTCAGTACTAAGCACCCTTTCCATGCTGCTGATTCCAGTTCTGAAGGACTTGAGTAAGACATTTGCATTAAAATACCACTTCTGACCTAGGATGGAGGCAATCTGACGTCTCTGCTCGTTCACTGTTATTTACCTTGGCAAAAAAACCCCACAACAAACCAAACCCCAAACCACAAACCAAACCACAAACCAAAAGAAAAGCCAAACAAAAAACGCCCAAACAAAACACAAACCAAAACTAAAACCCAAACCAAACAACTCAAAACAAAACCAACCAAACAAAAAGCACAAAACAAAGCCTACCCCCCCAAAAAAAAATCCTCAAACCAAACATCAACCAACCAACCAAAACCCCAACAGGCATCAGAGAAAGAAACAAACCAAACCCACAACCAACCAAACCAAACCAAACCAAACCGAAAACCAACACCAAGCTCCATGCCCTTGAAGTAATATTTGTGTTTGGAGCAAAGCCAAGCAACCTTCGAACTGCAAGTGAATCAGCTGAGTATTGGTGGTGAGTTTTGAGTCTTTCCAATGGCAGTAAAGTGCAAATCCTCAGCATCAATCTGCCTTGAACAAAGCATCAGAACACAGAAGGCAGAGTTGCGGTGTCAGTCTGATCACAAGTTGGAAAATAAATGTCTCACTTCAATCACAGATCACAGGATGTGAGGGGTTGGAAGGGACCTCCAGAGGTCACCAAGTCCAACCCCCTGCCAGAGCAGGATCATAGAATCCAGCACAGGTTGTATAGGAACACATCCAGGTGGGACTTGAAAGTCTCCAGAAAAGGAGACTCCACAACCTCCCTGGGGAGAGAAAGCAAAGCCAAAACCAATGGCTGCAAAATGGGTTCTAATCTGGCCCCCTTGAGTGAATTTGTGACAGAATCTTCGTGTCTGTGTGGTAAGTCAGTGCTGCTCCTCTTTTCTAGCTGCTCCAGGTTTCTTGGGTTTCCAGGGCTGTCTTTTTGCCCCTTTGCTCCCACTGTCTGTAGGAATTCCTGGGAAGTGGATGTGGGAAGTTCACCTCTTACTGCTCATCTTTTCATAACTCAGCAATCACCCAATGCTTTAATACAGAGCCTCAGTTTGGGAAGCTTCTGTACAGACAAGCAACAACAGTCCCCTAAACACAGTGAGGTTTTTAATTACCCACTCACTGTTGAGCTTCTCAGGCGTTGATCGTGGTGCAGCAGCAGTGGCCTTAACTCTTCTGGCCAGGTGAAGATGTAAGTTTGGGAAGATGAAGCAGTTTCGAGTGTCTGACTCTTGCCTGGGGCTGCATTCTCCTCCTTTCTCATGGCAAGGAGTTCTGATAGATTTTTCTTGTTTTCTTGGCTAGATGGCAGATTATAGACACAGAATCACAGTATGGTAGGGCTTGGAAGAGGTCTCTGGAGATCATCTAGTCCAAAACCCTTTCTAATGCAGAGCCTTGAAACCCTTATTTTTTGGCAGGCACAAATAACACTTCTCTTCTAGGTGGAAATATGAATCACAGAACCCTAGAATGGCTCAGGTGGGAAGGGACCTCAGAGCTCATCTGCTCCAACCTCCCCACCTTGCCCAGGGACATCTTTCCACTAGACTCTGCTGCTCCAGGCCTTGAACACCCCCACAGAGGAGGCATCTACAACCTTCCTGGGCAGCCTATTTCAGTGTCCCACCACCCTTATACTGAACAACTTCTTCCTAACTTCCTCTTTCTATGCATAGAGTAAAACCCTTAAGGAGATGTTAAATGTCACATAGTATTTAGTGCTGGTCCCAACTCTTCCACCAATCCATTTAACCACATGCAGGTGAAATTCTGCAGGGAGTTAAGATAGAACTGTGACTCAGAGGTAAGGTAATGAGCTTCAGAAGGGGCTGGAGAACCCCTGCCGAGTATGGAGCTGCTCATAGTTAGCCCTGAGTACAGAAGAGATTTAGTTAGGAGTAGGTTGTGCTGCAGGTGGAGAGGCTGCCCTTGAGCAGTGCAAAGTTTTGCCTTGTTTTCTGATGCATCCTGCCCTCAATTCTCCACCTGTTATCATACCAAAGTGCATTTGGCCATGAACAAGCCCAGCTCACCTGGGGATTCAATTAGGGTGGGATTTAAGGTTTCTCTGAGCCCAGTGACGAGAAGGGAGCCCTGTGCTTCACCTTGATTAAAGGGAGAAGAGGCAGGTGTACAATTACACCAGAAGTGACATTGTGATTTATGATGTCGAACCTTGCTTTCTTCTTGCAGCACCACAAAGGTCACTGCCAAAGCAAGGCTGCTGCATCAGATCCAGAGAGAAGCTGGCAGTGTGAATAAAAGCCAGGAATGTCATTTTCAGTGTTCAGTGTCCCTGCTTTTGTGGCAGGGAGCCAGACCACAGCCTTTCAGCTGCTTTTATAAGCATTGTAGGGAATGCTTTCTCCAATAGGGGCCAGGTGTGCTTCCTGGGAAGCTGGGGTCAGGGCTGGAGATGTAGTTAGGGGGATGTTAAAAAGGAAAAAAGAGACTATTTGCAGATTTATCTTGATGATATAACCTGCTCTGGGATTATTATGGCAATTATCTGGCAAAAGTGGGGAAAGAGGTTGCTTAGAAGAAGTTCCTGTGGCTCAGGTTGGTGTTGCCCTGTTAGGTCATAGAAATAATCTCAAATTCTTCCAACATGTTGTGCAGTTGGAAAGCAGGAAATAAATAAGCAGCCACCAGCCACCTGAGCTGGTAAAGTTTTAATCACAGAATTGTCAGGGTTGGAAGGGACCTCAAGGCTCAGCCAGTTCCAACCCCCTGCCATGGGCAGGGACACCTCACACCACAGCAGGTTGCTCACAGCCACATCCAGCCTGGCTGCAAACAGCTCCAGGGATGAGGCTTCCACCACCTCCTTGGGCAACCTGTGCCAGGCTCTCACCACCCTCATGGGGAACAACTTCTTCCTCACAGCCAATCTGAATCTATCCATTTTAAATCAGAATTTTTATAGACTCATGGAATCACTAAGGCTGGAAAAGACCTTTCAGATCATTGAGCCCAACTCTAACCCAACTACCCTGACTGTGTCCTGAAGCACCACATCTAGAGCTTCTTGAGTACTTCCAGGGATGGAGACTCCACCACCATCCTGGGCAGCCTGTGCCAACCCCTCACAGCTCTCTCAGTGAAGAAGTTTGTTTCTTTCCCTTATTAATTGAGAGTATAAATAAAGCAATCAGGCAGCAAACATGCAGAAGTGTGAGGGATCTGCACAGTCAGTGTGTGTTGCTGGGTTTCTACCCAAGTGATTTGCTCTGTGTTCTTAAGACAGTTAGCAGTCTGGTTTTAATAGGGTCTTAGTGACACTTTGCCAAGGATTACATAAGACTTTTGATCATGAAAGTGTTCTCTTTGATGACTTTTGCCCTCCTCCAACAGCAAGTATGATTATCCCCAATGCAAAGATGCTGCCTTCAGCCTGCAGACCAGTTCACTTCTTGCACCTCCTGTTTCTAAGCTTCCAACGTGCTTTAGAAAGCAGCACCTTTACATGTTGGACATGGGAGCCCAGCAAGCACACAGGCAAGGATCACAGATGAAGAGTGGTTTCCAGGCTGGCTGCAGTGCTCTTTGGTGCGCTTGGCAATAGTTAAGTTCCGTCGTTCCTGCAGGTTGGGTTCAGAAGCTGCACCCCAGAAAGACTGAAACTAGTCAAATAAACTGCTTGTCCTATCAAAACAAGCCATCAGCAGAGGGCTGGAAAGTCCCATTCTGGCAAGAAAACACTCCAGCTGTGTGGCTCTGGTGTGACCATGTGATGAAGAGCCCTCAGCAGAGCTGCACACTCGTTGTTAGGTGAATGTTTCTCTCGTGACCTCTGTGCAGGCAGTGTATGCTGTGAAGCCCTCTCTGGTTTGTGTGTGTGTGCATTCGTTGCTTTGCCTCTCCCAGACTCTTTTCCCAGGAGGTCTCCATTTCACTCAGGCTTAGGTGATTCAGAGAAATTAAGACAAGCTCCTCTACAGACAGTGTTATTTCAGTTACTGTGACACACTCCACTTAACCCCAGGCTGCCTGTGCTGCAGAGCTCTGTTACTCATGGTGACGAGTGCCGGTGTCCAGGACTTTAATCTGTTTGGGTTTGTAGAGGCTTGGGGTTTGGGTTTTGGCTTGTGGTGGGTTTGGGTTTTGATATTTTGTTTGTTTGTTTTGTTTTGTTGGGTTTTTTAGTGATTTAAACCACAGTACAATTGGTTCAGGAGGTTTACAAAGTCTCTTCACAAGTTTAGCTAGACTGATTTCAAATGCAAAGCCAAATCGCAGCTTGGGGTGGATAAGCCCTTGTCCTTTTCCTTTATCTTTCACATCTCCCTTCCTCTTACAATCTCTTCTGAGTATGTGCATTACATGACCTCTTTTGGTATAATTCATGTTAGAACTGCTCATGGAGCCCAGGAGGCAAACCATAGCCTGGGCTGCATCAGGAAGAGTGTGGGCAACAGGGCAAGAGAGGGGATTCTGACCCTTGACTCTGCTGAGACCTCACCTCCAATCCTGCCTCCAGTTCTGGTGTCCCCAGCACAAGAAGGATACAGAGCTGCTGGAGAGAGTCCAGAGGAGGCCACAAAGATGAGCCAAGGGCTGGAGCAGCTCTGCTGTGAGCACAGGCTGAGGGAGCTGGGGCTGTGCAGCCTGGAGAAGAGAATAATCCAGGGGGACCTCAGAGCTGCCTGCCAGGACCTGAAGGGATCCTGCAGGAAGGCTGCAGAGGGACTTCTCCTGAGGGTGTCTGAAGACAGGCCAAGGGGGAATGGTTGGAAGCTGAGGCAGAGCAGGGTTAGAGTGGAGCTGAGGAAGAAGTTGTTCAGCAGGAGGCTGCTGAGACTCTGGCCCAGGCTGCCCAGGGAGGCTGTGGCTGCCTCCTGCCTGGGGGTGCTGCAGGCCAGGCTGGATGAGGCCCTGAGCAGCTGAGTGTAGTTGAGAGGTGTCCCTGGGCATGGTGGGGAGGTTGGAGCAGATGAGCTCTGAGCTCCCTTCCAACCTGAGCCATTCTGGGATTGTATGATAGTTTATTGACAATAATTTTTGGGCTCTTGCCCCAGGAGCTGTGAGATGTGGGCAGGTTTTTGACAGAAGATAGTTGAAGCTTGCTGTTGCAAAGTTAGTGCTCATTACAGTACCTACAGATGATGGAAAATAAGCACATGCCCAGTCAGCTAAAAGCCTAGGAAACATCTCAGCCTTTGAAATGTGGAACACAGTGCTCTGAAGTTTGTTCTTGTTTTGATAACTGGGCGTAACTTGTTTGACTTCAGCAATACCACATCTGGGAAGGGGAATGGGTTGGCTCTGTAATGATATTGCTGAACAGCTCCTGTGATCTGTAGTTGGAAACTTGATAGGCAAAGTTCACATTTCTGGGGATATTTGCACACATATTTTGTCAAGTCTCAGCACAAGAAGGACGTGAACCCGTTGGAGCAAGTCCAAAGGAGGCCACAATAACAATCAGAGGGCTGGAGCACCTCCCCTAGAAGATACAAGGTGGTTCAACCTGGAGAAGGCAAGAGTCCAGGGAGACCTTTCAGTACTTACAGTGAGCTTATCAGAAAGATGGGGACAATCTTTTCAGCAGGGCCTGTTGCAGCAGGAGAAGGGTTTGTGGTTTCAAACCAGAAGAACTTAGATTTAGAGCAGATGGAAGCAAGAAAATTTTTACAGCAGCGCAGAAGTTCAGCCTGCAGCACTGCTGGGATGCCCCTGGGTTCACACTTCAGAGGGTGCCTGAAAGCTACTTCCTGGGGCTGACTTTGGTAGTGTACAGTGCGTGGGAATGGTGGAGTGAGAGCAGCATGGATTATGTAGAGGAGTGTGGGAAAGCTGCCATGAAAGGCTGACTTGATAGAATTGGTAATCCTGCATTACATTTGTTGTGTGGTGCAGGTGAATGTGGTGGCTTAGCACCCCTGAATCAGCATCCCTGCCTGCTTTGCAAGTGATGCCCCTAGCACAAATGGATGCCACGGTATTGCCCAAACCCTCCTCAGTTCAAACTCTCTTCAAGTTCATTTTGAGGGGGGAAAGAAAAGGTAGTTCAGAAAGGTTGAGTGAAAAGAGTGTGCTGTGTTCTAGAAAGATACTGCTCAAAACTTCTCAAGCAGTGAGGCAGCTGCAGGCTGTTTGGGTGGGATTCAGTGCAAGGCTAACTGAAATGTCAGTATCTGCATGCAGGCAGCGTGCCTCGCCCGCTGTGCCAGCAGCGCTCGGATCGGTGGCGCCAAGGAACCCTGGGGAGCGGCTGGGCTCCGGGTGCCCATCGCCCTGCTCTGTGGGTGCCTGAGCCTGCATCCTCTGGATCCCCAGTGGCCACAGGGATTTAGGCATCCAGCTCATACCCAGGTATGGTGGGTTGCAGTTACCCCCAGAATAAAATTTGCAGACCAGCTCAGATGGAACAAGAGGGAATGGCCTCAAGCTGCCTCTGGGGAGGTTTAGAATGGACATGAGGAAACATTTTGTCATGGCAAGAGTGGTCAGGGATTGGAATGTGCTGCCCAGGGAGGTGGTGGAGTCCCCAAGCCTGGCTGTGTTTCAGGGTGGTTTGGCTGTGGTGCTTGGGGCTATGGTTTAGGGGTGAGCCTTGTAGAGTAGGGTTCTGGGTTGGACTTGGTGATCCTGAGGCTCTTTTCCAGCCTGAATGTTTCTGTGATTCTGTGAAAGCAGCTGAAGCTCCATGTACAAACAAAACTACAATCTACAAATATGGAATGAAATGAATATGTACAAAATAGTCAATATTTACATACATTTATAACTACAAAGATCACAGGAACCCCCCTGGACAAAACCGGGGGGTTACCAACAGCTTCCTCCTCCCTGCTCCCTTCCCCCACCCTATACACAGTAAAAGGGAGAGAGAGGAAAGCAGAGAGCAGCCTGTTAGTACTGAGCCACAAGAAGAATGCATCCAAGGTCAGCAACAAGCAGCCAGTATCAGGTAGAGTGAAGAAATGAAGAAGAGAAAAAAGGTAGTTGACACAACTAACTTGATGTTAGTTATCTGACCAATGGGATTAGTTAATTATACAACACAGAATTAACCAGGTTGGAAAAGACCTTTGAGATCACTGAGTCCAAGCTCTCACTCAACACCATCTCATCAACTAAACCATGGCACCAAGTGCCTCATCCAGGCTCTTCCTAAACACCTCCAGTGATGGGGACTCCACCACCTCCCTGGGCAGCACATTCCAGTGGCCAATCTCTCTTTCTGTGAATAACTTTTTCCTAACCTCCAGCCTAAACCTCCCCTGGCACAGCTTGAGACTGTGTCCTCTTGTTCTGGTGCTGCTTGCCTGGGAGAAGAGACCAACCCCCACCTGGCTACAACCTCCTTGCAGGTAGTTGTAGAGAGCAAGAAGGTCTCCCCCGAGCCTCCTCTTCTCCAGGCTAAGCAACCCCAGCTCCCTCAGCCTCTCCTCACAGGGCTGTGCCGCAGACCCCTCCCCAGCTATGTTGCCCTTCTCTGGACACCTTCCAGCACCTCAACATCTTTCTTATCATCATTTTCCCTTTCACATCCAATGGTAATTTATTTACATTCTATCCCTTTCTGTTCAAGACCTGTGGAATTTTTTTCCTAGGCACAGCCTAAACCTACCACACCAGGCATCCACACCCACAGGCATGGGAATTTAATCCTCCCATGACCTCAGCCAGCCATGCTATTTTTGAGCTGATAGACTTCTGACTCCATCATAATGAAGTTGAGCTGGTAGAAGGTCCCACATAAATAACTTAATAATATGTCTAAATGAAATGGCTGCTATCTAACTAGTAGAAATAACAGAAGTGATTAAATTAAATTCAATATACACATTAGCCACTGAACTACTCTGCCATAAAAGAAAGAAGAGTGTGGTCTAAAGAGTTGTCTCTTTCCCTCCCACAGCTCTATAATTATATCTTCAGGGAAATGCCACAGCTCAGCATTTAACGATCTGCCATCAGAGACATTTATGAGGAGGCTTTCAGGGGAGGAGGGAGTCCTTTTGTAGGGGAAGGAGCAAAATCCCCAGCCGCCGGTCAGCCTGGCAGTCTGCTGAGAGGAGCATCGATCTGTGTGTTTTACATACCGCGCGCAGTTAATAATGCAAAGCTTTTCCCCCAAGAAAATCCACAACAAGGTCACGATCTGCCAGGAAATATTTGGAAAATAGAGCATAAATCCTGGGCAGTGTCAATCTGTCACTGCCCTGCAGCAGATTTGTGTGGTTTGAAAGAGCACGGCTGGCCGGTTTGGTGCCTCCGAATGTTTTCCGTGAGGGATGGCTTGGGCGGGGCCCTGCCTCTTTGCAACGCTAAACCCTGGGGTGCGCTGGAAAAAGAGGAAGGCGTGTGCAGGGTGGCAAAGGGGGGAATCAAGTTTTAGTGCAGGATTACAGATGGCACAGAGTAAGCAAACAGAAGAACTAGCAAAATACTTCCGCTGCTGCCAGGGTGTAAATCAAATGGAAATGTCCTTTGTAGCTGCAGCAGATACTGCTGCTGCTTTGGAGGTGACGACTGAGAGCCTGCATGAAGACTAATCTATTAAGTGCTCGGCAGGAGTAGCTTCCAACGTCAATGCCTATGTGATTTCCCAAGTGGACAAGAAGAAGTCCAGGTTGTGGCTGTCAGGTGTTTCTTGGACATTTCCAAACCTGGCTTGCATAGCTGCTCGTCTCTTCCCTCCAGTACCTGAGGAAGGATGGAGAGAGACTGTTCCCGGAGGCCTGCAGTGACAGGATGAGGGACAATGGCTTCAAACTACAGAAGGGCAGATTTTGCTTGGATGTTAGGAACAAGTTCTGCACTGTGAAGACCACAGAACACTGGAACAGGTTGCCCAGGGAGATAGTTGTGGCCCCATCCCTGGAGATATTCAGTGAGGCTCAATGAGGCCCTGGGCACCCTGACCTAGTTGGGGCTGTCCCTGCTCACTGCAGAGGGTTTTGGACCTTAGGAGGTCACTTTCAATCCAGACCATTCTATGATTCTATGATTCTCTGAGCAATTAGATGGCCCAAAGAGATTCTGAGATGCAGGGAGGGAAAAGTCAAGTACCATTAAGAATCAAAACCCCAAACTTAACCAGGTCTGTGAGAGCATTTATTTGACTGAAACACTCAATAGGACTTGAGGAAGTCTCTTTAATGAAGTTACAGGAGCTGCTAATCTAGTGAGACAGGCATTTAGAAGATGATACTGTCGGATTGCAAGGGAGGTGGCAACAGCAGCTCCTGCTTTGTCATTTCCAGTGACTGTTTATCACTTCCATTTCTCTCAGCATAGGCAGCCAAACAGATAAATCACAGTCACAGAGCAAACATCAAAGCACTCCATAGCATTATGCTGTAACCATTTTTGAGAGGTAGTTCACGAAGGGGAACCTGGCAGAGCAGTTCAGCTGTATCTGTGAGAGACAGGAAGATGCCTTTTTTCTTTTGGACATCCTCCTCTGCAGCCTGTGAACAGGAGAGCCCTCATCACTGCTGGGGTTTTACAAAGCAGGAAGTCACCAAAAAGCTGGGTTCATTTCAAGCTCCATTAGACACAGGATATACCAAAGGGAAGGAGTTGTAAATCCTGTCCTGAGACCTCTGTGCGGGTACTCAAAATGAGAAAGACTAGGTAGTAATAAACACGAAGGATGAGCAGAGGGCTGGAGCTCCTCTCCTATGGAAACAGCCTGAGAGAGTTGGGGCTGTTCAGTCTGGAGAAGAGAAGGCTCCAAGATCTTATTGTGGCCTTCCAGGATCTGAAGGGGACTACAAGAAAGCTGGGGAGGGACTTCTGAGGGTGTCAGGGAGTGATAGGACTCGGGGGAATGGAACAAAACTAGAAATGGGTAGATTGAGATTGGATGTTAGGAAGATGTTGCTCCCCATGAGGGTGGTGAGAGCCTGGCACAGGTTGCCCAGGGAGGTGGTGGAAGCCTCATCCCTGGAGGTGTTTGCAGCCAGGCTGGATGTGGCTGTGAGCAACCTGCTGTAGTGTGAGGTGTCCCTGCCCATGGCAGGGGGTTGGCACTGGCTGATCCTTGAGGTCCCTGACAATTCTGTGATTCTATGATAGATCACCTGAATCACTTTGAAATCACTTGCAGTATTTCATCTTTGGACTTTGCTTGGTTGCAGCTATTTTTTTTTTATAGAAGTGTGAAATAATTCCTCTGGGACTGTTGATTATGTAGCTGTAGTATCATCCTGGGTTATCCAGTACTAGGTCTTGAGATCAGTATTTTAATGACTTAATGAAACTGTGTATATAGCTACACACACACACATAAACTTCCTTTGCTTTCCTTTCCTTCCTAATTCTTTGTAACCATTGCAAATGCATGCATAGCACTCTGGGGTGAAGGCTCTGATTAGAGGAGGAAAATAGTGTGATTAATAAAGAGCAAAGCTGATTTTAATCCTCTCTATTATTTTTTAGCAGGATGATTAGTTTGAGTGGCAAAATTTGTTCCTCCCTCTGCACCCTGAAGGGCTTGTTGTCATGAAGAACTTTTCCCCCTAGCAAGATGTATGTTCAAGTCTCATCCGATACACTCCATGGGGATGTTGGTCACCGAATGGCTCTGGTTGGGAGGGACCTCAGAGCTCATCTCCTCCAACCTCCCCTCCATGGGCAGGGACACCTCTCAACTACACTCAGCTGCTCAAGGCCTCATCCAGCCTGGCCTGCAGCACCCCCAGGCAGGAGGCAGCCACAGCCTCCCTGGGCAGCCTGTTCCAGAGTCTCAGCACCCTCCTGCTGAAGAACTTCTTCCTAACATCCAAGGTCCCCCTGGTCTCTTCTCCAGGCTGCACAGCCCCAGCTCCCTCAGCCTGTCCTCATAGCAGAGCTGCTCCAGCCCTTGGAGCATCTTTGTGCCTTCTCTGTACTCACTCCAGCAGCAATGTGTCCTTCCTGCAAATGGAGCTTTATCACAGATTCTGGGGGTGGTGTGTTCCTGGCCATGCCTTGAGAGCCAGGTCCTGTTGAGTAGGTTGAGTGATATGTTTTACAGTTTCACATTTGCATTTAAATGATGAAGTCATTGTCAAGTTTTTGAGGAAGGAAGAATCACAGAATCATGGAATGTTAGGGGTTGGAAGGGACCTCGAGAGATCATCCAGTCCAACCCCCCTGCCAGAGCAGCTTCATAGAATCTGGAATTACAGAATGCTTTTGGAGTGAAGAGACCTGTAAAGGTCATCTAGTTCCAACCCAGCTGGACTGAGCAGGGGCATCTTCAACTAGATGAGCTTGCTCAGAGCCTCATCCAACCTGACCTGGAATTTTTCCATGGATGGAGCTTCTGCCACCTCTCTGGAGAACCTGAGCCAGTGTTTCACCTCCCTCAGTATAAAAATATTCTTCCTTATAGCTATTCTTAATCCCTCTCTCTTTGAGTTCAAAGCCTTTACCCCTTGTCCTGTCCCCAGCTTGTTTTGCATCCAGCTGAAGCATTTAGACTGGACAGTAGGAAAAAATTTCCACAGCAAGAGTGGGCAGGCATTGGAATGTGCTGCCCAGGGCGCTGGTGGAGCCACCAGCCCCAGATGTGTTTAAAGGTGTTTGGCTGTGGTGCTTGGGGCTATGGTTTAGGGGTGAGCCTTGCAGAGTAGGGTTCTGGGTGGGACTTGGTGATCCTGAGGCTCTCTTCCAGCCTGAATGGTTCTGTGGTTCTGTGACTTGAAGCGGAAGTTCAGTAATTAATGTGAGAAATACCTTAGTGACTCTAATAAGAAGTGGGAGGGGCCTGTGCTCTGCTGTATTGATTCAATTGATTCAGCAGCCAGAGTGATTGATAGGAAGGGATTCAAACCCAGCCCTGCCATTTGGGCTGCTGGTCATTAGCCACACGCTCGGGCCCTGGCAGCTCATTTGTAGGCTGGCAGTAGCTGTCGGGCATCTGAACCTTACAGCTCTAGTCTCTCACTTTAAAGCTTTCCCCCTGGGGAGCTACTGCCAGAGCTGGCAGCAGAAGGTACTGTGAAATATTAAAAGTATCCTTAGTTTGGAAAATAAGGACCCTTGAAGGGGTGGTGGTGGCACAGGACCTCGGGTCAGGTCCCCTGTGAGGGAGAGGGAGCTGGGGCTGCAGGTGCTGGCACAGATTACATAGAATTACATAGAACTACATAGAATAAACCAGGTTGGAAGAGACCTTCAAGATCATCACGTCCAACCCATCAACCAATCCAACACCACCCAAACAACTAACCCACATATAAGATAAGGCAGAAGAGACGTACAGGAGGTATTAAATTGATGTGTTTGAACCGATTTGAGTTGAATCAGGTTTAAAATGGATATATATTTGTGTGCCTGTTTGTTAGGAAGGATGGAATCAGTTCTCAAAGGCACCCCTGGGGGCTGTGCCAGCCGCCCACGTGCGGCGTTGATATGCAGTGCCAGCAGCAGGCTGCTGCTTCCCCGGGTGCTGCAGAGTGAATGTCAGCTCATTTCATCTTTGTCAGCGTGGTCCTCCCTCACTTCATCCCCTGAAAAGAAAGTTTAACAGGATGCATTTAAAGAAATGTTTCCAAGAGTGGCCCTAGCAAGTGTGCTCCCCAGTATCTCTTGGCTTCAGTTTAACCCATTCCTCTGCAGGCCAATGAGTTCAGAGTTGCCTCCAGTGCCAGTGCTGGAGCATTTCATTCTTATTGGAGCTCTTAATATGGTGATTGCTCTGTAACTCAGGAGGGAGAGAGCTCAGGGTGTGCTGGGCACTGGGTAAAACGTCATTGTTTACTAGGGGGTGGGAAATCATAGGGCTCACTGTGGTTTGAGCCAGGCCCATCCTTCTTTCTCACCCAAGTTCTGTATGTGTATGTGTGCCGGTTCATCCATCCATCCATCCATCCATCTGTCTGTCTATCTATCTATCTATCTCTCTATCCATCCATCTATCCATCATCTATCTCTGTATCTATCCATCTATCTATCTATCCATCTATCCATTCATCTATCTGTCCATCTATCCATCTATGTATCTGTGTATCTATCTATCCACCTATGTATGTATCTATGTATTTATCTATCTATCCATCTATCTAACCATCTATGTATCTCTCTGTGTATCTATCCATCTATGTATGTATGTGTGTATTTATCTGTCCATCTCTATCTATCTATCCATTCATCTCTCTATCTATTTGTCTGTCTGTCATCATTCCATAAATGTCAAGGTTGGTAAGGAAAGAAATTGATATGGTCTCATCTAAAGGACTTGAAAGTAAATGTTTTCAGATCCAAGATTAGCCTGAGCCAAGGGATTCTCAGCACTGTAGTGCTCTGATTGTTCAGCGGTCAGTGGGAGAACGTGCTGAATATCTCGGCGCGTTCACCTTTGTGGAATCCTTTGTCACTGCTCTTTGTGGGAGGACAGGAGACTTTTACAGCCAGGAAAGAGCCACTGGTGTAGTCTGTCCTACAGAAGCCTCCTCTCCCATACCAGAGATTGCTGCTTCCCAGGGAGCGGAAGGCAGCACACACTGCTGGGCTTTATTGCAAGGCAGCGCACCAGCTGAAGGAATGGATCCACTGATTCAGGACAAGTAAGCAAATTCAGCTGGCTGATGAAAGGAAGCCTAGACAACGGTGTTCAAACACTCGCTCCCATTTCCTCCCAACCCCCTCTCCCCCCAGATGTCTGGTTTCTGTTTTAAAACATAATAACATTTCATTAAGGAGCCATAGCAACCCTTCACTAATTTGTGAAGAGTACATCGTGAGCTACATTCTGTACTTATCAACATTTGAGCACTTTAGATCTTGTTTCATCTCATTAGTGGATGTTTATGGGACCTGAGGGTTTCGGCACTCTCTGACTCATTAGTCAGCCTGTGGTGGTTGGTGCAGGTTATGTACTACAAGAGATGATTTCCCCAGCCTTTAAATGCTCACACAGCCTTCAAGAGCAGTTCAGTCAGAGACGTTTTCTCACCTTAAACGGTCAGTCAGAGAGGAGTGTGCAAAGGTGGGTTGTTTCCCCTGAAAAACACCCCTCAGTGTAACACCCTGGCTGTCAAAGTCATGCTGAGCTTGGTGGCAGGCAGCTGCACCACCCAAGAGATGTCATTTCCAAGGGGTGGGTATTTAAATTGCTGGCTTTGGAAAATTCAGCCACAGGATGGCATTTGTAACAAGGAGCAGATCAGAAGAGTGTGAGGTGCAGGGAGCTTCTTGGTGCTCCCACCAGGAAGAGCAGGAACCCTGTTTGCCCACTCATTTACTGAACCAAAGCCTCTTTTCCTTTGGTTTGGTCTGGTTTTGTATTTTCCCCTCAAATACTGCAATTAACATAGATTCATGCATGATCTAATTTGTCTGAAAATAAATGTGTTCTTTCCCCCCTCTCCTAAATACATTAAGCAGTGCACCATTTAGTAAACTCTCAGCAGCATCTGTTGGAGTCAGGCAAAGAAAAAAAAGTGATGCAGAAGGAGATAGTTTGCCCAGATTCCTGGCAGGTATGGGGAAAAAATCATTCCCTGGCTGCATAGTTTAATAGGAAGCAATCCAACTGGTCTGCTTTTGGTGGTTTTGTTTCTCAGATTGCTTTTCTTCCCCATCATGATGTGGAGTTTTCTCTGCAGTGCACTAGCAAATGGGAATAAACAAATACAAGTGTGAATTAACAGTGTGATGTAAATGATGGAGCAGGAAAAGGCATTTTAGATTTGTTTGCAGTATGGAGCAAGTCAAAGCATAGGAAACTGCTTTATTAATAAGCAGTTGATAGTCATGTTAATTGGGAAATCAGAGGGGGAAAAAACTTGTGCCACTTGCCTGATAATTGCCTTATTAACACTGCCTAGGCTCTACCCATTCTTTCAGGGATTAAGGGGGAGATTCAGAAGTTGTGCTGTTGCAAAGATAGGAGGGGTTGGCTTCTTGTAGGAGGAGCTCTGGTGCTGCAACTGGGAGAAGGTAACTGGAAAGGCCCTTAAAAGCCTCTGCCCAAATGGAAGTGTGATGAAGATGGGTATCAGACCTGACCCAAACAAACATCTCTGAGCTTTACAGTTGCTGCCTGGCAAACTGTGCTCATGGAATAACAGCCCCACAAGCTGGAAACCTCCAGCCACGCTCATCCAGCACACCTCCACCCAAGCACTGCAGCACCACTTTGCTACTGATCTTTTATGCATGAGTCACTGTGCACGTTGTGGTTTTGATGGGAAGTGAAAAACCTGAGGGCTCATGGAGGGGACCTGAGCGTGAAAGACAAGAGGGAGGCCGAAGCAGGGACGGCAGCAGCACCAACGCTTTTCTTCCGTGCGGCGACGTAGCCAAACAGTTTGTAGAACAACAAAGCTATTAAGTCCCAGCACGTCGTCCTCTGAGGGCCTCGTGCTGCTGAAGTTGTCAGAGGACACAGCAGCTCGGCCACAAAAGCTGCTCAAGTGAGGCAGAGCTGTCAGGGATGCTGCAGCAGGACGTGCTGCAGCTGCGCTGTGGGGGCTCTCCTGGCGCTCAGACGCTCTCCATGGCGGTTCGTGGGCGCTGGGTGGTTTGCACGAGGGTGAGACGGCTGCGCTCAGGCTGTGTTACATCGTTTGCAGCAAGTTGTTCAGGGTGCTGCTGGGGGTGGTGATGCCAGGGCCCTGCTCACTGAACCTGGCCCTGCTCAGTACCTGTGCCTGCCCGCTGGAGTGGCTGTGCTGAAGAACCAGGCAGCACTTGAGAACATCTTCAGGCTCTAGTGCTTGTTCCGTTTTATCCTCGCTCCTTGATTTTCAGCTGCAGAAGTCCCTGCACTCTGTTCATAGAGCGGACAGCAGCACAGCTTTCCAGGCTTAGTTTTTCTTTTCATGTCACTTGAAGCAAAGTGCACCTGGACTTGTCTTGTTCTGTGTCATCCTTGCAGAGGTATTCAGGTGGTGGCATCCAGAGCAGGTTCAGTGATCCGTGAGGAACTCAAATGGAAGCTGAAGGCTCGAGTCCTCTGGCAGGGTTTGGGATAAATGTAATTTCTTATGGCCAAGATGTAGAAGCAAAGTGTCACCTTCCCGTGGTGGGCTTCCACCTGGCAGGAGGGTCAGGAGACAAACGAGGTGAGGAAATGAGGGGAAGGACTTGACAGCTCAGGGAAGGTTTTGGGCACTGCTGAATCTGTAGCCTTTTGCCTTGGGTTGCCACAGCATTTTCTGTAGCGTTTTCTGCCAGAATAGGAGAGGTCTGTCACTCTGACTTCATGGCTTGACATAAATCTTGTTTATGTGATCAGCCTTGAAGAACCAAGGGAAGGTGCTCTTCTCTGAAGCATTTAAGGGCAAAAGCATTTGCAAGAGCATGGAGGGCTTAAAGAGACTTAACATGAAATACTGTCTTAAGCTTGTCAATCTCTTGTTAAGAGTCTTTCTCCAGCCCCTCCTGACATAGTCCTGGATGTTTGTTTGGTATTTCCAGTACTCCAGGGCCACTAATAGAGTTAGTTCAGTTCTTTGGTTTCTCTAACTTCTGGAGGACCAGAGAGCATTGCTGCCCAGGAACTGCTGCTTTTAAAGTTTTGAAGACTTTTCTTTGGCCAATTCCCTGTGTGAGAGGAGTGTTTAGCCCTGGGCAGCAGCCACTGATCTCTGCTCTTTGTGTTGGTGAGTTGTGCCACCTGATAACTCCACAGGGATCTTCTCTATGCTCTGTGGTGGCTTCCTTCTCTTCAAAATACTATTTGTCTTCCCCACAGTCCTTTTCTTGTGTTTCTCTTCTTGCCCTTTGATGTGTACCCTCTGGAGTTCAGGATGGGTCTGCAGTCTTCTCCAGCAGCAAAGATGTTGCCAGATGCCTGGAGCAGGATGAGCTGCAGATCTGTTGTGCTGGTGGCTGCTGGCAAGACAAGACTACCACCTTGAGGTGTCCAGCCAGTGCTTCCCACCAAAGAGGCTGCTGCTGGACTTCTGCTAGGAAAGACTCATAAGTTCTTCAAAAATGCTAATTAGAAGTATATTTAGAGGTAAATTTCCTCAACAGGAGGATGGTTTCTTATCTAAACTCAAATTTCAATGTGCTCCTGCAGAAGCCTAACTTCTGAAGTGTGTGTCCTTGGCTGTGGCCCATCCAGTGTAGCATCATGTCTTCTGATGAGGTAGATGACTTCTGTCATTACTATGTAGTGCTGCATCTGGCCCACAGCTCAGCAGACACTGAGGAGACCTAATTGTGGCCTTCCAGTATCTGAAGGGGACTACAAGAAAGCTGGGGAGGGACTTTTTAGGGTGTCAGGGAGTGATAGGACTGGGGGGGATGGAGCAAAACTAGACATGGGTAGATTCAGATTGGATGTGAGGAAGAAGTTGTTCCCCATGAGGGTGGTGAGAGCCTGGCACAGGTTGTCCAGGGAGGTGGTGGAAGCCTCATTCCTGGAGGTGTTTGCAGCCAGGCTGGATGTGGCTGTGAGCAACCTGCTGTGGTGTGAGGTGTCCCTGCCCATGGCAGGGGGTTGGCACTGGCTGATCCTTGAGGTCTCCTCCAACCCTGGCAGTTCTGTGATTGTGTGCAGCACTTTGTTCGAGTCAGACCAGTGACAGTGTATGGCTGAACTGCTGTGGACAGAGTTCTTCGGTGAACTGGAAAATGAAGAAGGAGCTGCTTCAGCGGTCTGCTTCACAGCTCTGCTGTGACTCACTTGGAGCTGCTGGAGTCACAGGGATGTCAGACTGGGGTGGCACAGTGCTGAAACTGGTCCCTTGCCTTGCACTCAGAGATGCAGGCTCTGCATTTTTCTGTCTGCTGTATGATTTTACCACGCCAGTGCTGAGCAAGGGGAACGGGCCCAGATCTCATTTCCTGTTGTTATCAATAACAGGGACAGTTCATAACTCCCTGGGGAGCTAAATAATATTTGTGTTCGTGTTTGACTTTTATAGACATGAACAAAAAGAACTAGCAATAAGCACAGGGGAGTCTGGAGCATCCTGGTGCTCACCACCTGCAAAATCATAGAATCACAGAATCAACCAGCTTGGAAAAGACCTCAGAGATCATCAAGTCCAACCTATTACCCAATACCTAACACCTCCTGACAACTAAGCCATGGCTCCAAGTGCCACATCCAAGCCTTTTTTGAACACTTCCAGCGACGGTGACTCCACCACCTCCCTGGGCAGCGTTTTCCAGTGGCCAGTTACTCTTTCTGTGAAGAACTTTCTCCTCACCTCCAGCCTAAACTTCCCCTGCTGCAGCTTGAGACTGTGTCTGTCACTGTGACTGACTGTTCTGTCACTGCTTACCTGGGAGAAGAGACCAACCCCCACCTGGTTACAACCTCCTTTCAGGCAGTTGTGGAGAGCAGTAAGGTCTCCCCTGAGCCTCCTCTTAGTAGTAAAACCAGGTGAATATTCCACTTTAAATCCACTCTTTGCCTTGGCTCACCTGGATGGCAAAACAAAAACTCCTTCTCCTAGCTATGAGATGGATGGCAGTCTTTATGAAGATATGAGGAAAAGCAGTAATTGTTGCAGTCAGAGATGACATTTGTCATATCCCCTTTAGTGAACTCCATCTCTTTACAGGTTCAAAGTGTTGTTTGTGAAGCCCTTGATGTCTGACACATTGATTTGTCTGTGCAAAAGCAGCAATGCCTGTCATTTACCAGAGAACAAAGTTTCCCAGCAGGTGTCCAAGCTGGAGGTCGTTCTGGGCCACATGGTGAGTTTCTTTGGCTGCAACTCAGAGGATGTGAGGAGGGGGATAGAGGAGGCTGCCTTTTGGCCTCATCCTGCTTCTTCCATCCCAGGAACTGGGAACTGCTGTCAGTTTCCTGCATCTGAACAAAGCCTTAGAGAGTGCATCTGCTTTTTTCCAGCACCAGGCCCTGTAGTCCCTTACTTCTGGAGGACTTTGTTTGTAAGGAGCTGTCTCTCAGATTACAAAAGAAAAAGCTAATATCAAAGCATTGTGGGTTTGATTTAATAACCTAACTGACACATTTGCTGTTTAATATCCTATTCCACGCTGAACAAAGTCCCCAGACTCATCATGGCACTGCTTTATCTAAAGTAATAGGCAAGCACATTATTTGCTGGTTTAGAAGCCCATGAAGTAGATGTTAGCTGATTTCCAAACGCGTGTGCTCCATGCTGCCGGGCAGGGGAGTCTCTGCCTCTCCGCTGCCCTCCGACTGCAGCTCTGCACAGCGGTGTTTCTGCTGCTCAGAAAATTCCTCTCCCTGGGGAGGGTTCCTCTGGGGCTGTGCCTTGGCTCCTCTCCCCATTCAGGGCACCAGCAGAAGTCCTGCTGGGCGCTGCACGTTTTCCACGGGGCTCTGCTTTCACACCAGCTGATGAGGATGAGCTGCGCTGGCAGCGGGCTGCTCCCAGTGCTGCTGCTGCAGCAGATGCAGCCCGTTCCAGAAGGTGCTGCTGCCCCAGTGCTTGCAGCTCTTCCTGGCAGCTACACGGGGGAGCAGTGCAAGGACGTGCAGTACAGGAGCTTTCCGAGTGCCAAAACGATTCTCATCGATCTTAATTCCTATTTGTTCTCTGCTCTGACACTCAACAGGGGAGACAAGCTCCAAAGTCTGACTCGTGGCAGTGTCTTCATTAAGAAGACAAAGGAATACAAAGAACTTCGGTGCCTGGGACACTTCTTAATAGATATTTCTGAGAGCTTCCATCTCGACAGGAGCCGAAGCCTGAGCTCGCTCTCCGTGGAGCCCAGGATGACTTTTCCCATCAAACAGAGTGGCTCAGCATTGGTTGTTAATAAAGGAAGAGGGTGGTTGTCCTTAACACTAAACCATTCAGCCCAGAGCATTGTAAAAGTGGTGTTAGGCTGATTAAGAAGATCCAGGCCAAGGCTGTTTAAGTGCTTACCCTTAGAAATGAGATAGCACAGGCTGCAGGGTAAAGGCCCAGGCAGCAAGGTCAGCATGAGAGATGCTTTTTAAAACACATCTCTCTGAGCTTGTCTTGCCTGTCCATGCAGAGCACTGGAGGAGTGCATCTGTCCCAGCTCAGCTGTGAAGGCAGCAGGCAGGAGGGGAGCCCTGCCAGCATGCCATGCAGAGGAAGAGGAGGCTCAGGGGAGTCCTTACTGCTGTCTACAACTACCTGAAGGGAGGCTGCAGCCAGGGGTTGGTCTCTTCTCCCAGGCCACCAGCACCAGAACAATAGGAGACAGTACCAAGCTGTGCAGGGGGAAGTTCAGGCTTGAGCTTAGAAAGAAGTTCTTCACAGACAGAGACATTGCCCATGGGAATGTGCTGCCCAGGGAGGTGGTGGGGTCAGCGTCCCTGGAGGTGTTTAAGAAGGGACTGGATGAGGCCCTTGGTGCCATGGTCTGGTTGATTAGTTAAGGTTGGGTGATACTGGATGATCTTGGAGGTCCCTTCCAACCTGGCTGATGTGATTCTGTGAAGAGACCCAGCTCTCCTCTGCTGGGAAGTGCTCTCTGCCCTTTCAAATGGCATGTGGGGGACAGAGGTAGAACTCAGCAATTACGTAGCTGTTACACCTTACAAAGGGAGCAGACCAGGGCTGTCGCTCTGCCCTCCTGACTCAATCCTTTGTGGAACCAGTTCAGTTTTAGGCTGGAGGCTTTATTCACCCAGCCCCAAGCTCCAATTTCCATCCACTTTAGATACCAAAGCCATGTGCTGCCAGCTCCCTGATGAATCCTCCCTTCTTTAATGTATCAGTCTTGATAATTCCTCTGTGAAGTTGGGGAAAGCACAGCAATTTTAATTGTGGCATTAAAAACCACCTGGATCCTTGTACTGAAACCCAGGGGTACCTGTGAGATTTCTAAGAGATCTCATCCTGGGAAAGCTGTCAGGGAACAGAATCTGCATCCTTTTCATTACAGACCATTGCTGTAATGAGGGGAGCATCTTTTCCTCATGGGGGACAGCAGATTTCCTGTGCCATCCATTAGGGAGACAATTGCTGCTGGAAGAGGCACCACAACAGCCCTTTTTGGATGTGTGAACTCTCACAGTCACCTGCCTGAATAGCTGCTGGAGAGAGTGGTATTGATGGTTTTGCCTTTGCTGCTGGGACTTTGTTTATTGTACTGGAGAATAAATCTTATGAGGAGTGACTGAGGAAACTGGGGCTATTTAGTTTGGAAGAGAGGAAGCTGAAGGGAGACCTAATTGCTGTCTACAACTACCTGAAAGGAGGTTGTGGAGAGGTTGGTGCTGGTCTCTTCTCCCAGGTAATTAGTGACAGAACAAGAGGCAATGGCCTCAAGCTGCCACTGGGGAGGTTTAGACTGGATAGTAGGACAAAAAAAAAATCACAGCAGGAGTGGTCAGGGATTGGAATGTGCTGCCCAGGGAGGTGGTGGAGTCCCCAAGCCTGGATATGTTTAAAGGTGGTTTGGCTGTGGTGCTTGGGGCTATGGTTTAGGGGTGAAGCTTGTAGAGCAGGGTTCTGGGTTGGACCTGGTGATCCTGAAGGTCTTTTCCACCCTGAATGTTTCTGTGGTTCTGTGATTTGCCTTTCCTCATCAGTGAGCATTTTGTAGACCTGCTTCCCCAGAACAATGGCAGTGAGGGGCAGGGGGGCAGGGCCGAGCTGTGTGCTCGGGAGGAGGGGGCACAAGCTGCCAGCCACAGCTGAGGACCTGGTTGAGGCTGGGAGATCAGCTGAAAAGTTACTCAGTGCCTGCAACTGGCTGTATTTCTAGACCCACACTTAGGGACAGAGGAGGGGCAGGGGTCTGAGCAGAGCTACCTGTTATTGTTGGCCTGCACTCTGCAGCTCCAAAGCAGCACTAGAGGCCAATGGCTTTCCGGTAGGTGATTCAATGGCAACTTTCTTGTGAGCGCTGCAGCGTGGGAGCCTTTGAAAGAAGGAGGTTAAGAGACAAGTAAGTAGGACTGGAGTGCTATTATTACAGCTATTTTTCTTTGCTTCTAATACATGTCATCCTCTTTTATTAGGAGCTGACTGTTGAACCAGGAAAACTGATGCCAGGGCATAAAAATGATACATAGGTGAGGCAGTCTCATTGATAAGTGATCTGAGTGGTGCTGACCTTTCAGAGAAATTGAATAAAAATATACATGCCTGGAGACTTTCAAAAGGGAAAGATCACCTACATCCCCTCAATGTGCTCAGGGAGCACCAGTACAGCTGGCAGTGGCAAGGAAAACAAAGCTGCTGCAGTCCCCACCTCAACCTGCCAGGCACAGGCAGCAGTACTCCAGGCACTGTGTGTGGCTAAACCCCCAGCTCTCGGTGCGGGGGAGCTGGGGAGAGAGCTGAGAGCAGCAGAGGTGTCACAGCTGAGTGAACGTTCCCCAGGTCCCACTTGTAGAACTGTTACCCCCTCAGCACACTATTCAAACAGCAGTTAATTAATGTTTGCTGTTCTTTTAGATCCAGCTGTATGTTCAGGGCTGCTATGTTCACTGTGCAGTAGTGAGGTGTCACTGCAAGATCTGCTGAGAAACTGAGGAGGACAGTCAATTTTTGCTGGCAGCCTTGGGAGCTGCCAGTGATTCCCTCTAGGTGCGTGCTGGTGCTCTCCCAGGCTCACACTGGCATCTCCCCTGGCTCTCCATAGCCATAGGCACTGCCCCTTCCTGTGTCACGTATGCGATCACAGTCTTTGCTCCACACACACGCTCTCCATGGCTTGTTTCCTTCACCAGTCCGTTTAGATGCATTTGGTGTGCAACTCACCCACTTTCCTCTCCATCTCCATAAACAAGGTTTGTGCATCCTGTTCCTCTCAGCCTTCCAGGAATCTGAACAGGGAGATTTGGGCTGGCATCTTTTTGTGAGCTTCTGCTTGGTTGCAGCAAAGAGTTCCAGGGGAGAGGCATTAGCCAGCTAAAAGCAGCTTGCTCCATCTCAGTGTTCTGGTAGCTTAGGAAAGAGTTGTGTTTGGACTAGAACTGAGAGCAGTGGAGGCATCCTAGACCAGCTGGATATAGCTTGAGCAGTGGAGTTTTCAGTCCTACACATCCTGTTCTCTAATGCACCCAAAATATGTCTGCACAAGGTGAAGGCAGGTGATGAGGCTGGGCATCAGCACAAGACAGCTTCCTGAAGCTCTTTGTGTAACTGGGGCACATGCTCACATGTATGGCACAGAGGCACAGAATCACAGAATGGCTTGGGTCAGAAGGGACCTCAGAGATCATCCAGTTCCAACCCCCCTGCCATGGGAGGGACGCCTTCCACTAGCCCAGGTTGCTCAAGGCTTTGAACACCTCCAGGGAGGGGACATCCATGCCCTCCCTGGGCAGCCTGTGCCAGTGTCTCAGCACCCTCACTGTCAAGAATTTCTTCCTATTCTCCAGACTAAATCTGCCCTCCTCAAGCTTCAGTCCATTCCCCCTCTTCCTATCACTATGAGCCCTTGTCAAAAGCCCCTTCTCAGCTTTCTTGTAGGCCTCCTTCAGGTACTGGAAGGCTGCTCTATGGTCTCCCTGAAATCTTCTCTTCCCCAGGCTGAAGAGTTCCAACTCTCCCAGCCTGTCCCCACAGGGGAGGTTCCCCAGCCCTCTGATCATCTTTGTGGCCTCCTCTGGACCTGCCCCAGTAGCTCCATGTCCCTCTTATTCTGGGGTCACCCACATACACATAGATAAGCTTTCCATCAGGGAACGTGGCTCGGGATGTTGGTTACATGTGGCTGTTTAAACTTCCATTTGAAGATGAATGATTGCTTTCTGCTTGCATGTCAGCACGGGGATGCCTCTGTGTCCATTTGCAGGAGGCTTGGAGGAGCCTGTGGCTGGCTGAATTCTGGCCTGGGGCTTCCCAAGGCTTGGGAGGTGGCTGCTGGTGGAGCAGCTTTCCTCAAGAGATAGATGGAAATAAGCAAGTAATAATTAAGGAGCTCTAAATCATCCAGACATGGATTTCCTCCTTCTAATACTCAGCACCACTGGAGAACTTAAGAAGAGCTTACTTGCATTTGCCCAATTTTCCCCTTGCTCTTTTCTTCATTTCCTTTTTTACAGACATCATTCAAATAAATACTGAGAAACTGGGGACAAGGAGAGAAAGACATAGCCCCAGTGGCACCTCTGGATTTGGCAATGCTGTTGGCTGTGCATGATGCTGATAAAAAATAACCCAGCTGAAGCATTTAAAGATGGATTCTTCCTTTTTTATGCATTAGGTTGGGTTTAGCTTGCTGTTCCACATCACAGAACTGTCAGTCTTTCTTCTGTGAACCTGGCAGCTGTTGGACGTAGGGAAGTGAAGGCTGACTGTAGCAGGGGTGGTGGAAATGTTTCCTTGTGACCTTGAGCCTTTGTCCTCTGGGTGACACAGAGCAAATCTGCTGACGGCTTGGGGGTGGCCAAGGTCTTTGCCTCTGATGGGATCTGCTTGTACAAGATCCCTATTTTAGGCACCTGTCTTACTCTGAGCAAGGGGGGGGGAAAGTGGTAAGGAGGCTAAGAGGGTAAGGGGAGCATATAAAAGGTGGGGAAAGAAAGGAGAGACAAGAGGGCTGATGTCAGCTGAGGGCCACTGTAGTGTTGACTTGGCTTGTTGCAGAGGGTCTGCTGGAGCTCACATTGGAAACCTGCCTTGCTGCTTTGGCCTGCTGTGTTCAGGCCATTCTGGCATTGTCTGGGGGGAAACAAAGAAAAATACAAATAACTCCTTCAGTTCCAGATGGCTCAGGAAGAAATAAGAACATTTCCTTTTCTGCCCAAGCTCCTGGGTTGGTGAAAATTAGTTGGCAGCAGAGGTCTGGTGTCATCATAGAATTGTCAGGGTTGGAAGGGACCTCAAGAATCAGCCAGTTCCAACCCCGCTGCCATGGGCAGGGACACCTCACACTACAGCAGGTTGCTCACAGCCACATCCAGCCTGGCTGCAAACACCTCCAGGGATGAGGCTTCCCCCACCTCCCTGGGCAACCTGTGCCAGTCTCTCACCACCCTCATGAGGAAGAACTTCCTGACATCCAATCTGAATCTACCTATTTCTAGTAGGGGAGCTGTTTAGTCTTGAGGAAAGAAGACTGAGAGGGGATCTGATCAATGTCTATCAATATCTGAGGGGTGGGGGTCAGGTGGAGGAGGCCAAGCTCTTTTCAGTGGTGCACAGTGGTAAGACAAGGAAAAACAGGTTCAAGCTTCAACAGAGAAGGTTTCAGCTCAACATGAAGAGAAACTTCTTTACAGTGAGGGTGCTGAGCCCTGGAGCAGGCTGCCCAGAGAGGTTGTGGAGTCTCCTGCTCTGGAGCCTTTCCAGCCCCACCTGGATGTGTTCCTGTGTGCCCTGCCCTGGGTGACCCTGCTCTGGCAGAGGGGTTGGACTGCATGATGTCTGGAGGTCCTTTCCAAGCTCTAATGTACTGTGAGACTGTGATACTCTTTCCCATCTGGAATGGTTCTGTGATTCTCTGACTGTGCCTTCAGTTTGTGTAGAAATCTGCTTTAGCTCCTTTCCAAGAGCCACCCTGGACCCTGCTCACTCAGCAAGGAATTCAACTCCCTCGCAAAGTGCACAGCATTAGAGAGCAGCAGAGGGGTAATGGAGTCCTGTGTTGCATTGCATCATAGCTAGGAGGGAAAAAAAAGCCAAGTGAGGCCTGCTTTTCCATCCTGGTGCCTGCCTGGTAAAATCAGTCACCCCCAGCTAGCGTGGCTTCGGGTTTGGCTGGGTAACGCGGTGGCAATGCCGCCTCCTCACAGCCAGTGCAACAAATTGCTCACATTCCTTTCAGAATCCTCTGCTTTCTTTGAAGCAATTGAAAAGCTGGGGCCAGGCAAACCACCACCAGCAGCCATATTTACCCAATTTAAACTTTCCTGCAAACTTCTGCAGAGGACAAATGTATATTAAGATGACTTTTTGATGCTGCTGAAGGCGAATCTGGAGTTGCCCTTTAGGTGTTCTCTAAAGCTGAAGCTCTTTGTTCTGTGCTCTCCTGTCAGAGGTGTTTGAAGGTTAGTGAGAGGCACACCAAGGGCTGGTAATTCCTTTCTTTCCAGTTGTTTTCTCCTAATTAAACCCCAGCTCGTTATTTACTGCATGGTATTTGTTTAATTGAGCTCTGCACACCCCAAGTAACAATTTGCTTTGATTGTTTCAAGCGGCTCAGCTCGGGCTGGTTTTGATCACACACGAGAGCCAGCAGTTCACCTCTCAACACCACAGATGATTATTTGTTTCATTCCTAGTGGGATATGTGGTTTTTTTTCCTGGTGGATTAACTCTTTCAAGAGCAGCTTTGACATTTTTGTAATTACACCTCCCATGTAACCTACCACATCAGTAGGAGGAGGGAAAAAAAACCCCACCACATTTAAAAGGAGCAGGCATTAATTTTGCTCATTGAGATTGTGTTTGCTCACCAGAAGACAGCCTATTATTGCTTCTCACAAAAGCCATAATGAGAAATTTTCTGAGCTGATTGTTCAGCCCAAGCAAAGGGCAATGTGTGTTTGATTAGAGTCCACCTTCGGCCCAGGCACGGCGTTAGCAAAATTCAGTGTCTAAATCCTAGAAGGGTTAGGCAGACCCTGGGCTTTGTGTCAGAGGCATTAGAAAGGGAAAACAAGAAACCCAATGCAGGGTTAGATTGGCTGGGGAGGTTAAAGCTAAGAGAGCAATAACCCTCCCAAACCCAAGATGTATCGTGAGGATGTCATACCTTGAAAGCACTGTTCAGATCTACCCTAAACCTGCCCTCCTCAAGCTTCATTTCCTTCATCCTGTCACCACAGCCCTTGTCAGAAGTCCGTCCCCAGCTCTCCTGTGGCCCCCTTTATGTACTTGGAAGGCTGCTCTAAGGGCTCCCTGGAGCCTTTTCTTCTTCAGCCCCAACTCTCGCAGCCTGTCCCCTTAGGGGAGGTGCTGAAGCGCTGTGATCATCTTTGTGTCCCTCCTCTGGACACCCTCCAGCAGCTCCATGTCCCTCTCATGCTGGGGCAGAAAAAGAGATTTAAAAACTTATGGGACTAGATTGTCTGGAAAGGTTAAAGGTAAGTGAGAAAAAAACCTCTCAAACCCAGGAAGTTTTATTGTGAGGACTTCATACCTTGAAAGCACTGTTGATAAGACCCAGATAACATCTCTTCTTTCCTGGGGTAAATGCCATTGAGTTTTTTCCAAGTTCATTTTGTATTTACTTCTCAGAGATTATTTCCCTCCTGCATTGCTGCTTCCTCTGATTCCCCACATGCAGCATGAGGAAAATAAGAAGCAATATGAAATTTGTCAACCAACCAGGCAGGCTGATGGCCCTTGCTTGATTCCATCCATAATCTCCCTGGGCAGACATGCCATTTCACACAGCCTGATCAATAAAGCAGCAGCAGCAGGCTGGGAGCTCTGGCAGTGTGTTAATAAATCCCACTTTTCCAGCAAGCTGTATATGAACTGGTGCTGAAGTCACTGGAGATTGGTGAGCTGATCATTGGCAGGATCAGACTCCAAAGTCTAATGAAGAGGAAGAAGAAATATTCTGCTGCTCCACGTATCATTGGCACGGGAGAGGTGAGAAACTTTGCTCTGTGCTCTATGGCTTGCTACAAGGAGCAAAGTATTTCAGCACCAGCTCTGCCCATGCTAGGGACAGAATCATAGAATCACAGAGTGGCTCAGGCTGGAAGGGAGCTCAGAGCTCATCTGCTCCAACCTCCCCACCATGCCCAGGGACACCTCTCAACTACACTCAGCTGCTCAGGGCCTCATCCAGCCTGGCCTGCAACACCCCCAGGCAGGAGGCAGCCACAGCCTCCCTGGGCAGCCTGGGCCAGAGTCTCAGCAGCCTCCTGCTGAACAACTTCTTCCTCAGCTCCACTCTAACCCTGCTCTGCCTCAGCTTCAAACCATTCCCCCTTGGCCTGTCTCTAGACACCCTCAGGAGAAGTCCCTCTGCAGCCTTCCTGCAGGATCCCTTCAGGTCCTGGCAGGCAGCTCTGAGGTCCCCCTGGAGCCTTCTCCTCTCCAGGCTGCACAGCCCCAGCTCCCTCAGCCTGTGCTCACAGCAGAGCTGCTCCAGCCCTTGGATCATCTTTGTGGCCTCCTCTGGACTCTCTCCAGCAGCTCTGTGTCCTTGTTCTGCTGGGAACACCAGAACTGGAGGCAGGATTGGAGGTGAGGTCTCAGCAGAGCAGAGTCCATGCTGCCCACACTCCTCTGGCTGCAGCCCAGGAGACATTTTCCATCTGATGGTGTGAAAGTTGCAGGGAACAAGGTAAGGTGACACAGGGCAATCCCAAATGTTTGCTGCTGTTCACATTTCCTGAGAAAAGGGGCAAAACATTTCATGTTGCAGTGCACTTTGAGGACCTGCTCATCACTGTCAGCTACCTATGCATTGCCCATCAGCAGTGTCCCCAGCCTGTTGTCCTGGGCTGAGCTAGCACAGAGCAAATCCTGTGCAGTGATTTGACTTCTCAGCTCAGTCTCTTCTCAGTACCAGCACTTCCTGCAGTTAAGAGCATGTTCAAACCCTCAGTGTCTGGGGCTGTCTGCTGGTGAGAGCGCTCAGTACTTCAGGACATGGTTTAGTGGTCGTGGGAGTTGAGTTCTAACTTGACTCCATGATCTTAGAAGGTCTTTTCCAGTCTTGGTGATCCTCTGATTCTCTCAAGCTTTGGACCTATGAACTAAAAATGGCAAGTGTCAGGTTCCCTGAAACTCTCTCTGGCCTGATGACCAAAACCTGGGGAAGGGCACAAACTGTTGTGTCTCGTTGTGATTTGGTCTCCCTCTGTTACAGCATTTGCCAGAGAGTTGGCTATTTCCTTGTGCCACTGCCCCAGCTTTAGCCTCAGCCCTGTGAGCTGCTGTA
The DNA here is from genome assembly GCF_014839835.1 of Dryobates pubescens. NCBI lineage: Eukaryota > Metazoa > Chordata > Aves > Piciformes > Picidae > Dryobates > Dryobates pubescens. The sequence goes on from NC_071613.1 coordinate 56,896,347, forward strand.
CTCTTTTCAGAGGTTTGTCTTTTTGCCAAGGACAAGCTGGAAGTGTTGAGTGGTTTAGCAGGTTGGTATTTGAAACTCCCCCAGCTTTTAGCTGGACACAGCAGATCAGGTAGTGCATTTTACTGTCTGGGTAGGTGTCTGCTCCTGTGCCCACTGGAGTCAAAGAACTTCTGTTGGTCTGACAGAGTTTAGTATTGGGAGGAGATTTTTCCTGGGAGGCAGATGAGTGAAAAAAACATTAGCAAGTATTTGTGCATAAACATGATTATAAATCTGAAATTCATATCCTGATGAGATTCTGCTCATATTCTGGAATATTAATTTGCAGTTCAAGGCTTCAGTGATTAATCACAGCTTCAACAAATTTGCTAGAGCACTGAAACACAGAGGGCTCTTTTGGAGGCAAAAGAACTGCTTCTACCAATTTGGGTATGTGTGGAATGGGTGCTCCTCTGGTACCTAGCCAGCACTAGGGGTGTGTGCTTCTCATTTTGCATTTGCCCTTGGTTTGAAATGTGATGGTTGGACAAGTGCAGAGTCCTGCATCTGGGAGAGAGCAACCACATGGATCAGTGTAGGCTGGGAGCTGATCTGTTGGAGAGGAGCTATGGGGAAGAGCACCTGGGGGTCCTGGTGGACAGCAGCATGCCCCTGAGCCAGTAATGTGCCCTTGTGGCCAAGAAGGCCAAGGGCAGCCTGGGGTGGATTAGAAGGGCTGTGGGGAGAAGGTCCAGAGAGGTTCTCCTCTCTCTCTGCTCTGCCCTGCTGAGGCCGCAGCTGGAATATTGTGTCCAGTTCTGGGCCCCTCAGCTCAAGAAGGACCTCAGGGAACTGCTTGAGAGAGTCCATCCCAGAGCCACAGAGCTGCTGCAGGCAGTGCAACATCTCCCTGTGAGCACAGGCTGAGGCAGCTGGGGCTGGGAGCAGAGGAGCCTGAGGGCTGCCCTCAGTGCTGGGGATCAAGATGTGCAGGGCTGGAGCCAGGCTCTGCTCAGGGCTGTCCAAGGACAGCACAAGGGGCACTGGGGGCAAGCTGGAGCAGGGGAGGTGCCACAGGAACAGGAGGGGAAACTTTTTCGCTGTGAGGGTGGCAGAGGCCTGCAGCAGGCTGCCCAGAGAGGTTGTGGAGTCTCCTGCTCTGGAGCCTTTCCAACCCCACCTGGATGTGTTCCTGTGTGATCTGCCCTGGGTGATGCTGGAGGTTGGACTGGGTGATCTCTGGAGGTCCCTCCCAGCCCCTACCTCCTGTGACTCTGTGATGTGTAAGTGAAGGCCCTGGGAATGTTTCCATGAGCTTCACTGAGCTGGGGCACAGGCACCAGAGGTCAGTGCAGGCACCAGAGGTCAGTGCAGGCACCAGAGGTCAGTGCAGGCACCAGAGGTCAGTGCAGGCACCTCCCATCCATTCACTCCGAGTATCTTATTTTCCTGAATGAAACAAAATACTAACTCTGCAGGGCAGCTGATCTCCTGCTTATTTTCCATAAATCTACATTACTGTCACACACCAGAACTGCCTCTCTGCCAGAGAACTGATTCCATTAAAAGGCTGCCAGAACAAATGTACCTGCCCTGCATCCCAGCCAGATGCATTTGGTTGCAGCAAAACACAAGAGCAGCTTTCTCAGGTGATGTTCCTCCTCTTGGAATGTCTTGCCACCATTTCTGGAGTCTGCTTGAAGAATCAACAGCTGAAGTGCCTTTTTACTGCCCTGATGGACAGTAGGTTGAGACTGCATCTTAGGAGGAACTTCAGTGTGAGGGTGCTGAGACTCTGGCCCAGGCTGCCCAGGGAGGCTGTGGCTGCCTCCTGCCTGGGGGTGTTGCAGGCCAGGCTGGATGAGGCCCTGAGCAGCTGAGTGTAGTTGAGAGGTGTCCCTGGGCATGGTGGGGAGGTTGGAGCAGATGAGCTCTGAGCTCCCTTCCAACCTGGGCCATTCTAGGGTTCAATGGACCATGGCTCATCTTTCTCTAGACAGACATCACATCATCACAGGACAGAGCCTTGCACTACAGCTGAAGATGGAGCTTGTACTTTGCCAACTTCTTCCAAAAAAGTCTAAATGTGCTGTGTCTTGGTTAGTTTAGAAGCTTTCTAGTCCTTCACAGAATCCAGAATGTTAAGGGTTGGAAGGGACCTCCAGAGATCATCGAGTCCACCCCCCCTGCCAAAACAGGATCACACAGGGTAGTCTGCACAGGAACACATCCAGCTGGGTTTGGAAAGTCTCCAGAGGCTGAGACCTCTCCGGGCAGCCTGCTGCAGGGCTCCATCACCCTCTAGATGGTATCATGGTAAAAGATTGGCACCTGTGAATGGGGAGGGTTTGTGCAGGTGCCCTGTGCTTCCAAGTGTCCATTTCTCAGCTATTTCTCCTGTCTTAGAAATAAAACTAAACCCAAATTGTGCTTGAGCACTGTGGCATGGGTGAACTGTGTTGGGAATCTGGGGCACTGCAGTTAGTTACTGACAGGAGAACAAAACTCTACTGAAGCCACACCCTTCAAATATGTTTTGGAGCAATTGCATTAATTTCCATGTCTTCCTATTTAATTGGGGGGGGGGGAATTCAGCTTTTTGCATCTTGCATCAGAACTTAGCAGGCTGATCCAGGAGCTGATTTTTTAAGTGTTACTTATTACTGCTACTTGTTAAGAAGTTGGCTTGTCCAGAGTTACTGACCTCAGCCACCTCCTTCTGTAGCCTCTTGTTTCTTATGTGCATCAGCCAAGGGTAGCAGAACTGCTGCCTGGAGTCTCACATTGAGTTTGTCACGTTGGTGTCTTCAGTAGGGCTGCTTGGTGCTTAGCTCTGTCTGGTTGCCTTGCAGCATCAAAACCATCCTCTGTCATCTGCTTTCTGCACACTAGGAGAGCTCTCACTGCTGGATGCCCTTCCTCCTTAGCTGTGTGCATGCACACACCCTGCTGACATTTCGGGGGGGCTGCTAGTGACCAGCCTCACTCAGCTCCACGTGAAGTGGAGGAGGAGGGAGCAAGCAGGGCTAAGCACTCCAAGGCCTGAAGTGTTTTTAACACCTACTTAGAATAATGCAGAGAAGGGCACGGTGCTAGTGCAGAGCAGCAGCACTGGGCAAACCCAAGGGCAGAGTGTGCTGCAGTGTCTTTGGAGGATGATCCCCTTTGCCCCTCTCCCTACAAGAAGACTGGAAAATGAGTTCTGCAGGAGCTTTGCCTCCATCTGAAATCTCCTCTCTGCTCTGGGGTTTCTGTGCCAGCGAGCTGCAACTCTGCCAACTGTTACAGAAACAAAAGCTCTTTCCAGTTCACCCAGAAATAGCCCTGCTGTCTGAATGCCTTCCTTGCCCAGCTCTCTGCTCTCTCTTTTAACAACCCCCTGCCAGTTCTGGGGGGAGCATCCTAAACCTGAGAGAGAATTTCTTCCTGCCAGTCTGGCCTCGAGCACCCTGCGGGCTGGGCTGCAGGATGCTGTGGCACAGCTTCCTTTCAAGGCACAGGGCACAGAGGCTGCTGCAGAGAGGGGTCAGAGTGCTTCATGGCAAGAGATCCAAGGGAAGTGTGGCTTCCTATGCTCTCAAAGGCAGAATCTTGCAAAGGCTATCAAGGAAACAGATATGGAATGGCTCAATTCTATTTTAATGCTGCTAGACAATAAACCACTGGGCCCCTGGCCTGATAATCACATTCCAGCCCAAAGGAGAAAGGGGAAAAATGCTTCTGCTTCTCACAAGAAAGGTTTGATTCTGCTGGTGGTACACTGGCATTCAGAAATCCTCCAAGAGCAGCCAACAGACCCCAGAGGGCAAAATGAGAGATCAGCTGTTTGGTTTCCTGATAGCTGGGTTTAAAACAGAGAGTTGAATGAGGCTTTGCACCCTGGTGCTGCACAGTGCAGTGCAGGCACAGGCTCCCCAAGGTGTCTCCTGCAACAAATGCTTTGGGTGCATTTGCATTCTGTTGTAGGCAGCACAGGCTGTCCAGGTCCTGTCTGGATGTCCTGGGTCTGGCTCAGCAAAACAAATGCAAGGTTTTATTTGGTCAGGCCCATCCAAATCCCTGCAGTGATCACTGCCAGCTACTTGATGAACAGCTACCATAATATCATTAATTGAAGAGAAAAGCAGGTGAATCACTGCAAAATATTTGCAAGTTTGAAACAACTTCCATGTTGTTGAGACACTTCACCTCCAGTCCTGCCTCCTGCCTGCTGCTGTCCCCAGCATAAACAGGACACACAGCTGTTGGAGTGAGTCCAGAGGAGGCCACAAAGATGAGCCAAGGGCTGGAGCAGCTCTGCTGTGGGCACAGGCTGAGGGAGCTGGGGCTGTGCAGCCTGCAGAGAAGGCTCCAGGGGAACCTCAGAACTGCCTGCCAGGACCTGAAGGGATCCTGCAGGAAGGCTGCAGAGGGACTTTCCATAGCAATAGGCCAAGGGGGAATGGTTGGAAGCTGAGGCAGAGCAGGGTTAGAGTGGAGCTGAGGAAGAAGTTGTTCAGCAGGAGGCTGCTGAGACTCTGGCCCAGGCTGCCCAGGGAGGCTGTGGCTGCCTCCTGCCTGGGGGTGTTGCAGGCCAGGCTGGATGAGGCCCTGAGCAGCTGAGTGTAGCTGAGAGGTGTCCCTGGGCATGGTGGGGAGGTTGGAAGGGAGCTCAGAGCCATTCTGTGATTCTATGAACTCAACATCCTCTGATCAGAAACAGAGCTTTTAGTTGATTCTTTTAATCCATTTTCAAAGCCAACTTTAACTCTTTCCCATGTAGTTTTAGCACTAAATGCCCGAGCTGCAGCAGGGTTCCACCAGGTCTGCTGAACCCCTCAGCTCCCCTCCCTCCTACACGGCTGGGAAACTCTGTGTAGGATCCTGGGAGAGCACAGAGGACACCATTCCACCTACCTGCAGCAAAAGTTCTTGATTGCTTTACAGACTTGGCTTACTTTGCACATCCTGCAAGTACATTTCAATCAAGCTTGAATTTGACTTGAAAATAAAAATATTTCATCCAAGAAATTGGATTTTTCAATTTGTTATAACTTCTAAAAAGATTCAAGCTAGTGTGGATGACCCAATATGGGATGGCTAGGATGCTTTAAAAACCATCAAAGCCATTCCTTCTTATCTTGTGAATTTGCTGGCAAGTTTGACCTCCCTTGCTGCTTTTCCTACATGCACTGCAGTGCTTGAACCACACAATTTCCACTAATCCTTTGTGGCTACAGCTCTGCTTAGCAAGTCAGGTGGCTAATGGCCTTTCAGTCTTGTCACTTTTCTTTTTATCAGCTTAATCTGGGAATTAAACACACTTAGGCTGCAGGAAAAGTGAGGGTGAAGCAGAAGCTCTTTTTTCTTAAGGAAAATCTTCATGGGTTTTATACATCTCTCACAAGCTGGTAAAAGGCTGCAGGAGATAGAGTCATAGAATCTTAGAATCCTAGGCTCAGGCTGGAAGGGAGCTCAGAGCTCATCTCCTCCAACCTCCCCACCATGCCCAGGGACACCTCTCAGCTACACTCAGCTGCTCAAGGCTTCATCCAGCCTGGCCTGCAACACCCCCAGGCAGGAGGCAGCCACAGCCTCCCTGGGCAGCCTGGGCCAGAGTCTCAGCAGCCTCCTGCTGAACAACTTCTTCCTCAGCTCCACTCTAACCCTGCTCTGCCTCAGCTTCAAACCATCCCCCCTTGGCCTGTCTCTAGACACCCTCAGGAGAAGTCCCTCTGCAGCCTTCCTGCAGGATCCCTTCAGGTCCTGGCAGGCAGCTCTGAGGTCCCCCTGGAGCCTTCTCCTCTGCAGGCTGCACAGCCCCAGCTCCCTCAGCCTGTGCTCACAGCAGAGCTGCTCCAGCCCTTGGCTCATCTTTGTGGCCTCCTCTGGGTTCATTCCAACAGCTCTGTGTCCTTCTTGTGCTGGGGCCACCAGAACTGGAGGCAGGATTGGAGGTGGGATCTCAGCAGAGCAGTGCTGCTGTCTTCATGTGTGAAATTCAGGATGTTGTAAATGATGGCTTTTAGTTTTGTAACCTTGGTGATGGTGCAAGAAAATGATTCCTGTCTGTGCTTGTTACCATTCTGGCATTTCCTAGCCTGATAAATGAAAATGAGCCTTTTAGCCACGTTCAGAGGAACCTCTGAAGAATAGATGGTCGGACTTACAAGACTCTGAATCAAGTCAGAAATGGCTGTTGTTCCACCAGCATGCAGAGAAAGGCTTTCTGAGGCTCCTAGGAAAGACTCCTACTTATTGATCAAAGCTCCAAAAACAAAGCAGAAAAATAGTCACTTTTGGGGTTTTTTTGTAGTAGTTATGAGTCTGTGTCCTCAAATTCTTCTGATGCTCCAGTTGTTGTGTAGGGCTCCAGCAGTGGTGGTGAAAGTCCCCTGCTGCTCAAGGATCTTGCTGTTCAAAGCCATCATAGAGAATAGTAAGGAGTTTGGCATCAGACATTCAGCTTAGCAGAGCCTTGATCATCTCCTCAGATACTCTTCTGTCTTTGCCTGTCACTGGCAGCAAGATACATACCGTACCAGCCCTGTTAGACAAGTCAGATGGTATCTCTATCAAAGCAAGATTATGAACTGGGAAGCTCAGAATCCTGAGCTCTGCTCTCCACACAGCATGTTAGACATAATGCAAGGGTTTGGTCTTCTGAGTAGTTTTAAGTGTTATAATTACAGCTCTGCTGAGTGCATTGTGCTTGAGGCCACAGCCCTTGAGCCATGGCACCTATGAACCTGAGGCTTGCAGAGGTTTTGACCTCATTAGCTGGGCAAAGCTGAGTGCATTGCAGTCCCAGCCACACCGTGGGGAAATCTTCATCTCATTCCAATGTAATTAAGGAAATCCAGGCCACGGTGGCTCAACATAAAGTGCTTCCTGCTCACTCAAGTAGCATTACAGGGGGCTGTTGAAGAGGTGCATTAAAGTCTCCAGGACTGTAATCTGTGGCTTTGATTGCCAAGGAAAGCACCCAGGGAGTTACTCCTGAAGGTGGCCTTTTTCCTCTTGTGCAGCTGATGCTGTCAAACAGGGGAAGCTACTCTGCTGCAGCAGCACACTTTGTGTGGCACACCTGTTTAATACCTACAATCATACAATGGTCTGGGGCGGAAGCAACCTTGAAGATCATCCAGTTCCAACCCTCCTGCCCTGGGCAGGGACACCTCACACTAGATCAGGTTGCTCAAGGCCCTGCCCAGCCTGGTTTTGGTATACATCACATCTCCTTAGCTGCCTCTCCTTGGCAGTGCAGCTGATGCTGCCAGGAAGGGCCAGGCCAGCCTTGGCTCTGCAGTGGGAACAGGCAGCTTCTGCATCCTGGCCAGGAGCAGACAAGTTGGAGGGGACAGTGCCCATCACAAGCTGCAGTTTTGTTCTCTGGATCTTTGTGCAGCAAGAGGAGAGTGAAATCTTGCCTCATTTGCACGTCTCAGAGCACAGAATTGAAATTCCCACTGGAAGGAGGTCAGGATGATGAAAGCACCATGAGAAGGGGCCTTTTCAGAAGGATGCCATTGAAAAGCTTGGGCTTTAGAAGGGAGGGAGCTGGGAAAGGGGTAGGGATTGTATCTGCTATAGGTCACTGTCTCTGTTCCTCTGTAGATCAGTAGCAGAGGCTGAACATCGCAGCTAGCTAATAGCTGAGCTGGGCAGGGGATGTGAATGTCCTGACTGTTGCGGTCTGTGTTCTGGGGTGATTATTCACAGCTCAAAAATGCCATCTCGACTCTTGAAGAACTGCTGTCCCCATTAGCACTGTAAACAAAGAGGTCAAGGACTGAGCTGGAACAAAGGCTGAGCTTTCAGGCTAGATTGAGCCTGGGAGCTCACAGGGAAGATACAGTCCCTCTGTAGTGAGATTTCCATCTTCAAGAGGCTCTTCTTAAAGGGCTGAGGTGTCCCGCTGTATTTATGCCCCGACACAAAGAGAGACATTAGAAATTAAAATCACGTGAGTTTAGAGGAGTTTGAGCTGCCCCAGAGGGAGCAAGCTAGGTAACTTTATACCTGAGACAGCCGAGTTACAGCATTATTTTGAGGGTGGCTTTCAGCCTGAGTCTTGGGAGTAACCTTTACACATTGTAAGCATATTTACATGACTAATTTCAAACATTTCCAATCCCATCCTTTCCTAATCTCACACACTTCAATGGACGTTATGCACTGGGACGTCTTTAATCCCATGCTGTCCTCCCTGCACGGGATCTCTGCTTCAGGGCCCGCTGCTTCTCTGATGGGGAGCTGACTGACACTTTTTAAAGTGAGGACATCCAGGAACCCCCTGTGCAGCTTCCAGTCTGTAAAGCTCTCTGTTATTAGAACACAAACCTAATAATCTAGGGGAAGGTAAATCTGTTTTGCTGGATGACATAAACGGCATGTTGGAATCCCAGACTACAAAACTGAGGGCAACAGCATCACTTTTATATCCGGCCCACTGACATTTACAGCCCTCCAGATTGCTCCAGCAGCACACAGTGAGCAAAAGGAATGAATAAGAGGTAACAAGCTCCCCCCTTTCTACTCCCCAGTTGCAGCCTATTACTCAAACACACAACAAACTGCTTCTCCACTGAGCTCTGGGCAAGCAAATTAAATGCTTCCCCCACCCATCCTCAAGGGTAATGTTATTTATCTCACGGGGATGCTGATGGAGACATTGAGCACCGCAAAGGATTAGCTATTAGGCCTTTGGAAAGGAGCTGAGCGCTCGGCGCGGTGGCGGCAAAGCACCCCAGCATCCTTCAGTATCCACAGAGCCAGGGAAACGCTGCCATCCTTATTGATTACCCGAGGAGAGCTAAGTGCTGGAAATGGAGTCGGTGGTGCGGCTGCCTGCAGCGAGGGGGCCGTGTTTATCTCCTGGCTGAGGAATGAAGCGGTTAAGAGAAGGTAAAAGTGTCAGCAGGACCCTGCCACTTTGCAGATGTTATACAGCGAGGCAGTCGCCGGGCCCCCCACCTTGCTGGGTAGTAAACACCGTGAGCACAATTAGCATTTTGTCTTCTCTTTTGAATGCAGCGCTGCTTTTCCCAGCTGCCTTCCCTGGGGTTTCCAGATCTGCTCGGGGAAATCCTCCTAAGTGTCTCTCTAGAGGCAAGCATATCCATGTTTTATGGGGATCCTTTCTGTGCCTGCACACTCACAGATACTTTGGGCGGTTTCAGATGAGGATTTAAATGTTTAGGATTTGCCTGGACCCCTTTGTGGATCTCGTTCAAAGCTGATGTGGTCTTGGACCAAGCCAAGGCATCATAGAATCACACAATTGTCAGGGTTGGAAGGGAGCTCAAGGCTCAGCCAGTTCCAACCCCCTGCCATGGGCAGGGACACCTCACACCACAGCAGGTTGCTCACAGCCACATCCAGCCTGGCTGCAAACACCTCCAGGGATGGGGCTAGATGTGGGACAGGGGAGAGCTTCCTGGATCACGATCTCTTTGATTAATTAATCAAGCTCCATTTTGCTGATTTGGTTTATGATGTACTTTTGTCTTTGCTGGCCTTCCTGGGAGGCTGTCCAAGAAGCTGGTGTCTTATAAAGAGCTGTCAGCTGCTTAACCTTTGCAATTCCCTGACAGAATCTATAGTAACTTACTCCTTGGCAATGTCATCTTGAAGCTTCTGAGGGTTTCTTTGAACCTCCTGATGCCTCCTTCTTTTACTCCCTGTGCCATCCAGCCCTATGTTACATATAGCATAAGCATGAGTTTTTGGTTTGTGCTTCAGGTAATTAGTAATTTATTTATTTATTAGTAATTTATGTTTATATATTATATATTTATATTATATATTATTTTATTATATATTTTCTATTATATTTATCAGTAATTTATTATTATTTATTAGTAATTTATTTGTTTATTTATTTATGTATTACTTTTAAAAGGAGCCCTACAGTGCAATGCCCACCTGAAGAGTGGGTGTGATGCCAGTGTTCTTCTGGAGTGATTCACCCATCCAGCCCTGGTGTTACATATAGCTCAAACCTGGATTTTTGTTTGTGTTTCAGGGTAATTATTTACCTATTTATTTATTGGTTTTCAAAGGGCAGCTGCAGTGCAATGCCCACCTGGAGAGTGGGTCTGATGGCAGTGTTAGTTTGGAGCGATTCAGTCTGTGTGTCTGCAATGTGACTGGAAGGTTGATAAAGTAATTACCGGTTTTATGAATCTTGGAGTTATTATTCCCTTAGTACAAGCCCTTGTAACTTGTCAGCTTCAGGGGGAACATTCATCACCTTTTTTTTCTTTCTTTTTTTTTTATGGTGCCCTGATATGAAACTGGCTTATGCAAGAAATTTCAGCTTACATGTTCTAATAACTGCTTGCAATTTGTTCTTCACATCAGCACCATTAACATGGAAATAGGATGCAGAGTTATGATGTCACAATCCAGAGCTGTTCCACTGTGTTCCACCCTGTAGTATTTGCTGCTTTTCTGGACAAAATACAAAGTATATGGAAAAATAGCCAGTGATGAACCCAATCATCATCACCATCGCCATGACTAAAGAGTCCTGGTTTGGGGTGGAACACAACTAATCAGTTCAGTGGTTTTCTCAAACAGTGATACCAGTGGTGTTCATAGTTAGCATCAAGGATTGGTCTGCAGAGCAAGGTCACTGCTAAATCTTCTGTACCAGCCTGGGGTGCAGAGTAGAAGGCCACACCTGTGGGGAGGAGCAGGACAGATGGCCCCCAACTGACCACCAAGGGGAGATTCCATTCCACATATGCCATACTCAGTATAAAGCTGAGGGACTACCAGGGGCACGTCTCTTCTCCAGTGGCCAGCATCCAAGGAGGACTCTGTCTTTTCTTTTGCTTTCCATCTCAATCCATGAGATCCTGAATTCAGTTCCAGAATCCAGCTCCTGAATCCAGTCTGTGACTTCCCCAGTGCCTGCTCCCAGCACCAGTGGTGATGGTGATAGGATTGCCACCAGGAGGGTTGGATTCATTACTGGGTTTGTATATATTTCATTTTATTGTTATGTTCATTAAAGTACTTTTAGTTTCCTTCTCCAATCTACAAGTCTCTCCCCCTTATTCCCTTTGTTAGCCCTTTGGGAAGGGAGAGGAATTAATAGAGAGCATCTATCACTTGTCTGGTGACCAGCCCAGCCCTAACCCTTGACAGGTAGAAAAGGAAAAATGAATATTGGAATAAAGAATTGGGCCTCTGGGTCTGCCACTGGCAGGTGTCCTTTTCAGACAAGTGAAATCTATCAGACATGTCCCTGGAAAGCATTCAGTTATTATAGATTGGGTTTCTGTTCCACGAGTCAGGGGATCACACTGCCACTCAGATCTGTGAGTCTGTCTGATGTGCTCTGCTGTACTGGTTTGCAATATATTCACACAGAAACGCTTTAAGTCCTAGCATTCCTGTTTGGCTGCAGCAGTGGTACTTCAAGAGGCTATTAGGATTTTCCCTGCTTGTTTGGAAGCTCTTACACTCTCCATTAGTAGGAAGTATTCAGCTCATTTAGTGCCCACCTCTAGCCAGTTTAAAGAAGTTGCAAGGATATGCACAGAATTAGTGTGTGTGAAAACCAACCAACCAACCAACCAACCACAGTCAAAAAATGCAAAAAGATACAAACTAAAACCTCCAAAACAAAACCAACACCAAACAAAAAAACCAAAAAGCAACAAACAAACAAAAATTTTTGAAAGTTAAAAAAAAAAAACCACCAAAAAGAAAACCAAAACCTACAACAACAACAAAAAAGAAATGCAACCAACCAAAAAACCCCCAAACAATTCCAACCCCCACCAGAAAACTGCAAAAGAAAGCAAGCAGTGTTCCCAGCTGCTAATTGGAGATCCTCCTCTTTGGTCTCTGTGACTCCACTGACTCAGGTGCTAAAAATGATTTACTGGAAATATCAATAGGCTGCAAGAAAAAGCTCAAAACAAGACTAGAGAAGCAGTCTGCAAGCAGAGGCTCCAGCAGCCTGCTGCTTTTACATCTTCAGGCCCATGCTGCCCCATCCTGGTGAAGTGTGACTTCCATGTGGTGCTTAAACATGGATTTCTTGGGGTAAGAAAAACAGCACTGGAAGGGGAGTGAATTAGGGAACCCCACAAAGAGGTAACCCCACAAAGAGGTAACCCCACAAGGAAGTTGAGTGAACTTTCATTTTGAACACATTTATTAATCATAGGATATTAGAATCCTTGAATGGCTCAGGCAGGAAGGGAGCTCAGAGCTCATCTGCTCCAACCTCCCCACCATGCCCAGGGACACCTCTCAACTACACTCAGCTGCTCAAGGCCTCATCCAGCCTGGCCTGCAACACCCCCAGGCAGGAGGCAGCCACAGCCTCCCTGGGCAGCCTGGGCCAGAGTCTCAGCAGCCTCCTGCTGAACAACTTCTTCCTCAGCTCCACTCTAACCCTGCTCTGCCTCAGCTTCAAACCATTCCCCCTTGGCCTGTCTCTAGACACCCTCAGCAAAAGTCCCTCTGCAGCCTTCCTGCAGGATCCCTTCAGGTCCTGGCAGGCAGCTCTGAGGCCCCCCTGAGTCTTCTGTTCTCTGGGTGGACCTTAGAGCTGCCTTCCAAGATAAGATCATTTCCTGTTCTGTTTGTTTTGCTCTTTAATAGCCCCACTGGCAGGTGAGCCAGGATGTATCTATCATTTTCTTCTAAGCTTCATCTGATGGCAGTGATTATAACTTTATAAACTCATCTCTGAATCATCCCTGTGAGACCTAGACACTAATGTGAGATTTATGAAGTATTTAAGCACTGAGATCCGGCAGCCACCCTTCTCCTCCTGAGTTTTTAGGCTAAGTGTTATCCAGACATCTAAAGATCTGCAGAAGGTCCTTGTTCTTCTGGAAAGAGATACCTGACCCAAAGGGAGTGTAAGTCTCTCCCAGCTTTGTAAAACATGTGGGCACTGGGACCATGCCAGCAGCTGGTTTATTTATCTTTTCTCTTCCTGGGAAGCCCCAAGGGTGCTGTTGACCTTGGAGTCCTAGTGGGCAGCAAGTTCTGCATGGGACAGCAATGTGCCCTTGTGGCCAAGAGAGCCAAGGGGATCCTGGGGTGCAGCAAGAAAAGTGTGGCCAGCAGGGCTGGGGAGGTTCTCCTGCCCCTCTGCTCTGCCCTGCTCAGACCACAGCTGCAATCCTGTGCCTAGTTCTGGGCTCCCCAGTTCAAGAGAAGCAGGGATGTGCTGGAGTGACTCCAATGGAGAGCTATGAGAATGCTTAGGGGACTTGAGCACCTCCCCTATGAAGAGAGACTGAGAGCCCTGGGGCTGTTTAGTCTGGAGAAGAGAAGGGGATCTGATCAATGTCTATCAATATCTGAGGGGGGTGGGGTGTCAAGTGGAGGGGACCAAGCTCTTTTCAGCCCTAATGAGAGAAGGACCAATGGATACAACCTTGAACATAGAAGATTTCACCTCAACATGAGGAGAAACTTCTTTACAGTGGGGGTGGCAGAGCCCTGGAGCAGGCTGCCCAGAGAGGTTGTGGAGTCTCCTTGCCTGGAGACTTTCCAAACCCCCCTGGATGCCTTCCTGTGCAGACTACCCTGGGGGATCCTGCTTTGGCAGGGGAGTTGGCCTGGATGATCTCTGGAGGCCCCTTCCAGCCTCTAATGTACTGTGATGTCTGGGGTGCTGGGGTGAGGCAGCAGGGTGAGGAGGCACTGGCTATGCTGAGCGGAACGCTGCAGAAAGCAGTCCCACAATCTAACCACAGTTACAGCTGCAATGGAACAAGCTGGTTAAGTTGGTTTGGGGGTGTTTGTGTGTGTGGTTTGGGGTCTTGTTGGTTTAATTTTATGTGCACTTATGGTCTTTGACACAGTATTTGAAAGCCCCCAGGTGCAGCTGCTCGACATGCTGCAGGATGTCAGATAGCAAACATTCAGCTCAGGTGTGGCTGGAGGGGAGGAGAGTGCAGCTCAGGTGTGATTAACGAGTTGCCTCCTCGTGGGACAGGCGGAATGAACTGCCCACGAGCCAGCTGTGTGCTGGCTTGCGCACAAAGCAGGGGGAGCAGCAGCATGGGGAGCAGCAGCATGGGGAGCAGCAGCATGGGGAGCAGCAGCATGGGGAGCAGCAGCATGGGGAGCAGCAGCATGGGGAGCAGCAGCATGGGGAGCAGCAGCATGGGGAGGAGGTTTTGCTCCTCTCTCCTCTGCTGAGGCCCTGCCTGCAGTACTCTGTCCACTTCTGGTGCTCTCAGCACAAGAAGGACTTGGAACTGCTGCAGTAGGTCCGGTGGAGGCCATGAAGACCATCAGAAGGATGGAAAACCTCCTCTGTGGGGACAGGCTGAGAGACTTGGAGCTGTTCAGCTTGGAGCAGAGAGGGCTCTAGGCAGACCTTAGAGCAGCCTTCCAGTGCCTGCAGGGGCCTACAAGAAAGCTGGGTGAAGAGAAAGCAGCTTCTGGGATTCAGTGTGGGAAGAAGGAGTCACCAGCAGCCCAGAGCCGTGCAGGATGAGCCGGGTGAGTAGCAGAGGAGGGTGGTGTTGAGACACCATTCACAGTCTTGGGGGGAAGGAGGGAGCTGCCTTAGCTGCTGGTGGCTTAGGGTCTGGCAGTAGAGTGCTGTGTTGGTGCCTGGAGAGGCTGGTAAGGGTCTGGGAAGGTGAAATGGGGAAGAATGCTTCCTTACAGAGGCCTGGAGGCAGTGGGCAGGTTCTGTGGAGCTAAGAAAGGTAAGGCTGGGGATGTTGTCTTTGGGGTAAGCCTCCAGCATTCACCACCTGGCACCAAAAAGCTGTGAGAGCTCTGCTGCTGAGGCTTTACTGTGCTGATAGTGCCCGTGTCACAAATGAACTTGGGCTCGTTTGCTTGAGCTTGGGTGAGGAGCAAAGGTTATCTGTAGTGTTCAGAGCAAGTAACTGGTGGTTTGGGCCTAGTGGTGGGAGAAAGTGCCCAGGAGAGATAAAATGCCTGGGGGGGGGTGAGGTGTGGTGAGGATGGAAGGAGGTAGCTCTTATGGAATGGCTGGACAAGGAAGCTTAAATGTAGAACAGAGAAACCCTTGCACTGTGTGTTATTAGTCATAGCTGAACTGAGACTGCCAAGTGCTGTACAGAAAGAGCAGCAGAGCAGCACTGGAACGAGCAGAGACACCGAAGCCTGCAAAAGGGAGCACAAAAAGCCTGCCCAGGTGTGGCTGGGGAGCCAGGCTAGAGCTGATGTTGACCTTGGTTTATGCAAAGGGCTTACAAAGCCTTGCAGAGCCCAGGAATGCTTCCTGAGAGTTCCTTTGAAGCCATCTCTTAAAGCAGGGTGGATTTTGTATGACATGGAAGTGGCCTTGAAGTTTACCTGTGTATTGCTGAGGCTCCTTGTGGATTGGAACAAACCTGCCCAGCAGAAATAGCTCTGGGAGCAGCCCGCACTGGGAGATCCCCAGGGACGCTGCCGTGCCGTGGCAGGGTGCTTGTGCCAAGCCTGGCTGTAGCCCTGCTTACAGCAGAGGAGAATCGTTTGGGTTCTTGGATATAAATGGATAGAGAAATGGGATTGACTGTCTACTTGAAAGTGATTTGTGTGTCTGGGTTGTTTCCCGAGGCTTGCTGCAGCCGCGCTGGAAAGCAGAGGTAGTGCATTTCTTCGCTCCAGGCACAGCAGCCTGTGTCCACACCCCCAGCTAATAACCATACAAATTGCCAGCAGAGATCTCCCTCACACTTCCTTTTATGTGGGAGAAAAGGGACGGGTGGAAGGCTAAGAGCTCGCTGAAATAACATCGTTTAGTCAGTCTGGAACATAGGTGGGGCCCACGGGTAAGGGTAAAGCATATTAACCCCCAAGGCCGAATATCTTGGGTGGCAGGAGGGCTGCTTTAATTTCCCTCTGCCTCCCTGCACATCCCTGCATCCCAAGTCATCCATTCCATAGTATTGTTTTCAAGGTCAAACTGAAATTTGCCTCAGCTCCTTGCTCTATTGTATTAAAATAAATGTTTCTGGCAATGTCAGCAAAGCACAGCAGTGGAATCAGCACCACGCAGCAGATCCCCCCTAATGTGAGCTGAGAAGCAGTGCTTGGTGTTGGAGCCTGACTGGCAGCTTGCAGTGCGGCTGCTGTGCGAGTCCAGATCCCAGGGATGTGTCTTGGGATGTCGTGGTGCTCCCTGGAGTCCCAGAACAATCTAAATTGCTCTTTCCTTCTACCTGTGCCGTCCAGCACTGAGCTCTGTAGGCTGGGGCCAGTCACAAATATATTTGCCCCAGGGAGAAGGTGGTTTGTACCAAGCACTTCCCTCCTTTCAGAGGAGCTGAACTGACTGATAGATCTGCATTTTGGGGTTTTTTTAACAGATGTAATGGGAGAAACCTTTCACAAAAGAGCTGAAAACTTCTGAGATGCTTCGATTTTGTGCACTATTGGCAAGGAAAAGCCTTTCAAATGTAGCCATAGCTTTAGCTGAGAGATGCAAGTTGGCCAAACTTTCACAATGTGGCTTTCAGTAAGAAAATAACAAGACACAAATAACTTACATTTCAGGGGGAAAACAAAAGGCAAAACCCCAGGAACCAGCCTGTTTCCATGTCCTTCAGTTTGAAGCAACTTGATTGTTGGTTCACTTCTGTCCTTGCTTATCTCCCACAAGTATCCTGAGTGAGGCATCCAAGCAGGCTGAGCGGGAGCATTGGGGGGGAGAAAAGGAGCTCTCCAGTTTGGGCAAAATAGTTGTTGTAGAGGCTGTGATAACCATCTCAGACATATCTGGAGATTATTGGAAGCCTCCAAGAGGCAGGCCCCTGTCTCTAATTAGCTGTTAATTAAAATCCTGATTATCTAGCCTGTATCCAGTGGCATCTACAAGCCAGATGATAAGGCGATGCATGTGTAATTCTGTTATGCCAGGAAGCCTTAAGTGGATTGCCTGCCACGGGGATTAAACTGCTGAAAACATTTGTTTAATTAATTTCCTTCAGGACAGCTATGCAGAGGCCAGGTGAGATGGCTTAAATTCCCAAGCTGACTGGACAAAATGGCCTCAAGATCCTTGGACCAACAAAGTCGTTTTAGTCCTTTGTCTCTGCTTCTCTGGGAGCTGTTTGTTTCTTGCGTGCAGCTCGTGTGTGAGCCTGGGAGGAGCCTATTAGCAACTGAGAAATACCAAGGCTTTGAAATAGGGAAGCTGTGGAGTCAGAGCCTTGGCAGCGGGGAATAATCCACACCCCCCTGTAAGCTGGACTTCGATAACATTGCTTTGAGATTTTGTTTCCCACCTCAAAACCTTTGTCCCTTGGTTGTGGAGCTAATATGAAAGCTGCTTTAGTGCACCTGGTGTCTGAGCTCTTCTCACTTCAGCAGCTGCCAGACCTGCTCATTTTCTGATCACTGGCTGGGAGGGACCCTGTTGGTGTTTGCTGCTTACAGCAGGCCTGGCCTGACTACATCACCTGGGTGTTCTGAAACGGTCGTGTCGTGCAGGTGGCTCTTCAGGATCACAAGGTAGAGGAGGCAGGTCAGCCATGTGCTGCCGCAAGGTGTGGGAGATGGTTTGCTTACAAAATCATAAGAAGGACTCAGAGTTGCTGGAGTGAGTTCAGAAGAGGCAATAAAGCTGATCCAGGGGCTGGAGCAGCTCTGCTATGAGGACAGGCTGAAGGATCTGGGGCAGAAGAAAAGGCTTCAGGGGGATCTTACAGCTGCCTTCCAGTACCTGAAGGGATCCTACAGGAATGCTGCAGTGGGTTGGAAGCTGAGGCAGAGCAGGGTTAGAGTGGAGCTGAGGAAGAAGTTCTCCAGTAGGAGGGTGGTGAGACTCTGGAACAGGCTGCCCAGGGAGCTTCTGGATGCTTCCTCCCTGGGAGTGTTGAAGGCCAGGTTGGTGAAGCCTTGAGCAGCTGAGACTAGTTGAGAGGTGTCTCTGCCAAAGTATTAAATCAGAAGCACCTGCTCCAGAAGGAGCAAAACTTCAAGCTCACCTGGGCAGCAGTTTTCATTAGCTTCGATCCTAGGCTAGTTGCTGTCAGGTGTGCATCCCTGGGAGCATGAGTCTTAGGGCTGTTCACAGTCCTGCTAAAGAGAGACCTCTTCCTTTAGCCGGGGATTTCTGTCTGCACTGCTCTGGACCTTGTGGCATCTCTGATACCATCAGAAAATGAGACTGCATAATCTTCTGGCTGTGGGCAGGGTGTTGCTGCTGGCTCAGCATGTTTTGGTTTCTGTGCAAGAGTTTGGGCAGTGCTGGGGGCATGGATCAGAAGCTAATGGACTCAACTGAGTGGGAGTGATGTGAGGAGCTGAGAAAGTGAAGATGGTGAGGGATGGACCCATTTACTCTGTTCACTGTGGTTTTCTCAGGTACCTTTACAAGACGGTGCTCTTGCACTGGTGGCTGGCAAGCATTCGTCTCATCTCGAGCAGAGCCTCTTGCTTATTTTACACAACTTCCATCAGATTAGCATAAAAGTAACAACTCTGCTGCTTTTGTGTGCAGTTTTGCTAAGGGGAAGATCCCAAACCCTTTTGAAGTCGGTGGCAAAATGCCATCCACTGGTTCAGCCCTTAAATCTTCTGTGTATCACCGAGGCTGTGCAGATAAACTCCTCCTGTGACTTGGACTAAACCTCGCTGCACACAACTTCTGCAGAGCACTGAAGCCAGGCAGAATGCAGCCCATGTACTATTTATACCTGGAAGAATTCCAATTTTCTTCAAAGCCAGATCTTCTGCAGTATCATGCAATTACTTTCACCTGTGTATATGCTTTTACTTCCAGGAGTTGACTTAAGTGTGTTGCAAAGATAGGAAGGGATTTCTACCAGGAGATAGCATGAAAGATCAAATGTTGTTTCCTGTCTTCATTTTCTTTATCTCTTCAGAGGGCTTAGAGACAGCAGCAGGTAATTTGGGGGCTGCATTTTTCCTTTCTTTTTTCAAAGAGCTTCAGCCCCCAGCTGGTGCTGTTACCCAGCCAAACCTTCAGAAAACGGTGCCTCCTCCCTCTCTGGAGAGCTGCCTCCTTTGGGACGCAGAGGAAGCTGCTCACCCTTGGTTTCTAGTTGAATAAAAACTGAAATCACCTAACAAAGGCAGAAAGGGAGTAGTATTTAGCAAACATGGAGTGTGTGTGATGAGGGAAGTTAGCCCCTCTGGTAGGGTTTTAAAACAGAAAGGGAAAGACAGTTTTGCCTGGCTTTGTCCTTGTGCAGTCGAGTGGTTAAAAGGGCTTGGGTCTGGCAAGTATGTGTGCTAGCAGCACTCGGGGGGTGGGGAGCTTAAGCCTCATTTTGGAGTTCATAAAAGTCATATCCTGAGTCCAGTCTAAGAAAACACTCCACAGGCCCTTTGGAGGCTACTCACAGATAGACTCATAGTACTGTTTAGGCCTTGACCTTTAAGGTCAAGCCCAACTGTTAAGCTGGCACTACCAAGTCTGCTGGTAAACAGTGTCCCTGAGCATTACCACACCCATGTGTCTTAAATCCCACCAGGGATGGTCCCCTAAACTTCCCTGGGCAGTCCCTTCCAGTGCTTGGCAACCCTTCCAGTGCAGAAGTTTTTCTTTGTGTCCATCCTAAGCCCTCCCTGGCACAAGTAGAGACCATTTCCTCTTGTTCTCTCACTTGCTACTTAGAAGAGACCAACACCCAGCTCCCTCCAACCCCTTTTCAGGTAGTTGTGAGCGCTCCCCTCAGCCTCTTCTTCTCCAGGCTGAACCAGTTAGCCATTAAAAGCAAGACAGGAGGTTTGTGTGGCACAAGAGTGGTGAGGGTCTGCTTGATTGTGAAGCTTGGATCTGGAGGAAAGTGAGGGTTTCTCACTCTGAATGTGTTCTCGCACTGAATTCATCACATGCTGTGTTCCTCCTCTTCACCTTCTCTCCATCTTCTCCTCCATCTTCTCTCTCAATGATACTCAAAAAAACCCCATGAACGTTTCTCACAACTGGAAGTGTTTGCTGCCACTCCAGCATGAAATGTGGGGTGGTTTCCTTCGATGGAGGACTCTGGTCCTTGCTGTGGCTCCTGGCATTTTCCTGTGTTATCAAAACTCTTGTTAAAAGTCCAGTAGGCCTCTCCAAAAATCAGTCCAGCTTTCCATAGCTCTAATTCCCCAGATTCACCTTGCAGCTTTGCCTTGGTGGTGTCCATCGCTGCCTGGTGCTGCTAAACCCGCTGCCCAGCTGCCTTCAGGGCTGAGGGACTGGCCAGAGGGTTTTGCCAGGGTGTATAGTATGGTGTCAGTTTGGTAGGGTAATAAACAGATGGAACTCTGTTTCTGTTTGAGCTTTGTTTGTGTCTTGGGTTTTCCCACGTTGCTTTGCATAGTATCTGCCCTGCAAAGCGCAGTGCAATAAAGCCATTAAATTCACTTCTATTTGCTGTGGGTATTGAATGTGTGAGTTTGAAGCTGGTGGGAGGGAGAGTGAGTGAGGCTGAGCTTGTTCTCCTCTTCTGGAAAGTCTGAGCTGTGCCATTTCAGACAGAAGGCCTAAGGAAGCAGCTAGTATTTTAATTGCCTCGTATTTCTCCAGAGGAGATTAATAGTGCTGTCAGGCCGGGAGATGACACGGAGCTGAGATATGCACAGAAAAAGGCATGGCAAGAAGGACAAAGCCTCACTGATTCACTCTGAAGGGCCAAATCCTGCTCCCTTCAGTCCATGCCTTGGGGAGGTTTGAGGCCAGCTGGTTGTGGTTGTGTTACACTGCAGCTGGACTAGATGACTGTGGTAGAATAGTTCAGTTGGAACTGAACTGAGCTGCAGTATGAATGTGTGAATATGCATAAATGTAAGAACTTGCTCACTAATTCTAGTGCAAAATTCACACCTGGTGTGGAAGCAAAACAGATTTATGCCTGGGTGGGTCCTTGGGCATGAATTGTCTACCAGGGCACTGAGGAAGGGGGGAACTGCTGCTGGAGGTGAGTAGCAGGGTGCAGGTGGGGCTGGAGCTATCTCCTGGTTTCAGTTCTAACCTGCTTCTAAGTCTGGTGCCTCTGTTTCTTACAGTGACTGATTTCCCCCTTCTAATTATTGCTCTGCTAGCATCTATCTGCATCAGTGTTGATTTTACAAGCCTGAGGAACATCACAACTAAGTGGGAAGGTGTCTGGCTCTGGCTTACATGGGTTTATTTTCCCCCTCTCATGGATAAGATTCTTCATGTTGCCTCTTCAGGGTATGCTGGGAATAACAATACACACACACAAAAATCTCATTGCAAGGGGAAAAAATATTAATGCCATCAAAATTTGCTACTTGGTGTTTGCTCCTCTGAGTGTTTTTAAGGCTGTCAGCTGGCAGGGGGGGTGCAGCCCAAACAGATGTCCCTTTTCTCCACTGGAGACCCAAAGCAGAGGGACGAGCTGGAGTTTTTCACTGCTCATATTTCTCCTGAGAGAGCAAGTGATGTGCAATTTAGTTTCTACATTACCAGAGAGAAAACAGCTGTTTCTGTGAGCTCCAGCTACAGATTTCTAGTCCTCCTCCTGCTGAGCTCTGCCTTGAAGCACCCTGCTGCCAGCGGTGCGTGTGGTACGTGCAGAGTATGGGGAGGGATGGCAGGTGGGGCTGCCCTATAGCCTCCATGCAGGGTACTAGGTTTATGTGTAAGACTAATGGAGTTGGTGAACTGAACTTACCCTGGAGAGAATGCTCATCTCCAAGTCTCTAGCAAGTATGTCTGAGAGGGCTGGGGGCTTCAATATTATGTGCAACTAATCTGCATCTCTTATTCATGGGAATGGGCAGATGTAAGACAGTCATAGAGTGGTTTGGGTTGGAGGGGACTTGAAATGTCATCTAGTTCCAAGCCCCTGCCACAGGCAGACACCTTCCAACCAGAGTGGGTTACTCAGAGCCCCATCCAACCTGGCCTTGAACACTTCCAGGGATGAGGCATCCACAGCTTCCCTGGGCAACCTGTTCCAGTGCCTCACTGCCCTCACAGTGAAGACTTTCTTCCTTGCATCTAAACTAAATCTTCCCTCTTTCACTCTAAAGCCACTATCCCTTGTCCTATTACTACATGGCCTTGTTTGGAGAATAAGGCTGATGAAGAGCAACTGAAGGAGCTGGGGATGGTTAGTGTGGAAAAGAAGAGGCTGAGGGGAGACCTCCTGGCTCTCTACAGCTACCTGAAAGGAGGTTGTGGATGTGTTTCAAGGTGGTTTGGCTGTGGTGCTTGGGGCTATGGTTGAGGGGTGAGCCTTGTAGAGTAGGGTTCTGGGTTGGACTTGGTGATCCTGAGGCTCTTTTCTAACCTGAATGGTTCTGTGGAAAGTGCACAGTACAAAGCTGTCCTGTACTTGCTCTTGGAAAGTGAAGTTGTCAAAGATCCCTTGCAAGAAGAGAGGAAACAGATATGTATAATTCTCTCTAAGGAGCCTATGTTTGTGTTCTCTTCATGGCTTTAAGAGAGGAAAGGATGAATCTACAGAATAATTGACAGAAGTATGAAGTCCTGGCTCCTGGTTTTCAGCAGTGGGAGAGATGGATGTGGTCTCAGTCTCCTGGTTTTATTTACCCTGGTGCACTCCAGTCGTGATTCGTTCTTGCTAATGAGATCAAAGCGCGGAGTTCCCCCTGCACTAACACCCTGCCTCCCAGACGTTAATCGCTCCTCCAGAATGGATGTGTGTTGGCAAAGCCACAGGGCTTCATTTTGTTTTTACAGGTGCTTAACCAACCTCTGAGCTTGCAAAAATTATTTATTTTCTTGCACTTTATGCCAAATGAATGGAGGGGAGATTACTCTCCAGCTCAGCTGACCTGAAAGCAAACGCTGGCAGGTAGCAGCTCCCGGAGAGCGTAGCCAAAGGTCAGCCCCGTGCTGGGGGTGGGAGCTAAATGTAGGACGTGCTGATAGAGATAAGGGTGGTGAACTTTCATTGTGGAGCTTAAGAAAGTGATAGGGTAGTAGTGTAATGCCCTTCTAAATGGGCCTAAATAGATTTGGCAAAGGAAAGGGGTTGGCAGATGATGGTGTGATCACTTCTGGCTTTGTGATGCCTTCTAGTTTGTCTAAATTGGTTCTTACTCTTGCCATGAATCAGAAGGTTTGACCTACAGGGCAGTTAAAGGAATTAACTTCAGCAGCCCAGGTTGTGGGCTGTGAAGATGATTAGGGGACTAGAACAGCTCATGAGGGTAGGCTGAGAAACTTGGGGCTGTTTAGCCTAGAGCAGACTGAGGGAAGAATCTCATTGGTGCTTATCAGTACTTAAAGGGTGGAGGCTAGGTGGATGAGACCAGACTCCTTGCACAGAATTACAGAACCATTCTGGAGGCAAAAGAGCCTCAGGATCACCAAGTCCAACCCAGAGCCCTGCTCTACAAGGCTCACCCCTAAACTAAATAGCCCCAGGCACCACAGCCAAACCACCTTGAAACACAGCCAGCCTTGGGGACTCCACCACCTCCCTGGGCAGCACATTCCAATCCCTGACCACTCTTGCCATGAAAAAATTCTTCCTCATGTCCAGTCTAAACCTCCCCAGTGGCAGCTTGAGGCCATTGCCTGTTGTTCTGTCACTAATTACCTGGGAGAAGAGACCAGCAGCAGCCTCTGCACAACCTCCTTTCAGGCAGTTGTAGAGAGCCAGGAGGTCTGTCCTCAGCCTCCTCCTGTTCAAATTCAAACAGCACAGTGGTGCCCAGCGACAGGACAAGGCCATGGACACAGACTTGAACACAGGAGTTCCATCTAAACATGAGGAGGAACTTTGAGGGTGGTAAAGCAGTGAAACAGGCTGCCTAGAGAGACTGAGTGTCAATCTGTGGAGTCACTCCAAATCCTTCTGGATGCCTCCCTGTGCAGCCAGTGCCCTTCCAACCCCTGGGATTCCCTGGACAACGTTGTGGTTAAACTATTAAAAAGCTAGACCAAAAGTCTGTGCTGATCCAGTTGTTCCATGATGCAAGCTGAGCTCCAGCAGATGTGGATTGCAGGTGTAGGTGATCAGCTCTTTATGACAATCCTGCTTCTCATTTTCTTCTAATTTCCTTGATTGCTTATGAGTTAATTCTGTGTGTGGTGCTAGGCTTCGGAATGCTGCTTCATCAGTTAATTAAGAGAAAAATCAACACGTTTTGAAAAGGTGGTGAAGCAGTTTGAGGCTTTGGTTTGTTTTGTTGAGCTGCAACTGCTTTATACAATTTGTTTTTCTTCTGAACTTGGAGCTCTGCAGACCTGACTCGGAATTGGTGGCTGCCTGCTGAACTGGAAGTTAACTTGGTGGAACACCTGCTAACGGCCCACTGAAGAGTGGCTTTTGTGTTTGCAGCTATCTCGGTCTGCCCTGCAGCACTGGGGTGAAGAGCAGCGGGCCCGAGCGTCGCTCCGGTTGCAGTTCACTAAGGAGTATAAATCTAATTGCACCTCTTCTTGCCAATTGATTTCATTACAGTGCTTAATGTTTTGTTGAATACTTTATAGGATAATGAATGCCATTTCCTTGCATTATACTATAAATAACTTGGCAAATTTTAATTAGGATAATGATGGTAGCTCTCTCTCCTGCTGTAATCAAGCTTTGCCTTTTGCCTCCAAGAACTTGTGTGCCTCTGCGTGGAGTCAGGCCAATTATGCTTTTCTAGAGAGCACAAGCTTCTGCTGATGGTGTGTGTGTTGATGTTGCTGATAGCCCTTCCTTTCGTGGATCTTGCCCCTGTTTAAAATGATGATTAGCTCCATTGGATGAGTTCTAATTACTTTAATATTCTCATTAGGAGAATGCAGAGGACAGAAGTTTCGTTCCTTGAAAGATGTTGAAGTTTGCTTTTTTTTGTGGCATTTGAAGGAAATCAGGCGGTTCCCAGCTCAAAAACCAGTGAGGTTAAGTGCTTCCCTGGGTTTCAGTTGCAATTTTACAGGATGTCAGCTGTTTCAGAAATTAAAAGTGCAGAAGCAGCCTGGAAGTGTTCCAATCACTGCATGGAACTGTCTGCTGGGGGGCGGGGAGCCTGATGGGCAGGCCCTTGTTTCCAGCACGACTTGGGGTTCCCAGCTCCACAGGGCAGAGAGGATGGTCTTGCCATGCCTGCAGACCCAGCTAATGCCCCTACCCTGGCTTTGGAAAGTGCTGGTCTGGGTGCCACAGTGTAGGAAAGACATTGAGGGGCTGGAGGGTGGCCAGAGAAGAGCAAGGAGGCTGGGGAAGGGTTTGGAGGGCACCATAGGAGCAGCTGAGGGAGCTGGGGTTGTTTAGTCTGGATGAGAGAAGGCTAGGAGGAGCTCTTAGTGCTCTCTATAGCTCCCTGAAAGGAAGCTGGAGTGAGGCTGGGGTTGGTCTCTTCTCCTAGGTAACCAGCAACAGGACAAGAAGAAATTGGTTTGAGTTGTGCCAGGGGAGGATTAGGTTGGATATGAGGAAAAACTTGGAGATCAACCTGAAGAGGGCAAGAGTGCTCAGGGCTTCCTCAGTGCCTTGAAAATGGTGTTTTATATCCTCAGCTAAGGCTGTCAGGAGCAGAAAGCCCTAAAGCTGTGTTGTGATTCAGGAGTGGAACATTGTCCTACAGCTGGTGATTTGTTGCCTTGTGGAACTCCTGCAAGGATGATCCAATGAGTTGCACATGAGAGAGCAGGACAGATAACCATTACTGTTGAATCCTCTGTGCCCCATGCCCATCTTGTGCTGCTGTGCCTTGAGCATGTTCTCTCTTCCAACCAACAGTTTCTGAAACACTCAAATGTTTTGTGTTGATTGGTCTAGTGGGAGGTGTCTGTGCCCATGGCAGGGGGCTTGAAGCTGCATGGTCCTTTCCAACTCAAACCATTCTATGATTCTATAAAAGACAAAAGCCTGCCTATCGAAAGATGAACTCCCTGGTGTGTATTTGGAAAGCACAATGCTTCTGCTGAGACTTTGAGTGAAGGAGAGGCCTTGGGTTTGTGAAGGGATTCCTCACAGGAGAAAGAAAACTGCTTCTTGCTCAAAAGAGCAAAATTAGAGTTAAAATCTACCTCCTACAACTTCATAAGCCACATTGTGCTGTAAATGATGACAGATCTACAAAGGCCAACCCTTCTTCTGCACAGAAATCAGAAACGTCGAGGTTCAAGTCTGCTGTTTCCTCTATTACTAGGGCCATAGCAATATATTAAGGGCTGCCTGCTTCCATGCTGAGGGGAGACCTCACTGCTCTCTACAGCTACCTAAAAGGACGTTGCAGTGAGGTGGAGATGGATCTCTACTCCCTAGTATCAGGTGATAGAAGGAGAGGAAGTGGCCTGGAATTGGGCCAGGGAAGGGTTAGGTTGGGTACTGGGGTTTGGAATAGGCTGCCCAGGGAGGTGGTGGAGTCACCATCCCTGGAGACGTTCGACAAACGTGTGGCACTTGGGAGCATGGTTTGATGGCCATGGTGGTGTTGGAGGGGATCTTATAGGTCTTTTTGAGCTGGCCCAATTCTATGCTTGTACTCTAGATGCCCATGCAAACACTGGCTTCATTGCTCAGCTCTGGAGGTTGTTCGTGTGGCTGTCGCCGCATTGCAGAAGGTTTGTTGGGCTCTGCGGCCACCACGCAGCTACCGTGCAGAGCTCTAGCTGCTGGCTGGCTGCAGTTTTGCAATCATGTCATCAAATCCAAACCTAAGCATATGGTCACTTCTGGAAAATGCAGAGCCTCAGAAAAACTGAGGAGAGCACTGATGAGCTGGGAAGATACTAAGGCCAGTGAAAAAATCCGGTGGAAATAGAGAGTTAAATGTCAATGTCTGCATTGTGCCTAGTTAATATTGCACAGGAATGCTGTCAACTTGCCATGGAGCCCAAAGGATTTATACATTCTTCTGACAGATGATCATGATTCCCATCAGTACACTTAATGCCAACATCTGTAGGGTTCCACCTAATTTGGGAAACAAATCTATTCTGTCCTCGTCTGAAAAAAGAATACTTTGTACGCCCCAGGAATTGCTTATTGCTGCAGGGTCACTGCCACGCAGTGGAGGACAGAGGGTTTGTCAGGGCTACAGCACACTAACATCTTGCTTTGCTTCTGCTTGCTCTTTCTAAATGCAAGTTGGCTGATGCCAGCTTCTGGTCTTCCTAACACAGTGAGAAAGTGCTATTGATAACAGCCCTGGGTAAGCACATGAGAGTCTGAACTTGCTCAGTAGAATGGACTGTGGAAATCTTTGGTCATTCTGTGCTTTATGGATCAGGAATGCTGGGAATGTTACACATGAGCAGCTCTGTATCGCCTTCAGAACTTTCTTGAGGCTCCACTACTTGTTCAAGAAAAGGAACAAGGACATCAGCTCAGTGCTTGTAAGTTCTCGTGATGGAGCAGGGATGTTGTTGACCAATACAAGTCACAACAAGTGGCACACAGCAGTGTGCACAGCTGGCCAAGAAGGGCACAGCATCCTGGCTTCTTTAGAAGTCTTGTGGCCAGCAGAACCAGCAGAGTGATTGTTCCATACTGTGTTCAGCCTGGGGCTGCAATGTGTCCAAAGAAGGGCAACAAAGCTGCTTAGAGGGTCTGGAGAACATGACTGGTGAGGAGCAGCTGAGAGATCTGAGGTGGTTGAGGCTGAAGGGGGACCTCATTGTTCTCCACAACTCCCTGAAAGGCAGTCGGAGCAAGATGGGAGTGAGTCCCTTCTGGCGTGTAACAAGCGATAGGGCAAGGGGGAACAGCTTCAGGCTGTGCTAGAGGAGGTGGAAGTTGGATGTTAGGAACAATGTATTGCCCAAATGGGTTGTCATGCCCTGGAGTAGGCTGCCCACTGAAGTGGTAGCATCCCCACCTCTGGAGTGCTTTAGAAACCATGAAGATGTGGTGCTGAGGGACATGGTTTAGTGGTGAGCTGGCAGTGCTGGGTTGATGGTTGCACTCAAGGATCTTAAAAGTCTCTTCCAACCAAAATGATTTTATGATTTAGTTTTTTATTTTCATTTATGCCTTTTATTGGTCATTAGAGAGAGTCTCTCACAATTCACCTGTTCTAACCTTCTCTCTATGAAATCATGGCCAGCCTAGAGACTAATGCACAAGGACACCTGAATAAACATTCCCAGTTCCTGTGTCTCTCTTGATGCCTTCCTAAGATGCTGAAGATTTTCCCTTCAGCCTTTATTTCCTTCTGCTAAATAAATAACTTTCACTTGATCTCTTCTCTTGGTGATCTTTATTCCCCAGATCATATTGTAGCAAGCTGCAATTATTAATTATTGATGTGGATGTACTGATAGTGGAGGAAAACATGACACTGGTGTTGTGCATGACTGAGCTTTGCATACCCAGATAGGGTTGCATGACACAAGTGCAGCGTTGCTACCAGCAGGAGTAGAGCACAGTGCTCTTATGTCCTTCTGGGGAGAGTTTGCCTGAAAACTCATGGGAAGTGTGTGTGTTTGGATTGGTGAGACAAGTGCATACCTGGAGGAGGAAAAGCCTGCCCCAAAATGCTGGGAAATGGTAACAGAATTTCTATTGAAATGCCTGAAAAATAACTAAAAATGCATAAAGTAGGAAATCAGAGTCACAGAATGGCTCAGGTTGGAAGAGACCTCAGAACTCATCTCCTCCAGCCTCCCCACCATGCCCAGGGACACCTCTCAACTACACTCAGCTGCTCAAGGCCTCATCCAAACTGGTCTGCAGCACCCCCAGGCAGGAGGCAGCCACAGCCTCCCTGGGCAGCCTGGGCCAGAGTCTCAGCACCCTCCTGCTGAACAACTTCTTCCTCAGCTCCACTCTAACCCTGCTCTGCCTCAGTTTCCAACCATTTCCCCCTTGGCCTGTCTCTGGACACCCTCAGCAAAAGTCTCTCTGCAGCCTCCCTGCAGGATCCCTTCAGAGCCTCATCCCTCCAGGCTGGATGAGGCTCTGGCCAGCCTGATCTAGTGTGGGGTGTCCCTGCCCATGGCAGGGGGGTTGGAACTAGATGATCTTTGTGGTCCCTTCCAACCCTGGCTGATACTATGATACTGGCAGGCAGCTCTGAGGTCCCCCTGGAGCCTTCCCACACCCCCAGCTCCCTCAGCCTGTGCTCACAGCACAGCTGCTCCAGCCCTTGGTCATCTTTGTGGCCTCCTCTGGACTCCCTGCAGCAGCTCTGTGTCCTCCTCAAGCTTGGGAAACCAGAACTGGAGGCAGTATTCAAGGTGGGGTCTCGCAGTGGTAGGCTTTTGTGGTAAGAGAAGGAAGGAATGCAGGTGGAGTCTATTCTGAGAGGTCATTGCTTTGAGAGCACTCCTGAGTGACTCTCCTACAATCTAGGTAGTTCTGCAGGTTTCTGTTACTCATCACAGTTACATAAAGGAGCTATCTAGGTTAAGTTCAGTGGTAAGCATTTTAATGTATGCAGTGCTTAAAGCAGTTCCCTTCAGGGCTCAGGGAAAAATGGGAAGTCGTCCTGAAGTGTTCTCTCTTGTGTTGCTGATGTCTGACCAAACCATGAGTAGAAAAACAACTTAGCAGGGTTTTTAGCTGCCTCGAGATGCTGGCTGGATTTCTTTCTTTTAATGAAATGTTTGCTTTTGTGTGATAAATGTACTATTATGTACTGAAATGTCAGCCTGGAGATTGTCCTGCTCCTGTGTTCTTTTGACAAGGCAAGGAAGCAGAGCTGTGTCTATCAGTGAATCTGATCAGAATAGAAATGAACTTGTAAGGCAATAAAGAGAGTCTGAAGCACTTTATTAGAAGCAGCATTGAGCTAAACAGGAGCGAGACTGCATTTGGGTTTGAATGATGAATAGAACTCCAGTTGCAAAGGTTATTTTCTCTGTCTGCTCGATGCAGACTTAGTGTAGCACTGGTGAAAGGTTCCTCTGACTCACCTGGTTCTCCTACACATGTGCAGAGGCCCAGTGTATGAAAGGTATTTCACATAAGCTGGTAACTCCTCAGGCTGATCTTGGCTTTGCCTTCAGCCTCATAGCTGTAGTGCATTGGAATTGTTTTTTAGTTTCCTCTGTTTTCATCTCGCAGAGTCACAGAGCCATTCAGGTTGCAAAAGACCCTCAGGATCTCCAAGTCCAACCCAGAATAGAATAGAACCAGGTTGGAAGAGACCTTCAAGATCATCCTACTCTACAAAGTTCTTCTTCCTCTCTGTCTTATCTCCAACGTAGTCTCATCTCACTCTGGCTTACTTAACAGTCTCGTGGCCTATTGGTCTTTCTCTTGAACCAAGCAAGACCTCTTCTCTCCCAGCAGCTTTTTTGAGGCATCATTAAGTAATGTCAGTGGGTAGAAGTGAGAAGGGGGAGGATGTCCAGTGATGAGTTTGGGCCAGTGCAGAAAACCACAAGGACCAGACAACATCTTTGTTCTCTTGTTGAAGTCAAGCACAGCAGGGGAGTGAACCCATGGAAAGGTTGGGTTGGAACCCATGAAAAGGGGGTTGGAACTGCATGATCCTTGAGGTCCCTTCCAAGCCTAACTGTTCTATGATTCTAAATGTCCACCAAAAGGGGAAAACTGTCTGGATCTAGCTCTCCACCCTGGCCCCTCAGACTGCACTGTTGTTCCCCTTTTAGCTAAAATGGATTCAGTGTGATATTTCTGATGGAATAAAGGAAAGGCAAAGTGCTGCTGGAGCTCACTCAGCTCCACTCAGTGACTGCTTAAAACACACCAGTGTTGTGGCTGGAGAGTTTGGTAGAGTCATGACCCCAATCTGATCTTCTCTGTCAAATTGTGACAATGATGTCCTTGGTCCCTTTAGCAAAGCCAGGAACAAAATGGTGTTGGACTGGAGCAGCTTGTCCTGTTTTTATTCTGACACTTACCTTGGGCTTCAAAATCTTTATAGAATGGTTGGAGTTGGAAGGGATCTTTAAAGATGATCTAGTTCCAACTCCTCTGCCATGGGCAGGGACACCTCCTGCTAGACTGGGTTGGCCAAAGCCTCATCCAGCCTGGTCTTAAGGACTACCAGGGATGAGGTCTCCACCACTTCTCTGGGCAGCCCATTCTAGTGTCTCACTGCCCTTATAGTAAGGAACTTCTTCCTAACGTCCAGTCCAAATCTACCCTGCTTTAGTTTCAAAGTGCTGCCTCTTGTTTTATCATCACATGCTCATATAAAAAATGCCTTCCTGCTTTCTTGAAGGGCAGCTCTCAGGTTTCCCTGCAGCCTCCTCTTCTGGCTGACCAGACCCAGCTCCCTCAGCCTGTCCTTACAGGAGAGCTGCTGCAGCCCTCCACCTTGTGATCAGCTGTTTGCAGTGTCCTAGTCTTTCTTTTTATTCAGAAGGTAGATCTCCAAGAGGCTTGCAAATACCTTGGTGTTTAACGCACGTCTCAAGGGATTATGAAAGCGTGAAGATAAAGGTGGTGTGAGTCCAACACTGTCTTCCCTTGTGTATTTAGGTGCTTTTATTGCCTTAGATGCTCTTCAGTATGCGTGTTTTGCACCTGGCATGCTATTTGTCTCCTCGGTGATAACGTGATTTTCTTCAAATGAAACAGGCAGTTGATTTTTCTTGTCAAATTACCCTTAAAATCCCTGGGATTTAGTTATACTACTGCTTTTTTTCCTCTGGTACTTTTATCTTCCAAGGTTTGAACACTTGTTTTTGCTTAAACTTTACATTTGTTATAGTAATCATTGCTAGGTAGCAAAAAAAAAAATACAGGAATAAGAAAGAAAGAGTTAGGTTTGTGCAGGTGCACAAAGCAGCTTTCAAAGCATCCCCTGCATGTTGCTAGGTTCTTACCTAATGCTTCCTAAACTACTTCATCATCAGTTCATTCAGCTTCACAAGACTAAACTTCATCACTTCATTTAGCTTCACAATGTGGCCTTTGGAAATCTCTCTGAAACCACTGCTGTGGGTTTTATTCTTTAATCCCTCAGCAAAAAAATTAATCTAAGGAACAGGCTGTTTAAAAATGTGTCCTTGCTAGGTGGAGCAGGGCTGGCTGGGGGGAGGCGGGGGAAGGAAATGCCCTGCATTATTAGCAGTCAATTAAAAGGTAAACGATGAAAAAGGATTCTCTTTACGGATTCCTAAGCCTCAGTTGAGGTAGATTTGGTTCAGTCACTATCAGTCTTCTATTATCTGAACTTGTCTGCTTAGAGTTTAAAGAACTCACTGCAAGATGATAATTGTTCCTGATACTAATCAGCCCACAATGGCTTAAAGAGAAACGCATTTGAATGGCTTCAAACAGTCATTGGAATAAAAGTCGAGAGCTGTGCGAGGGGAAGCTCATGCCTCTCTTGAGGTGAGACTATTAATTTCTCTGATGTGATAGATTAGGTAGATGAAAGGCGAGGCTGAGATGGCCAGAGAGGAGTTCCTTTCAGCCCTGACACGCTCTGCAGTGGAGGCCGTGCCAGTCTGACAGGACTTCAGGAGCTGGTTTAATTGCATTCCATAAGTGATGGTGTAAGAGTGGCTGTGAATCAATGAAGGAACAAGGTTTTGCCCCAGTGGAAGTAAATACACAGGTCTTTGGAGCTTGCTTAGGAATGAGCGTGTCTCTGTTCCTGGTGCCTGGGCACGCTTCAGTGAGCCATGGAGTGAGCCATAGTTATGTATTTTTCGAGTCGTGGGCTTGTCTTTGGTTTTGTTGTGTTGTTTTGGGGTTGATTGGTTTGTTTGCTTGTTTTTGGATGAAGAATAGGTGTCCCCCTTCTGCTACAAGTGTGCTTTCTGTGAAACAGCACTTTAAAACTACACAAGCATCATTACTGAAGAGGCTCAAGCAGTTTAGATCTTAATTGATACTAATAGGAGTAACCCTCGGTGACGTGAAGCTGGCAAGGCAGGAGTTGCAGCTGTTCTCAGCAGTAGTGGCAGCAACAAAGATAATTAATTGTTTGGGCTTTTTTTTTCCTTCCCCTCCCTGGGAGATATATTTAGATTGTGCAATCTAAATATTCAATTCCCTGAGCCCTAATTCAGCCTTGTATTTGTTCTGCAAATACAGTGAGTGAAACCAAAGTTAATATTTTGTGACTGTCACGCCAGAGTGGGAGCTCACTGCAGTTAATTTTAAGAACTGAAGTATTACACAAGCCTTCAAATGATGGCTTAAATGGTTGGTACTGTACATAAATTTGTTAATATAAATACTAATTTCATTTTTTATTATTATTTTTGGGATGAATAGAGCTTTGTAGGACTTGGTCTGTGAGAGCTGCTCCTGGAAGTGACTCCAGCAGTAGCGTTCACGCGGGGGGAGGTTCCTGGCAGGGTTTTAGACATAGCATTCTTCAGCAAGCCCAGCTTCATTTGCCAAGACCTCACAGTCAGCATTGTAATCCTCCTGGATTATTAAAGGATATGTCAAGGTTCAGTCTGGAAGTGTGCAAGTTCACGAGGATGTGTTAATGGTCATGTCATCTGCTAAGACCCGTCAAGGGAGACGCCTCTGCCTGGGACTGCCAGGCTTTAAATGTGTTGTGTTTTGCTCTAAAATGTTGCTCTGAGTGGTAGGAAGTTTTCGTGGGGACTTCCCCTGAAGGCAGCCCCAGATTGTGATGGCCATTGAAGTGCTTTGGGCTGTGCCTCAGCGAAGGCCTCTTGAGGCCCCTTCTTCAAAGGACTTCTATTGCACGTGGTCCTGCTCCTCCCAGCTTTAATAAACACCCGCAGGAGAGTGTACATGGGTGTGCTTTCAGCGTGTGGGCTTTAGTAGCACTCTTTTAATGGGGGCTGTAAAATCCGTGCATTTAAATGCTGTTCTGAGGGAGGCTTTCTTCCACCAGTTACTTATAGCTACAATCCGAGGTCTGCAGGTACAATTTTGTCTGTGCTGATAGCACCCACCCTGAAAACACGACATGCTTTGCTTGCTCCAGGAGTAACTTCCTCTTACAGGCTTAAAAATCTGTGGTACCTTCAAAAAACCCCGGATAGCAGCCCTGGGGTGCGATCTGCTGCTGTCTGTGGTGGGGATGGAGGCAGCAGGATGGGCCCTTGCTGAGCAAAGCAGGTGCCCTCCAGCAGCTTCCCAAACACCTCCCTCCATAGCCGGCATGGGAGGCTTTATTTCCCCCTAAACTACTACGGCACTAAAGCACCAAACTAAACATTTACCTTTGTGATGTAAATGTTTCCTAAGCTGAGCTTCTGTCGGTTCGTGCAGTTGTTTGTGCTGCCGAGAGAGAGGTACAGGCTCTGCAGCAGAAAATCTCTGATTCGTGAATGGGATGCAGCTCTCCTTTCCCTTACATCTGAAATGAAATCTAAGTTCTCCATCATGCCTTGCAAAAGTAGTAGGTGCAACGAAAAAATACATGTGCATGCCATCAGTAGTAGTAATGACTTGAATGGTTTATTCTGGTGTCTTGCCTTCTACTGCCCAGGAAAAAAGCTGCTTTGCTGGTTATTGCAAGAGTGCATCGTTGTGAGCTGTTTCCAAACCCCCTGTCTCTGGGTCTCCTCGTGGTGTTTTGGCCACTGTATGGCTGGAATACCAATTGGCTGTTCAACCAGAGTGGATTTGAGAGGCAAAACTGCCTTTGTCTGCATCCTAACATACCTGGGCTGCTTGTAATGAATCCCCAGGTGGGGGGAAGCTTAGAAATACAGTGCCATAAAGAAGAGGAGGAGAAAGACCTAAAAAGTATTGTTGTTGCTGCTGCCATAGATCAGGCCAAACCACCTTGCTCTGGAGTGTGTGCTGCATATACATATGTTTGCAAGGAGTCATAAGGACTGCATCTGCTCCAGTGATTTAACCCAGTTGCTGAGGTTCTGTAGAGCAGCTGCAAAGAATAACTAGCGCAGCACCAAAGGAACAGCCTGCTCAGTAAATCCCTGACTCAAACCCCCTTGCGAGTGGAATCGTTCTGCTGCGCGGCTCCAAAGCCGCTGCTGTCTTCTGGGGAGAGTTGCCTTAGTCGCACACTTCTGCCTCTCCTTCTTGCCTGCTGCTAGAATATAATTAAAGCTGCTAAAAATACATGCTTCCTAATATTGTTTTGTTGGGTTCCCCCCCCCCTTTGCAGGCATCTGCTGTTACTCCCCTCTTAAGGGAGGAGATGGTATAAAAATGCTTCTTAACTGTATTAAGTGGTCTGTATTACAGAGAGAGATCAGAGCTCCTTATTTATAGCCTGCTGGAAGTCACACTGCCTGGGCAAGTGGGCCCAAAGTGTGGTGGTCAGTGGAGGTAAAACCAGCTGGTGGCCAGTCACAAGTGCTGTTCCTCAGGGCTCAGTGTTGGGAACACTTCTGTTTAACCTCTTTATTGATGACCTTGATGAAGACACAGAGGGTGTCAGCAGTAAGGTCACAGATGACACCAAGTCAGGTGCAGTGTTGATCAGGGTAGGAAGGCTCTACAGAGGGACTTGGATAGATTGGATCCATGGCCAGCATTAACAGGATGAGCTTCAACAAGGCCAAGTGCCAGGTCCTGCACTTAGGTCACAACAACCCCAAGCAATGCTACCAGCTTGGGGCAGTGTGGCTGGAAAGCTGCTGGCAGAAAGGGACCAAAGGCCTCCTGGCTGGGATCAGCAATGCTGTGTCCAGCAGCAGCAGGGAGGGGATTGTCCCCTGGCACTCAGCTCTGGGGAGGCCACACCTGCAGTGCTGTGTCCAGGTTTGGGCAGCTCAATACAAGAGAGATGTGGAGGTGCTGGAGCCAGGTTGAGGATGTGGAGAGGCTGCTGCTGGTCTCTTCTCCCAGGTAATTAGTGACAGAACAACAGGCAATGGCCTCAAGCTGCCACTGGGGAGGCTTAGACTGGACATGAGGAAGAATTTTTTCATGGCAAGAGTGGTCAGGCATTGGAATGTGCTGCCCAGGGAGGTGGTGGAGGCCCCAAGCCTGGCTGTGTTTCAAGGTGGTTTGGCTGTGGTGCTTGGGGCTATGGTTTAGGGGTGAGCCTTGTAGCGCAGGGTTCTGGGTTGGACTTGGTGATCCTGAGGCTCTTTTCCAAACTGAATGGCTCTGACAGCCCCACAAAGCCTTTAAACTTCATGTATATATATATTTTCATAGGAAGCTGCTGGCTGTATCAGTGCTACAGGAACATTTTCACCCATCAGGAGAGAGGAGACTTCTGAAGTGTGAGCTACCAGTTTTATGCTAGCCTATGAGAATTCAAGTGTAGTGCTGAGCAAATTGGTAGAACAAACAGGGGCATAATTATTGTGGGTTTTACAATGCTGACATCATCCCTATTATGGTTTGATCTACAGAACACACTGTTTGTTTAATAAGTCCCAGCAGAGAGACTTCAAGCATATGTCTTCACATCACCTGGAGGGAGCTGGGAACAACTGTGGGAATACTGTCAGGCAAGTGACAGTTGACAAGGCTGCCTGTGCTTTACAGCATGGGTATGCATGCAATCACTTGGGAGCAAGCAGTAAGAAGCATTTAGAACCAAAGTAACTCAATGCAGAGGCTTTGTCCTCCTTCCTGTGGTGACTCCCAAGCATAATTTTCTTAACACAGTGTCTGCAGCTAGCAAAGCTGCTGCTGAAATCCTCAGCCCCCTTTGCTGCTGAAGGATATCTGGTGGTGGCTAACAGAGGTTAAATATTGATCGTCCTTTTGACCTGCTGAAATGATGATACCTGCAGGTTTATCTGACCTTACCACCTAACCATCTCTGTTCTGGGGGTTGGATTAAAGCTGGCCAGTTCTTTGGTTTCCTGGTTTCCTCTCCTGTCTCCTCAGCTGTCACTTGATCCCTTACTATTCCCCATGAGTGGAGAGTCTCAAAAGTTAATGTAAAGATTTAGGGGTGGGTGGGTGTGTGTGTGTGTGGATAAAGAGGAGCCTGAGTTTATTTGTGGTGGTTGTCCTCCAGTGGTTTTGTTGCAAGGTGGGAGCTTCCTCTGTGGAAGCTGTGGTGTGTCTTATTTATTCAGGTGCTCACTAACTCCTCGCTCAGCACATCAGGCTTGTGAGCCTGGTACCCCGCAGTGGAACTTTCAGAAAGTGAGGATGGCCTTGGCCACCCTTCAGTCACTGAATGCTTGAGGTAGGAAGGGACCTTTAAAGGTCATCTCATCCAACCCCAGTCCTCAGATGCCAGGAGAGTTTGAAGAAAGCAATTAGAATAAGTGAAGTTATTTCATCCTTGGTTTCCCTACAACTCCTCTCTTCAGCATGTGTGCACACCGCCACGGCAGCTCTGCCCTTGCTGCTCTCGTTGCTTTTCTAACCGACTGTCTCCATCCCCTTGAGCATCCTGTGTGGCACAAAGAACCTTAGGGGGCTGCAGGGACCTGGAAAGGCAAGAGCTGATGTAAGTCTTCCCATGGGAACAAACACTTGCCTTTGAGTCCCATGTTACCTCCACGGGGCATTGTTTCAAGTGACTGGAGGGCAATAAAGTCTACTGAATGCTCTCCACAGAGTTGCTCGATGCCCTTGTAGTAACCATTGGCTGTCTTCCCCCTTACCTGTTTTTCACATCTGTCCTTCTGTGGGGGTTTAAAAGCCATTTTCCTTCACAAATGTGAAATTGGAATGTCACCTTAAGCCAGAGGAATGATTACCTAAACTTAAGAGTTCTGCAGTGTTGGCCTGCCTGGGAGTAATTAAGTACTTCATGTATCTGATGTCCTCAAACAGATGTTCCTCTTTCAAAACCTTAAAATCCTAAAAATGTATTTATTAAAGAATGCTAAATAAATTGGAGTGATACTTACTGTGCCTTGCATGAGGAAGATGCATGCACCCAAAGAGCTCCTTCCTGCAAGAAAGCTCTTGTCAGAGGTGGGTGATTCAGTATCTGTTACTGGTCCATCCCTGAGGCCTGCAATGGTCATCTTGTCCTCTTATCAACTCTTCTCCCCAGTGTCAGAGGTTTGACTGTTCCCTCCTTGTTTCCAAGCAGCAAATGGGTGTATGTGGCTGTTAATCCTGTCTGTTGTTACTCAGGGCTCACATAACTCGCCCAAAGCTGCTCCCACTCTCCTGTGTGGAGTAATAAATCCCAGCAGGGGTAGTTTCGAAGCTCGTTTGCAGGTGGCTGGGTGACACTGTGCTGGTCTGGGTGATGCAGTGTGTGGATGTGTTGGCTATATTTCACCAGGCAGAAAGGTGCTGCAGATGTGGAGTCCATCTGCTCTTTTGGTGCGATCCTTCTTTGTGGCACTGCTGGTTTAGGTGCAGCACAACTGCTTTGTGAATGCCACTCACCATTTCCTGGCAGTAACTTTTTACTAAGTATTGCATCTCCTGCCTCTAAAGAGTACTTCTGCCTGCTCAGAGATTCACATTCAAGGCATGCAGGCAGCAGCAGCAGCTAAAAAAACCCACAGTATGTTGCTCTCTAGTGGTGTGAAAATTATTATTAACTGACTGCATTCCTAAATTATGCCTTAAATTATCAGCCTTGGATGGTGCTGCCCAAGAATGCAGAGCTGACCTGCAGAAGATCACCATTTTAATTACTTTCTCAACTGCTAAATTGCAATTAACCTTAAATTAGGTGCCCCTTTGGCGTGCCACAGACTTAATTCTTGCAGTTTCACTTTAGAGCTGCTGGTTGGAGTTATTGGAAAGCAGCAGCTCTGACTTCAGCAAGGCCCAGCAGCAATCCCAGCCACTCGTGGTGCTGGAATCAACCTTGAAATGCTTTAGATGAAAAGTTTGGCTGGTTCCATGTTACTGCAAGTTTCTAATGAATGGTTTCTGTGACAAAGAGGTTAGTTCTGTTACTGCAAGTTTCTAATGATCCTACCACATTTTTCACTTTATTTTTCTCTTCTGAGCTCTTTTTGGTGTTGAGGTTAGGCAGTAAGCAATTGGAATTCAATACTGAACCCTAGGACAGAGTCTTCCATTTAATACCTTTATCGATGATCTGGATGAGGGCATTGAGTCCATCATCAGTACCTTTGCAGATGACAGCAAGCTGGGGGCAGGAGTTCATCTGTTAGAGGGTAGGAGAGCTCTGCAGAGGGACCTTGCCAGGCTGGACAGATGGGCAGAGGCCAACATGAAGGCATTTAACAAGTCCAATTGCCAGGTTCTACACATTGGCCACAGCAACCCCAGGCAGTGCTACAGGCTGGAGACAGAGTGGCTGGAGAGCAGCCAGGTGGAAAGCGACCTGGGGGTGCTGGTCAATAGTAGGCTGAACATGAGCCTGCAATGTGCCCAGGTGGCCAAGAAGGCCAAGGGCATCCTGGCCTGTATCAGGAACAGTGTGGCCAGCAGGAGTAGGGAGGTGGTTCTGCCCTGTGCTCAGCACTGGTTAGGCCACAGCTTGAGTCCTGTGTCCAGTTCTGGGCTCCTCAGGTTAGGAAAGATGTTGAGTTGCTGGCAGGTGTCCAGAGAAGGGCAACAAAGCTGGGGAGGGGTCTGGAGCACAGCCCTGTGAGGAGAGGCTGAGGGAGCTGGGGTTGCTTAGCCTGGAGAAGAAGAGGCTCACAGGAGACCACCTTGCTGTCTACAACTACCTGAAGGGAGGTTGTAGCCAGGTGGGGGTTGGTCTCTTCTCCCAGGCACCCAGCACCAGAACAAGAGGACACAGTCTCAAGCTGTGCCAGGGGATGTTTAGGCTGAATGTTAGGAAGAAATTCTTCCCAGCAAGAGAGATTGGCCATTGGGATGTGCTGCCCAGGGAGGTGGTGGAGTCACCATCCCTGGAGGTGTTTAGGAAGAGCCTGGATGAGGCACTCAGTGCCATGGTTTAGTTGATCAGGTGGTGTTGGGTGATAGGTTGGACTTGATGATCTCAAAGGTCTTTTCCAACCTGGTTAATTCTATTCTATTCTATTTAGCTGTTTGTGTAGGCTGTGTTTAGAAAGGAGCTTTAGCCTGGTTTCTCCTAGTGCTTTCATCCTTCTAATCATTGAGTTTAGTGCAAGGATATCTGAGTCTTCAAGCCCATTTCCCTGCAGATTAATTACTCCATTATGAAATGAACATGTATTAAACATATTGCTTACGGTAGCGGATTTGGCTGTTTCCTATAAATCTCTTGCTGCACAAAAACAAAACCTTGGTATTTAAGACTTCTCTGGTCATTAAAATTGAATTATGTAAAAGGCTTTCCATCTGCTCTGGAAACCTGTTCATCATTATTTCATGTCATTTTAAGTGGGATCATTCTGAGAGATGCTCAGTGACAGCAGGCTTGTCACTTCGGGCTATGAGGGCATGCTAGGACAGGGGCTGCAGAAACGTAGTCATAGATTGGTTTGGGGTGGAAGGGACTTCCAAAGGTCATCCAGTCCAACCCCCCTGCAGCCAGCAGGGACATCCTCCACTAGATCAGGTTGCCCAGAGCCCTGTTGAGGCTGACCTTGAATATCTTCAAGGATGGGGCTTCACCCACCTCCCTGGCAATGTGTTGCAGTGTTCCACCACCCTTGTGGTAAAGAACTTGTTCCTCACATCCAGTCTAAATCTGCTCTGCTCTAATTTCCAGCCACTGCCCCTCCTCCTGTGCCTGCAGGCCTTTGCAAACAATGCCTCTGCAGCCTTCTTGTAGCCCCCTTCAGGTACTGGCAGGCTGCTATTAGGTCTCCCCAGAGCCTTCTCTTCTCCAGGCTGAACACCCCCAGCTCCCCCAGCCTGTCCTTGTAGCAACCTCCTGATAATTTTTGTGGCCCTCCTCTGGACCCACTCCATCAGGTCCATATGTTCATGTTGAGGACACCAGAGCTAGACACAGCACACCAGGTGAGGTCTGAGCACAGCCAAGTGGTAGAATTGCCTCTCTCCCTATTCTGTCCAGGCAGCTTTTGGTGCAGCCTAGGATTGTGTTCAGTGTCTTCTGATGTTTTCCTCAGGAGTTTGGCTCTCGCTCCTCCTGCCTTGCCATCTCCTGTGTCATTGTGTGCTATACCTGTGTGCAAGTCCCAAGCTCTTCCATACACCTCTCCAAGCCCCTTCCACGAGTTGCTGTGGGATAAAGACAATCTCTGCCATCCATCAAGCTTGGCCACTGTCTTTGTGACACTGATCATGAAGCAGTTAGTAGTAAATGATTGGCAATGGGACAGCATAAGGGTGTAGCTGTAAGCACAGTGCAGGGCTGGGTGAAGGCTGACAGTGACTGCTCAGCTGCCTGCCATAGCAGATCTGCTCTCTGTAAGAGCAGCTGAGGACTGGGACAGATGAGCTAAAGAGGGCAGAAATTTCACTGCAGCACTTAAGGACTGCATTGCCAGCTGTGTGCTAGATAGGCCTTTGGAAATGAGACTGTGGTTCACTTTGAAGGGGCTGAACTGGGCAACCTCATGAGGTCATTGCCAGTTCTGTGGGTTCTGAGGTTCTCTGAAGTTGCTGCTGACTGCCAGTTGTTCCTGAAGCACACAGGTGGAGGAAAAAGGAGAATGGCTCACTGAATCCATCAGAAAGAATAAACTCTCTGAGCTCTTGGGATTTTTCTGTAG
The DNA here is from genome assembly GCF_014839835.1 of Dryobates pubescens. Classification (NCBI taxonomy): domain Eukaryota; kingdom Metazoa; phylum Chordata; class Aves; order Piciformes; family Picidae; genus Dryobates; species Dryobates pubescens. The sequence goes on from NC_071613.1 coordinate 56,937,562, forward strand.
CAAACCATGGAGCTGTTGGAAGATCATACAAGTTCAGGATTAAACTCTCTGCTATAATAGGGAAAATCTACTTTTTGGCAAAAGGAACAATATTTGTCTCAAGATCACAGCCAAAGCAAACAAGCAAATCATCCACTAATCATAACTTAACCTCAACATCCTCCTTCAGGGAAATAAAAGAGAAAGCACAGAAGATGGTTCAGTTCAGTCCACTCCAGACACTTGGTAGTCCATTCCATACTGCTTTGGGAGTTTGTGTCCTTTAAGGTCATTTCTAGTTATAGTTCTTTTGTTTAAATGTAGCAGCATAGAATCTTTAAGGCTGGAAAAGATCATTAAGATCATGGAGTCCAGCTGTAACCCAACTCCCATGGCCATTAAACCATGTCCTGAAGCACCACATCTACAGCTCCTTGAACAGCTCTAGGGATGGGGACTCCACCACCTCCCTGGGCAGCCTGTCCCAACCCCTCTCCACTCTCTCACTAAAGAAGTCTTTCCTCATGTCCAGCCTAACCCTGCCCTGGCACAACTCAAACCCATCTCCTCTTGTCCTGTTGCTGGTTGCCTGGCAGAAGAGACCAACCCCAACCTTGCTGCAACCTCCTTTCAGGTAGCTGTAAAGAGCAGTAAGATCTCCTCTCAGCCTTCTCTCCTCCATACTAAATAACCCCAGCTCCCTCAGCTGCTCCTTGTATGATGCCCTCCAACCCCCTCCCCAGCCTTGCTGCTCTTCTCTGGTCACCCTCCTGCACCTCAATGTTTTTCCTGTCCTGTGGCTCCCAGAACCAGCACCCTTAGATCCTTTTCCACCAGGCTGCCTTCAATCTAACAACACACCGTTGTGTTCCTGTGAGACAGTCATCTGAGTTACCTACATCTTAGCTCTATGTTCCCTTCTTGAAGTTATCTACAGTGTAAAAGAAAACTTTCCTTAAAGTTCTGACCTAGAGAGCAGATCTAGTTTATTCCCAGTGCTCCCAGTCCCTTCACATCTTGCAGCTTTTCCTTGCTTGCTTAGGCAGGGGCCGCCCTACCAAAGCTTGAGCAATTCGGAGGAGGTGGTTTTGTTGTGGCTTACAGGCTAATAAAGCTACTCAATTAAAGCAGTGACATCACAGATTACCCTCTGACAGGTGGAATTCATCTAAATTAGTTGTCTATCACTGCTTGCTAAAAATGTTATTAGGTGAAAATTCACAAGGGTAGAGCACCTGCTCAGCAGAGGACTTACCAAAGGTGTTGTGATGAGCTGTGTAATGAATGCTTTCAGCTTTCTGGAGAGGCAAAAAGAAAACAAAATTGCCTGTGCCATTTGTTTCAATACTTTGTCTGAAGGCAGGGTTTCCACCCAGCTCTAAGGGAAAAGAAGCAATTGTGCCATGAAAACATGACCATTGATTTGGGAAGCTTTACAGAGAGAAAAGCTGAGAGCATGACATCTTCACCCTGGACAATGTGGTTCTGCTTCCCCCCCGTTTGTTTTCAGGAAGGTAATGGTGAAGGACTGGTTGCTGGTGAGCTTGTTGAGACTTCAGCTCCCTTTCTGTAAAGGTCTATGTGCAGTAGGGTTGGCAGAGGATAAGATTGCTGCCAGCTTTGCCAGGGCAGGTTTAGGTTGGATGCTAGGAAAAAAAATTCTTTACTGAAAAAGAGGTGAGGGGTTGGGACAGGCTGCCCAGGGAGGTGGTGGTCCCCATCTCTGCAGGTGCTCCAGAAGCTGTAGATGTGGTGCTTCAGGATAGGGTTTAGTGGCCGTGGGGGTTGGGTTATGATTGGACTCAATGACCTCAATGGTCCTTTCCAGCCTGAATGATTGTATAGTTGTATCTCCACTATGTTAAAGGAGGCACCTGCCTATTGTGCAGTGTTTTTGCCCTTAGAGAACATCACTGCCATGTCATTCTGTGGTGTGCTGAGATATGTACTGTTGTGCAGCCCTTTGCTGATGAGGTAGGAGAGGTCTCAGGAACCTTTGGGTCCTTCTCGTTATCTGAATATTTCTTAGCCAAATTAAGGCTGAGTGATCACCTTCTGGCTCAAATCCACAGGAGGAGACTAGGGGTCAGCCCCCTTAATGGGAATGTGTTTTGGTCAAAGGAAGAGCAAAAATGAGAGGAGCAAGTCTGACCCTAGACTTAGCCCCTGCCCACCTCCCCAAACACTTCAGAGTGTGTATGGAACAGGAGAAGTTTCCAGCCCTCTTGTTAACCTGACAAAATATTGCTCAGACTGGTCCAGAATTTACTGCAGCACTGAGCAAGCCTGCAACACATGAAGAATGGTTGTGGCTGTGTAATGGAAATGAGGCATTTGAGTATGAATATTTATGGGCTAGGTTAAGGGCTGTAAAGTAGGATGCCTGGTGTCAATCAAGAGACTGCCCAGACTGTGCCTTGCTGGGGGAAAGGTGTGCACACCTGCAAAGCTTCCATGCGGCCTTCGAAGGTACACGGAATAAACTGAACCACTGCGGGGGGCTGTGTGCTTTACCTTTGGATGAAGTAATTAACTGATTAATAAGTGCTGAGTAAGTGATGATTAGTATGCCAGGAACTGACTAAACGTATTCTATATCATTGGAGGTGTTCAGGAGGAGACTTGAGGGGGTGCTTGGTGCCATGGGTTAGTTGATTAGGTGTGTTGGATTGGTTGAGGGGTTGGACACGATGATCTTGGAGGTCTCTTCCAACCTGGTTTACTATGTATTCTATGCACATGAACATCCCCACAGCTTAAGCACCTTTGTGCCACAGAAGCATAAGTCAGGATCTTGTAGATCTTGAGAGATGTTTTTAGATCACACGAATAAAAATTGACCCTCTGACTTTGGACACAGAGACTTCTCCTGAGGGCGTCTAGAGACAGGCCAAGGGGGAATGGTTTGAAGCTGAGGCAGAGCAGGGTTAGAGTGGAGCTGAGGAAGAAGTTGTTCAGCAGGAGGGTGCTGAGACTCTGGCCCAGGCTGCCCAGGGAGGCTGTGGCTGCCTCCTGCCTGGGGGTGCTGCAGGCCAGGCTGGATGAGGCCTTGAGCATCTGAGTGTAGCTGAGAGGTGTCCCTGGGCATGGTGGAGAGGTTGGAAGAGATTGTCTCCAAGTTCCTTTCCAACCTGAGCCATCCGAGGATTGTCCTGAACTGAGTAGGGCATAAAAAAAAAGTGAAAGAAAGTGTAAATGTTATCATTTTATTTATACTCTGAAGGTGAAATTCTGTTTACTGTTTTGCAAGACTCACTCCAAGGATTTTGTCTCTAGTTTAATGCAGGGAAACCATAAATGTTTTACTGTGTGCTGGGCTCTGCAAGTGGAGATTGAAGTCAAAAGGTATAAAAGCTTGGAAAAAAGTATTAAATACAAGTCTGGGAGGTCGTAAGTAGGAAGTGCTGTGCCTGCTCTTTCTTCCCAGCTCCCTTTCAGTTCCAGTAATTTGGGTTTCAGCAGATGATGAATTCTCTCATAAATTACTGCTGGAATGTACTTTTTCAACTTTGGAGTAAATTTTGCAGGGATTAATCTGCAAACCCTTCCATGTTTCAGTGAGAGATCAAAGAGCCTCCCCAATGCAAAGCCTGCTTCTGGGGGGGAGGGGGAGAGAAGTTCTGGGGTTTTTGCTTTTCTTTTAAAGCTCTTGTAATGAAGATAACTTCATTAAAAAAATCAAAGCAAAACTAATTAAGAACTGGGGAAAATGCAATTTTTTGGTTGCATAATGTCCCTGAAAGATGGCAGAAGGGGGTCATTAGCATTGGTGGAAGTTCTTGGTGATGCAGAGGGGTGAAGTCAGCAGTGGGGCTGAATACAGCTGTGCAGCTGGGGTACAGTTTCTGCCCACCCTCGTTGGCCTGCCAGGGGGAGAGACACCTTCCACTAAAGCCCCATCCAGCATGGCCTTGAGTGCTCCCAGAGGAGAGGCATCCACAGCTCCTCTGAGCACCCTGTTCCAGTGCCTCCTCACCCTCACAGCTCCTGTTTGAAAGTGTGCTGGGTGAGTTTGCCTTGGTGGTGGTTCTGAATGTCTAGTGAGAGCTTAATGAGCAGGCTCCTGCTGGAATGGATCAAGACTTTATTAGGCTGAGTTTTGATCACTTTGAGGAGTGCTGCCATATGGGAGATCTGCTTTTTTCAGGTGCTCTTAGCAGATGGAGACTGAAATGCTCTGAAGACAGCAAGCCAAGTAGCTGCCATCTAAATGGGCTGGCAGTGGGGGAACCTAGACTGTAGCAGAAGCCTGCCAGATCCATAGTGCACCCAAGCAGTGGACTTCTGAAAGTGGGGACAGTGCTGATACCTGCAGGGAAAGGCAGTTCTAGGAACCAACAGCTTCTCTGTGCCTCTGATTCCTTGACAAAGGCAGATATCAATTAGTTGCACACTGAATCATTTACTTTCTCATGATGGAGCTGAAGGAGCACTCAATTATCTAAATGTTTTCTCCTGTAGGCTCTTTTCAAGAACCCTGTTGACCTGCTTTTCATAATTGCATCCCTCACACGGGGGTGATCCAGATGCCTTTTGACCTCTAGCAGTCAATGTTACCATGAGCAGCAATCTTCATCCCTCTGCGTTTAGGAGCTCCATGCATGTTTACAGAGGCAGCTGCCTTATTGAACTGGGAGCATTCAGGCTGTAGGCAGGCACTGGCCACTGCTCTGTGTGCTGCTTGCTTTGCTTGCCCCTTTCTTCCCTTTCCCCATGTCTGTTAACAGCATCATGGCATTTTGGTTTCTCAAGCTGAGTGCAGTTGCATAACTTAGAATTGCAGTTATTTCTCTAATGGAGATTTGGAGCTTTGTCCTTATGGGGGTGGGGGTGGGGGTGGGGGGGAGGGAAGGCAAACCAAACAAAAAACCAACAACCAAAAGCCCCAAAGAACAACCAAAAAACCCCCAAACAAATAAAATCAAACACTTTTTGGCTCTGTGAACAGTGAGTTTAAAACAAAGGCACTCTCTCTTTTTTGTTTCCTTGTGAAACTTCCCTTCTAAGAGGCTTGGCCAGGTGTTTGCAGCGTAGGCTAGGAGCACTCTCCTTGGGGAGGCCAAGCTTTCATTTGCCCATAGAGAGCTGGTTTCTAACCATCTGCTCTGTGCCTCACAGCATTGCTGTGTTAAAAATGTGCACTTCTTCACCCGCCGGGAGCCGGCCGGTGCAGCAGGCACAGCATGGGAGGCAGCGGTGTGCCGAGGGGGAAGAGCTGTGTGCTTGCTTCCCAGGCCATCCGAGATGACTGGCTTTGAGGAAGTGCTTTGTAAACCAACGGCTCACTCATTAGTGCATGTTTATGGCTAGAGCATTCCGTTTGTAAGGATGGCAGCTGATAATCAAGACCATTCCTTAGGTATGCAAAAAAAGCCTCTCTGCTGTGGGGACAGCCTGAGAGAGTTGGGGCTGTTCAGTCTGGAGAAGAGAAGCCTCTGAGGAGACCTGATTGTGGCCTTCAGGATCTGAAGGGGGCTGCAAGAAAGCTGGGGAGGGACTTTTTAGGGTGTCAGGGAGTGACAGAGGATGGAGCAAATCTAGAAAGGGATAGATTGAGATTGGATGTGAGGAAAAAGTTCTTCCCTATGAGGGTGGTGAGAGCCTGGCACAGGTTGCCCAGGGAGGTGGTGGAAGCCTCATCCCTGGAGGTTTTGAAGGCCAGGCTGGATGTGGCTCTGAGCAACCTGATCCAGTGTGAGGTGTCCTTTCTCCAGGCTGAACACCCCAGCCCCCATCAGCCTATCCCCATAGCAGAGGTTCTTCAGCCCTTGGATCATCTTTGAGGCCTCCTCTGGCCTCACTCCAGCAGCTCTGTGCCATATGTTTTGCTCTGAAGCTCAGGACAGCTTTGCAAGCGTGTTCAGAAGCACATCCTGGTTGTCAGACAACCGAATGCACACATGCAGTGTTTGCAAAGCAGATGTTGTTCAGCAGGCCAGCTGAGTGGCTGTGAGGAGCAAGCCCATTGGTAGCTGACACATCAGACTGAATGCATATCCTAATGCTGCTTGAAAAGTCAAAGCACTTAATCACAAGGTGCAGCAAGGAAGGTCTTTGGAGAGAGCAGCTCAGTTCAGCAGGCACTGAAGGCAGTGGTGTGCAGGGCACCAGCTTACAGCGTGCTAGGAGTGATAAAGAAAAAGTAATAGCATCGCTTGGCTTCAATATGAACTAAACCAATGGACAGATCTACAAGAGGTTAATTCTCCCCTTGCTTACACTTGGTTGTATGTCTCTGCAGTGGTAAGGACTGCAGTGAAGCTTTTTCTCACTTGATTCAGCTTACAGAGAATCACAGAATCTTAGGGGTTGGAAGGGACCTTCAAAGCTCATCCAGCCCAACCCCACTGCCAGAGCAGGGTCATTAAGACAAGGTCACACAGGAACACATCCAGGTGGGGCTGGAAAGTCTCCAGAGCAGGAGACTCCACAACCTCTCTGGGCAGCCTGCTCCAGGCCTCTGCCACCCTCACCATACACAAGTGTCTCCTCATGCTCAGGTGCAACCTCCTGGCTTCCAGCTTGTCCCTGCTGTTCCTTGTGCTGTCCCTGGGCACCACCAAACAGAGCCTGGCACCTTCATCCTGACCCCCACCCCTCAGACACTGATAGTCATTGATCAGATCCCCTCTCAGCTTTCTCCTGTCAAAGAAATCTTTTCTCAAGAGCCCTTTTCTCAGCAATCTGCAGAGTAACCTTGTGGCAGGCACTGCTGTAATTTATGTATTGATAACGTGGCTATAATATATTGCACAGCAGCTTTGTGAGCTTTTAATTAATGCTAGAATAGTTCTACTTTCACTAATGGTGGGATAGGCTTGACTTAATTAACTCAAGATCTCAAGGACATCAGGCTTTGATGGTTGAATCCAGCAGATCATTTGGGTGTGCCAGGCTTCCAAAACTGACCCTTTTAAGGCCTTTTTTTGGGAAGGTGATCCTGTGCTGACCTACATATGAAAACACAGAATATAGTTATTGGTTTAGATAATCAATAGTATTATATGTGTGCTGTACAAAATAGGAAACAGTCTCTTATGAAGCTGAAATTGGAGATTTTTATATATATTAATGTATTTATATAAAAACAGATTTACATGAAACCTAATTTTGATGATCAAAATATGTGCATAAAGAAACAGTAAATCAGAATAAGTATACATATATATACTTTTTTTTTTTTTAAGGCTTTTGACTGCTTATGAAAATGCATCCTTGAAACAGCCATTTGGAAGTGTTTCTGGGGACAGGGCAGTGTGGTACTCTATGCTGAAATTAGGGAGTTAAAGCTTGGTGATTTCTATCCACTGAAGAAAGTTACTTATGGTGAAATAGAGGAAAGTGTCTGGAGTGGTTATGGGAGGCTCCCACTGCAGCTGATGTTCATAGAATCATAGAATGGCTCAGGTTGGAAGGGACCTCAGAGCTCACCTCCTCCAACCTCCCCACCATGCCCAGGGACACCTCTCAACTACACTCAGCTGCTCAGGGCCTCATCCAGCCTGGCCTGCAACACCCCCAGGCAGGAGGCAGCCACAGCCTCCCTGGGCAGCCTGTGCCAGAGTCTCAGCACCCTCCTGCTGAACAACTTCTGCCTCAGCTCCACTCTAACCCTGCTGTGCCTCAGCTTCAAACCATTCCCCCTTGTCCTATTGCTATGAAAAGTCCCTCTGCAGCCTTCCTGCAGGATCCCTTCAGGTCCTGGCAGGCAGCTCTGAGGTGCCCTTGGAGCCTTCTCCAGGCTGCACAGCCCCAGCTCCCTCAGCCTGTGCTCACAGCAGAGCTGCTCCAGCCCTTGGAGCATCGTTGTGACCTTCTCTGGAGTCACTCCAGCAGCTCTGTGTCCTTCTGCTGGGGACACCAGAACTGGAGGCAGGATTGGAGTTGGGGTCTCAGAAGGGGCTGAAGACTAAGTGAAGGGCATTAGTTATTAGGGCATTAGTTACTAGATCTTTACTTCCCATCGTTTCTATTGTTTGCTTTGATTTCTGCTTTCAGGACCACTTCATTTTCACTTCTCATTTTCATTGTGCCACTTCCTTTCCCCTCATTTTCACTCATCTCATTCTCACACATTCTCATTTTCAGAAGCCCATCGGTTGTGTGACCTGGGAGAGTTTCTGTGTCGTGATTTGGTGACGTGTGTCTCCCAGCACTGGCTGTGTGACGGAGAGCCTGATTGTCCTGATGATTCAGATGAGTCTTTAGAGACATGTAAGTAAAGGAGCCAGCCTCACTTTATCTTCCTTTCAGCAGTAATGTTTAGAGTTGCACTGACTTTGCAATGAAAGGAACGGATTAAATTTTGCTTTCTATTAAATCCTGACTCAATCTTCCCGTGGGTAGGAGCAGGTTCCACTCCCTGTGTAGGTGAGGGACAAACGAATTGAAGAGATGGAAGGTGTTCATGAGCGCTGTGTCCAGAGCACACATTCCCTGTGCCCTCCCTGGGCTGAGGATGAGCTGCAGAGGGCAAAGTAAGGCGCAGCAAAAATGTATTCCCCTAAATACATGGAAGGGAAATTGGGGTGGAAATGAAGAGTGCAAGATGACTTCATAGAAGTATGAAGAGCATGCAGACATCAAAGGGAGGAATGAGAGATGTCAAGTCTGTGAGCAGGGAATGCAGCAAAGAAAGGAAAATGAGGGAAAGCTTTAATAAAAGATGTTTAATTATCATAAAAGACCTTGTGTTACTCCAAGGTGGCTAAGAGCTTCTGAAGAGCAGAGCAGCAGCCTTGCTTTCTCAGAGGCCTTGTAGACTACTGATGGGGTGATATTAAATGCTAATGGTCCCTTCTTTCCTGCCTTCTGAGGAAAAGGAGGGAATTTCCTGGCTTTTATCCCCAAGGTATTCACCCAACGTAGCCACGAGCCATGCATTTTGTATCAAAGCAATCCTGACACCCAGCCAGGCTACAAATGTGGTTTGCTGCTAACAGAGGAGAAACTGTCAAACATCAGGCACTCTTTAGGAGTCTGATCTTTAAAATGAGGGACAGAGATTCAAGATGTCTGGAAATCATTTCTGTCTGGGCAAACATTGCACTGCTGATTGCAACCTTTCTACTGCAGCCTTTGTTCTCTGGAGCAGGTGGGAAAATTGCCTCTGGGTCTGTGGTGAGGGTGCTGTGATTGACCACCTCTGAGACACTTGCAGACTCCTCAGAAGCAGACTCCTGCAGTTGGAAGCCTCAGAGTGAAGGTTTCCTTGCTGCACTGGTGATTGATTACCCTCTCCTCTCACACAGTGTTTTCAAGCATAGTCTTGTCATCTGCACTTAAAAGTTTTTCTGCTAACTAACGAATCTCCTAGGAAAGGTCCCACAGTTTTTATTTTGTCTCCTGGTGTTTAGCACCTAGTTCCAGCTCCAGCTTTGCTGGATGCCTCAATATTCTCATCCCCACAAACTCTGCACGTTGCTGGTGCTGCCATATGATCTGAGGTCAGTAGCTCCTTCTACAGGTCGTGTCATATTAAGAACATAACCTGTTAGAGTTTACTGATGGCTTGAACCAGGGGGGATGGAGTGGGGGAGCAAGTGGCATTTTTCCTGACATCAGTCAGCTTAGTCCTCTTGAAACAGCTTTCCCTAGGGTAATGCCAACAGTTTCTGTAGGATGCATAAGTTCCTGTCCTAAGTCTGGAGGGGAGAAGGCTCTGAGGAGACCTTTTTGTGCCCTCCCAGTATCTGAAGGGGGCTACAAGAAAGCTGGGGAGGGAATTTTTAGGGTGTCAGGGAGTGATAGGACTGGGGGGGATGGAGCAAAACTAGAAATGGGGAGATTCAGATTGGGTGCTAGGGAGAAGCTCTTCCCCATGAGGGTAGTGAGACACTGGCACAGGTTGCCCAGGGAGGTGGTGGAAGCCTCATCCCTGGAGGTTTCTAAGGCCAGGCTGGATGTGGCTGTGAGCAACCTGAGCTGTGTGTTTCTGTGTATGAGCACAACTCTGTCTGCTAGCTCTCTGCTGATTTACATAGGAAGGGTTATTTGGTGCAGCCTGACAGCTTTGCTGCTTGTTCCTACAGCCATAAGCGCAGGGAGGTTGATCGATTTTCTGTGCATTTGTGCCTGGTAAAAGAGTTTTCTGGGTTCCAATAACGTGTAAGCATTGATCAAAGCCTTTCCTGCAAGTGGAAGTTCCTAACTTCTCTCCTGTGGAGATTTCAAGGTGCATGAGGAGAGTAGTTCTCCTGCTGCAGCTTTTCCCATGGTGGGAATGTGAAATGTGTTACTGGTCTCCTCACTCGACCATCTATTTGCAGAAAGCTTCTAGGAAGCAAATGTCTTTGCTGCTTCTCTCCTGGTGGCATTTAAACCAGGGTTAGCAAGAGAACATGGCTGTACAAAACCTCTGCTATCACTGCATCAACCACTGTCCTCAGAAACCCACATGAAATCATCCAGTGCAGTAAAGAGACCTAGGATTGGGCTGCAAGCAGCAGAAGGTGGCATTCTTGGGCAGCATTGAATTCAGCCTCTGCACCAGCAAAGGCTGGGAGAAGACTCTGCAGGCACAGATAGCTGTGGTGCAGGTATCCTGTCACTGCCTGTGTTCTGAGCTGACAGACAGCTCCCATCACCACTCTGTCACCCTTCTGCTTCCTGTCTTTCACTAAATGGTCACATAAATAGCTTGAGAACCAGAAGTGAGCTCCTTTAGCACCTACACCCATGTCCTTCTCTCTCTCTTAGCAGCTGTAATTCTTTCTGCTCTCAGTGGAGCTGCTGCTTTTTCCAGTGCCCAAGAACCAGGTTCTGTAATTAATAATTTAGTGAACAAATCTTTTCTCCCCCTCTTTTCTGTTCATGAGGGAAAAATATATATAAAAACAAACTGCATTGAAGAAATGTGTTGTTAAAACTCTTGGCCAAGGAACTGCATCCCTTTCTTGGGTGGCAAATCTCTAGGTTTTCCCTAAGATTTTTTGCAAATAGTCAAGATGCAAACATCAGCTTCCTGAAGCTAAGCAGCTGATGCCAGCTTCTTCAGCAGGCTAAACTGGGCAAGCTCACTTGGCATCAATAGAACCTGCATCAGATGTCTCAGAGGTGTGACTTTTGCAGGGAGGAGCTGGCCTGCAGGCTGATGCAAATGCTTAGAGGACTTCCTTACTGTGAATTAAAACAAAAGTTGCTAAGAATCCTGGAAATCAGTTGTGCTGTTGAAATGAGCAGAGTTCTACAAACAAAAGCCAGTGGCAGCCTTTTTATCACCTGGCATCTGTCTGTTCCCTCCTGCCTGCCTTAGGCACTCAGTAGCTGCAAACCACTCTATGGTAACTGTTTCTTGGAGGGGGTTGTGGTTCGTTTTTTTTGGGGGGGGGGTGGGTGGTTGGGGTTGGTTTGGGCTTATTTTGCCATTATTGCCACTAGTGTTGGTTATAAACTGCAAGCATTTGCTTATTTCAACTTTATAGGCACTTGAGTAGGGAAGCTCACTAATTGTCTCTCAAATACTCAGTTTATAGTTGTCAGTTTGGGGTACCAGGGTGTGCTGTGTTCTACAGTGGCACCTCTGAGTACTGTATTAATCTCTAAATGAGCCATGCAGTTGCCCAAGGGATGTCAAGGGCTTCTGAAATCTAGACATTTAACATGATATACCTGTTTTTCTCCTCCACCTCCTCCTAATAGAGTTAAGATCTAAAAGGCTTAAGATTTAGAGGGACAGGGATCTGGAGAGTGTCCAAGAAAGGGCTACAAAGATGCTGAAGGGGCTGGAGCACTGCCTGGTGAGGAGAGGCTGAGAGCCCTGGGGCTGGTTAGTCTGGAGAGGAGAAGCCTGAGAGGGTATCTAATAAATGTTTATAAGTATCTGAGAGCTGGGGGGGGCAGGAGGGAAGGGACAGGCTCTGCTCAGTTGCACCCTGTGGTAGGACAAGGGACAATGGATATAAACTCCAGCACAGGAGGTTCCACCTCAACATGAGGAGAAACTTCTTCACTGTGAGGGTGACAGAGCCCTGGGGCTGCCCAGAGAGGTTGTGGAGTCTCCTTCTCTGGAGTCTTTCCAGACCCATCTGGATGCATTCCTGTGCAACCTGCACTGGATTCTATGGTCCTGCTCTGGCAAGGAGGTTGGACTTGATTTCCTGAGGTGCCTTCCTACCCCTCACATGCTGTGGTCCTGTGCAGGCCAGTAACTCCATGCAGTTAGCGCTTCAGCACTGGTTTTGCGTGTTTGCAGCGTCAGAACTTGCCTCGTTTGCATGTTGTGGTTTGAATCTCGGTTCACAGGCTGCTCTGTCAGAATGCATTGTGCTAAGGCAAAGGGCAGGAAAGTTGCAGAAAAAGAAACTGCTGATTTCCTGTAGCATCCTTCTGGAACTGTACACATTGATTGTGTTTGGGTTTTGTAATGCTTGGTGCAGCAGCAGTTCTAGCAAGGGTTGGCTTATTGTCTCTTAGCCACGAGCAAAGGAAGATGTTGAAACACAGCCTGATATCTGCTCTGTGAAGGGAGACTCAAGGGCTGGCACAATACCCTGAGCTCTTCTCATATCATTCTGCAGCATGTTGCAGGCAGAAATGTTCTGCCCATAAGAACTGTCTGTGACCCTAGGTCTTGCTTGAATATCATGAATATTTTGGGTGGAGGGTGGAGAGAGAAAACACAGAGTCCAATAGGAGATCAGCTATGAAGACATGACAGCACTTGACACTCAGTTACTTGGGCACCATCTAAATCCTGGAAGCACTTCACTGTGCTCCACCAGATTGCAATCCTGCCTCTTGTGTTGTCCACCACTGAACTTCCTTTGTCATCCTGGCACTGTTCTTCTATCTGAGCTTTTTCTGGTGGCATTCACCTGAATGCCTGTTTGATTACGTGCCCCCCACCTGATTTATTTGTACCTGACTGCTCTGGGATTCGTTTCCAGTAACAAACCATCAAATTGAAATGCTCTTTGTCTCTGAGTAGTTTGTAGGCTTATCATAATATGTTGAAATTGTCTCTGATAATTTTTTTTCTCTGGGCTTTTGAGGCAATGTCATCTTCTGTAATCATGATTAAAGTGAAGCTGGGGGAACAAAAGAATGACAGCAATCAGAAATACCTTGTTGGGAAGTTTGAATCTCTCTCTGTTTGCTAAACTAACTTCTTTTGTTCTCTGGGTGCTATTGATGGGAGAAGAGTTTTGGAAGCTAACATTTGTTGGTTTGGTGCCTCAATAGAAGCTCCTTTACCAGCAGAGGATATGGTAGTTGGATGCTCTGTTGCGCCTGTGGTATGAAGCAATAAATACAGCATTTCCTAAAGCTCCTCATTCTTTTATGAGTAGATTGATGGAAATTCAATAGGAAACAGGTGCCCAACCCACTCTTTACTTGGGGAATCCCAGATCAATAAATAACTTGCACACATTGGGGATAAGCTGCCACAAGGCTGGTGAAGGTTAATGAAGGGAACTGGACATCAGGGGGAAAATGTGGCCTCGTGTTTCCACTCATTTGTAATCTTACTCTCTGCAGTTACTGAACAAGGACTCTGCTAAATATGAAATAGCTGCTGACACCTGAGCTTCAGCAGGATACCCAACTCTGTTCCTTGATCAGATTACACCGCTCTGAGGTCATCTCTCTGTGCTCCCTTTTCACTCTGAATCAGGATCTTTCAGACTGGAGAGGAGAAGGCTCCAAGGAGACCTTTTTGTGGCCTTCCAGTATCTGAAGGGGGCTACAAGAAAGCTGGGGAGGGACTTCTGAGGGTGTCAGGGAGTGATAGGTCTGGGGGGGATGGAGCAAAACTAGAAATGGTTAGATTCAGATTGGATGTTAGGAAGAAGTTCTTCCCCCTGAGGGTGGTGAGAGCCTGGCACAGGTTGCCCAGGGAGGTGGTGGAAGCCTCATGCCTGGAGGTGTTTGCAGCCAGGCTGGATGTGGCTGTGAGTAACCTGATCCAGTGAGGTGTCCCTGCCCATGGCAGGGGGGTTGGAACTGGATAATCCTTAAGGTCCCTTCCACTCCTGACAGTTCTGTGATGCTATGTCAGCAGCATAGAGCTTAACTTGTGAAGGTCTTGTAGGAAGTGAGCCCCAACAGAATGACAAATGTCAGCACATTTTGTGAAGTGGCCATAGTTACATAAAAGGAAGTTACATGCTTAGGGCAGCAGCACAGTGTTGCTGCTCTTCTGTGGAGTGCTTTGGACACTACTATTAATGCTGCTTTTTAACAACATTAACTTTCTTCACAACTTTCTTAGAAGCTCTTCCCAGAAAGAGTAATTGGAATGGGCTGCCCAGGGAGGGTTATGTCCCTGGAGGTGTTTGAGACTGGAGGAGGCACTTAGTGCCATGGTGTAGTTGATTAGATAGGCTGGAGTGACTGGTTGGAACTGATGATCTTGGAGGTCTCTTCCAACCTGGTTGATTGTGTAATGCATTTTTTGTGGACCTGAAAGGAACCACAGTTCCACTGAGGATCTCCTTGTGGGTTACCCTGGGGAAGCTCCTGTGCTTGGTAACCACTGGTACAGACAAGCTGTATAAAGATGTGGCTGGTGGCTTTGCCATCCTGTTCTCAGGTATTTTGTCTCTCAGATCTTCTGTGCTTGGGCCTGTTCAGATAGTTTACTGTTGTCTGCTCCTTTCCCCACGGTGAGCATCTGCATGACTGCTACCTGGGCTTCAGCTTCTGACCTCTGCTTTCTCCTTGCTCTGTGGTTTGGGGAAACTGCCTTGCTTGTCCCCTCCAGGAAAGGCCATTTTGCATGTGTGATGTGTGTGCTGATGTTCTGCTGGGTAGCCAAAGATCAGAGCAAAGGGTGTGGAAAGGATGAATGGCGCTGGTGCTCCCAGCCTCTTTCAGAAGGGTGATAGAGAAGCACCACCCTGAGACAAAATCATAGAATCATAGAGCAGCCTAGGCTGGAAGAGACCTTGGAGAGCATCTTCTCCAAGCTCCCTGCCATGGTCAGGACACCTCTCAACTAGACCAGGTTATTGAAGGCCCCAGCTGTAGGTGGTCTGTTCAGGTTGTTCCATTGTGGGGTTTGGGACTGGTGTTGGTGGGGGCCCCGTTGTCTTCCTGAGGAGGTTCCTGCTTTGGGGACATTCCTACATTTGCCATCACTAATTCTGCTCCTTTTTCCCCCCTCTGGCCTACATCATTATTGCATGCAGGGGAGCACTGCTCTTGGGCCAGGGAATAACCTTGGTGTTTTTGCATGTGGTTTCTGTCACAAGCAGTAAATGAGCAATGGCACTGAGGCCCTAGGGAGCATTTAGCAGCAATTCCTTTTTCTAGTTTCCCAGTGGATGGTAATGCTGCTTCCTAGGCATCAGCACATTGCCAAGTGCCTGGGAACTGGTGTCACCCTGCTCTGAATCAAACTGCTTTGGCCATTTTGTCTGAGGGACTTCTCCTGAGGGTGTCTGGAGACAGGCCAAGGGGGAATGGTTGGAAGCTGAGGCAGAGCAGGGTTAGAGTGGAGCTGAGGAAGAAGTTGTTCAGCAGGAGGGAGCTGAGACTCTGGCACAGGCTGCCCAGGAAGGCTGTGGATGCCTCCTGCCTGGGGGTGCTGCAGGCCAGGCTGGATGAGGCCTTGAGCAGCTGAGTGTAGTTGAGAGGTGTCCCTGGGCTTGGTGGGGAGGTTGGAGCAGATGAGCTCTGAGCTCCCTTCCATCCCAAGCCATTTCAGGACTCTTCTTATCACCATCAGCATTAAATTTCATGTTACCTTTCCCTATGGGAATTCTGTCCCCTAATTGTTTGTTTATGAATTTGGAGGTGTGGGCTGTGGTGTCAAAATCACAGGGTCTGGTGTGTGTGTGTGCAAGATGAGAAGTGCAGAGCGAGCCCCAGTGTTATCACACGAGCTCAAGATGCCTGGCAGGAGCTGCAGCCTTGGGTAGGTGTCATTTCTGCAGCTCCCTGGCTGCACATCTTCTTCTGGAATAAAATATGCCAGAAGAAGTTCAGGATTGAAGGACTTAAAGGTCATTGCATCTCTTGGTGACACAGCCATGAGAAATACTGCCTCTTCTTTTCCCTTTTTTCAGTAGTGTAAGGCTGATTATCTTGTGCATGGTTTTCCAGAATTGGTTCATAGGGAATTCAATTAAATGATTGCTGACAAAATGAGCCTCTTGTAAGGTCTGTGGAAACATGTAGGTATAATACAAAGCCAGGATAGAGCCTTTGAAGGATGATACCCAATACCTAAAGCTCTGAAACAGCTCATTTATGGATTAATTGCTTGCTAAAATTGCACTTCCTACACAGAAGCAGATCTAATGGGATATGTACTCATAAGACAAGAAAATGAAAAGATCCATCTTTAGGAAAAAAAAAAACTATAAAAGTAATTCATGCTTTGGCCAAGACTTTGTTTTCAAGTTTGTAACCCAAAGCAATTTTATTTTCATAGCTAAGCTATAAATTACATCCAAAAAAGAAAAAGTGCACACATGGTGAGGGAAGCTTTGGCACAGTGTCTCTTCCACGAGGTTCTGCTGCCTCTGAAACCCAGCTGGGTGACTTTTGTTTTTTCTTACTCAGCATTGACTTCCTTGACAGTTTGGGCCACAAGTAAGACTCCTGTGTCAGTGTTAGCCACAGAGTGGCCATGGGCTGTTGTACAGGTACAGATGAAGTCCTCTGTCGCAGCAGGGTGGTGTCTCCTGCACTGTGAACATGAGCAGCTAAACAATTGCCCTGTGCTTGAAGGAAACTGCACCGGTGAGCCCCTGGGATACACTGGGGCAGAAACTCTGTGGGGTAATAATTCCACCTTAGGCAAGTGTCAGAGGGAGAGATGAGGGTGACAGAGCCCTGGAACAGGCTGCCCAGAGAGGCTGTGGAGTCTCCTTCCCTGGAGACTTTCTAACCCTACCTGGATGTGTTCCTGTGTGACCTGCCCTGGGTGTTCCTGCTCTGGCAGGGGGTTGGGCCAGATGATCTCTGGAGGTCCCTTCCAACCTCCAGTGTGGTGTGATGCTGTGAGATGGGAGGCTGCAAGGTGTGTGTGTTGGTTTGGGTTTCTGTTTTTAGAAGCTCTTTATTTGCTCTGCACTTCATTTAGTTTGTGTACTGATTTGAACTTTTTTTCCCCTCTGGTGGCTTTGTCTCTGTTTCCATGCATGTTTATTTGTCATCCATTTAATTTGCATTGTCTTTTACAGCTTAACAATTGCATTACTTGTTTGCCTCTCTTTCCTTTCATACTTGGCTCCTTGAAAGCCTTTCAGGGCCTTCTGTACTTCAGTGTTATCCCTTTCACTCCAGCTCTGCCGTCTTGCACAGTGTTTTCAAGTGGCCCTAACCCTCACTGTTGCTTTATTCATTCTTTTCCCACTTTTCTTGCCTTTTTCCCCCCTAGTTCTGCTGATCAAACTACTAAAAGTACTCTGAAAACTACTTTTCATCTTCCTTGTTCCTTTTATTTTTCTTCTCATCGTCCTAAACAGATTCTCTTTCCTCTCTCATAGATCTCCTCCTTTTCACTGATGTCCTAATTCTTATTCCTTCTTGCTCCTTCATCTTCTTGTCTCAGTTTTCATCTTCCCCTCGAACAGCTCTTTGTCTCTTGCTGTCTTGCCATGCTGCTGGTGTTCAATAGTCAGCATCAGGAAGAGTATTTTGGGAAATGAGCCATGCTCCTTAAGGAGGCTAAATCAGCTAGATATGGAGGTGATTGTGAGAGTGCTGATTGCTAGGCTGTCATCGCACCTCCTCCCAGGACAGCTTCGCTATTTGGGAGGCACAGAAATGACCACCTCACAGCATTGGCTATTGATTAGGCATTGATAACGTTCAAAAAACATATTTAGAAGCAAGCATGAAGTGCATAGCACCATCAGGAAGCTTTTTGGCTGTGCTGGTATCAAAAGGTGATTGTTGGTAGTGCTGGGATTTCTGAATTACAGCCATCTGAGGCACGACATTTATCACCCAACGATTTTTTGATCTGAGGGGATGCTGCTTCTCTGCAGAGACTCATTACAGGTGTTGATAATTGCAATGATACACCTGGCCCAAGGATCCTGTGCTGGGAGGCTCGCAGTGAATGTAAATGGTGGGCTGGATGGCCCTCTTTGTTTGTCACTTTAGGAGTGCTAAAGCATAACACCGTTTTTCTCCTCAAAATTGCTGGTGAAAACAGCTCTCATTAGCAGGCAGATGGCTTTCTGGAAGAAAAGTACAATTGCTCCCTCTTTGAAATTAGGCCTGTGATTTAGAATAAGGATTTGGATGTGTTATTAACAACAAAATGCAGTGTGGTTTAGTCAGCAAAGAGGGCACTTTACTATGGACAAAGAAATGGAGCAAGAGAAAGACCTCTGCTCACAAAAAATAATGCAGATCTATGGCAAGTGTAGCTCTCTGCAGCCGGCAGTCTGGATTCAGCTGTGCTACACTTGAGCCTTTTAATAAAGAAGAGAAGGAAATGATGGAAAAGGTTTCATTTCAGAAAGCATCCATCAGGATTTAGTTCCTTGTGTTAACTTGCAGACACATGGATCAAATCCAGAAAGTTCGAAGGGCTGGAGCAGCTCTGCTGTGAGCACAGGCTGAGGGAGCTGGGGCTGTGCAGCCTGGAGAAGAGAAGGCTCCAGGGGGACCTCAGAGCTGCCTGCCAGGACCTGAAGGGATCCTGCAGGAAGGCTGCAGAGGGACTTTTGCTGAGGGTGTCTAGAGACAGGCCAAGGGGGAATGGTTGGAAGCTGAGGCACAGCAGGGTTAGAGTGGAGCTGAGGAAGAAGTTGTTCAGCAGGAGGGTGCTGAGACTCTGGCCCAGGCTGCCCAGGGAGGCTGTGGCTGCCTCCTGCCTGGGGGTGTTGCAGGCCAGGTTGGATGAGGCCTTGAGCAGATGAGTCCAGTTGAGAGGCATTGCTGCCCATGATTGGAGGATATGATCTATGAGGTCCCTTCCAACCCAAGGCATTCTTGGACTCTGTGTTGTAGCAGCTCTTACCTATGTCTCAGTACTTTTGGATGAAGCTTAGGAGTGCCAAATGAAACATTTTAAAGTCTGCATTGCTTACCACCTTCATCTTGCATGATTCAAAGTTGGGTCAACATCCATGTCCATCTTTTTTGCAGGACTGGGAGCTGTGCCTCAGAACTAGGTCTTAAATTGTATGTAAGGCTCGAGTGTGCCCAGTATGAAATGATTCCAGGGTAGTTGTACTCGTTAGAACAAGTGTTTGTAGGATTGGACAGAGGTTTGTGTATCTGGTTCCTCATGCAGGATGCTAAGGTAACTTTTACCATCTGGCATTCATAACCTCACTCAAGACACAGCTGCTGAGAAGGTCTGGCTGCTTGTGGTGTGTTGGCAATAACAGGGCTTCAAAGTACATGTGTGACAAGCTTATGTTTCATTATTTAAGTGTTGAAATATATCTAGCTGGAAAAATAATTGTTTGTGGGGGGTGGTTGTTGTTTGGGCTTTTTTGCTTTAATCCTATAATTAGCTCTAAATTGTTTCTTCTCTTTGCTTCCTAGCCGGTCACTGTGCTCCTGGGCTACCTGCTTTAGCAAGGGGGTTGGACTGGGTGATCTCCAGAGATCCTTTCAAACTGTTCTGTGCTGAGGCTATAGTGTGCCTCTATCTGTAGCCTGAGTATAGAGATGGCTTTCTAACTCATTCTGACTTTTTTCCCTGCTCTCCTTCTATACCTTCTTGATCTATTAGGTAATTTTAATAACTATTCAAATTTGTCTACGACAGGTTTCTAATGGCTGCTGTCTAGCTTTGCTTTGCTAGCTTCTTGTTGCCAGAGGTAATTGAGTTTACAAGTGTGTTTCATAACCTAAAGCTGGTAGTAAGCTGAAATACAAACCCCAGGTACAAATAATGAGTATTATAAATAATAGTTACCTGCTATAAATAATAGATATCTACTATGAAAAGAGAAGTTACATCCTATAGCACCTCTTCAGTACAATAATAAGGTAAATATACATTTCTGTTACTGAAATCTGTGTTTTTCACTAAAATAAACAGCCCCTTTTGTTGTCCTGCCTTTCAATGGATTTCCCCCCCGCCTTCTCACCCACTTCACTCCAGTGTGTTGCTGGTGCCCATAGCTCTGCGTTCAGCCCTTGGGAAGTCACATGGAGGAGAACATGCACTGAGCTGGGACCACAGCTGGGGCAGAGGTGTGCTGTGTCCAGCGTATCAAATTAAGAGAACCTACCTGGATGTTGGATTCTCCATGCTGACAAGGGCTTTGTTTCATTGGTTTGTAATGCCCTGCTCACAGTAAGACAATTCAGTGTCAGAGCCAGCTTGTATCCCCAGCTGGGCTTTCATCCGGTACTACGTCCTCTCTCCGAGGCACAGCACAGTCCCTTCTCTCTCTGTCTCTCTTCACCTTCCCAAAAGCTGAATTGTCACTGGTTTTGCTTTATTTCTGTGAGCTGCATGCAGATGTAAGTGTACTGAAGGCTGCTGATTTTACTCATTAAGCTCCTCTAACACCAGATCTCATTTCACTTTGGCCACAGTGGAGATGTCTCCGAGGTCAGGCAGGTCAAAGCTGCAGTTGGTGCAGGTACCTGTGTCATTGTTTTCTTTTTCCTGCTGACAATCCTGGGCATTGGAATGTGTCTGATGAAAGAGGACAGATGACCTGAAGTGTTTTTGTGCTTACAGAATTGTTTCATTTGCCTTGGCAGTGGCTTCAGCCTGGCCTTCCACCTGTAGTCACTTCTTGCCATGGTAGTGGGTCTCACACATGTCCCAGCTCTGTGACACCATAGCAAGGGGAGGAAATTACAGGAAGATCATTAAGGTGTGAAATTAATTTCTTAAAGACAAAACATCTCAAAACAGCTAAAACATTACCCCCCCAAAAAAAGCCCCCAACAAACAGTGCATTTGATCCTACTTAATTACATGCTCAGTAATTTTATACCAATGTAAAGCACATTGACGATGTACTAATCCATTTCAGATTCACTGCCACCACAGATTTCCTCCTCCTTATTTGCTTTGAATCTCATCATTATCATGCACATAAAACTAGTATTCTTAGAATTTTTATAGTAGCATTTCCATATAAAATGAGGGGAAAGCCTAATATGTGAATACTAAACAGCTCATTAACATGGCTTGTAATCTATCTGCTCACGATTCAAGCAGCTGAGGAATGCTGATAGAGAGTAGTGCTTCAGTCCCAGAGTATATCTAAGATTAGAGGAATCATGCCTTGGATAATAAATACTTCAGGGAAAACAGGGAATCTTAAATACAAATAACATCAAATAAAGAGCTTTGTATGCTTAATTAAACACATTAACACATGCAATTATTTCAGTTAAATAATTAATATGTTACTAGCACTGGCAGCAAGAACATTTTTGTGACTTAGGGAAAAAAACCCAGCAAACAACCTGAAAGGCTTTTAATTTCAGGAGAAAGAAAGAGGGAAAAAAAGAATAGGAAAGGGGGGAAAACATCTGCCTTTAAAAGACATTAAGGATGTTGTTACGTGGAACAGGCACAAAGGTTGCTAATGAACAAATTACACAGCAAGCAAAATGCGTGCAAGAAAAGCCACATCTGCCCTGTCAGGAACCTCCATCTTCAGCTTTGCTGAGTATGGGCACTGACTCCAGACAAGGCCACAGGACTGGCTTTGGAGCAGAGGGTGGGGAGACACTGGAACAGGTTGCCCAGGGAGGTTGTGGATGCCTCCTCCCTGGAGGTGTTCAAGGCCAGGCTGGATGAGGCCTTGAGCAGCCTGGGGGGTGGGAGGTCTCCCTGCCCATGGCAGGAGGGTTGGAACTGGATGACCTTGAAGGTCCCTTCCAACCCAAAGAGTTCTAGGAGTCCATGATATATTTGGCATTTGAGTTACTCTCAGATTATATTTTGGTGTAGATTTAGCTTTGTGCATTTCCCCTGTTCTGCTGGCTTTTGGTACTGACCTACACTGGAGTCTTTGTGGTACTGTTTGGTTGGAGCTGTGCCTGAACAATTCAGCTTGTGTTGTGCAGCCTCTGGGTTGTTAGCTATGAAACACAGCTGACAGCTTTATAAAGGGTATAGGTGTCATCCTTCACCTCAGACACCAAGTGATACAGAACATGATTAAGATCAAGTTACAACAGCTTTTGGTCATCTGAAAGAGTAATAAATAAATGTGCCACAAATTATCTCTACTAAAAAGGCATCTGGTATTGTTGACAGAAAATCCTAAGCAGTACTCTTCCTGCCCTTGTGCATACTGAGCCCCCTCCCAGTGCTCTCCCCCTTGATCTGTTTTTGATTTCAGATGAATGAGAGTTTCTCCTGCAGTTTTCAGCTTGGCTTATCAGGGTCAAGCCCCCAAAGCAGGGAGGGAGAATGAATTCACATGTGAGCAGGATAGAATGCATCCTTGTGCCAAGGCTCAGTACAAGAAACATTCAGAGTTGTCCTCTTCTTGCCTGTGGAGCAGTGAGCATGATCACAGAAGCAGAGAGCCGCTCGGGTTGCAAAAGGCCTCTGAGATCATGCAGTTCAAGTGATAACCCAGCACTAAGTCACCACTCAACCATGTCCCTCAGTCCCACGTCTGTGTGGATCTCTGTGGATGGGGAGTCCACCACTCCCCTGGCCAGCCTGTTCCAGGGCTTGAGAACCCTTGCAAGGAAGAAATTGTTCCTTCTATCCAAACTGCATCTCTCCTGGTGCAACTTGGGGAATTTCCTTCTTATCCCATCCCTCGCTACTTGGGAAAACTGACTGGGAGGCATCTCCCTGCAGCTGCTCTCCAGGTCGTTGCAGAGAGTAAGGTGGTCTCCCCCTCAGCATCCTTTTCTCCAGACTAAATACTCCCATGTCCCTTAGCCACTCTTCACCAGACCTGTTCTCCACACTCTTCACCTGCTTCCTTGCCCTTCTCTGGACCTGCTCCACCACCTCAGTGTTGATCTTATAGCAAGGGAGCCCCAAAAGTGAACCCAGCACCCAAGGACTGGCCTCACCAGTGCTGAGTAGAGGGGGACAGTTGCTTCTCACACTATGGCTGATCCAGGCCAGGATGCTGGTGGCCTTCTTACCCACTTGGGCACATTGCTGGCTTATGTTCAGCTGGCTATTGACTCAGTGCAATATTGATCCTGTTGCTGGGTGGGCATAGGACGTCCCTTTCATTGTTCATGGGCATTGTTTACAGTAATGATAGCGATAAGCCAGAATGTTATAAAGAAGCAATTTCACAGCACTTTTCTTTAGTCTGCTGTAGAAAAGGATGCAGGGAGATGAGACTTGGCTAATTTACTGTTTCTCTGAAGCATGGTGATATTTGGTTCAAGAATGTGTGTAGTTTTGCATCTTCTATTTACCTTTCTTTTGTATTTCCCTAGGAGTACTGGGGGGAAATGGGAAATAGATAAATGCTTGTGAATTACCTAGAGCAAGGCTAACTTTGAACTAAGCTTACAGAAAAAAAGAGGTTTTGTTTCTCTTTTTTCTTTCTTTTTTCCCCCCTGAGCTGATGATAGGTTGAAATGAGTCATATAATATTCCTTGACCTTTCCAACCTGGCCTCTTTGGTTTTTGGCTTGCTGCCGTCAGAGAGATGAGAGCACACAGCAGTTACACAGCCAGCATCTCTAATTCAGCTGCAGCTCGGTAAGGAAGGAAGCACAGCTAATGCCAGTGCAATGATCTGCTGCAGGTCCTCATTTCACAAGCCTTGGAGGTCTCTGTGGGACAAATCTCAGAATCACAGAGTGTTAGGGGTTGGAAGGGACCTCCAGAGATCACCCAGTCCAAGCCCCCTGCCAGAGCAGGGTCACCCAGGGCAGGGCACACAGAACACATCCAGGGGGGGTTGGAAAGGCTCCAGAGCAGGAGACTCCACAACCTCTCTGGGCAGCCTGCTCCAGGGCTCTGCCACCCTCACCATACACAAGTGTCTCCTCATGCTCAGGTGCAACCTCCTGGGCTCCAGCTTGTCCCTGCTGTTCCTTGTCCTGTCCCTGGGCACCACCAAAGAGAGCCTGGTGCCTTCATGCTGACCCCCACCCCTCAGCTATTGATAGACATTGATCAGATCCCCTCTCAGCCTTCTAAACATCACCTGGTTCCTCAGTCTTTTTCCACAGGAGAGATGTTTTGCTCCCCTAACCATTCTTGTGGCTCTCTTATTTGACTCTCCAGCAGGTCTCTGTCTCTCAAACGGGGAAGCCCAAAACTGGCCACAGTATTCCAGGTGTGGTCACAGCAGGGTGGAGCAGAGGGAGAGGAGACCATCCTCAGACCTATCTGAGGAGCCTTTGTACTTGCAAGGGGGAGCTGTAGATGAAGGAGTAAGAGGACCTGGTCAGTTCCCAAGTCCTTCAGCAGCACACACAGGTCAGTGCGGAGCGTGCAGCCCTGGCAGCTCCCCCCAGGTGCCAAGGGCTGCTGCCAAGCAGTGACACATGCAGGCTCCCACTCCTGATTCACCTGCTCCTGCTTCCTCTGCCAGACACTTAGTCACAGTGGTGCTGAGTGCTTGTCAGCTCCTTTCTAAAAGTCAAATGTCTCATGGCCCTGTCTGCAGTGTCCCTAGGAAAAAAAAAAAGGACTTCAGTTTTCAAAGTAATTGAAATCCTGTGCTCTAATTGGGAGCATTCCAAGCCTGGGAAGGAAGAGAAAACTGCAGTGATCCAGACAGCTCAGTTGTTTTTTCTGTGGTGAAACACAAACCCATACATCACAGCACATTTATTTTGGTTTTCCATGACTCAGCTGTATTTGTGGCCACATTTCAGTTGCCAGCAGACTTGAAATGTTGAATGCATTTAAAATCCTGCTGGATTCTCTTAAAAGAGTTTTCCTTTGCTCAGTCCAATTTTTGTCTAACAGTGAATAGCTGAACAGTTCCAAGCACAGTTTCAGTCAAGGGGGATGTTCCTTTTCTATTGTGGAGAATAATGCTGAGAGATGTATAAAATTGCAGGTGAGTAGTCATTTGTGTAGCAAAAAGCAGTGATGCAGCACCCACAGCTACCTCAAACCTTCTCTTTTACTTTTTGAACTCCAGATTTGGACTCCTTGCTTGTAGGACCCTCATGGGAAGGGGTGCATAATGTGGTGGAAAACATCAGATCTCCTAGGGCCTGGAAAATCAGTGTGAACAGCTGCTCAGAGCAAGAGATGTTGGCTTTGAGGTTGTCAAGGGTTAGGGCTGGGCTGGCCTCTAGATGAGAGGCAGGTGCTCTCTGTTAAGTCTCCTTCCCAAAGGAAAGGGGAAGAGAAAGGGAATAATGGAGGAAGAGTTTTGGATTGGAAAAGAAAGCTGAAACTGATGAAAATAGTAGTGAAATCTATACCCCAACCCCCTTTTGGTAATGACATCAC
The DNA here is from genome assembly GCF_014839835.1 of Dryobates pubescens. Taxonomy (NCBI): domain Eukaryota; kingdom Metazoa; phylum Chordata; class Aves; order Piciformes; family Picidae; genus Dryobates; species Dryobates pubescens. The sequence goes on from NC_071613.1 coordinate 56,962,835, forward strand.
CATTGTCACTGACACTAGGGACAGGCACTGGGGCTGTCCCATTCTGGACTCGGCAGCAGGTGGGAACTGAGTTTAGGAACACACAGACTGACATCAGAGGCAGAACAGAGTCCTCTTCAGGTGCCAGCCACTGAAGAAGAGGCTTGACCCTGGTGGTCCCTCAGCTTTATACTGAATATGACATACATGGGATGGACCCTTCTTGGGGGTCAGTTTAAGGTCACCTGCCCTGCTCAATCCTCCCTTCAGCCCTTTACTCTGCACCTTCAGTGTGCTACACCAGAGCTGGCAGTGACCTTGGTCTGCACAACAGTATAGCTATAGACATGGAGTACTATCAGTGCCAGCAGCAGACACAGCCTGGGAAAAGATGCCAAAATGTGTAGAAAATGCAGTTGCTGAGAAGAGTCTGAGCAGGGAAGTCAGCTCTCTGAACAGAATGGGTCCTGCTCTAGCTCAAACCAGGGCAAGGTGCTTCTCTGTGCCTCTCTGCTGGGGAGGTGGTTGGTGGCTGAGCTCTCTTTCTGTCCATGGAGGGGAGCACTATGTCAGACCTGCTGTTATTTGTAGTCAAAGGTTTCTTTATGCTCTTAGTACAGTGCAAAAGAACCTTCTCATAAATGTGTGTGCATTTTTATAGCAGTCCTCCTTTTGATGCATGTAAGGAGCTTCACACTTGGAAGGGCTTGGGTTCAGTTTAAGCCTGAAAGCAGATCTTGCACTACTCTAGCTGGACTGGGACTGAATCATCTCTCAGAAGAGCCTCTCACCATCTTGACTGAAGCTTTATGTGCATATGAACTATCTGTAGGCACTGCAGGTCAGCAGAGAAGTACTAACCTGTTAGTAGTCTAGTTACTGTAGATGCTTGTAAAGGCTGAGATCAGAGAGCTTGCCTGGGGTAAGGCTGCTTCAATGCACAGGAGTAGGCAGGACTCCTTCTCAGGCACAGGCTTATTAGTGGTGCAATCTAATGATGCTGGGATGTTGCAGGGGCTTTGTCTCATCCCAAATATATGAATCAAGTTGACAGTAAGATCTCTCTTGGGAGCTGAATCTGACAGAATAAAAGGTGTATACAAACCTCCCAACCACCATCAGGCACACAAACATCCCAAAATGATTCCTACCACCGCGTGATGGCCTTGGTAAACATGCTCCACTTTATTGTTACTTATTTATAATGACAGATTGATTTTAGCAGGATGTTTTTAGCTTGTTAAAACTGCTTCAGTTGGTCTGCAGCTAGCAGTGGTATTTGGACAGTGATCTGCTGGAGAGGCAGCGCTCTTTGGTGTAGGACTCCATGCATGGCCGTGCTGAGCTCATTAAGATATCTTAGCTTCGCAGAAGGGATCAGGAGCTGAGAGCTCTGGCAGTAAAAACAAATGCAGCATGGCATGGAAATGCCTTAACATCTCCTGGTGCACTGTGGCATTGAGTTTGCAGGGAAACAAACAAAGGAGATGTAATAAAGTGGGCTGGCACCAGCCCAGCTGCTCTCAGCAAACTGTACTGGCTTTCCCAGGGGTCAGGGTTGGGTCCATTAATGCTCCCCTAAAGGAATGGCAGTGCAGGAGCTTGGGTGTTGGCAGGAGTGAGTTAAATAAAAGTGAGGAATGCCTGCCTGCTGTGCAGGACCCCACACTGGTGGCTTGCTGAGAGATGCTTTACAGAACCAGAAGGGCAGAGGCAGCGTGGGTGAGGTTTCTGGTAGCTGCTAGAACATCCCCCAGCCACCCTCAGCACAGCCACTCACTGCTGTCACTGCAGTGCTTGCTGTGGTGCCGCTCCTGGGCACTGGTGGCTACCCAGGCAGCTGAAAGGAGCCTCTCTGCGTGTCTCTTGCTCAGTGCTGAGTATGTGGCTCACTAATACAGTGTGCAACCGTAGCCATACGTGGGCAGGTGTCTCAGAGGCCTCTGTCTCGTATTTTGCCAGACAAATGTGATGGTTTCTGGGCAAATCACGAGTGTGGCTTGAGCAAACTCGGGATTTCTCCCCAGTCCACAAGGCAGCCTCTGCAGCCACCTGCCTGTGGGCACTGCATCCTCCACAGCAGCTCTGACCACCACTGGCTTTGTCTTAGCTGGTGGGGGAAAAAATTTACATATATTAAGAGTCTGCTTCCCGCCTGGGCTTGATGAATCCCTGGTCTGAAGAGCTCAAGGGCTCCGTTCAGTGGTTTTGAAGTTTAGTTTCTAAGTTCTCTACTGATAACTGTTGGGGTTTTTTGTTGGTTTGTTGGGGCTTTGTTCTTCTTTCCTTCCTCTTTCTCCTTCCAAAGGGACCTTAGCAAGGATGGGGTCAGGTTGATTGTGAAGTGCAGCCAATCCTGCAGCATCTTGTAAATATCCAACCAGCACATTTTGGTTTTACTTTAGTGGGCTAAGGTCAAAATGGCCTTTCTATTTGGATAAGCATTCCATCTTTATTGGTATCTACCACTCAGAAGGTGAGGAAGAACTTCTTCCTAACATCCAGTCTGAATCTACCCATTTCTAGTTTGGTTCTTCTATTCCCCCCAGTCCTATCCCTCCCAGACACCCTAAAAAGTCCCTCCCCAGCTTTCTTGTAGCCCCCTTCAGATACTGGAAGGCCACAATAAGGTCTCCTCAGAGCCTTCTCTTCTGCAGACTGAACAGCCCCCACTCTCTGTCTGTCCTCATAGGAGAGAAGCTCCATCGCTCTGATCATCATCATCATCATAAGCTCTCTGCTTATGCTGTCTTTGGGATTGTTCTCTCCCTTAGTTAAATCTCTTCAGTTTCCAAGCTGTCTTTTGAGATTAAAATGATATCCCTTGGATGAGTCTGAGCAGCAGCTTTTTCATGGTGCTGACTCAGTTGGCATTATTCCCCCAGTATTCATTGTCTCTTATTTACTTTATGTGTGCATCTCTTTAGATCTCATACTCCCTCAGGGCATACAAGATCACTAATCCAAGCCCTCTGTTTTAGCTCCCTGCTTCCTCATTCCTGCAGTTTGATGTGCAGTATAAATATCATTGTTGCTGGGGCACTAATGCACAATGTAGAGCCAATAAATAGTCCATTTGCTGAAGGCTAAGAGCCCATTCATTTTGTGCTGGAATATCACCTGTTACTTCTGCAAAGAATTTATCTTCTGAGGAGGTGATTCTGCAGTCTTTGCTGTGCCAGGCAAACCCTTGCAGTGTTCAGTTCTTCCATCTCTTTTGGCAAAAGCCAGACAGCCTCAGCTCACTGCCTGATTACCAGAGTGCCTTTGAATGCCAGGGCAACCCCAGGGCAATGCTTTGAGTGCTGGAAGTCAAGGTAAAACTTGACTCCATCTCTGGAGGAATTGCTGCTAATGCTGCCTGACCTACGAGGAGAAGCTGATGGAGCTGGGGTTCTTCAGGCTGGAGAAGAGGAGGCTGAGGAGAGACCTCATTGCTCTCTACAGCTCCCTGAAGGGTGGTTGGGGTTAGGAGGGGGCAGCCTCTTCTCTGTGATGGCAAGAGACAGGAGCAGAGGAAATGGTTCCAGGCTGTGCCAGGGGAGGTTCAGGCTGGATGCTTGGAGATCCTTCTTCACAGAGAGGGTGCTCAAACATTGGGATGGTCTGCCCAGGGCAGTGCTGGAGTCTCCATCCCTGGAGGGGTTTAGCAGCCTGTGGACCTGGAGCTTAGGGACATGGTTTAGTGTTGACCCTTCAGTGCTGGGTTGAATGTTGGACTTGGATATCTATGAGATCTCTTCCAATTGGAAGTTTTCTGTGTGATTGTGACTCCCTCTCAAGTGGAGGTAGCCTTGAGAGGAAGTGGAACAGGCTACATCCTCAGGTACAAGCCTGGGGGCACACAGACTTTGCCTTGTACTCAGCATAGCTGCTTTTAATGCTGCTTTATGTCCATCCATGTGCACTGCAGTCCTTAAGTTTGGCCTTTTGGGGGCTTATCTATTGTTTAAGGGTGAATTCACTACCCAAGAGTGCAGTTCCTCGTTTCAGTCTTGCAGTGCCTTGAATCTCAGCCATCTTTCTTCTTCCTTTTTTGTACTGAGAAGCACAAAAGCAAGAGAGTTCACTGCTTGCTGGTGTTTAAGTGGATGTCAGTGGTCATTGAATTTCGTAGTTATTCTGATATCTGTCAACTGGAAACTTTTTGCTGCTTTAACAGAATTGTCAGCCCATGGTTTAAGAGACAGCACAGACTGTAGTGGGCTCGGTTTCAGCCATGTCAGTAAAACAAGGAGTCACACAGTTAGAAATATTATTCTTTAATGAAGGATCTAGAGAAAGGTGGATTAGGTGTGGCCATAGCAGTATTAGCTTTGGGCAGAAGATTGCAACCCCCTTCACACCCTTCCCACAGACCTGTCAGTTTACAGTTTCTCACATGCTGAGGCCACTTGAAAAGGTTCAGGAATTGAGAGAATAATAATTCAAAACCCCAAGCATGGCTTTTGCCCCATCTCTAATGGGGGATTTCAGCCTCACCCTGGGAGAAATGTTGTCACAGGAACAGAAACTAAGAAAGGTAAAGAAGTGTAATAAAACAACCTTTGCTTGGTTAGTGACTGCAGATCCATCCCAAAAGGGACATGGTTAAGGTAAAAAATATTTGATGTTTTATTCTTTCCAGGATTGCCTCCACTCATAGAATGGCTTAGGTTGGAAGGGACTTTAATGATCATCTACTCCAACTCCACACTGAAGGAAAACGTTGGGTTTGTAGTTTGGTTGGGTTTCTGCTTGGGTTTGTTTGTTTGTTTTTTAACAGGGAAATGTTTGGGGGGTTTGTTTGGGGGGTTTTGTTTGTTTTTCTTTTCAAACAGTAAGGTGAAACACAGAATATCATCAGCTTTTGTGGTGAGTAGTTTGAGCCTTATTGGCTCTTGATAAATATCTATGAGAGGAGATCTACATACCTGAGAATAACCTGATGTCAATTAAAATGGTGCTGCAGCCTCTTTAGAGCTCTCTCTGCTAATAGATGTCACAGAGATCTCCTTGTGGACCATTTAAACCTCTTATGATGATTGGTTAAAGATGGACATCACTATGGCTTGTCACTAGTATCAGGTGATAGGAGGAGAGGAAGTGGCCTGAGATTGGGCCAGGGCAGGTTTAGGTTGGAGATGAGGTAAACGTTCTTTATGCCAAGAGTGATCAGATCCAAAGTGAACAGTAGTGGGTTTGAATGCTCTGAATAGAATCACAGAATCATCACAGGTCCAGAGAGGTTCTCCTTCCCCTTTACTCTGCCCTGGTGAAGCTGCATCTGCAGTATTGTGTCCAGTTCCTGGCCCCTCAGTTCAAGAGGAACAGGGAGCTACTAGAGAGAGTCCAGTGCAGAGCCACAAAGATGATCAAAGGAGTGGAACATCTTCCTTCTAAAGAGAGCCTGAGGGAGCTGAGGGCTCTGTAGCTTGGAGAGGAGGAGCCTGAGGGGGGACCTCATTCATGTTGATAAAGATGTGCAGGGTGAGTGCCCAGAGGATGGAACCAGGCTCTGCTGGGTGATGCCCAGTGACAGCACAAGGGGCAGTGGGGGAAGCTGAGGCACAGGAAGTTCCATGCCACATTGAGGGCATTTTTTTTCACTCTGATGGCAATGGAAAACTGGAGCAGGCCCACCAGGGGGTTGTGGAGTCTCCATCTCTGGAGATATTCAAGACTTGTTTGGATGTGTTCCCGTGTGGTCTGCTCTAGGTGATCCTGCTCTGGCAGGGGGGTTGGACAGGATGATCTCTCAAGGTCCCTTTCCAGCCCCTGATGTTCTGTGGAACTTACACCTAGCATGGGTGCATTCAGGGGTTTAGTGGGAGGGTATTTAAACCAGAAATTGCAAAAAGGTTGAGCTCTGAAATTTGCAGTAGTGGTTAAATGACTCAAACATGCTGACTCTGCCTTAGGCAGTTGACTGGAGATACCCTTTTATCCTTACTGACAAAACACTTCTATGGGCTCCCTTTGGCTTTTTGTTGTGGTTCTGAGGTGTGGATTCCATGTTTCCATGACAAAACTGAACACTTTTGCTGCGAGCTAAGGAAATGCAGGGGAGTTTTGTCAGGCTTTGGAACAGGCTGCCCAGGGAGGTGGTGGAGTCCCCATCCCCGGAGGTGTTCAAGGAGCTGTAGAGGTGGTGCTTCAGGATATGGTTTGATGGTCATGGGAGTTGGGTTATGGTTGGACTGGATGACCTTAGAGGGCTGTCCCAACCAAACCAATCCTGTGATTCTCTATACAGACACAGAAAAACTGCCCCTTGTTGCTGTAGCTTATTCTGAGTAAGGTTCTTAATGGTACCACAAGTGAAGTATTTAGTGAGCGTTGTGGGTAGGGAAACAAAAGCTGCTTTGAATAGTGTCTTAATGTAGTTCTGGCTGAACACCAGCCTGAAAGCATGGTGTGAAACCTGAGGTGTTGCTGTAGGGGGTGGTTAGAGGAGCTGAGCTACCACTCGGGTTAAAATAGCTTCTGGGCTGGAATCAGCAAGCTATCAGCTTTGAGAGGGGCTCTGTCTCTGGGTGGCCAGTTAATTTGCAAGTAAGTCACAATCAATTATTTGAATAAATTCAGTATTTAGGGATTGCAAAGGGGAGAATAGTTGATTGCACATGCTGATAGCCTGAGTCAGCAGCAGAGCTACCCAGAGAGCACTGAACTCTATGAACCAAGGCGAGGAAACGCAGCAGTGAAAATGTGCACTTGGCAAGACGGATGAGGGCTGTTTCCATCCCCTTTGCAGGGTTGCAAGCAGAGCTACTCCTCAGGGCAAGTCTGGGCTTCTTCCTTGCAAATTCAATAACCAGAATTAGTAAAACATTTGGCCAATGCTTTTCCAGTAAGTGCTTTTATTTCACGCCTCGAGTTCAAAGTCACAAGGATGTTATAGCTTTATAAAAGGGCCTGGGAAACGAGGTGCAAAATGTTCTGAACGCTTCCAGGACAAGCACAGAGTCTGCTGAGCGGCAGAAGTCACAGGCAGAAGTAGAGTCCAGGGTGGTTTCGTGTTTGGCAGGTGTCTATCCCATCTAGATTTGTTTAGAGGTTTCCATAAACATGTTTGGTTCCTTCCTCTGGGTTTCAAAGCTGCCCTGATTCTGGGTCAGCAGTTTGTTGGATGATGGCTCTGCAGCGGCTGCCAAGTCCCTGTCACGCTGATGACAAAATGATATGATAATTAAGCCATCGATCAGATTAGGAATTCAGTCACAATTTACTGAACTTCATTCACTAATATCCCAGCCCAAAGTATTTCTTTCGTCTCCTGTAATCATTATGTCCTTCAAGATTCATGTGACAGCTTCTGGGATGCAGGGTCGTTAAAAATGACAGCTAAGAACTGCTGCTTTAATGAGATGCTTGGAAAGCAGTTGCAGTTTGCAACAGGTAGGAAGGAAATTCATCTGCCTACTAACCTGGACAACTTCTTGCTCTCTGTATCAGGCAAGAGGAATCTCAGGAAGATACTCTCAGAAGGAGAGATTGGCCATTGGGATGTGCTGCCCAGGGAGGTACCTGCACCTTGAGTCCTGTGTCCAGTTCTGGGCCCCTCAGTTTAAGAAGGACATTGAGAGACTTGAATGTGTCCAGAGAAGGGCAACAAGGCTGGGGAGAGGCCTTGAGCACAGCCCTGTGAGGAGAGGCTGAGGGAGCTGGGGTTGCTTAGCCTGGAGAAGAGAAGGATTAGGGGTGACCTCATTGCCCTCTACAACTACCCAAAAGGTGGTTGTAGCCAGGTGGGGGTTGGTCTCTTCTCCCAGGCAACCAGCACCAGAACAAGGGGACACAGTCTCAAGCTGTGCCAGGGGAGGTTTAGACTCGAGGTGAGGAAAAAGTTCTTCACTGAGCGAGTCGTTTGTCATTGGGATGTGCTGCCCAGGGAGGTGGTGGAGTCACCGTCCCTGGAGGTGTTTAGGAGGAGCCTGGATGAGGCACTTGGTGCCATGGTTTAGTTGATGGGATGGTGTTGGGTGATAGATTGGACTTGATGATCTTGAAGGTCTTTTCCAACCTGATTAATTCTGTATTCTCTCTCACCAGGAGGTGAGCTGTGTGGCACATTGTGCAAATTATACTGAAAAGGTTGAAAAAAGCTTTTTTGGGGGTGTTTCATGATGCACCATTGGTTGCCATGGAGAATGAAGGTAAAGAGTGGGTTTTGCAGCCAGGCTGGATGTGGCTCTGAGCAACCTGATCTAGTGTGAGGTGTCCCTGTCCGTGGCAGGGGGTTTGGAACTGGATGATCCTTGAGGTCCCTTCCAACCCTGACAGTTCTGTGATTCCATGATTAATGTTTATGACTTAATGATAATGGTTATTAGTGGTGCCTGCAAATGGCTAATGAGGCAGGAGACGCTCCCTTAAACTTCCCTAAGCTTTTCAGAAAGTCTTCTATTTATGAGCTGGCAGATAGGGATGCATGCATTGATTTGATTGGATTTTTCTTTCACTGATCACAGCAGCATAAAACTATTAAAAGCAACTGCTGCAATGTTTGTGGTGGCCTGCAGGCAAACTGATTGGACAAGATGTGAGGCTCATGCCATAGTGACTTGCCAGAGGAGAACGTGAAGATGAGTTCTCAGCTTGAAACCCACACAAGGAAAGGATGTGATGGTGGATTAGAGGTTAGGCATGGAAAGGGAAGAGGTGAGCAGAGCTTTGGTGGTGTCCCTTTAATCTGACTGCAGGACTCTTTGTGTTTGGCTGAGGATTAGGTATGTTAGAGCAGCGCTGTGCAGAGCGGATTGAATTGGCTCCCTGCTACAGCTGGGTATTTATCTGAGCTGCCTCTTACAAGTGACAGTAAAGGGCTTGAGCGTTCCAGACTCAGACAGCGGTGCACTTCCACCTGTGCTTCTCAGGGTGACTGAAGCTATAAAAACATATTTCAGAAAGCAAGCAAGAAGATTGTGGTAATTTATGGCATTGCTCAGTGATCATAACAACTCTGAGCTCTCTTTAAAGCCGTCTCTAAAAACCTTAGATATGTTCAATTCGAGATAAAGTTTTGCTGTTTGCTTACCTTTTCAGCTGTATTTCTCCCACTAAAGCCTCTTAGGTGTCATTTTCAGCTTTCTCCCATGAAGTGTCACAAATAAAGTTGAAGACTTAATCTGCAAATCCCTTTGTCAGGTCCTGGAATTAAAAAAGCTGAGCAGAAGGTAGTTAGTGCTGTTTATCACAGCACACTTGGCAAGCCTGGGCCGGGTTGAGTTCGGTGCATTGGCAGCGTCTTGCTCTCCATTCTTTATCTTATAGGAAAGAACAAAAACCCCAAATGCAGCATAGAGCCTTGCTGCTTTTGGAAGATACTGGAGGTTGCTGCTGCATTTTTATTTGTATAATTAATTATTAAACCCAGAAACTGTGCAGGAGAAGACAGCACGCTGTGCCTTTGCTTCTGTGTAAAAATACCTTCTGCATCTTGCTTTTGTTTAACAAGTGTAATTTTCCCTTCAAAGTGATTTGATTCCTTTCCCAACCATGTCTGTCAGGAAATGATTACATCTACCTGGTCATTTCAAGCACTTACTGAGCATGCTAAATACACTCAATAAGCATTTCATTTAGCATTAATGGGATAATTAGTGCATGTGAAATCACTGATTTATGATAAAAGACACATTTACTAGGATCTGACAGTTGTTCAATTCATTACTCATGTTAGATAGCAATTAAACTTTACAAGGTTATTTTAAATTGATCAGTACAGAGGTGGTTGTGCCTTTTTTTTCCCCCTGTAGCAGCAGTTGCTATAATACATCATCCACAGCTCCATTGCCATGTTAACCAAACATTAATTTTAACTCCTGTCTAGACATTCAGCTCCTAATTATAGCTGCTCCTTGTTTATAACACATTGTAATAGAGAAGGCAGAGTTTTGTTATCAGGCGTAATGGTTGCTTCGGCCAAGAATGGGTTGTGGACTAAATTCTGTGGTGCTTATGGGTCTCATCATTTGGAAGCAAACTGCAGACAAAAGCTGTGTGATAGGATGGGAAATGCACCAGAACTGCTGTTTCCCTGAACAGCAGCACAGGCAGACACAAAGCCTGCTGGGTTTCCTGAAAGACACTTCTAGCCCTCCCAGCTTTCATATTCCCCTCCTCTCTGGAAGAGCCCTGGGGAGTTACTGCTTCCTTCTAAAGTTCCTCTTCTGTAATGTGTGCAGCCCCTGTCTGTCCCATGGAAAGTCAGGGGAAGTGAGCACTGAGTTTGATTTCAGGAGTTAGGGGCTGTTAGGTGAGAAGCTGACCTGCGTGTCCATCACCGCCTCTGAACACCAAGCTCTCAGCCTTCCCGGAGAGAAGAGCAATACAGCACTGGGAGGGGAATATTGAGCTCAGACAAGGGAAGCACAGGAGCAGTTGTGCAGCTCGGGTGGGCCTCCTGAGATGCATCTGTAACTGCTGCCTGGAGTTTGTGTCAGGGAGCTGCCCGTGGCTGTTGAACATCTCGAAGGGAACAGGCAGCTTTGGGCTCGCAGTCACCGCCGCCCGCCCCAGCAGATTCTTGCTCTTCACCCAACGGCAACAACAGTTGGTCCCCAGCAGCTGGGGAGACAAACATGAAACTCCTTCCCTTCTGGCTTACTGCTTGCTCTTTCTTTGCTTTCATGGGCTTAGTAGCTGGTGAATTCTACTGCTGCACAGCATTTTCCTCTCTCTTTCTTGAAAAGACAGTGAAAGCAAGGTATCAAAAGAACAGGATGCTGAAGTGGAAGGATGCTTCAGAGTCTAGGAAATAGAAAAAAGAAACCTGGCTTTGGGAGAGAGTTGAAAGAGGGGGAGAAATAATAAAAAATCAGTACAGGGTTAAGCTGGGGCTGTGGATTCAGAAAACTGCCATTTCCAAGCCTTTTAAGTCTGTTTCCTCCCAAATGTGCCTTCCCTCTACCAAGATAATTGCTCTTTGTTGGGGAGAGAGAAAGCAGGATTTGCAGGATTTGGTTGAGGAACCAAAACTATTTTGTGGGGAAAAATGGTGTGGGTAACCTATAGCTAGCTGGCAGCTCTGGGATCTGAAGGAAATCACTTTTATATACAGATTTTTTTTGAAGCTGGTATTATGACTAATTAAGAGCCAGGAGGTGAGGATACACATTGCTGAAGACTTGGGGAGAATAGGAAAATAATAGCAGGTACTTAACCATAATTGGCAGGGGGTTTAACATGTGTTTTGATTTGAAAAGGGGAAAACCCCCCAACAATAAATGCTATGGGGCAATAAATTGGAGGAAGATGCTCACACATCAGCCCGAAGTACGTGGAGAACACCACTGAGGCGCAGCATGCTTGTAAGAAGTGAATCTGGTAGAGCATCTGTCTGAAAAGGAGGGCTGGGAAGGAGAGTGATTGTCATCACAAAATTTGGATGTTGAGGTCAATTCCTTTGCTCACAATGCATTCACCAAAGCATGCAGGACTTGCTCCCTGCATACAGTTCGAACTGTGCAGCTGACCTTCCATATTGCTGTGCTTTGTCATAACACTTGGGTAGAATTTCCTGGTAGTCATCACAGAACCACAGAACCATTCAGGTTGGAAAAGAGCCTCAGGATCACCAAGTCCAACCCAGAACCCTACTCTACAAGGCTCACCCCTAAACCATAGCCCCAAGCACCACAGCCAAACCACCTTGAAACACAGCCAGGCTTGGGGACTCCACCACCTCCCTGGGCAGCACATTCCAATGCCTGACCACTCTTGCCATGACAAAATGTTTCCTCATGTCCAGTCTAAACCTCCCCAGTGGCAGCTTGAGGCCATTCCCTCTTGTTCTGTCACTAATTACCTGTGAGAAGAGACCAGCAGCAACCTCTCCACAACCTCCTTTCAGGTAGTTGTAGACAGCAATGAGGTCTCCCCTCAGCCTCCTCTTTTCCAAACTAGCCATCCCCAGCTCCTTCAGTTGCTTTTCATTAGATTTATTCTCCAGTCATGATGGTACCCAAAAGATTAAAATACAAAACCAGGCCCCTAAAAGGAAAATTCTCCTTTAGCTCTGTCCACTATGCTTGCAGTGATACTTACAGTGCAAATATTAGCAAAGCTTAAGCATCTTCTTGAAGCTATGAAATACTGCATGGCTGTGCTCTAGTGTGCTGTGGTATGGCAACTTTCTTCTATGATTAGCAGTTTTGTCTTCTAAAAGTTCCCAGGATTCAAAAATCTCTCTTGTCAAAGATAAACCAGCACAATGTGAGGCAGCAGTGTGGCCAAGAAGGCCACCAGCATCCTGGCATGGTTCAGCAATGTGTGGTCAGCAGGAGAGATGTGATTGTCCCCCTGTACTCAGCACTGGTGTGACCAATCCTTGAGTGCTGTGGGTTCAGTTTTTGGCTTCCATGCTATAAGAACAACGCTGAAGTGGTGGAGCAGATCCAGAGAAAGGCAATGAAGCAGGTGCAGGGTGTGGAGAACAGGGCTGGTGAGTAGCACCTGAGGGACCTGAGGTTGTTTAGTGTGGACAAGAGGAAGCTGAGGGGAGACCTCATTACTCTCTCCACCCCCCTGCAAGGAGGTTGCAGCGAGGTGGGGGTTGGTTTCGTCTCACAAGTAACAAACGATGGGACAAGATGAAGTGGCCTCAAGGTGCACCAAGGGAGGTTTAGGTTGGGTGTTAGGAAAAATGTCTTCCTTGAAAGGATTCTCCAGCCCTGGAAGAGGCTGCCCAGGGAAGTGGTTGAATCCTCATCCCTGGAGGTGTTTAAAAGATGTGTGAACATGGTGCACCTGGCTGTACAGAAGCCTTGGGGTGGGTTAATGGTCAGACCTGACCATCTTGAAGGTCTTTTCCAGCCTGAACCATTCTATGACTGTGGAGTCAGATGGTTTCTCACAACTTTATGTATTAGAAAATTCCATCTTTTCATGCCCCTGGAAACTGGAAAGAAGTATTGTGGAGAAGAACTCTAATCTCTTGTTCTGATTTATGTAAGTTATCAAATGTATCCGTTCTTCTTAAACTTCCAATTAAATAGATTCTCATTCATTGTTAACACTGTTCCATGGAGGGGAAAAGAAGAAATGAAATCCTATGGAATAAGAATAAAGATCTTTTCTAAAAGGCAGACTCTTAGTGCTGTTAGAACTGGCAAGTTGGATTTCATACAAGAGCCAGCGAGTGAAACATCCATTTTGAAACTAAAACTCCTCAGTGGTTTTGAAATGTGCCATCAACTTCCCCATCCCTCCTGGCTTAATCTTGTCAGTCCAGAAAGAAATTACAATTAAAATGTATCACAGGAAAAGCACTTAGAGAAGTTCTGGGGCTTTTCTTTCTTCCTGATACTGTGAGGCAGCCTAAATTCTGTAACCTTGTGTAATCCTAGTGCCAGCTCTTTTATTTGGTCCTTTTGTAATATTTAATGGAGCAAAAAATGCTTCGTGTTACTGGACAGTGAAAAGTACAGAACCATTGCCACACAATGAGATAAAGCACCTCAGGAATTGGAAGGGGTTTTTTTGGCAGTTCCTGCCCTCCTCGAGCTTGTGCCTCAGTTTCTCCCTGGTCTTAACTCCAGGCTGTGATTTTTCTTGGTTCTTTTTCTCCCCAGCGCTTTTTTGTTTGTTCTTTGCCTGAAACTCCTTTCAGTTATCAGACTAGAAGTTGGTGTCGTCAGCAATATATCATAGAATCAGAGAATTGTCAGGGTTGGAAGGGACTTCAAGGATCATCCAGCTCCAACCCCCTGCCATGGGCAGGGACACCTCACACTACAGCAGGTTGCTCACAGCCACATCCAGCCTGGCTGCAAAACCCTCCAGGGATGAGGCTTCCACCACCTCCCTGGGCAACCTGTGCCAGGCTCTCACCACCCTCGTGGGGAACAACTTCTTCCTAACATCCAGTCTGAATCTACCCATTTCTAGTTTTGTTCTTCTATTCCCCCCAGTCCTATCCCTCTCTGACACCCTGAAAAGTCCCTCCCCAGCTTTCTTGTAGCTCTCTTCAGGTACTGGAAGGCCACAATAAGGTCTTCTTAGGGCTTTCTCTTCTTCATGTATGCTTCTAAAGACCAAATATTTGCGGGGATTATGCTGTAGGAGATTAAAAATCAAGCTAAACCTGATGGTCCATGTCAGCATCCTAAGCCTGTGTGCTGATCTGGGACTAGATGTTCTTAATCTAAAGCCAAAAGTAGTGAGGAGGAGGTTTGATAAACTGAAATGAAAAGCCACAGCTGGGAAATCAGATTAAAAGGGGCAGGCCTGTGCTCTTGGGTTTGTTGCACGTTTTCAGCACTGTCAGTAACTCTACACACATAGCATGTTGCCATGGAATGAAGAGCACACAGCATGCCAGTGTGGAAGGCACCTCAAGGACCCAGCCTTTCTAGGTGATGGTGTAGTTGAAATGAGCTGGCCCAGTACTCTGGGCTAGCTGAATCTTAATTCTGTCCAATGTAGGGGACTCCACTGCTTCCCTTGGGTGATGATTCCAACATCCAGCTGAAATTTTTTCTTCTGGAGTCCATGGGGAATCTCCCCAGCAGTAACTTGACCCCATCAGCCCTTGTCTTTTCCATGAAACTCCTCGTGAAAAGGGATATAAACTCCAGCACAGGAGGTTCCACCTCAACATGAGGATGAAATTCTTGACTGTAAGGTTCATGGAGCCCTGGAGCAGGCTGCCCAGAGAGGTTGTGGAGTCTCCTCTGGAGACATTCAAGCCCTGTCTGGATGTGTTCCTGTGTGACCTGTGCTGGATTCTATAGCCTTGCTCTGGCAGGAGGGTTGGACTTGACCTCTGGAGGTCCGTTCCAACTCCTAACATGCTGTGAACCTGTGGGTCTCCATCCTCCTGGTAGCCATCCTTTATGTACTGGTTCCTGGTAATAAGGCCTCCCTTAAGCCTTCTCTCTTCTCAAGGCTGCACAAAGCCAGCTCTCAGCCTTTTCTCACATGGCAGCATTCCTTCCCTTCATTGCCTGTTCTGAGCTCACATCTTTTAGCTCAAATGTCTACAGAACTTTCTAAACATAAAATACTAGGGTGCTTTTTTTGTAGCTATAGCATGTGCCTGCTCTGCTGTAGGGACTTTGCAAGAATTAGGCTCTGAGAATTGCTTGGGTTGGTTGGTTTGTTTTTTATGACTGAAGTGTTGGTAAAATGTAAAAGGATCAGAATTCTGATTTTCTGTTGCTCAAGTCATTGAAGTGAAGTAAAAAAGTGCCCCAAAGTGTGTCTTTGCCAGAGGATTCCTCCCACAGTGTTATTTAACCTTATCTGTTTGTGTGTGTCCTACTGCCACTGCCTGTGTTGGTTCTTTCTTTCTTTCTTTCCTGTTTGTACACACAGAATCTGATTAGCACATCGGTAATTTGCAACCTAAGCTCCCGTGAGGAGCTGGCTTTTTCCTGCACTCCTTAGGCAGATTTCCCTGGTGTCAGTGTTCAAAGTACAATGAAGAAACTTCCTGTTTGATAAAGGGATTCTCCTCTATCATCAAGGCACCCTCCTTTCATAGTGAAGAAATGCAAAGGCCGAGGGGGGCTGGGGTTATTTAGTCTGGAGGAGAGAAGGCTGAGGGGAAACCTCATTGCTCTCTGCAGCTACCTGAAAGGAGGCGGGAGTGAGGCTGGGGTTGGTCTCTTCTGATGTCAGGACAAGAGGAGATGGGTTTGAGTTGTGCCAGGGCAGGGTTAAGTTGGACATGAGGAAAAACTTCTTTAGTGAGAGAGTAGTGAGGGCTTGGAACAGGCTGCCCAGGGAGGTGGTGGAGTCACTGCTCCTGGAGGTGTTCTAGGAGCTGTAGATGTGGTGCTTCAGGATATGGTTTAGTGGCCATGGGAGCTTGGGTTATGGTTGGGCTCAATCTTAAAGGTCTTTTCCAACCTTAGTGATTCTATGACTCCATGAGTCTATAATGTAATTAAAAAGAAAGTTGGCACAGAAATTGCTCTCTCACAAACGGGTGTCCTGCTTTCGGAAGTAATACCAGCTTGAAACAGGAGAAGTGGTTTTGCTTTCAGCACTGGACCACGCTGGGTCCTAGGATTGAAGTGGTGTTAGAGGCTTGCCTTGTGGAGCTTTACCTTCCCAGTCTTAGCACGTTTCTCTTTCTGACATTGTGTTAATGACTTCCTTATCTCTGGCTATGAAAGGAGAGCAGTGAGCAGAGCAGTAGCTCCAGACAGATGCTGTTGGCTTTGTCTCCTGCCAGAATTATGAGTTCTTCCTCTGCTTCTAGTAGGGACTGCCTGTAAACACTTGCTCAGGTATCCAGGATTCCTTCTTGAGTTGTGTGGAGGTTAACAATTCAAACTGGCAGGCAAATGCTCTGACTATTTCATGCTTGGCGTGCCGTGCCTCAGAGTGTCATGCCCAGCACAGGCTCCTCGGTGCAGCCTGATGTGAGGAGGGAGCAGGACGTTTACGTGGCTATCTTCTTGCCGGCTCGGGCTGCCAGGCACCCGCACTCCATCCACAGTCAAGACAGATGCCAGTCGCTTCAGAAGCGTAACTCCAGGCTTTAGATCTTACACGAGCAGCTCAGCTGCCACTCAAGCTGGCAGCTTGCGGCAGGCTCTGATGCTTTGCAGGGAAGCGTGCTCTGCCTGGCGGCGTGCGTGACGGATCAGGCTGTGCGGGGAGCGCTGGTGGCAGCTGCAGATGAGGTGTTTGGCGCTCGCTGGAGCGGGACTGTGAGGGGAGCAGTCCTCATTAGCTGGATCTCCTGACCGGCTGCTTCTGGAACGTGGTTTTTGACTCGAAGGGGTTTTCGGCACTGGCCCAATGAGCACCCGGTGTGTGGAATGGAGGCGGTGCCAGCAAGCGGAGCGAGGCTGCCCGCTGCCCCTGCCCAGGGATGCTGCGAAGGGCAGCGCCGGGAGCGGGGCAGACGGGAGGGGCATGCTCAGCCTCTGCTGCGGTCACCTGGGGTGGGGGTGTGGCGTTAGCGAGCAGAGCTGTGAGTGGAAGCATCTCCATCCCACACTGGAAGTGTTTAAGAAGAGCCTGGATGAGGCACTTGGTGCCATGGGTTAGTTGGTTAGATGGTGTTGGACTCGATGATCTCGAAGGTCTTTGCCAACCTGGTTAAATCTGTATTTTGCAAAGAGCCTGCCTGACCTCTTCCACCTGCTTCAGCTCCTCACTTCACTTTCTGCTGTCCTTTTAGCCAACAACAGACTTACCATCCTTTAACTCCAGCCAAGGTTTAATCCTGCCTCCCCCTTCACCCTGCCCTGCCAGGGTAATTTGCTGTGAATTGCCCAAAGGGACATTTGAAATCCATTTTCCTGAGCACGGCTTGGGCAGCCCAGCTGGGGGCAGGGGAAGAGGAATTGTGGTGGTTTGGTGAAAACCGGTGTTTCTGGGGGTACCCAAGGAACAAAAATGTAGTTGTCAACTGCAGCTTTTAATTGTAGCATTTTCCACCCCTGGCTCTTCCATTCATGCAGTGTGTTTGCTGTCTTTAATGCAGTAACTGTGAGCCAGTTTAAACCTTCGGAAAGGAATTGAAACTACTACATGGGAAAAAAAATTATGAAGAGTCATGCCATACCTCTTCAGCCCATAGGTCTCTGTAGGAAAAGATCTTTGTTAAATTAATAGTAGTTCTATTTTATTTGCTTTTTCTTTGGTGTGCGTATGAGGGCCAGTGGAGCAGGAATGGGATTTATGGAGAAATTGCTTTTACAGAAATGCTTTCAATATTTTTTTTTCAAGTGGAATAGTGCTCAGCTATGGATTTTTCAGCCCAGGAAATGTGTGTCAGTGGGAATTGTACTGGGTTCAGAGAAAACTTACTCTTCCAGAGCTTCTCGTGTCATAGTTTAAGTGCTTTCTCTGTGGGTTGTAGTCTTTAGTGGCTTTGCTAGACTTGTGTCACTTCCAGCTGTCATTTAGTAAAAGAGAAGGGACATTGATTTTAAAACAGGAAGATCCTGCCAGGGAGCAGATCCTGCCAGGGAGCAGATCCTGTCTGCTCCAGATCAAAGCCTCATGACAGGTTGGACTTGATGATCGCTGAGGTCTCTTCCAACCTTGGTGATTCTGTGACTGCATTCAAGAGGGAAGCTTTTCCAATGCAACCTTCTGGATTGCTGTTGCCAGAAGGATGTGGAGAGGAAAACAAAAGTACTTTAAAATTGATCCTCTGGAAAAGGGCACCCAGTGATTTGCTGTAACCAGTGGGACCTGAACAGAGACAATGTTGTGTAAAAGACATTATACACTCTGCAGCAACAGGTTGCAGCAGTCCCACCCTTGTTGATTCTATGGAAATGGAAAATGCTCACCCTTGAATGTACAATGGGATGGAGACAAAGTATAGCAGGTTCCACTGCCTCTTCTTTATTAGCTGTTGCCCACAGAGGCCTGGGAAAGCTTTAGTGCTGCTTGAAAATAATGCCTGCTAAAATGCCAAGTGGAGCAGGGACAACTGTGGCAGCAGTAGGAAGGCTCAAGCTGCTTTCAGAGTTTCACAGAACCACAGAATGGTTTGGGTTGGAAGGGACCTCTACAGGTCATCCAGTCCAACCCCTTCTGCAGTCAGCAGGGACATCCTCAACTAGATCAGGTTGCCCAGAGCCCTGCTGAGCCTCACCTTGAATATCATCAGGGGTGGGCCCCAACCACCAACCTGGGCAGCCTGTCCCAGTGTTCCACCACCCTCATGGTGCAGAAGTTGTTCCTCACATCCCGTTTGGAACATGGTGTGTTAGGAGCAGCCATCCATGGTCTATCCTATCCTATCCTATCCTATCCTATCCTATCCTATCCTATCCTAATGTAAAGTACACAGAATTTGTGATCCATGGTGGGGGAGAGCTTGGGGACAGGCAGAAATCTGAAGCAGGGGGTGAGGCCTGCAGTGATTTTGTTGTTTCTGGAAATTGCTTACATGGACCCTTCTGCACTGGGAGCAGGGGAGGGACAAGGCAGGGCGCCGCGTTAGTGCCGGCGGCGTCCCAGGTTGCTCAAGCGCCTGCCCAGCTGCTGCCAGTTGGCAAACTGGACTTGTGTTCGAGCAGCAGCCAAGAGATTATGGGATGAAATTGTTTTGCAAATGGTGCCTCTCCAAGTGATTTTAATAAGCCTTGCAACATCTGGCTGTGGTTTTGGCCTCAGAGCTCATGCATTTGCATGCCCTGGTCCCTCTGGAAATGGTTACACTCTGGGAGGGTGAACAGTGGACCCTGTGTAAGCACTGCATCCATGGCTCATGTTACTGCCTCTTGCTTGTCTGTAGCAGCCCAGAAAAGATGCTTTTGAAATCACTTAGGATCATGTTAATTTTCAGAGTTTCCTGGAACTGTCTCTATTTAATTGCCTGTGGTTGTTTATTTCCAGCCCCTTCCTAAGTTTCTTGCTGTTGTTGCCACCAGTTTTATTCCAGCAGAACATGGGGCACTGAAACCTTTCCCATGCAACCTGGGATGCCAAGCACTGTGTTATAGAGATATGACCTGAACCGTGGGCCCAGAGGTGTTCATCTGGTGTACTCTGAGCTCCAAAGCTACCAGTTCTGATGGAATTGAGATGTTTCTGTCAAAAAGATTTAGGGTATACATCCTGGTTTTCATGTTGAGTTAGCAGCTAAAGCTGAGTCTATATTTATTTATTTATTACTACATTTTGGAGGCGATTTTGTTATCTGTGTCACTATTAGGGATAGCAGCTGGAAGATGAGAGCAGAAGTAGTGATAATTGCCCAAGAATCAACGGAGACAGCAAAAAAAAGGAAGCAACAGAAATGTAGAGAACTAAATCTACAGAGACCAAATAGCCTTCTTTGAGAGGCTAGGTGAGCAGCAGTGGGTTTGAGTGCTGTGAATGCAATCACTGACATTTCTGTCTAGCTCAAAACAAAAATAATTGCAGGAATGTTAAACTTTTAAGCTTGACATAGTGATTTAATGAATAAAATCTGCAGGCTCTGCCTTAGGCGGTTGGCTGGAGGTACTCATTTGTCCTTAACAACAAAATACTTCTGTATGGGCTCTCCCTTTGGCTTTTTGGTGTGGTTCTGAGCTGTTTCTGTGGGAAAAACTGAATGCTGTTGCTGACAGCTAATGAGATGCAGAGGAGTTTGGTCAGGCGTTGGAGCAGGCTGCCTAGGGAAGTAGTGGAGTCACTATTGCTGGAGGTGTTCATAACCTATGCAGGCACCCATGGGGACATGGTTTAGTGCTCATGGAGAAAGCTTTGTCATTTCTGCAGGGGAGCCAGCTCCCACCAACACCCATAGGCTGCTGTGGTGGACACAGCACCATGAGCACAGCTCTTGTGCCCCATGAATGATCTGAGCTGACAGGTCTCTGTGTGGTGATCCACTTTGTGTGGCTTTGCCAGCAGAGTCTCTGCTAGCTCAGAAACCCTGGAGGAGTATTGCACCTTTGGAAAGGGCTTGGAGAGCCTGAGTGGGTGGGAATGGTTCACCTCGGGGTAGGTGTTGAGCCCTTCTGGAGTTTTGGTTGTTTCATTTGTTTGGGGTACTTTGGTGTTGGTGGTTTTGTGGTTAATTTTGATCTGTTGTGGTATGGGGTGTTGGTGGGGGTTGGGTTTTTTGTGGGCTGGTTTGTTTGTTCATGTTTTCCTTTGGAAATGGTACTTTTCCCCATTTCGAGCTTGGATCTGAACTAAGCTTTGTTGCAACTTCTTTTTGCAGTGACAGAAAACCAGACTCACGTAAGAGACAAAGTAAAAACAGTCCCTCCTCACAGGTGGGGGGTGACTAGATGGTCTCTGGAGGTCCCTTCCAGCCCCTTCCATTCTGTTACTTCCGTGCTGTGGAGCACTAATAGACACAGCACTCCTGTTAAGTGCTTGCAGTGTCACTGCATGCAGTGTGGAATACACTTCTTGTCCAGTACTGCGTTCACTGCATTGACTGTGGGCAGCCCCTGGAAGGCTGCACTCTCTTTCCTTTTGGAGTTTGAACCCTGGAGGTGTTCTTCTCTTGAGATGTAGTGCCTGACAGCCCTGTGGTGCTGGGTCAATATGCCTCCAGCTGCACCACAAATGGTCACCAGTAATGAAGTAAGAGAATAAAGTGGGCTGGCTGAGAGAGGCAGCAAAAGCAACCAGCTCACCTGTGCAACGTGGCTTCGTTTCAGCGGCAGCCGAGCGGTCAGGGAACAACTCAGTCACAGCCAAACCTGCACTTCTAGAAGGGGAGCAAGAAATGGATTTCATAGGAATTACACTGAGGGGAAAAGAGGGAATGGTTCTGGTAATGGCCCTAGAAGTGACTAAGCACCTAATGCTTGCTTTAGGAGTAATCCTGGAATAGGTCTTTCAAAAGCACACCAGATATGGGGGATGTAAACAACGTGAAAGTAGGGCATCTGAAGAGCACTTCTTGTAATGGCACATCCTGCATCAAATGCAGCTTCTGAATGTTTGTGTCTGCTCTGCCCTGCTGAGGCCACAGCTGGAATATTGTGTCCAGTTCTGGGCCTCTCAGGTCAACAAGGACTTCAGGGAACTGCTTGAGAGAGTCCAGCACAGAGCCACAGAGCTGCTGCAGGCAGTGCAACATCTCCCTGTGAGACCAGGCTGAGGCAGCTGGGGCTGGGAGCAGAGGAGCCTGAGGGCTGCCCTCAGTGCTGGGGATCAAGATGTGCAGGGCTGGAGCCAGGCTCTGCTCAGGGCTGTCCAAGGACAGCACAAGGGGCACTGGGGGCAAGCTGGAGCAGAGGAGGTGCCAGGGGAACAGGAGGGAAAACTTTTTTGCTGTGAGGGTGCTGAGCCCTGGAGCAGGCTGCCCAGAGAGGTTGTGGAGTCTCCTGCTCTGGAGCCTTTCCAACCCCCCCTGGATGTGTTCCTGTGTGCCCTGCCCTGGGTGACTCTGCTCTAGCAGGGGGGCTGGACTGGATGAGCTTTTGAAGTCCCTTCCAACCCCTAACACTGTGTGATTCTGTGTATCAGACCAAGGAATCATCTCTAATGTATTGTGTCACCTCCCTTTCTTGTTTCTGGTGGCACACTGAGGAGTTTTTACTACATTCTGCAGATCTTTAATTTAACCCCCTGACATGAGTGCCATGGAGTTGATGGGAAGTTTGCAGCTCATAGTTCTGTGATCTTTTACTAAGTTAAATCAGAGCTCATCAAGGGCTACAGAGAGTGATGTACAATGAGTGGGTTATACAGGGTTGGGTCTCTACTGCTGCCCTCACTCGTGGCTGGAGCTGTAAGGAGGCAGCTCACAGCTCGGTGGGATTTGAGGTGTGCCCAGACAGCAGGAGCTACAATGTGTGTGCTTTGCAGCTTGCTGTCATTGAGGTCAATGGTAAAGCGTTCCATTGGACCAGGATCAATTAGTCTTCAATTAGAACATGACCTTCATGCTCCTTCTCCCCTCAGCATTTCCCTATCACTTGAGTGCTGTTTGGCACCATCCTAACTCTAGCCTGAGTCATTTGTGTTTCTATGGATCTCTGTTACTGCTTTTAAATTGAACTGAATGTCTTCATTTGCTTTATGCCTATACCAGTGTGAATCTTTTACTTAATGCAAACCATTAGATGTCTTTCTCTCCCATCCACTAGCCATTATTTTAGCTTTTCATTTGGAAGCTATAGATTTGCTTCATTAGCCTTTGGGTTTGGCTGTAGCAATACTTTAAAAACAGAAAGCAAGGGGTCGTATGAAATGTACACAGGCAGCTACCCAGCTGTTAATCACATGAAATGTATTTATTACCTTCTGAGAAAGGCAGTGCACATTTCCATAAGCTCTTTCAGGGGGCTGGTTAATTGGTGTGTGAGCTTTCCTAATGTGCCAGATCACTTCAGCCCCAGCGCCGCTCGGCAATGTAAATTTTGTGTGCTGACTTGTAATCGTTAGTGGTTATTCCCCTGATGATCTTATTAGCCTTGAGTACAAATACTTCATATATATCCCACTGAAGAGCTGCAGGGCTGGGGAACTCCTTCAGCATGCATGGGTATCCAGAGATATTTTTAGCCTTTGGTTTCCTTCACAGGAGGTAAGAGGAAGCGACGCTGGCACTACAGAGCATCGCTGCACTAATCCTGCTGTTACGTGGCTGAGAACCGTTGCATTTTATAGGGTAGGCAGCGTCTCTTCTTGGACTGATAGTGGTGGGAAATGTCAGCATTTGGGTGTACAACCTCTCTGGGAAAGCTTATTTGCTTTATGGAGGTTTTTCCCCCAAAACTGTTAGGATGAGGCCTTGAGCAGCTGAGTGTAGTTGAGAGGTATCCCTGCCCATGGTGAGGAGGTTGGAGCAGATGAGCTCTGAGCTCCCTTCCAGCCTGAGCCATTGTAGGATTCCATGAAAATTATGTTAACAAGCCCAGTAAAATATACTGTACCATTTTCTATGCCAATTCTACCCAAATGTTGTCTCTCTGAAACCTTTAGACAGCAGCATGTGCTGAGCCTTTGCAGTGCAAGGCCTGAGTGTAGTCCAAGGACACTCTTCACTGATCTGTGGTGACAGACAGCATTGGGTTGTCCGGGGAGCTGGTTGGGGCCCCATCCCTGGAGGAGTTTAAGCCCAGACTGGATGAGGCTCTGGCCAGCCTGATCTAGTGTGGGGTGTCCCTGCCCATGGCAGGGGGGTTGGAACTAGATGATCCTTGTGGTCCCTTCCAACCCTGACTGATACTATGATACTATGCTATGATTGAATAACTCTGGATTATATAAAAATCAGAATCCCAGCAAGGTGGGAGCTGGAAGGGACCTCTGGGGACCATCCAGTCCAACCCCCCTTCTAAAGCAGGGTCACCCACAGCAGGTTGCCCAGGTGGGTTTGGAGCTTCTCCAGAGAAGGTGATTCCACCTCTCTGGGCAGCCTGCTCCAGGGCTCTGTCATCCTCAAAGGGAACAAATCTTTCCTCTTGTTCAGACAGAGCCTCCTAGGTTTCGGTTTGTGCCTCCTGCCTCTTGTCCTGTCACTGGCACTGCTGAAAAGTGTCTGGCCCCATCCTCCTGACACCTGTGTTTTAGGAAGTGATGAGCATTGGTTAGATCCCCGCTCAGCCTTCTCTTCTCCAGGCTACGCAGTGTGATTTTGCTGCTGCCGCTTCAATACAGAGAGACTGCAATTTGGGAACGGAGGTGTCCAGCTGATCTTTTGGCAGCACTTTGCTCTGCTTTGCTCTGTTTGCTCTGCAGTGTTCATCACTTCTGTCTTTTTGTGTGGTCTGTATGTTGCTTTGCTTTAGAGGCTTTCAGTCCTGGTATCCCAGGGTGTGCATGGACAGGGCCTCTGTGACTTGCTGGCATCCTGAGGGTACTTACAAATGTTCCCTCACTTTGGAGTGGAGAGGAAAGGTGAACATCCTTTGGCAATTGTGTCATCTTTTTGCCTGTTCTTGGAGCTAGGGTTGTGTTGCAGGGTGCTTGTAAACTTCAGGACAGCTGCTGACTGCTTGTGGCAGCCTACACAGATGGGCTTTGGGCTCTGCTTTTGTGTTGATGACACTGGTTGTGAGTTTTTTCCCCCTTTTTTTTTGGCTTGTTTGGGGTTTTTCCTGTGGAGTGATTTGAGTGTTTGGGGGTTTTATTCTTCCCTCAGTCCCCATGTTCTAGTTCACAAGGGTAAGGTTGGCTTCAACATAACCCAAGCACAGTGGTGATGATTCCAGCCTCAGGCAAGACGATTCTGAGTTTTCATTATCAAGGTAGAGATGGTTTTGTTTTTATTGCTCTATAATGGAGCAGGAAAATCACTAAATCTGTGACCAATTTGAACTTACCTGCTTCTAATGGGAGACAGGACAGAGGGAAGGAGCTGGGACCTCAGACAAGAGAAGAGCAGCAGGGATTTTGTTAAAAGCTTTAAGTCTAAGGTCACATCAGGCAAGCTGCAGTTTCTTGAGCTGTTTGCCAACCAGTTGCTTTTTCTCAGGGGTTCTGAGGATTTCTAGACACTGAAGCCTCCCAGCACACTTCAAAGTTTGGTAAACACTTCTTATCCTCTCTTTCTTCAGCTGAGGCACTGAGCCACCAGGGGGTTATGTGGTTTCTCCAGTGAAAATGAGAACAGTGGAACATTGCCTTTCTGATTTTGAGCCCTAAATGCATGGATGGTGTCTGTGTATGTGTCTGCATGGAGTCTTTAGGTGCCCAGGTAGTCCTAAAAAGATGCATTTGTATATTATTGGTATCCAGTTGTTTTGTATGGGTAAGCTGTTGTTTGGTTTTCTTTTCCTTTTCCCTTTTCCTTTTTTAACCTACTTAAAACTTTGCCTTTTCTCTAATATTGCCAAACACAATGAAACATTTGTAGCTGTCCTAATTCTGGCTCCTAAGCCATGCTAAAAATTCCTCCTCCAATTGACGGCTTTCTTTGCCAGATTATACTATTCCCAGCTGATTAGTTATCTTAACTGCAGGGTTTGTTGGGTTTTTGTGGTGGGTTTTTTTCCCTGAGAAGTGCAATTAGCAGAATTTGTTTCAAGCTACTCCTAGCAGTTTGCTGTGGAGTGTAATCTCTTTAATGTTCTTCTGAGTGATGAGTGTTATTTATGTATTTTTTTTGGGAAAAAAATCTGTTGCTGAGAGTATCTTTTCATCCCTTTCCTTTCTTTCTTCCTCCCCCAATGCCAAGAAATAGAACTTGAAGCTGTGAGTAAATCCAGGGCTAAGAAGAGCCCTGGCATTGAACTGTGTGGGATTCTGGTTGTGCTGCACTGGGCATTGTTAAAATAAAACTGCTTGTGAAAATAACACCAGCTGCAGAGGTAGCTGGAAGGAGAAGGGGGAAAACAGGAGGATTAGGAGCTTTCATCCACAGGAAGCACGGAGATGTGCTACAAGTGGCCTCAGGCTGCACAGTTAGGTGTTGGGAAGAAGGGCTGCATGAGCTCAGCTCCAGCCCTCCTCTGTCCTCTGGCAGGTGAGATATTGAGGGAAGAGTTGAGCTTCAGACTAGGTATTAATTGGGTATTAGAAGAGATATTAGGAAGAAATTCTTTACAGTGAGGGTGGGGAGACACTGGCACAGGTTGCCCAGGAAGGCTGTGGATGTGCCTTCCCTGGAGGTGTTCAAGGCCAGGCTGAATGAAGCCCTGAGCAACCTGGTCTGGTGGGAGGTGTCCCTGCCCATGACAGGGTGTTGGATCTTTAAGGTCCCTTCCAACCCAAACCATTCTATGATTCTATTTCTGTGCCTCTGAGCAGGGTGTGGGCTGGTTTAGAAGAGGTTTCACCTCCTACTTGAAACTAGAGGGAGTCTGAAATGCAGGTCGTGCCCTTTGGCAGCAGGGCCGTTTCATTGTCATTCATTAGAAAATGCAGAGACTGCAAGCTATAAAGCAGAAAGTGGTTGGTTTATACCTCTTTATTTATCAGCACTGATTGAAAAGGCAGACAGCAATCTCCCATGCAGGTTTTATAGAACTTTATAAAGATAAAACCCCCATAATACATCCTTCACTTAGGAGTGAAGTGAAATGGCAGCTGACGTTAGCTGAATGTCTGCTGAAGTGTGATTAAATTCTGGGAGGGGAGGGGCGAGGAGGAAGAGAAGTTACTGCAAGGAGCTCTTGGAAAGCATTAGAAATCAGTGCTGAAGACTATAGATGTGTCTGGTTTCTGTCATGGACACATCAGTGTGGTGGGAGGCAAGGCAGCAGATCTAAGCAGGAGGAAGAGGATGGAAGAGTGGAGAGAGTCCCAAACCCCACACTGGCAGCTGGGTTTGTTTGTAAAGGGATTTTTGGAAGTTGAACCAAAAACTGAATCACAGAATCACTATGGTTGGTAAAGACCTTCAAGATCATCAAGTCCAACCATTATCTAACCCTACCATGGCTACTGCTATCCCACGTCCTTGAGCACTGTATCCAGATGTTTGTTAAATACATCCAGGGAGGAAGAAGTGCTATAAAACCAAACCAAACCCCAAATACTTCCACGTGCCTTAAATACATCCCAGGAGTTTGGAAATGTGAGCCATGTACTACTGTGGAGAGAAAGATCATACAGTCATAGACTCCTGAAATGGCTCAGGTTGGAAGGGACCTCAGAGATGATCTGCTCCAACCTCCCCTCCATGCCCAGGGACACCTCTCAACTACACTCAGCTGCTCAAGGCCTCATCCAGACTGCAGCACCCCCAGGCAGGAGGCAGCCACAGCCTCCCTGGGCAGCCTGTGCCAGAGTCTCAGCAGCCTCCTGCTGAACAACTTCTTCCTCAGCTCCAGATGTGGCCAGGCTTCCTGTTGCTCAAGATTAGGAAGTTCTAAACGGGCTGCTTCTGTTCGCAGTGAATTGTTCTGGCTTCGTAGTTCATTCAAGCAGTGAGGAGGCTGAGATAGTTCACAGCTTCTTTGCCCAGTGCCATTGATTACTCTTTTAGCTGCACAGAAAACCTATAGTTTTTCATTTATTTTATAAAATGAACTGATAATAAAATTAAAGGCTCTGAATCTGTTGTTCTTGTGGACTTATCTCACCAGTCTCTTCTACAAATGTTTTGACTCTAAAGCTATTGCCGTGGACATTAAACAAGAAGCTGGACTGGATATTGAATAGACTTTAGTAGAATATTAAAGGTGTAGAGTAACAGTTCTGGTGCCCCCAGCATAGGAGGGGCATGGAACTGCTGGAGCAGGTGCAGAGCAGCCTACAAAGATGATCAGAGGGTTGGAGAACCTCCCCTGTTGGTCAGGCTGAGCGAGTTGGGGATGTTCAGCCTGGAGAAGTCTCCAAGGAGACCTTAGAGCAGCCTTCCAGTATCTGAATAGGGCTACAAGAAAGCTGGGAAGGGAATTCTAACAAAGGCTTGTGCTGATAGAATAAGGGGAGATGGCTTTGAGCTGGAAGAAGAAATTCTTGGCAGTGAGGGTGGTGAGACACTGAAACAGGTTGCTCAGGGAGGTTGTTGATTCCCTCTCACTAGAGGTGTTCAAGGCCAGGTTGGATGAGGCTTTGAGCAGCCTGGGCTGGTGGGAGGTGTCCCTGCCCCTGGCAGTGGGGTTGGAACTGGGTGATCTTTAAGGTCCCTTCCAACCTAAACCAGTCCCTGAACCCATGAAAAACGTCAGTCGTGCAGATGAGGCCATTCCTGGCTGTTTCAGACTTACCCATTAGTGGAAGGCAATCCAGCTCTGCAGCCTCAGGAAGCTACTACTTGAAGCTGTGTGGTTGTGTTCATACTGAAGTCCCAGGAAATTGCAGCCACTTTCTCTCTTTGTTTCCTTCTTTTCATCTCTTTTGTTTGCATTTAGACAGAAATAAAAGACTGAAGAGGTTTACATTGGACAGAGTTTAATTTGTATTGACATTTATATCTTACCTCTGAGGGTTAGAAATAAAATGGAACCAAATCGGGTCAGGCACATACAAATGAGAAGATATTGCTTAGAGCTGCATGAGCCACAGCAACACCTAAATCCAACTTAAACAGGAGTGAGCTGAGAACTCAGCCCAGCCTGTGAGACATGGCTGCAGAAATCTGTTCTTCTGCTGCTGAGTGTTTCCTGGAGGCACAAAACTCTGGGGTGGAGGGAAAGAATTGAGGATCTTAATAATCATCTTCTTGACAGTGTTTGTGTGGGAGAAAAATACCCATTTAGCTGGTAACTGGAGGTGAAAAGAACACAGGAACTACCGGTTTGCAGCAGCAGTGCTCCAGGTGTTGGTCATCCCACAGGGTTTAGCGATCACAGGGCTTTTACATTCCAGACTGAAGCCGCCTTTGGGTGATTAGAACTTGTCTGTAGGGCAGGAGTGCCACGGCAGTGACTCGCAAGGCCAAGCACTGAATTGTTTTCCCCTTCTAAGTTCTTTTGTTTTGTAAAGCAGATACTGATCCCAGCATTCCTTCACTGTGCCCCTACAGCCCAGCAATTCGTGGTCTACATTCACTACTCTCGCAAGCTTTTTGTTATGAACTTGCTTTGTGCTGAGTACAGAAACATTTTTTCCCCACAGTGTGTGGTTACCACGGGCCAAAAGGAGGATCAGCTGAATTTTCAGCTGCAGGGAGAAGCTCCAGATCTTGGCTCTCTGTGCTAACTATACATGTCTGCCCAGTCTCTTACTCCCAAGAACTTTGTGTTCATTTCAAGTGGGATGAGGGTTATTTACACATTAATACTCACCTGGCCCTTAGTGTTAATTAACCAAAGCTGCCTCTTGCATATTCTGAGTGGGGTGCTGCTGGTGTAAGAGTTATTTTGATCAGCCAGCTATCACAGTGCTTAGTTTTGACCAGGCAGCTATCACAGCGCTGCAGCACGGAGCAGGCAAGTTGTCTTGAGCCAAAAAAAGAGCAAGACCTCAGTCAAAGGAGATATTGTTGAAACCACCCTGTACATGCTGCCAATGAAATGGATGCTCTGAACATTATCTGCTGACCCCGGTGGCTGATAGTGTTTTAAGCTCGCTAATAAAAAGCAGGTTGTGATGATAGGAGTCCTTGGCCAGTGGGGAATTGCCTGACCCTGCTCTGCCTCCATGCATCAGCTGGGAAATGCACTGCTGGACACTTCTGAAGTGAGCTGTTTCGAGAGAGGAAAGGGGTGCTTGAAGAAAACCATTTAATGACTTGGTTTGCTTTAGTAGGATACATCTTGAATCTACTGCCTTGCACTGCAGCATTAATGACTCTGTAAGAAAACAATCTCTTTTTTTTAATGAGCACTTCTATCAATATAATTGAGAGCTAATCCAAACCCACACAGCTGTGCAGTCTCCTGTGCAGCCAGGGAAACAACCTCGACGTGAAGCCTCGCCATGTGCAAGCCGTCCTCCTCTCCCTTCCCTCTCTGATGTTTGAGCAGAGTAAAATGTGGCAGTCTGACAGATACCTTGTGGGAGCACTTAGTGCTGGAAATGGACTCTCTCTGCTGCAATAGTAAATTGTGGAGTTGCTGGCACAAAACACCCCAAACAGATTTGCATTGAAATTGTAACAGAGTGAGGGGAAAAATAATGTCACAATCAGGCAAGGGAACGGCAAAGGAAATCCCAGTGTACAGCAGGGCCTCGGTTCAGTCTCTACTTAGTCAGGAAGTTAGGAACTTAGTTTTCCGTCACACCCTGCCAGGAAATAAATGCATGAAAGTGTTCCTCTGAACCTCTTCAGCCTCATGGATAAAGCCTCTCCAGTGACAGCATGGACCAGTGTGAGGGCCTCAGAGAGGTCTTGATGGCTGCCACGTCTCCCAGAGCTCTTCCTGCTGTTGTCTCTTTCTCTCCACATAGTTTAGACTCTTCCTAGTTGTTCCTTACTCATTTGAAGCTTTGTTTGTTTTCATTGTTTGTTTTTCATCCGTGCTGGTATATATATTATTATTTTTCCTCTTTCCCTTTTACTTATCCTCTGGACCTTCACACAATCTCTGTCTCTGGTTCTCTCTATTTCTTCAGCTTTTATGAGTAATCTAAGTGCAGCCTGGCTTCCTTGAGACTGTGGGTGTGTTAGTGCAGCCACAGTGATTCTTTAGAATATGGAGAAAACAGTGTTTATTTTTGTCTCTGATCCTTAGAACCGCAGTTGGTTACATCTGCTCCCAACAGCCAGTGAAGTGCTAGGCTTTTATTGGTTTTTTCCCATTGCTGTGACATGGAATGAGTGCTCAGAACACAGTGCTTGGGCAGTTGAGTCAGTGAGTGGGGGGAGGGAGGTTTGACTCTGAAGGGTGCTTCGTGAGGATGAGCCTACTGGTGAGCAGCTTCTGCGTTAGCCTGGCTTGTGCAGGCAGAGTCTGCTTTGGCAGAAGAGCTTGGCCCTCCTGCCCTTGAGGACTCAGCTCTTGCACTCCCTCAATCCATGTGTTTTCTCCCAGTCTCCTTCATTCCCTTAGACAACTTCCTAGGCAGCTTGCAATTTCTGAGTGGGCTGAATTGTGCTTTTAATATCAGGGCTTTCTTAATAGTAAGGAAATAAACCCCACAGTTAAAAGGGGACCAGCCTGTAACAGTACTTTGTGTGATTTACATGAAAGGCTTTGCTCTTAACAGCAACGTTGATTTGTATAGCTCTTAGAACAATGCAAATCACAGAATGGTCTGGGTTGGAAGGGACCTCTGGAGGTCATTCAGTCCAACCCTCTCTGCAGTCAGCAGGGACATCCTCAACTAGATCAGGCTGCCCAGGGCCCTGTGGAGCCTCACCTTGAATACCTCCAGGGAAGGAGCCTCAACCACCTCCCTGGGCAACCTGGTGCAGTGTTCCACCACCCTCATGGCAAAGAACCTGTGCCTAATAATTAAAAGCATGTCACTGAAGTGTAGAAGGATGTTTCCATTCACTTGAGAGTCAATTTAAATTACAAATGAAATAAGGAGAAAGTGCCCTAAACCCTGATGTGTGCATGTCTGTACCACAGCAAACAGATAACAATTAGCAGTAAGTGATTTGCCTCAGCCTAGCTTTGAATAGCACAGGACACAAAGCTCAGCACACAGCAAATAAGCTTAGAGTGACTGCAGAGAAGGCAGAGAAGTTAATCTTCCCTCCAGGGCAATCCTGTTCCAGGTGATATATTTACAGTGGATTTTGCCACCTTGTGCTTTTAACTCTCCCAAGCGATGGGTTTCCCCCTTGGCTTCTTTGTTTTTCTTTAGGATATTCTTTGACAAATAATCTGTTTAGCAAAGCTTAGCTATCCCTTGGAAGCTTGTGTCTTGCTCTTTCCAAATGGATCAATTAGGAGTGGTGGTCGTGGCAGGAGCATGCAGTGCTGGCTCATGATGCTGGGGAGGGGCATGGGAATTGCTGCAGCTGGAGACAGACAGCTGGCATACTCAGTGCACAGAAACTGTGGGGAAAGCCCCTGGCTGAGCCCAGCTCAGTGCAGCTGAATGGGAGGCTCCTAGAAGAGTGGTGTCTTGACAGCTGCGTGCAGATCAGATCGATACTGGCCTGACGGACGAGGGTCTAGTCAATGCTTATGAGTAGCTGAAGGGCAGGTGCCCAGAGGATGAGGCCAGGCTCTTCTCAGTGCTGCCCAGTGATAGCACAAGGGGCAATGGGCATCGACTGGAGCACAGGAAGCTCCATCTGAACATAAGGAAAAACTTCTTTCCTTTGAGGGTGACAGAGCTGCCCAGAGAGGTTGTGGAGTCTCCTGCTGTGGAGAGATTCCAAACCCCCATGGACACAGTCCTGTGCTACCTGCTTTAGGTCAGCCTCTGTTAGCAGGGGAGGGGTGGACTAGGTGTTCTGCAGAGGTCCCTTCCAGCCACCACCTTTCTGTGACCCTGTGATAGCTGAGGGGCTGTAATGTGTCAGGATGTCTCATTTGGGTTTTGTTTCATCCAATATGTACAAAGAACTGAAGTCATTTACTTATCAGAGATGCTTTAAATGTTTTTTTTTCTGTCAGCTTTGCCACTCTTAGTGCTGACATCATGGAGACCTTGTGGGGCTTCATGCAGCCTAGTTTACTGAGCAGCCTAAGTTACATTTTGTGGCAGAGAGTTTGAATGATAGGATTTGAATCTGTGAGTTATACACTTTAGCTGTTTCTGGTTCTTGGTTTTGATGATTTGGTTTGCTTCCTGAAATTAATAAACTGCCATTTGACATCATCCAGGAGGTAAATGTTTGAAGGCAGGAACTTATTCATTCTTCCCCCACCCCTACACTTTAGTTTGGCAGGAGCAGGACCACTGCAGGTCTGTATTTCTCTTCCTGATGAATATCTTTTCTGGCTGAGCTGGAAAGCTTCAGCCCAGACATCCTGCGCTGTTCTCATCACCAGTGCTTTGGGTAGGCTGGAAGAATTCAGCTCTGCTCTTGGAGCAAGGGGTTCAGCAGATCCACTCTTGTGCTCCACAGTAAGCCCAGACAAATAAGACACCCTGAGTGTGAGGCACACTGGTGTCTGTGTGTTTCTGTTAGGTAATCCAAGACAGGAATATGTGAGTCTTAACAACATGGTAACAGTGAAAACAGCCAAGAGCCTCAAAGGATTATTTTCTGCCAAGTCTGCCCTCAGAAGCAACTCATCCCATTATTTATATGCCTGATTTATTTGACAGATTTCTTTCACACTCCCTGTGGTGGTGGTGACCCTTGGCAAGCCAATTAAAATGTTGTGGGAAGCAAGAGTGTGTCCCCTTAAATTGCTGGCTGCCTCCCAGGGGGGCAGAGGCTGGGCAGTCAGCCCTGAGCTTTCCAATCAACAGCCCTCGATCGATCCACCTGGAATCAATGGGGAAGTGCTGTGCAAAAACATTAATGGCAAGGTTAGGTCTTCCCACTGAATGGTGAGAGTGGAAGAAACTTCCCAAAGGCAGAAAAGCAGAGAGTGGCTTTATACCTGCATGCATCTTAGTACAGAAGGTCTTACAAGAAGCTGACGTAGCCAACTGTGCAGCCAGGGCCAGGTCTTTTGCCAATCAGCAGGGCAGCTTTGAGCACCTTCTCAGCCCTGCAGAGGGTACCAAGGGTGTTGCTGGATGCCAGATACAGACTGCCTCGTGGAACCAGGAATTACTTGTGTGGATTTTGGTGATATTTGGCTTCCTTTCAGAACCCTGAGATGTGGCTCTAGCCTGGAAGCTGAATAAAGAGACTTAAAAAGTTAAAAGCAAAACCCTTGTGAAACTCCAGGAGCAAAGCTGGCAATGAGAAAAGTCCTGGCTCCTCTCCAGCATCTGTAGCCGTGCAGGAATCCGTGCAAACCATCCCTGACCTGAAAGTTGCAGATGTGAAAGCTTTTAATTTTGTTGAAGTGAATTGGCTGTAATTATCTTGTTGTTGATACCTAGGAGACATTGAATATTCACAGTGATTTACCATTTAATCAAGGGGAAAAACAACCCAACAACAAAAATACCCAACCTCACCAGGCAGGTTAAAATCACATGCCTGCAAAAGCAGCTCATCTTTACATCAGCAATTTGGTGTGTCAAATGGAACCCAGGAATGACAGCACTGTGTGAGGCTGTGTGTTGACAAGGCTTGTGTGCAGGTGCTTCTGAGGGCAGGAAGAGGCCAGGCAGGTTCCTTGCAAAATACAGATCTAACCAGGTTGGAAAAGATCTTCAAGGTCATCCAGTCCAACCAATCATCCAACACCATCTAATCAACTAAACCATGGCACCAAGTGCCTCATCCAGGCTCTTCCTAAACACCTCCAGGGATGGGGACTCCACCACCTCCCTGGACAGCACATTCCCATGGCCAATCTCTCTTGCTGGGAAGAACTTCTTCCTAACACCCAGCCTAAACCTCCCCTGGCACAGCTTGAGACTGTGTCCTCTTGTTCTGGTGCTGGGTGCCTGGGAGAAGAGACCAAGCCCCACCTGGCTACAACCTCCCTTCAGGTGGTTGTAGACAGCAAGAAGGTCTCCCCTGAGCCTCTTCTCCAGGCTAAGCAACCCCAGCTCCCTCAGCCTCTCCTCACAGGGCTGTGCTCCAGACCCCTCCCCAGCCTCGTTGCCCTTCTCTGGACACCTTCCAGCATCTCAACATCTTTCCTAACCTGAGGAGCCCAGAACTGGACACAGGACTCAAGGTGTGGCCTAACCAGTGCTGAGCACAGGGCACAATGACCTCCCTGCTCCTGCTGGCCATACTGTTCCTGATCCAGGCCAGGATGCCATTGGCTTTCTTGTCCACTTGCTTTGCAAGCAAGCACAAAGGCAAAAGGCACAGCTGTTCCCAGATGCCCATCATCCACAAAGATGAGTGTGAAAAATTAGTTTATGAAGAGTTGTAGCCCTTCTTAAGGCTGCTTGTTGTTGCCCAGAAAGTTTGCACCAGGCATTTGGAGGTGCTGGAGCAATGATGTTCAAAAGCCCCTTTCAGACTGATGAAGCTTATAATGAACTGGTCTGAAACCAGCATAACAAGAATGGAGTTTCCTTAAGACTAAGGTATGGGATGACCTCAAAGCAATCCAAAAGAAGACACTGAAGGCAGAATCTAAAGACAGTAAGGTTCTGCCAGCTTGTGCTGCTGATGCCTCGTTCTGGCTTCTTTACATGAACCAGAGACAGATTTGGACAAAGATCAGAACCTCAAGGTGTGCCCTGTGCAACCTGTGGTGATTGTAATGCTAAAGCCCACACCTCTAGGAGAACTGAAATGTAAATGCAGCACCAGCTTAATGTAATGGATTAGGTAGTGGCATAAGGAATTAGGTAGTTGATGGAGCATGTGCACAAAGATTTATTGTGATGTAAAGTCATATAACAAGTTAGATACAGTTCTTATCTGTGCTATGTGTTTGGGCCCCTTTGGGCTGGATTTGCAGACCCACAGTGAAGCAAGTATCATAGTGTAGTATCATAGTATCAGTCAGGGTTGGAAGGGACCACAAGGATCATCTAGCTCCAAGCCCGCTGCCATGGGCAGTATCTCCACTGTGTGTCAGTTAGCTTTGCACACAGGGAAAGGATCCCTTTTGGGGACTGCAGTGACGTTGGCAGGCAGGCATCCCACCCTTCTGCTCTTGTTTGGATGCCTTTGTTCCAAAGGAAAGGAGGCAAACACCAGTCACTGCTGTGCATGTTTGCATCAGCATGGATCATACCTCTGTGCATGGTGACACAGAGCATCTGCAGCACGTGTGGCAGCATTGTGGCCACACTGGTTTTTTACACTATAGGTTTGGTGCACATCTTGTTCTTTACATTTCTCCCTCCTTTACCAGGGGCTAGTCTAGGGCTAGTCTAGGTGTGCTCCATACTCTGCCTGGAGCTGCCCACTGGGAATAGTGTGGTGCTGGTGCTTGAAATGCTCTGGTGTTTGTGCTGTGTATATTCAGGTTATCCTTGGGGTTTCAGCTATAATTATTACACAGGGGGTGAAATTTAGCAAGGGAGGATGACTTTATCCTACTGAGCACACTTGTGTCAATATTCAGCCCGGAAGGCAAATTGTATTTGGGCTGCATAAAGAGGAGTGTGGACAGCAGGGCAAGAGAGGGGATTCTGCCCCTTGTCTCTTCTCTGCTGAGACCCTACCTCCAATCCTGCCTCCAGTTCTGGTGTCCCCAGAAGAAGGAGGACACAGAGCTGTTGGAGGGAGCCCAGAGGAAGCCACAAAGATGATCCAAGGTGATGGCTGATACCATAACGTGAACCCCTTGGAAGTTAGTGAAAGCAGATGTGCTTCAAGTTTGTCAGGTACCAAACCAGTTCTTTTTTAACTGGGTTATAGGAAAGAGGTGCCAGGTCTTTGAAGCCTGGTAAGCAAATTTAACCAGCCTGATGAGTGTAGTGAGTGCATACCATTAAGGGAAAGGTCTTCCAGAAGCAGCTCAGCACTGAAGACTTAACTGCTTGCATCATTAAAGAGCAAAGGTGTAGGCTGCTAAATCATCCTGGTGCTCCTGTAGGCACTGCTGCATAAGCTGCGGTGACTTTTGACAGCCCCCTGTCATTTCCCTCACCTTTATGTGTTGCTGGGAAGCTTTGATCTTTGTAGGGAGCTGACAAGTGATGAGCAGGTTTCTGGAGTCATGATCCATTACTGTGTGGTTTATCTTGTCAAGTGAGCAGCAGAGGAACCAAATACTCTCCTCAGCCAGGTGGATTTTGCAGGTAGGATTTGGTTACTGGAGCAAAGCTCTTCTGTGATTTATATTTCTTATTATTTGTTTTGCCTTGGCAGTTTCTTGAGTTCTTTTTCTCATTGGAGTGCTTTAAAATCAAAAGAAAGAGTCCAACCCAAGAGCAGGATGGTTTGAAATCTGATAAGGTACAGGGATGTTTCATAAGTGATGTGTGGCTGGCAGCGGTCTATGAATGCGTGTGCTCAGCTGCTGGGAGAGCTTGGAGCTTGCTGCAGGTTAGGGCATCCATTATTCGCCTCAGAACAGGTAACTGGTTAAGGTAGGACTTCAAAACTGATGTAGGGATATTGTCATTAGGGTAACTGATGTTTTCATTCACTGTCAGCCCGTGGGAGCTGCCATGTTCCATCTTCTAATACACAGAAGATTTCAGAGGCTGGCCAAGTGCTCCTTCGTCTGCAGTTTGTAAGATGCTTTCTGTTTTCTTAGGCTGGTGTTGAGAGTTTATTCAAACTCCTTAGATTTTACTGTGTAACTGAAAGTAGACTACTGTTAAAAATAAGCAATGGCAACTCTTGGGAACAGGTTTTATTGCTATTGCATGCCACTGAGTTGAGGAGGGGCAGCAGACACTAACTCACACGCAGGCAAACAGAGAGGTTCATAGTATCATAGTATCAGTCAGAGTTGGAAGGGACCACAAGGATCATCTAGTTCCAACCCCCCTGCCATGGGCAGGGACACCCCACACTAGATCAGGCTGGCCAGAGCCTCATCCAGCCTGGGCTTAAACACCTCCCGGGACGGGGCCCCGACCACCTCCCTGGGCAACCCATTCCAGGGCTTCACCACTCTCATGGGGAAGAACTTCCTCCTTACCTCCAGCCTGAATCTCCCCACCTCCAGCTTCATTCCATTCCCCCTAGTCCTATCACTACCTGAGATCCTGAGCAGTCCCTCCCCAGCCTTCTTGTAGCCCCCTTCAGATACTGGAAGGCCACAATGAGGTCACCTCGGAGCCTTCTCTTCCCCAGACTGAACAGCCCCAACTCCTTCAGTCTGTCCTCACAGGAGAGGTGCTCCAGCTCTCTGCTCATCCTCCTGGCCCTGCTCTGGACACCTTTCAGCACCTCCAGATCCCTCTTGTAATAGGGGCTCCAGAACTGGAGGCAGTACTCCAGGTGGGGTCTCAGCAGAGCTGAGCAGAGGGGGAGAATCACCTCCCTTGCCCTGCTGGCCACACTTCTCCTGCTGCAGCCCAGGTTCTGGTTGGCTTTCCGGGCTGCAAGTGCACACTGAGAGCTCCTGTTGAGCTTCTTATCCACCAGGTTCATTGAATGGAAAGCTGCTTCTCCCCCCAATAACATGCTGAAATCTCTTCTCCTGCACAGTTTTGTCTGTCCCCTTTTATGCCCTTCAAAGAGAACTATTTTGAGGCTTGAGGACTTTATTAATCAATGCAGCTCATCCAAATTCATTGAGTTACCCTGAAAAGCTCTGTCAAGACATGTGAATCCATGTGATCTCACTGGTTTCAATCAGGAAGGGAGAATCTAACTGCAAATAAAAACTGAAACTCCTGAGTCTTGCTAATTCTTCTCATAAGGATCGGGAGAGAAACCTGAATGTTCCTCTCCGTGGCCACTGGAAGCCAAAGAGGTAATGTGCTTCACAGGCAAAGGAGCAGAAGCTTTTGGTTATTTATTCTTGTTTGCTTTCACCCTTCCAGGTGTAATATTTTCCTACAGCTTAGCATATTTCTCCTTATTAAACTGCTCTTAAGAACATCCAGGCTGCTTGTACCACAGCATGGCCTTGGAAAATTCCAAGGGACATCATTAATTGGAATGCTTGGCAACAGCATTTCTCCCAACCAGGGTAAAAGTCAAGATAATCATTTTAACCTCATTTGTTTCAGCACTTTTGAGAGATGAAGCTGATTGTGAGAGCAGCTGGACCTTGAACTTCTCCCTCCTAAGACATTTTTGAGGATTTATTGTAGAAAACAAAAGGAATGGAAATATAAATCAGTTGTGTGCACAGCGGGCCTGAAAGCATTCACAGGTATCACACTTTATACCCTGGCTGCTTTCTTGGCAAGCCTATGCATCAGCCTATGCAGCTGATGCCTCCAAGCAAGCACACAGATCAAAATCAAACAACTTTGTAATCATTTGATTATTTACTGTGCCACGTGGAGGCTTCATTTAAAATGTAGGCTGCAATTAGGCTCTGTGTTTAGAGATGCTACGACGCTGCACTGACATTTCCTTGGAGGTTTGAAAATGGGTTAGTGTGGTGCTGTCCATTGTATGCCAGCATTAAATGTCTGCAAGTCCCAGGGCTCTCTATCAGTTTGACTGCTTTGGAATGACTTTCATTTTCTGAGATGCAATTAATGTTAAACTACTGATTGTCTTCTGCTGGGCTCCGAGCAGGATGTTGATGTGAGTCGGTGCGTCGCTCCTTTCATTCTTTCTGCTGTTGCTAGGCAGTAAATAAAATACAATATTCCATGGATTAAAGAGCAGTCTCCAGGAAAGAAGTTTAATCAAACTCCCCTTTTCCAGAATGTCTGGCATACTTCATCATCACCATCATAGAATCACCACAGAATGGCTCAGGCTGGAAGGGACCTTGGAGCTCATCTGCTCCAACCTCCCCACCATGCCCAGGGACACCTCTCAACTACACTCAGCTGCTCAAGGCCTCATCCAGCCTGGCCTGCAGCACCCCCAGGCAGGAGGCAGCCACAGCCTCCCTGGGCAGCCTGGGCCAGAGTCTCAGCAGCCTCCTGCTGAACAACTTCTTCCTCAGCTCCACTCTAAACCCTGCTCTGCCTCAGCTTCCAACCATTCCCCCTTGCCCTGTCTCTAGACCCCCTCAGGAAAAGTCTCTCTGCAGCCTTCCTGCAGGATCCCTTCAGGTCCTGGCAGGCAGCTGTAATTCCTCCAGTGCCAGTCCATAGGAGGTATATCATAGTCAGGCAGATTTCCCCTTCCCTCAAACACTGCTTCTCTTCCCTTTTACTGTCCACTCTGCAGTGCCACAATGGCCTGAGTTAAGATGTGGACACATTCAATAGTTTCTCCTTTTCCCCCCACCCTTCTTTTTGTTTTTATTCTTTATAGTTGATGCTGAACAAAATGGTTATCATTTTGTCCAAGGTGGAATAGTTCCTTGTCTCCAAAGCACTGCACCTGCAGGTTCACTTTATGGAAAGGCATTTTCAGAGGTGGACTGTAAAACTTAACAACTCTTTTGTTAGGTTTTTATATGGAAAACTCTTAAAAAGAAAAGGGGAAAAAAAAAAAAGTAAGTAAAGGAGCCCAAGAAGAGAGTTTGGCTTGGCTTTTTTTTTCTTCCATAGGCTTCATCCTGCCCTAAAACACTGACCTGCATTAAAATCAGAAAGATCCTCCCTTTCAGATCTTGCAGCCTGCCTCTCAACTGTTTTCTTCACAGTGTTTGGTGGCTTGCAGAAACTGGAGAGGGAGTCTTTTGAAATGTTCAAAAAGGAGAATATTAGAAGAGCACATTCCCTGCCCACAGCAGAATGGCTTCTGCATGGGAATGCTTTTGTGTGCTGCACTGAGGAATTTGCAGCGCTGAGGATTTACATCAGGTCTTCACCCCTTCACTGGCATCCACCCTGCCCGTGGTGGGGAGGTTGGAGTGGATCATCTCTGAGGTCCCTTCCAACCTGAGCCGTTCTGTGGTGATTCTATGATGATGAATTATTCCAGACATTCTGGAAGAGAGGAGTTTGGTTAAACTTCTTTCCTGCTCTTTAATCCATGGCATATTTTATTCTGTGGTTCTACATTGACTAAACAAAGGGCTGCAGGAGGTTTGTTTTGTTTCATTTTCATGTGTAAGCAATGCCAGACACGTTGAGTGATGTCTGTGAGCCATCAGCTGCTCGTACTGTGGTGATGGTGACTCAGTGAGCTCTTGAAGCTGAGCTCTTAAAAATGACCTTTAAATCAGGTAAGAGAAAAGGTGGCCCTAGGGTGACCCTGCTACCAAGGCTGTGGGACCTGAGCTGTCATAACTATATTTATAGTTATTGGTACCTGAATATAGGAAATGATTCACCTATTAAATCCATTAAGTCATTTTGCTGTGAGCTACTGGCTAGCAAGGCAGTGAAAAGTGTCTCTTCCCTTCCCTTAGTAATGCAAGTAAAAAGGAGTTTGCCAAAACCCAGTTTCTTTCTCTGTCCTTTGTCAGCATCTTTCTCTGGGCCCTTTTGGCCTTCCCAAAGTAGATCTTTCCATAGAACCCTGAGCTCCTCCAGTGGGAACTTTGTTCTCCTTTCTGGTGCTTACTGCCTTAGGTGTTTTAGGGCTTACAGCAAAATGCAGCAGAGAGAGTCTTTAGGAGCTTGGAAGTTTTGCAGACCCTCTTTTGTGTGACTGGCTTCTTGACTTTGACCGTGACTTTACCAAACGGCTTCAGAAATGATGTAAGCAAATTTTTTACCTGAGCTCACCACAGATGCTGCTGTTATTGCCTGGGAGAGAGCCATGCTATTCATGAGTACCCACCTGCCTACCTTGCAGAGCCAAACAGGACGCAGCCTTTCCTCTGCAGCTCCATAAGCTTCCTCACGAATCCACCGGACAACCCTTTCTGTTCAGAGCCAGAGACACCTCTGATTCTTCTGGGGCCTCCAATCCCCTTTTCAAAGCAAAGATTGGCCTAAATAGGGCCATTTCCACCGTATCTGCTGTTCCCAGTGCTGAACTTGTTCCTGCCTTTTCAGTAAAGCTCTGGGATGTAATGACTCAAAGTAGCTGCAGAGGAGGCTGACTGCATCCTTTCACGGAACAATGCCTCTCATCTCTGTTCATTAAAGAAAAGAGTTTGCTGAAAAGGAGGATCATAAAATAAAATGCTTATGCCTGATACCCTTTGCCAGATACCAATGAGCAAAGGAGAGCTTGCAGGAGGGGAAAAAAATGACTGGGTCTCTCAGTTGTTTCTACCTGCAGTTTGCCTTCTGGCCATGGGCAGAAGGATGCTGGTTGTTGGGTGGTTTGTGTCCTCCTGTGATGAAGTAGCTGAGAACTGCAGTTACGGACACAGTTCATGGCTAAGGCACAGTAAGGAGCTGTGGCAGAAAGGAGTGAACATCCCTCTTTAATTTCACAGGTTGGCAGATAGCACTGAGTTGGAAGGGACCATCAAGGGTCATCTTGTCCAATCTCCCTGACAATCATCAGGGACACCTCCAATTGGATCAGGTGGCCCAGGGCCACCTCAAGCCTGATCTTGAATGTCTCCAGGGATGGGGCCTTGACCACACCCCTGGGCAGCCTCTTTCAGTATTTCACCACCCTCCCTGTGCAGAGCATCCTCCTGATGGCCAACCTAACTCTGCCCTGCTCCAGCTCTGAACCATTGCCCCTTGTCTTATACCCACAGCCCCTTCTGGACAGTCCCTCCCCAGCCTGCCTGTAAGTCCCCTTCAGATGTTGAAATGCAGCTCTATGGTCTCCCTGGAGCCTTCTCTTCTCCAGGCTGAACAGCCCCAACTCTCTCAGCCTGTCCCCATAGCAGAGGTTCTCCAGTTCTCTGATCATCTTTGTGGCCTCCTCTGGACCTGCCCCATCAGGTCCATGTCTCTCTTGTGTTGGGGGCCCTAGGGCTGGATGCAGTGCTCCAGGTGAGACCTCACCAGAGCAGTGTCAGAATCAGATTTCTGCACATGCTGGCCACAAGGTTCAAACTGCTATGCCAAATGCAGGGCTGGGAAGACATCTCTGTGTGTTCAGTTTGTACCTGGGAAGCAGGTTCCTATAAACATGAGCTCTAGGTACTGTTGGTGACTAAGAGAAGGTCTTAGTTGGAGGGTGAATGTGTGAGGTGTCTTGCTGACAATGGCTGGCAAGTAGTCGAGGGCCGGAGGTGGAGGAGGGATCTGTACATTGAACTTGTTGCCAGGATGGTTCATCCTTGGGTCAAGGGCTTGCAGTTCAGCCCAGACCCATTGCAAAGCTGACTGGTCTGACTTGGCTGCAGCTTTTGCTGCCACAGCCCCATTACAGAGCACAGGATATAGAATACATAGAATAAACCAGGTTGGAAGAGACCTTCAAGATCATCGTGTCCAACCCATCAACCAATCCAACACCACCTAAACAACTAACCCATGGCACCAAGCACCCCATCAAGTCTCCTCCTGAACACCTCCAGTGATGGCGACTCCACCACCTCCCCAGGCAGCCCATTCCAATGTCAATCACTCTCTCTGTGTAGAACTTCTTCCTAACATCCAGCCTAAACCTCCCCTGGCGCAGCCTGAGACTGTGTCCTCTTGTTCTGGTGCTGGCTGCCTGGGAGAAGAGACCAACCTCTGCCTGTCTACAACCTCCCTTCAGGTAGTTGTAGAGAGCAAGAAGGTCTCCCCTGAGTCTCCTCTTCTCCAGGCTAAGCAACCCCAGCTCCCTCAGCCTCTCCTCACAGGGCTGTGTTCCAAACCCCTCACCAACTCC
Organism: Dryobates pubescens; assembly: GCF_014839835.1. Taxonomy (NCBI): domain Eukaryota; kingdom Metazoa; phylum Chordata; class Aves; order Piciformes; family Picidae; genus Dryobates; species Dryobates pubescens. The sequence goes on from NC_071613.1 coordinate 57,005,724, forward strand.
ATTGCCCTTCTCTGGACTCGTTCCAGCAAGTCAACATGCAACATATGCAGAAGGTCTTCTCATTTGCTGCTCTGTCTGGTGAGGGGGAGTCAGGAGCGCTGCTCCATCCTTGCTGCTCCTCTCCACGTTTTGCTCTTGCCAAGCGAGTTTGCAGGGCTCCTTAAAACAGCTTGTATATGCAAATGAACAAACAAGTGAATTATCAGGAGCTCTCCATCGGCTTGGGGAGGGAAAAAAGTCAAGTGTCTTATCTCTCCTGAAGACATATGCTACAACCAGATAAGCAGTTCATCTTCCCAGGTATGTTCCATTAAGGATATTACACAATCAGCTGGGATGTGTAAGACACATTGCAACTCTAATCTCCTCAGGCAAGTGGTATTCCATTATACTTACCATTTCAAAAAGAGAAATACCCTGAGCATTTAGAGTGCTTGCGTTCTTGGCAGCCAGGCTTGATGTGTGGAGCCTGATGAAGAGCATTCCAAGCAGGAAGGCAGGGGACAGGCAGATGAAAGATTGAAAAAATAATATTGTGTAAGGCCCAAAGTGAAACTGTTCCCCAGCCCTCAAAATGCTCTCCTGACGTCTCCTCTAACGCCTGGAAATCAGGTCAGGGGTGGAGAATGGGAGAGAATTTCCATCCATCTCTCTGCCTAGGTGTGTGTAGTTGTAATGCAAGGAGACAACTGCTGAACACTTTGCTTGCAAGGGCCCTTGCTGTTTCAGAAGCGCCTTCAATGGTCTACTTTGTCTTATGTAAGTGGTTTTGTGCATTGGATACTGCTCAGACAGACCAATCTTCCTGTTACTCTTCTAAGCCAATATGAGACATGTCAGAAGCCTCTGTCACAGCCCCTGCACGCTCTCTTGAAGAGATACTTGCTCAGCCACAGAAGATGGAGGGGATCGACAGAAATTCAGCCACAGACAGGTTCTCAATTTGGTAGGAGCCTCCTGCTTCTGTTGCTTTGACTTGGAAGGCCTCTAACAATATCTTTGGAGGGTTGTGGGAACATCTCTGCTTTGTATCTGTTCCTGGAAGAACTTGCAGCAGGGCTTAGAGCTGAGGTAGTTTATCTCCTTCCCGTATCAAAGCCTATTTTTAGCTGGTTATCTTCTTCAAGCTTTACAAGTACTGGCAGAAGTTCCTCTGTCTGTTATCTGAGCTAAGCTAAATACCAGGTAGCGTGTTTCAGTCTGTGAAATGTGTCCAGCATTGAAGGGAAAAGACATTGTTTGGCTACAGCCTTTCACTGGGAAGACTCATGGAAGCAAGGAGGTGCTTCCCAAATTTCCTCCCCCGCTCCATCCCTTTCTGAAGTGACCTTCTTCACCCAAACTGCAATTGAAGCTTGTCATTGAGAGCACAGGCACTCCATTCGTGCTCCTCCCTCTGAAATACAACACTGTCTTTACTACCCATATCCATGTTTGGCCAAGGCATAAGCATCTCAGAAGTTACTCATATTTACTAGACATTTTCTTACATTTGAGCATCTCCTGTCTTTAAAGGTCCTTTGTGTTTTGCATGGAGCATGTTCCATACACCCATGCAAATAATGACACATTTTCCCTCCCCATCCTCTCCATTTTGGCCCCCAGCACTGAACAGCTGTAATCTCTGGACTCAGTAGAATGATCCAACCCTACACTTCTTCTTTCTTCTTTTCCATGTAAGTGCAGCTAAAAAGATGAGGTGAGGCTAAGCAGATTCATGCAGTCATAGAATGGACTGGAAGGGCCCTTCAAGATCATCCAGTTCCAACACCTCTGCCATGGGCAGGGACACCTCCCACCGGCCCAGATTGTTCAAGGCTTCATCCAACCTGACCTTGAACACCTCCAGGGAGGAAGCATCCACAGCCTTCCTGGGCAAGCTGTGCCAGTGTCTCACCACCCTCACTGCAAAGAGTTTCTTCCTAATCTCCAGTCTCAGTCTCCCTTCTTCCAGCCCAAAGCCATCACCCCTTGTCCTATCACTACAAGCCCTTGTATAAAGTCTCTTCCCAGTTCTCCTGTAGCTCCCTTCAGGTACTGGAAGGTTGCTCTAAGACCTCCCCTGACCCTTCTCCAGGCTGAACAGCTCCAACTCTCCCAGCCTGTCCTCATAGATAGATCCCTATGTCCCCTCCTCTAACGCCTTCCTTTTCCTCCTTTCTGGTCATCTGAGCCAAGGTAAGTGTTTGCTTCCTGGTTCAGTAGCAGAGATATGAGATCCAGGGCAGGGCAGAAGCATTGTCTTGTGTGTCATCCCAGGGAAGGCCACCTGATAGAAATGGGTTCTTCATCAAATTGATTTTCCTTGACCTGTGTGTTAGGCAGATCCTGCCTGTGCACCATATATAAACAGTTAACTGCACAAGGACTTCAGTGTCTGCAGGCACTGAGAGAGGCTGGGATCTGTGCATAGGCTCCAGAGGATGTGTTTGGCCAAGCTGAGCTTTATGTACTCTTGAAATACCTGCTCTAATCCATTTGCAGAAGCACTACACATGTTAAGGCAAGCAGAGAAGTTAGTAAAGGTATGTCCTTCCTAATGGGAAGAAATCTTGTGCTTGAGCTGGGACTGGAAGCTGACATCTGAGGGGTGACATTCCCCTCCCTGCACCTTTCAGCTGTGTTGCACTCCCTCTATGTTATTCTCAGAGCAGTTCTAGGCTGATCAAGAAGAATCTGTCTTTTCACTGTATTTCTTTTCCCCCAGCTGGAGTACAAAGCTATTTGCAAATTGAAGGGTGTTGCAGACTGACTTTGCAGGGGTTTGTTGTTGGGTTGTTTTTCCCAACACAAAACCAAAGGGAAAGCAAAGCCCTAATGTGGTGAGCGGGGCTTATTCCTTAGCAGTGCTGCCTTCTGTTTCCCAGGCCAGGCTCCCAGTGGGTCCATGCACGTCCCTCACTGGTTAACTTTGCAATGAACTGCACATCTTCAAAGAGAAATGGCTTTGCAGCAGATAAGCAGTTAAGAGAGCATTAAGAACAGCCTCTGTGGCAACACTCCCCTTCTGGTGGCCTCTTGGGAAATGCTGCCTCCTTTTGCATTGCTTCTTACCTGCATTATGCAGGCAGGAAAAGTATTTATCTGGCCTTCCCCATAGCTGCTGCAGCCTAAATCAGGCCACTCACAGCTCCTTAGGTCATGCTGCACATTTCCTCCTGAATTGCAATTTTTGGGGAAAGTTTGAGACTCCCAGAGGATCAAATTAATTGGGGAGTGAACTCTGAATCAGTTTCTTGACCTTCCTACTCCCTTAGCCTTTGTTTCTTAGGTCCTCACTGAATAAATAGTTTGCAGCTATCCAAATGTCAGGAATCTCAAATAGGCAGCTCATAAATAATTACCCTGCCCTGCCAAGAGGAGCTGCACAAGGCCTGCTTCACTCTTTAGAGCAGTGTGGGAGGCCAGGAACGCTGGGCTTCAGGTTGGGATCTCCAGTCCCTCTCTATGAAGGAGTTTTGGTGGAAGAGTCTGTGGCATTAGGCTGGAGCTGAGGAAGAAGTTCTTCAGTACTGGGGTGCTGAGACTCTGGAACAGACTGCCCAGGGAGGCTGTGGATGCTCCTCCCTGGGGGTGCTGCAGGCCAGATTGGATGATCTGGTGGGAGGTGTCCCTGCCCATGGCAGGGGGATTGCAACTGGATGATCTTTAAGGTCCTTTCCAACCCAAAGCATTCTATGAGTCCATGATATATTTGGCGTTTAAGGTTTCCTTTCTGCAAGCTTTTGGTACTGACCTAAACCAGAGCCTTGTGGTACTGTTTGGTAGGGAGAGAAATCTAGCTGAGAGGTGTCCCTGCCCATGGTGGGGAGGTTGGAGTAAATGAGCTCTGAGGTCCCTTCCAACCTGAGCCATTGGATGAACTTGCAGGGTTGCTAATGCACCTGAAGAGATTTCCTGAAGGGTACAAAATGTCTGGGCCTAATACATGTGTAACCAGAAAGACACCAGTGCTGCTTAGTGTCACCAATGTTGATTTGTTCATCACCAAATTAGTTTGTGAGTTTGAGGTGGATTCTGGTGTGCCAGACTAGTGAGGGTTGGCTTGGTTTTGTTCCTTTCATCACAGACTTTAGGAGATACCCACAGCTGCTGCTGTAGATTTACTGAGCTTTGTTATTGTTTACTGTCACTTCAGGCCTAAATCTCTGGGCTTTAAGGATCAGAGGCTAACTTGCACACTAAATACTTCCCTTTGTTTCCATACTGCCTTAGCTAAACATCATTGATGTATGCCCTCAGCCTCCCACTCAGCATTTGAAGGTGCTGGAGGAGAATGAAGCTTGTTGTGGTTTCACCAGCAGCTGCTTCCTCCAGAAACAAGGGGCTGCTGTTGATAGCTGACACCGCACTACCCTGCCAAGGAACAGAGCCTCTAGCACCTTTGTAGGTGTGAAAATGGTGATCGGTTCAAAGCTGCTGCTCTCTAACCAGTTTCTGCTGCTATTGGGATGCAGGTATTTGGCTAATTAAAGGCAATAATGTGCATGTGTTACTGCTCAGTAATTTCAAACTGAGGTGTTAGCAGAGCTGCTTCCACGATGATTGCTGCTGCCACCGTTTCCACCCCCTGAACGAAATCACCTTCCCAGGGCCTGTCTCTCATTTTCATATTAATATCTTAACAGCCTCCTGAGGTGAAGGAAGGGATATTGTAGTTTCTTGCTCTACATAACCTGACACCAACAGCTTTCTCTTTCAGCTTCTCTTGCATAAAAATCAGGTGAATCTAATCCAGAATAAATACATTTACCAGCAAAGGCAGAGATGTGAGAAGGGTAACACATGCAGAGGCATTTACTCTGCGTGGGTTTTGCATAGATGTTAGGCAAGCAGAGGCTCTTCAACTTTCTGATGAGGCTTCTCAGGTTGATGAAATATATGCTGCTTTCAGGAGTAATGAGGAACAAATTTCTCCTTCCCTCCTTTCCTCTTTCAACAGCCATTTTAATGATATACAAAATCAGCAAGCCTTTAGAATAGGCCTTCCCCCCCCCCTTCTTCTTCTTTCAGGAGAAACAGAACATCCTAACCTAAAGAATTCTGTGGGAAATATTGCCAGGGGATATCAAATTTATTCTGCATTTTAATGAAACCACAAATGACTCAATTTAAAACTGGTATACCATAAACTCTGCTTCCTTCCTACATCTGTTCACAAACACAGAAGGATGTACACCTAGGGGAAACTCGGTTCCTCTTACAGGCAGGGAGGAAGAAGCTCTAACTAGGGATGCATACATTTTTTTGCTCATTCCCTGTGGGTAAACATCACAGCAGAAAACCTGGTGAAGTTTCCTTGCTCAGACAGGGAGCTGCTTGTCAGTCCTTGCTGTTAATGAGGTGTGGGGGAGACAGGAGCGTGGGGCTCTGTCTGTCCCTGTGGCGCCGCAGCTTGCACCCCGGCAGCGGAGCGCAGCAAACCACAGCACCCAAGCGTGAGGCTGGGGAAAGTCTTCTTCACCTGGGCAGAAAGTCTCCTGGGTTCTGTAGCAAGCAGCAACTCTGTCTCTAGAGAGGTATTCAGAAGACCAAACTGAAGCAAAGTTTGCAACTGAAGGACCTGGGAGTGCTGGTGGACAACAAGTTCTGCATGGGACAGCAATGTGCCCTGGGGGCCAAGAAGGCCAAGGGGCTCCTGGGGGGCTTTCAGAGAAGTGTGTCCAGCAGAGCCAGGGAGGTTCTCTCCCCCTCTGCTCTGCCCTGGTGAGGCCACAGCTAGATTATTTCATCCAGCTCTGGACTCCCCAGTTCAAGTGGGACAGGGATCTGCTGGAGAGAGACCAAGGAAGGGCTACAAGGATGCTGAAGGGACTGCAGCACTGCCTGGTGAGGAGAGGCTGAGAGCCCTGCGACTGGTTAGTCTGGAGAGAAGACTGAGAGGGGACCTGATCAATGCCTATCAATACCTGAGGGCTGGGGGTCAGGAGGCAGGGGACAGGCTCTGCTCAGTTGCACCCTGTGAGGGGACAAGGGGCAATGGATATAAACTCCAGCACAGGAGGTTCCACCTCAACATGAAGAGGAACTTCTTCACTGTGAGGGTCACAGAGCCCTGGAGCAGGCTGCCCAGAGAGGTTGTGGAGTCTCCTTCTCTGGAGCCTTTCCAGACCCATCCAGATGTGTTTCCTGTGTGAGCTGTGCTGGATTCTCTGGTCCTGCTCTGGCAGGGGGTTGGACTCTAAGATCAACAGAGGTCCCTTCCTACTCCTAACATCCTGTGAGCCTGTGACTAGGTTTAGGAATTAGCTGTAATTGAAATGGATGTGTGGAATTCTGAGGTCACCCAAACAGGCGTGTGGAGAAGTCGGAGCTGACACATGTGGGGGGATTATAAATGAACCCTTGGGTGATGCTTGTCTTGCCTTTGTCAAAACTGGATCCCCCAGCCCTGCTGAATGGCATTGTCTGCAGAGCTGTTTGTAAAAGAGCATTTGTGCTAATTGGCATCATCAGGCATCAGTGGTTACAGCTGACATCTTGGCTGTCATCCACTAAGTCACAGAGTGATAGATGCGTGGGTGGGCTGCTCAGTTTGTCTGAGATGAGTGGGATGTGCTTGGGGGAATCCTCCTTTGCCAAAATTTGGGTCCTAAATGCATCTCTGTTCTGATAGCAATCACTGACTGCAGTCATATTTGGTGAGCAGAAGGCAGGCTTTGGCCACTGTTCATTTTTTGGTTTCTTTGTGACTCTTTCAGTTCTCTTAATCTGGCTTTTTTCTCTAAACCATCCATCCATGGGACTTCAGAGAACCTCCAATCCTGCCTCCAGTTCTGGTGTCCCCAGCAGAAGGACACAGAGCTGCTGGAGTGAGTCCAGAGGAGGCCACAAAGATGCTCCAAGGGCTGGAGCAGCTCTGCTGTGAGCACAGGCTGAGGGAGCTGGGGGTGCTCAGCCTGGAGAGGAGAAGGCTCCAGGGGGACCTCAGAGCTGCCTGCCAGGACCTGAAGGGATCCTGCAGGAAGGCTGCAGAGGGACTTCTCCTGAGGGTGTCTGGAGACAGGCCAAGGGGGAATGGTTTGAAGCTGAGGCAGAGCAGGGTTAGAGTGGAGCTGAGGAAGAAGTTGTTCAGCAGGAGGGTGCTGAGACTCTGGCCCAGGCTGCCCAGGGAGGCTGTGGCTGCCTCCTGCCTGGGGGTGCTGCAGGCCAGGCTGGATGAGGCCCTGAGCAGCTGAGTGTAGTTGAGAGGTGTCCCTGGGCATGGTGGGGAGGCTGGAGGAGATGAGCTCTGAGCTCCCTTCCAGCCTGAGCCATTCTGGGATTCTCTTCTATGGTTCTATGGTAAGTTACAGCAAGAACTGCAAGTCTTTCTTTCAGGTTAAGCAGCTGGAGCAGTGTCAGCTGCAATGGAACCCTAGGGTCATGGCCACAGCTGGTGTTGCCTGTGTTCCATGTGGAAATATGCTGTGAGAAGCGTTAGATTTATGGCCACTGATTCAAAAGTGCTCTTTATTGTATTGTTAGGGGATTTCTTGGCTTTTCCTGACTGCAGATCAGCATTGCAGGTAGTGTATGGACTTGAGGTGCTGTCACTGGTTAGGATCCCTTCCAACCCAAGCCATTCTGAGATGGCAGGACATTGCACTGCAAAGGTGCTCCGTGACCCCAGGCACAAATGAAGCACACAGTGGGCTTTACATAGCAATCTGGAGGAATTCTTCACTTGAGGAATCCATCTTGAGCAGTCCTGAGCAGTTCCCAAGCTGCTCAAAGGAGTATGACTGTCTGAAGTGCAGAAGGAAGATTCAGACTTAAGAGAATGAGGGTGGACTTGAGTGCTTGCAGCATTCAGTCTGGAAGTTTCTTGTCTCCAGATCTATGGATGGACTCGGCTGGCCCGTGGAGATGCTGCCACATTTCTTGTTGCCTTAAGTAGCAGTAGAGAGATTAAGAATCTGCCATCTGAAGTGCTGTTCCACCATCAGCACAAGATGGTCTCCAGAAGGTGTTTTCCAAACATTTCCCTGCAGTGGGGATGCTGCAGTGACAGACACTCTCCTTCAGCCCTGTACATTGTTGTTTCCTTAGCACTTCCTCGTTTCTGTACTGAGTCACTCAGAAGTGGTCACAGGATTTTAACAGCTTGTCTTCTTCTCATGTGACACTGCTGCTTGAGGTGAAAGTTGTGCTCTCCTCCATCTCTAATTAATTGTGCCAGCAGCCATAACATTTTACTTAGTGATTCACACAGCTTCTATTTGGCATGAAGTAGAAGGGAGCTAGCTCTGGGGTATGAGCCGTTCAAAGAACAGAGCCTTGTATGTAATTCCCTTTAACACCATCTTAGGACCTATTTAAAGGTTCATTCTATCTTGTTTAGTGTTTTGTAGGGACCTTGGTGGCTGCTCTGCTCACGAGCTGACAGTTCAAAGATCAGCCACGGTGGTGAACTCCTGTTTCTTCCCTGTGCACTGCACATCTCGCACCCTGCAGGCTGGCTTTGCCGCTTGGTCTGATCCCTGCTCACCGCAGCACGATGACAGGGCCTGCCAAAAGAGTTAGGAGAGAACTAAGCTTCCTCTGTAAACCAGTTGTCACTCACTGGTTCTTTTGTCTCAGCTCTGGTGCATTTGTGTGCTGCAGTGCCCCCCGTTGTGCTCAAAATGCTCACCAAGGAAAATAAACATAAGGAAGAGAAAAGCCAACCAGGCTCTGCAGAGCAGCTCCTTGCTCTCTGTCTTGTACAGGGTAGTGACTCAAAGCACAGTGTCATGGTGGATATACCTCTGCCAGGGCTTGAAGAGAAAGGAGATGTTCCAGTTACAGAGGGATAAAGACCATAGGGTTAGAGTCTGCTTTCTCTAGTGGCAGCAGTCATACTTCATGGCACAGCACCTTAAATATTGAGGGTAATTACAGTGCTTGGTATTGTGTTTTGTGATGATCTCATATCTGAGACGTCTCTATCCAAGACCAGAGTGCATTTGGTATCATACTTTCCATGGCTGCAGCCTTTAACTCATCAAGACAGCTATAGTAGATAGGGTGAAGGCTGCTTGGTTCTAGTGGTTGATTAGCCAAGGCTGGATCTGTTTCATTTAAATATAAGATGAAGCAAGGGGAAGGGGGGAAAAATAGTATTAGATGATTTGATGTAGCTTCCTTAAATCTCTGTCTTCTGCCTAACATCATGTTAGTTCACTATCCAATAGGTTCAAAAAGCAGATGGTGTTGGTTCACTGTAGCTGCTAAAACAAATCATAGAATTGGCTAGGCTGGAAAAGACCTTTAAGGTCATTGAGTCCAACCCAAGCCAACACCACCAAGTCCCCTGCTAAATCACATTTTCAAGCACCATATCTTATAAGTACTTCCAGGGAATGATGATTCAATGACTTCCCCAGGCAGCCTGTCCCAGGGCTTGACATCCCTTTCAGGGAAGAATTTTTTTCCTCATGTCCAACTTCAGCCTCCCCTGGTGCAAGCTGAGGCCATTTCCTCTCATCCTGTCACTCACTACTTGGGAGAACAGACCGAGCCCCACTGTGCTGCTACCTCCTTTTGGGAGGTGTAGAGAGTGAGAAGATCTCCTCTCAGGCTCATTTGCTCCAGGCCACACAACTCCAGTTCCCCAGGCTACAGCTGGACAGAAGTGGAATAGCAATGCAGAGATTTTTGGCATCCTTCAAAGCTGAGCTCTCATTTTTGGTTCAAGGCAGGGCAATGCAAGTGATCAGGCAAAGCCTGGGAGAGTCTGGGCTGGGAGCTGGGAAACAACTCATCCCTCCCATCCGTGCACTTCAGTAGCAACCAAAGGGAAAAATCACTCTTCAGTTCCTGTGCCACTGATGCCTATATACACCAAAAAAAGTCATTGGAGAATAGTTACAACTCACCCCTGTGGCCATTACATGGATGCTTAGCATAAGATCAAAGTGCTATCACCATGCTCCTGCTTCTGATGCCCAGCACACTATCAGGAGTGATTTGCTGTTGATGTCAGAGAGCCTCTGGGTGACAACTGCCTCTCAGAGAGCAGCCTGCACAAAATGGCCTTCAGGAGCTGTCTGATTTGCAAATGTGTCATTCTCCAGGGCTTCCTAGGCAGTAGCCTCGGATGCTAAGCACAGGTTTGTCTGCCCAGGAGTGGCTGCAGGAGGTTCTGTGCATGGAGGTAGTTTTATTCACATTTTGCAACTCACTGATATAATTCTTCAAAGCAAATGCCTCAGACCTTCTTCATGTTTAAGATCTGTTGATTTCCCAAGAAATAGAAAAAGGCACACCCCCCACAACAGCAGCACAAGCACACAAACAAACAGTGCAGAGCATCAGAGACCGGGTGGGGATGGAAGAACATACCTGGTAGACATCCTTTCCTAGAAGCATAGAATGGCCTAGGCTCCACCTGGGCTCTGCACTGCTGAAGGGAAGTAACCATTTGTGTGCTCTGTCCCCCCAGAGCAGAACATGAGCATGGTTGGAGAGTTCTCTTTCCTTGTGAGCATCACTGAAATATTTGCTGAGGATTTGTCCTGTGCCTGTCACTGTTTAAGTGGCATTCAGACTATGCCCCTCATAATATGGTGGAACTTCTGGCCACCCCTGAAGTAGTCAGGCAGTTGGACTTGGTCATCATTGTAGACTCATTCCAACTAAACTATTCACTTTGACTCTGTCATTTCTCTCTTCACACTTAAAAACCACCCCAGAAAGAAAGAAGGCCAAAGATGTCCCTGCCCAGGGAGGTGGTGGAGTCCCCATCCCTGGAGGTGTCCCAAGAGGAGATTGGATGTGGCACTTGGTGCCATGGTCTAGTCGTGAGGTCTGTCGAGACAGGTTGGACTCGATGATCCTTGGGGTCTCTTCCAACCTTAGTGAGACTGTGAGACTGGGAAATAGCTGTAGATGTTCTCCAGCATTCCATTAGAATGGTTCAGGCTGGGAACTGAATTCTCCTCTCCTAGTACTGTTTTCTTACTCCTGAAAAGAAACTCCCTGACCCCTGGAGAAGACTTGGGTTCTTGAACTTGGTTTTGATAGAAACAGAGGTAAAAACCCCAAACTGGGGTTACACTGAGCAGAGACTTCCCTTGAAGACCCTATGAGAGCTGTTTGGAGGTACTTTTCCATGGCTGGCTGTGACAGGCAGACAGGCCAAGGTTTTGCCAGCAGGATGAGCAAAGCTTGTCCACTGTTACCTTGCCCTCTGTGCCTCCTGGCAGTGTGAACAGCAGAGGTGCTCTGTGTTCTCCTACAGCTGCTTCCTGATCTGAAACTCAGAACTGTCTTTGTCTTAAAGGTGTCTTGGTTTGGCCCATTTCTGTGTCCCTGCTGTCCCCATGTCCTGCAGGTGCCTCTGGAGTGAAGCTGTGTGGTTACTCCCTTTCTATCTCTTGGAGGAAGTTTCTTAAGCGTGGCTGAATCCAAAGGATTTAAATCAGCTGAGGCCATGCTAGCTATTAAACTGCTCTGCCAAATCAGCTCCTGAGCTTTACCATCCTCACTTACTGCTTCTTGACCCTTTTAAGAACAACAGTGAAGAAGAGATTGCTCTCTGGTGCATTCTCCTCCTCCAGCTAGGAGGAACCATGGAGGCTGGGAACACCAGGATCAGTCTTGCAGCTGGATGCCAGGACATCTGTGCTGTCAGTCCTGACCCTAAGATCAGGTCTCACTTCTCCTTATTTCCTAGTGAAAGAAGTTCAGTACTGAGCTTAACACTTCTCCCCAGAGTGTCAGCTCCTATTGTTCACTGAGAGTAGCTGTTAAAATGGAAAAAATGGGCTTGTGTTATGGGGGTTTTGTTATGAAGTGATTTTACAGCTAAATGTATTTATCCTTTAGCTCAACCTTGATCTCTGGTGAAGAAAGAAAGACAAAAAAAGCAAGCAAGAAAGAATGGAGTTAAGGAATCCTTTTACTTCTAAAAGCCCTCCATGATCTGTGTCCCTGCCTAGTGCTCTTGCTCTCACAATGCAGACATACACAAATAGAGATAAAAACACATGACTCAGTCGTGCTGCAGGCAGAATCAGAGAATCCCAGAATGGCTCAGGTTGGAAGGGATCTCAGAGCTCATCCCCTCCAACCTCCCCACCATGCCCAGGGACACCTCTCAACTACACTCAGCTGCTCAGGGCCTCATCCAGCCTGGCTTGCAACACCCCCAGGCAGGAGGCAGCCACAGCCTCCCTGGGCAGCCTGGGCCAGAGTCTCAGCACCCTCCTGCTGAACAACTTCTTCCTCAGCTCCACTCTAACCCTGCTCTGCCTCAGCTTCAAACCATTCCCCCTTGGCCTGTCTCCAAACACCCTCAGCAAAAGTCCCTCTGCAGCCTTCCTGCAGGATCCCTTCAGGTCCTGGCAGGCAGCTCTGAGGTCCCCCTGGAGCCTTCTCTCCAGGCTGCACAGCCCCAGCTCCCTCAGGCTGTGCTCACAGCAGAGGTCCTCCAGTCCTAGATCATCTCCGTGGCCTCCTCTGGACTCTCTCCAGCAGCTCTGTGTCCTTCTTGTGCTGGGGACACCAGAACTGTCTCCGGAACTGGAGGCAGTCTGCAGAACTGGAGGTGAGGTCTCAGCAGGGCAGAGCCAAGGGGCAGAGCCCAGCACACAGCTGCCTGCTGTCTCCTCTTCCTCAGTCTGAAGTACCTCCCTGTGCTTTTGCTGGCTGTCAGAGCATGTTGCTGTTGTGTCCAGGGGCAGGTGACCCTTTTGTCATAAAATAATGTCATTTACTAATTTATTGAGAGGATTTTTAAAAAATCTAATTAAATTGCATGTACTTAATCCTGTGGTAGGGGCAGATTGTGTTATACTTCTCTCCAACAATTGGAAGCCAGATCAGTTTCTATTTATGCTGAGTAAAATCCCTGTGCTATGATATCCTTGAGTCTTCCAAATGACTTGATTACTTCCTCTGGAGAAAACAAAAGGAGGAAGCAGCTTAGTGTTTCTTGATTTATTTTGAGTTAAAAAGCCAACTCATTTTTAGTTAGATTCGTGTATCCCTCATGTTATGGACAAGGACATCCAGCTGCTGGAGCAGGTCCAGAGAGTCCATGAAGATGGTAACAGGGATGGAGAAGTTCCCCCATGGGGACAGGCTGAGAGAGCTGAGGCTGTTCAGCATGGAGAAGAGGAGGCTCTGGGGAGACCTTAGAGCCATCTTCCAGTACCTGGATCTGGCTAATAGAAAGCTGGGGAGGGACATTCTACAGGGGATTGTTGTGATAGGATGAGAGGGAATGGACTGAAGGTAGAAGAGGGAAGATTTAGACTGGAGATTGGAAGAAATTCTTTCCAGTGGGGGTGGTGAGACACTGGAACAGGCTGCCCAGGAACGCTGTGGATGCCTGCTCCCTGGAGATGCCAGTTTGCATGGGTCCTTGAGCAGCCTGGTCTAGTGGAAGAAGTCCCAGCCCATGGTGGAGGGATTGGAACTAGATGATCTTCAAGGTCCCTTCCAATCTAAACCATTCTATGAGTCTATGAAAACACCTGAACCCTGTGAAAATTTAAGAGGTAAGGCTAGAAAAGGAAAACCAGAGGGCTTTTATGATGTAGTAAGAGAAAGCAGCTTCAAGGTCCCTTCCAACCCAAGGCATTCTAGGCTCTCAGTCTGCCTGCAGCACTGTAGCTTAAAGCAGTCTCACATACCTACACTGGACTATTTTTCAGGCCTGTATTTGTATTCAAATGCAGTGTGTTCCATGTTGAACTGCACACATGCAGATCTCAAAGGAAGCAAAGCATCTCATTACAGCAATGCCTGAAATACTCCTGTGGTCATGTGAAGTATGATCAGCTCTGATGGTGTGCTTGGGAGTCCTTGGGGTGTAAATGAAGCGTGGGGCCAGCAGCACTGGGGGGGGACACACACTAAGGGCTGTGCAAGAGAAAACTGTTTGTTGATACATTTTACTGGTGACAAAAATACAGCATGAGGCTGTCAGGGAAGTATGAACTTGAGACAGATCATAATCAATAGGGACAAGTGTTAGTGCTGTGCTGGAGCTGGAAATGCTTGCTAGCAAAATTAACCTTTTTTTCCTAGCTGGATTTGAAAGGACAAATGAGAGAGAGGATTCTAGCTTGCAACAGAGCACACTGAGAGGTTGGCCTCTTGTCCCCTCTCTGTTCTACCTATAATTAAACTTACCTAGTGCAGCTGCTTCTCTTTTTTCACTGCAGAACTTCCTGACTAAATAGCAATTACCTTCAGAGCAGGACAGCAAGGGGTGTGCAGGGGGAGCAGGAGGGTCTGGTACTCCTTGTGTATGGATATAGACTTCTATTTTTGCCTGACAAGAAGCAGCTCTGAGGCTGAGGCAGGCAGCACTGGGGTTTGATTTTATTTTTCAAACATCCTGAGTCACTAACATTGTTCAGGCTGTGAGACTCAGTTTTCCAATGCTTTCATTTCAAGTGCCATTGCTTATCATTATGATGAAAAGGTATTGCAGCTGAGAGACAGAAGATAGAGGTCTGTGTATGTTTGCAGGCCCTCTTTCCAGTGGGTATTTTCAAACACAAGATCCTGGTGAATCTGAAGCACAGAGAGGCTGATTGATGCTGTAATTGATTTAAGGCTGATTTCTCTTACAACTGTCATTGGAAGACTGGAGGTGATAACACAGCTTTCATGATGAGTGCTGCATATGGTTTACTGATAAGGTAGTTGCAAAGGAAATACTATATTTAAAAACCTTCAGGATGGAAATGAGAGGGAGGGAACGAGAAAGCTCTGACAGCATTAACATTTCTGCTGGCTCTAAACTGTGGAGGCCTGCATCAGGGCAGAAGGGATGGATGGAAATGGAAGAAGAGGACCCAGCTCAAAACAAAAGAAGTTTGTAAACCAGCTCAAATAAGATCTGAACAGTCTGAAACAGTTCTGATCCCCCAAATGGAAGGTGGGGTAAAAGTGGCAGGTACTTGCAGAAATCATAGGATCACAGGCTGGTCTTGCTTGGAGGAGACCTTTGAGGTCCAACAATTTACCCCAGCATCTGCCAGGTCAAAAAGGCTAAAAGCCTTCTGCCCAGCTTAAGTGCTCTCTGCTTTCCCTTAGAGCCCTTTTGCAGAGTATGGTCAAGTGAGGTCCCATCCTGGATGGTTCCTCCATCCTACCCCAGTGCTTTTAGGCTTCTTTTTCATCCCAGGGAAGTGCCTATGCACAGAATGAGAGGCTGGAGCGATTGTCTCTCTCCTGAGCCACCCCTCCTGAAGTACAGCAGTACCAGGCTGGCCAAATTCCTGCCCAGGGTGAGTGACCATTGTGTGCACACAGCTTCTGTCCAAATTCATGACACTGAGCTGCTGGAGTGGTTCCAGGGAAGGGCAACAAAGCTGCTGAAGTGTCTGGAGAACAGGGCTGGTGAGGAGCACCTGAGGGAGCTGAGGTTGTTCAGCCTGGAGGAGTCTGAAGGGAAATCTTTAGCTGACACATCAGATTATGATTTTAGTGCCAAATTCATAGCAGCAAACAAGCCAGGGCCTGTATTTGTTTATTTCTCTGTGTGCTGAAGATGAATAACCTGCCCAAGATTTGTGCCCTGATTCACATATCTGTCTTAAACCCCCTGATTTTGATTGGGATCTCTCTCTCCAAAGTGCATCTGTAGTACCAGCAGGGGCTGTTCTGCCTCCCAGGTTTCGACTCTTTGTAGGTCTGCCAACACTTTGAAACCCAGATATAGAAACAGATGAGGTAAGCAAATGTTATTTATAGCATTTAATATGTCTGAGGGGGTTGATTACTTTTTTTTTCCCCCTCAGGAGGGGATATCTCCTGAATTTTCTTTGCCTGCAAAATAAAGGAGCAGTGATGATTAAGCCTATTTAATGCAAATGTAGGTAATGATCCATTAACCCATGGTACCAAAGCTATTTTCTCATTCATCATTCAATGACCTTCTAATATGGGGGAGGAAAAAAAAAGACACAACTGCAACCTATTCTCTTCAGCTAATTAACTTTCTTCTAAGGTTGTAATAAGCTTGTAGTAAAACAATCAAATTTTGAATTCTAATAAGCTCGAAGCAAAATAACCAATTCTGAATTCTAGAGCACAGGACCACAGGATGTTAGGGGTTGGAAGAGACCTCTGGAGATATTTTGGGTCCAGCCCCGCTGCCAGAGCAGGACCATGAGGAGTGAGGAGCTTTGTGTTGGGCACACAGCACCCCTCTCATTAAAAAACCCAAACCAACACCAACAAAGCAACATAAAAGCAGTGTAAAAGCAAGGTGCTTGGGTAAAGCACTTGGTTGTCAGAGTGTAAAGAGCAACAGTGAATGGCAATGAGCTGTAGGAGCGGTAGGAGAGAAGCTGTTGTAAGTGTAGCAGACAGTATTAGCAGGCAATGAAATTGGGGTCTCTGTTAAAAGCGTTTTCCCTCCCCCCGTGCCTGTCTCTGGAGTCTTGTGACTGGAAAAGGTACCTGCATCTTCTCCTTGATCCAGATGGTCCCATAGTAACAGATGCCTGCAATGGCTTAGGAAAGGTGTGACTCATGCTATCTGCTGGATATTTCCTGGCATTTTTTCCCTTGATTTGTCAAAATATTGCACAAAAGAATGTTCATTTATAGGATTACAGACTCAAACCTACATTTGGAAACGCTGTCATAAGTGCCTGCATGCAGTCTGGCTGTGTCTCCTGCCAAGGACTGCTAATGCTTAAATTAGCCACCTGATGGTCTGGAGCCTTCTTGTTCCCAAATGTCAACTGCTCATGAAGGAAACAACAGAGGGCTTTGGGTGGGTTTTTTGCCCATCAAATCAGGGAATAACATTTGGAGTGAGCTCACAAACCCCACTAATTGCTGGCTGAAACGTGCAGGTACTTTGTTTGGCATTGTTCTGTGCTCCACTGTAGGTGAAACAGCAGCACCGAGGCTGCAAGGAGGACTCTCCCAGCTGTGTGCCTTTGGAACACAAATGTGGCTTGGACAAGAAAGCAGAAAACTTGATCTCAGTCTTGTTTCTTGTTTCTGCTTCTATTTGTATGTCATGAGTAGGTCATGAATTCAAGTTCCAGCCTCTTCTTCCACATAGGCCTTACTGACATAAAAGGCATATTCATTTGTCGGTGCTTTGTCCTCCGTGGAAGTGCACTCAGTCTGCAAGATTGTTCCTGTCCTTTCTGTTTCCTTGATCTTCTCTTTGCCCTCTCCTCTCCAGCTCTGAATTCCCCCCCAAAATCCAGAACCTGTATCTGCTTGGGGCTATGGTTTAGGGGTGAGCCTTGCAGAGCAGGGCTCTGGGTTGGACTTGGGGATCCTGAGGCTCTTCTCCAGTCTGAATGTTTCTGTGATTGCTATGAAAAGTCCAAATGAATTTACTTTCTTAAATAATAATAGAAACATAGAATATAGGATATATAGAAGTATAGAATAATAATCACAGCAACAACAGTAATGGTTGTTAGTAGTAATAATGGATCATAAAGAGCTGGTTCTGTTTGGAGAAGCAGTATTTAAGACATTTCATCCTCTCAAAGCTTGTTGGCTTTTTGTCCCCTGAGTTGTCACAAAACCTCCCAGTTGTGACAAGTTTCTCACAGTACTGTTTCATTTCTGGAATCACCTCACCAAAGCCAGCCCTTTAATTTGCACTTTCAAGCAGTGTTAAACTAATCCTCTGCTGTATTCTTAGGAGCACTCTTGACTCCTGACACAAAACCACTCCTGGCAGCTCAGGTGTCCGGAGCCTGAGAGAAAAGGTGATTTGTTTACAGCTCTCTACCAGAGCGTCCTGAGAAGCAGTTCATCAGGTTAGGTAGCTGCAAACACCTGGCATTCCCCCAGCTCAGTGGCAGTTCATTTGACAGTAAGAAAATGGGGATATTTTCAAAGGAACAGAAGCTTCAGTGGACAGAGTGAGAAAACAGAGAGCCCAGATGGAATATGGTCAGCACTGATGGGTTTGTACCGAGATGATGGCAAGGTTTGCCCAGGTACATCTCCAATGGCAGAGGCTCTGGGGATGTGCTTTAAGTCTCTGCCTCCTCTTGAGCTGTCTCAGAAACAAAACAGTCAGCAGAGTCAAAACAATTGTTCTTAATATCAGTTTGTTTCGTATCTCCAACCTTTCAAATAATCAGAAACTGGGGAGAACATATGCCTGGGGGAAAAAAGAGGCTGATTCAGAGGGAAGTTGTGAGGGGACAGAGTCACTTTGAGGGTAGGGAATGGCAGCAGTGCTTTCAGCTTGCCTTGGCTCCTAACTAGTGGGATTCTGTCTCTCACAGCACCCTCTCACGAGGAAGGTTTGAAGGAAACTTCTCTCAAGCATCTACTCTCTGGAACATTTTTAGGTTGCCAAAATGTGTGGTGAAGGAGACAAATTCTCTTCCTGCATCTCTTTCTCAGAGCCCCATCCTTCTGTTTGGTTGTATTCACCAAAGGATTACCAGGATCACAGGATTCAGGGGCTGGAAGGGGCCTCCAGGGATCATCTCAGAGTCCAACCCCCCTGCCAGAGCAGGACCATAGAGTCCAGCACAGGTCACACAGGAACACATCCAGACAGGGCTGGAAAGGCTCCAGAGAAGGAGACTCCACAACCTCTCTGGGCAGCCTGCTCCAGGGCTCTGTGACCCTCACAGTGAAGAAGTTCCTCCTCATGTTGAGGTGGAACCTCCTGTGCTGGAGTTTCTATCCATTGCCCTTTGTCCACAAGGACAGAGCAGCAGAGAAGGGGAAACAGCCAAATGCCACTATTCCCAAAGCACATAACCCCCCCTGAAGCAGGCTCTGAGGGTCATTGCAATATACTGTGTGATCTGAGAAAGAAATGACTTCTCTTTCTCAAAGGGTGAGGGAGCATTTAAAGCAGTCCTTTTAGTTACCCAAGCTGAGTTTGACCACGAGAGGCCACTCTCTTTTGCAAAGGTCCAAGGAGCAGCTAGCCAATGACAGCAGCAAAGCTGGGGAGGGGTCTGGAGCACAGCCCTGGGAGGAGAGGCTGAGGGAGCTGGGGTTGCTTAGTCTGGAGAAGAGGAGGCTCAGGGGAGACCTTATTGCTCTCTCCAACTACCTCAAGGGAGGTTGTAGCCAGGTAGGGGTTGGTCTCTTCTCCCAGGCAACCAGCACCAGAACAAGAGGACACTGTCTCAAGCTGTGCTGGGGGAAGTTTAGGCTTGAGCTTAGAAAGAAGTTCATGACAGACAGAGATTGCCCATGGGAATGTGCTGCCCAGGGAGGGGCTGGGGTTGACTTCCCTGGAGGTGTTCAAGGAGAGCCTGGATGAGGCACTCAGTGCCATGGTCTGGTTGATTGGACAGGGTTGGGTGATTGGTTGGACTTGATGATCTTGGAGGTCTCTTCCTACCTGGCTGACTCTGTGAGCTTTCTGAGCAGCTAACTGTTGCATTTGTGTGTTGTGTGCCTATGGACTGATAGCACATCCTGCATTCAGCAAGAGAGGCTCTGAGAGCCAGCACTGGAAATGCAGACCAAGGAGATCTGGAATTCACAGCAGGAACATCAGAGCCTGCCTCTGGCATGCACTACTTACTTTTAATAGCCTGTGCTCTGCACATCTCATTATGCTGGCTGAAAGCAGGCAATAATGAGCCCACAAGTAACTGTTTGCCTTGGACCATTATGGGCTGTGGCCATTTCCTGACTAGGCTTGACCTGATGGACATGCTCAGACATAGATGTTATGAAGACAGGAGGGGATCAGCTCAGGGCTGGTGACAGAATCTGTTCAGCTGAAGTGAGCAGAGGACCAAATGGCTGTGTCAACACATAATCAATGTTAGAAGTCTGCAGCATATTTAATGGGTGCTTGAGCTGCTTTCCTTGAGCCATGTCATTTCCCTAAGCTTGTTAAAGTTGGAACTGGTCATAATTAACAGTAAGCTTCCAGGCTACTGTTGTAAGAGCAGAGGATATTCCTTGTAGAAGGCTGTGAGATTTTGTATGTAGAGAACACTACCTGTTCTATGTTATTAGGAGAAGCAGAGCTGACTAACAAGCTGCAGTAATGTTCACAAGAAATGTTTTATACCCTTGCTGTTTTGATAAGGATTAGAATCATAGAATCATTTCAGTTGGAAAAGCTCTCTCAGGTCATCAAGTCCAATCACCACCATGGCCATTAAACCATGGCCCACATGTGTTTTGGACACTCTGCCACCTCCCTGGGCAGCTTAATCCGATGCCTGATCCCATCTTAGTAAAGTAAGAGCTGTCAGAGTTGGGAGGGGCCTCAAGGCTCAGCCAGTTCCAACCCCCTGCCATGGGCAGGGACACCTCACACTACAGTTCCTGTGTGACCTGTGCTGGACTCTAGGGTCCTGCTCTGGCAGGGGGGTTGGACTCTAAGCTCTCCAGAGGTCTCTTCCAGCCCCTAACATCCTGTGAGCCTGTTAGATCACCTAGGAGCAGCTGGCTTGTGGGTATCATCCTGCTTGTGCTCCCAAGACATGGCTTTCACTTTGTCTAGAGCAGCTGCTGTGCTTCAGCTCTGTGAGCAAGTGGCCGTTTCATTGTGCATTAAGCATGAATAGGAGGAAGGTAGTTAACATGGGGTTTCCACAGACAATCCTGCTCTTGTCATCCTTTGTTGTGCATTATTTATGTGTGTTTGGTAGAGCACTGAGTGCTGTGGAGTAGCCTTTGGCATCTGAATGCTGCATAGAGCTCGCTAATGTGGAGAAGAATTCACACCTGTTGAAAGGGTTTGGTTTCTCGTGTGCTGCATATTCACCTCAGTGCAAACAGCTCCTCCTTGTTAGTGTGGGGGGTGAGTGAAAGGCTTGGAGGCAATGCTGAACATTCCTCTTTGCTACACTGCAGAAGGTGTCTCAGCAAATGAAGGCAGTTGTGTTGCTTTGAGAGATATATCAGTGAGGCTTCCACCCTCAGCTGGGGTTTCTTTGAGGTTTTCCAAGGCAGAGCAGCAAAACAAGCACAAGTTTTGCAGGTGCTGTGTCCTTTGTGTCAGGGGAGTGGTTTGATAGGGGTGGGTAGGAAGAAAAATGTTAGTAGCATATTCTGCTGCTGTTTCCAGTGAACTGTCTGTGGAAGAATACAGAAACCTAGACAACAATTAGCAGCAAGTGAGAATGGGATGGGATGGGATGGGATGGGATGGGATGGGATGGGATGGGATGGAATAGGATGGAATAGAATAGAATTAACCAGGTTGGAAGAGACCTTTGAGATCATCAAGTCCAAGCAATCACCCAACACCATCTAATCCACTAAACCGTGGCACCAAGCACCCCATCCAGTCTCTGAATGTGGTTGCTTTTACTGGTGAGACACAAAGAGTGCA
Organism: Dryobates pubescens; assembly: GCF_014839835.1. Taxonomy (NCBI): domain Eukaryota; kingdom Metazoa; phylum Chordata; class Aves; order Piciformes; family Picidae; genus Dryobates; species Dryobates pubescens. Next base: position 57,026,959 of record NC_071613.1, read on the forward strand.
CAGAAACTGCCCCTGTGGGTATTGTGTACTTGGGTTTGCTGCTACTGCTGCTTCAGAGGTGTGGTAGAGAGGAAAAGGTAATTGGCTGGGTAGTAGAGAGTTGAATGTTGGAAGCCAGTGGTACTCCATGTTTTAAAGATCAGCTGATAAAATAATGATTTTAATTGTCACTGATACAATGTACTAGAGGGGAAAAGCAAACAGCAACAACAAAAGCCAGAACACAAACCAACCAACCAGCAACAAAACCCAGACACACACACACACACTCCCACAGCAGTTCACAGAACCCTGCAATGGCTCAGGCTGGAAGGGAGCTCAGAGCTCACCCCCTCCAGCCTCCCCACCATGTCCAGGGACACCTCTCAACTACACTCAGCTGCTCAAGGCCTCATCCAGCCTGGCCTGCAGCACCCCCAGGCAGGAGGCAGCCACAGCCTCCCTGGGCAGCCTGTGCCAGAGTCTCAGCACCCTCCTGCTGAACAACTTCTTCCTCAGCTCCACTCTAACCCTGCTCTGCCTCAGCTTCCAACCATTCCCCCTCGGCCTGTCTCCAGACACCCTCAGGAGAAGTCTCTCTGCAGCCTTCCTGCAGGATTCCTTCAGGTCCTGGCAGGCAGCTCTGAGGTCCCCCTGGAGCCTTCTCCTCTCCAGGCTGCACAGCCCCAGCTCCCTCAGCCTGTGCTCACAGCAGAGCTGCTCCAGCCCTTGGATCATCTCTGTGGCCCTCCTCCAGTTAAATACTTAGCAGTGATTTGGAGCACTCTTGTTTGTGGAAGATGTTTTACCTCTCAGAAGTGTTTTTGGAACAGAGGTTGTTACAAGAGCTATCAATAATAAAGCAGTTACACCGATTTTCTAGGCAATGTTTTTCTGGCCAGAGTAGGAGCTTCCCTCAAAGTCTAACACTTGTTTCAGCTCCTGTCTCTGTCACTGCTGTTACAGGAGGTTTGCAGAAGCTCCTGGACATTTTGCTTTGATAGTGTCCAAACTTTTCCTGGTGACACCTGCAGCATCTTGGCTTTGCTTCATAATTGCAGTTGATTTGTCTAGGTCTAGAAACTCTGCTACATCCAGATTGGAACAGCCCCTGTGTTTCAACAGGACACATGGATCCTATGCTGCAGAACAGAGTGCAGTTTAACATCCAGGAGGAGAACAAACCTGAAATGAGATTCTGTTTGCTTCAGACCTTCCAAAGCCATTCGTGTTCTGTAGGCTCCTCACATTTTATTTCATAGAGTCATTAAGGTTGGGAAAGACCTCCAAGCTCATCCAGCCCAGCTGTTAACCCCACAGTGCCAAGCCAGCCATTCCAGCACTTCCCTGGGCAGCCTGTTCCAATGCTTAACCACTCTTGCAGTGTAGAATTTTGTTCTTGATGTCCAACCTAAAACTGTCCTGCACAACTTGAGGCTGTTTCTTCTCATCCTGTTGCTTCTTACCTGGAAGAATAGAGAAGACCCACCTCGCTCCAACCTCCTCTCAGGGAGTTGCAGTGAGAGAGATCTTCCCTGACCCTCCTCTTCTCCAGACTGACCAGCCCCTGTTCCCCCAGCCAGCCTCACAAGACCCTGCACAAGAGCAACCAGCTTGGTTGCTCTTCTTTGGACATGCTCCAGCAACTGTGTCTTTCTTGGAGTGAGTCACTCCAAACTGAGCAGAACAGTTGAGTATTCCACTGCAGCCTTTAATGTTAGAGATATAAATAGATGTGTGTTTGTGTGTGGGGAAACAAGGACATGAATATAGCTATAGAAAGGGAGGTTAAGAAATGGTAGGAACAATTTCCTTCTGCATGTTTTTAATCAGTTCTTGCTGTTGCTGTCTCCTCTGAAATCATTTTTGCCAGTACCCAATGCTGTGTTCTTCAATGAATTAGCTGCATTGCCTTTTAGAAGCCTTTCCTTAACTGCTAGCTCACTGGCTAGGGTATGCCACCAAGCACTAAACAATGGCAGAAGCAGAGCCTGGGCTCTCATCAACTTCCACCCTTGCTGCAGTCAGGTTTACTTTTTCCCCTCTTTTTTCCTCTCTCAGTGACTGTGCACAGAATCCACAGAAAATGTAGCAGCAGAAACAGATGGAGTTGCCTAGTACCCAACAGCACAATAGCTGGGAACCCTCCAAGGAGGTGTGAAATAGGGATTAAAGTCTCCTCAGCTGGGGGAGGATGTGGACCGGGGTCCCCGTGGGGACTGTTTTGTCAGCAGGGTAGGTATTAGCAGGCAGTGGGGCACCTTTCCCCCCTCTCTTTATCCTGAACTAATCAGAGCTGTTCTACATGATGAGCCCAGCAAGTGGAAGAGCTTCCTGTGCTCTTGCCCCAGTGGGTCTTGACCATAAACTCGAACATTTTCAGACCCCATTTTTTGTGCCTGCTCCGTAAGTGGAGCTCTGGGTACCCGTAAGTGCTAGGAAGTTGGATGTGAGCTCTTAATGTTTATGGATTTGGATGCCTAAGGCTCCTTGAAAATGCATTCTGGAGTTTTATACCAGAAGTGTCAATTGAGAGTTGTCTCAGCAATGGCACTTCTGTTGTTTGTGTAGAACTGTTCTTTGTAATAACTACAATAACTCATCCGGGGAAGGGGCAGACGTTGAACAGAAGGATAACCTTGGGCCAATCTTTTAAAGGACTAAAAGCAATGGTCCTGCTGATTGCTGACCTGCTAGCCTGGTATTGATCCACAGCCACAGAATGCAGTGGTTAATGCAAGGCTTGCTTTACAAAGATACAAAGAAGGTAATCAGATTAATGCTTAGGAGCAGTGGCAGAGGGAAGAGAGATCCTACCAAAAGCTACCTTGATATTGGCTTTGATGAGATTAGAAGATCTACTGATAAAACAAAGATGCTGACAGAAGTCATACGGCTCAGAAAAAGCATCTGTAGCAACAGATTGCAAATAAGCAGCAGGTCTCTTCTAGAAGAGTTTTGTTTCAAACAGTTGTGGCATCACTGCATAGAAGGATCATTTTTCTGTACCATCTACCCCACACTCTCTATCCCACATACATACAAAATGAGTATTCCTAAGTGTTTCAGATTACACAGGTTTGGGGATGTAGTTGATGATGGAAAAGGACCTGAGGGTGCTGATGGATGAGAAGCTGGACAGGAGCAGGCAGTGTGAGCTTGCAGCCCAGAAGGCCAGTGGCAGCCTGGGCTGCATCCAAAGCAGCATTGCCAGCAGAGCCAGAGAGGTGATTCTGCCACTTTGCTCTGCTCAGACCTCACCTGCAGTGCTGTGTGCAGCTCTGGAGCCCTCAATACAGGAAGGACATGGACCTGATGGAGAGGCTCCGGAGGAGGCCATGAAAATGATCAGGGGTTGGAGCAGCTCTGCTGTGAGGACAGGCTGAGGGAGCTGGGGGATGTTCAGCCTGGAGAAGAGAAGGCTCTGGGGAGACCTAACAGCAGCCTGCCAGTACCTGAAGGAGGCTACAAAAAAGATGGAGAGAGACTGTTTGCAAAGGCCTTCAGGGACAAGACCAGGGGCAATGGCTTCAAACTAGAGAAGGGCAAATTTAGATTAGATGTTAGGAAGAAGTTCTTCACTATGAGGGTGGTGGAACACAGGAACAGTTTGCCCAGGGAGGTGACTGAGACTCCTTCACTGGAGATGCTCAAAGTAGAGCTCAAGGAGGCTCTGGGCAGCCTGATCCAGTTGAGGATGTCCCTGGTGACTGCAGAGGGGCTTGGACTGGATGAGCTTTGGAGGTCCCTTCCTACTCAGACCACTCTATGGTGTAACAGATCAGACTCAGAGTGGTCAGGATTCCCTGTGAGAAGCCAATGTCTTCAATGAAGTCACACTTGTAGAGAGCAAGATGCTACACACAAAGTCATTCCTCTTGCAGGCTGTTCTTTTGATGGAAATGAATTCAATATGAGTTCCTCCTGCACCAAAATCTGCCTTTTCAGCACCAAAATCAACCTTTTTTGGTTTTTACCTCAGGCTTTCTCCCCAAACCTCTAAATCTGTCCCTTCCACCCAAAAATCTTCCTTTTTACCCCAAATTAAGATTTCCACCTCAGAATTCCCCCACAGCCCTGAATCTGCTCCTGTCACCCCAATCTCCCCCAAAACTTGTTTTGTGTGGTTGGTTTGGTTTTTACATCAAAATCTCCTTTTTTGAGCCCAAACTTGCCTCTTTCCCCTCCCTGCACCCCAAAAGTCTTCCCTTTTCACCCCAAAACCCCCAGCCACCCCATGTCAAGACAGAAATGACAGCGAGAACAGGAGACAGCCAGAACAAGCCCCATGCCCAAGGTAGGTGAGACAGGTTCCTGACTCTGAGCACAATAAGGAGAGTCACAGGGAGCAGAGCAATGTGCTGTGAATGGAGAGTGCTGACAGAGCAGATGGTGGTCAAAACTGGGGCAGGGTAATGAAGTAGGACAGGGAAGGCTGGGCTTTATTCAGCCTTCCATAATGCAGGTGAAAAGAAGCCATGGCAGTAGAGCTTCCTCCAGGAAGTGGTCTACAGATACTATTTTCTTACATGAAAAAAGAGATGAAATGCTTAGGGCAGCTTTCCAGTATCTGAAAGGGGGCTGCAAGAAAGCTGGGAAGGGGCTTTTTGCAGGGGTGATAGGATGAGAGGGAATGGATTGAGGCTTGAGGAGGGCAGATTTAGACTGGAATCAAGAAGAGATTCTTTCTGTGGAGGGTGGGAAGATATTGGAACAGGCTGCCCAGGGAGGTTGTGGATGCCTCCTCCCTGGAGGTGTTCAAGGCCAGGTTGGGTGAGGCCTTGAGCAGCCTGGGCTGGTGGGAGGTGACCCTGCCCATGGCATGGGGGGTTGGAAGTAGATGATCTTGAAGGTCCCTTCCAACCCAAAGCATTCTATGAAACCCTGAATAAAAGAAATCCTGCAGTGTCTATGTTGGTTTCTCATAAACATCCCAATGGAAGTAGATTGAGAGTCCTGCAGAAAGAATAGATGAGATGGAGAATGACTCTCGGGGATGACTTCTGCTTTTCTTCTCTGCTGCTCCCTCTGTGAGCACATGAAAAATGAATAGAGTTCAGTCACTGGACTTAAATGATGTGTTATAAATCTGGGTTCAGGTTTGTAACCCCATGTGTAGTACACATCCTCAAGATAGTTCTGCCTTGATAAAGTCTTAGTTCTCTTGTTGTTCTGTGTGCATTACTTGATCAAGCCAGGTAAGTCCTCATTGTCTTGAGGGCAGGCAGCACATCAGTGAACCCCAGGCTGCAGTTGCAGGTAAGCCTGCAGAAAAAGGGGTGAAATCTTCCCAAATGCCCAAACAATTCATAGAATCACAGAATTGTTAGGGTTGGAAGAGACCTCAAGGATCAGCCAGTGCCAACCCCCCTGCCATGGCCAGGGACACCTCACACCACAGCAGGTTGCTCACAGCCACCTCCAGCCTGGCTGCAAACACCTCCAGGCAGGAGGCTTCCACCACCTCTCTGGGCAACCTGTGCCAGTGTCTCACCACCCTCATGGGGAACAACTTCTTCCTCACATCCAATCTGAATCTACCTGTTTCTAGTTTTGTTCCATCCCCCCCAGTCCTATCACTCCCTGACACCCTAAGAAGTCCCTCCCCAGCTTTCTCATAGCCCCCTTCAGGTACTGGAAAGCCACAATTAGGTCTCCTTGAGGCCTTCTCTTCTCCAGCCTGCACAACCCCAACTCCCTCAGTCTGTCCTCATAGCAGAGCAGCTCCAGCCCTTTGCTCATCCTCATGGCCCTTCTCTGGACACCTTCCAGCACCTCCAGATCCTTCCTGTGGTAGTTTTAGGCTGTACCTTTAAAATGTAAAAGTAGTCAAATGTAAATAAGCCACTCTTGGGTGTAAAACAATAATAATACTGGCATTGGAGAGAGATCTACCATAAAAATTAGTTTGGTAAACTTTCTTTGTTGCTTTTGGCTTCACTGTTCTGGGAGATACTAACCTTGTGCTGGGCTGGCTTCTGCTGGCTTCTGCTGGCTGCATTGTTGTGGCTAAGTCTAACAAAATAACTCTCTGCTCTTTCCTCTTGTCCCTTTGTGTCCAAGGGGTAGGGAGGGAGAACCCTGGGGCCAGGGGGGTTCTTGTGCTGTTTATCAACTGTAAATAGCTGTAAATAGTTGTCAATCCTGTGTGTTTGGTACATGTCCATTGCATTCCATTGCAGACTGCAGCTTTGCTTGTACACACAGCTTCCCTTTGCTCCCGGCTGGGCTGGGCTGGCAAAGTCAACGTTGGGGGCAATTTTCAACACACTGCACTTCACTTAGCAAGCATGTGGCTAGGTTTTGCAGCTCTGTGTACTTCTGTTGCATGACCTGGTGTGTGTGTGTGTGGGGGGGGGGGTATAAAGGAAGCTTTTCCTCATGCTGCCACTGGAAGCAAATCTTTCATTGGAGACAACCTTCTGAGTTTCCAAATCTGTCTTAATAGAAGCTTATGTCAAATATCCGAAACACCAAGGACCTCTCCAGAGCTGAGCCTCAGGCTCAATTAATTTCATCTCTTACTGGTATTGAACTAATATTTTGTTGAAAGGGAAAGGATGTTTCAGTTTTCCTCCAATCTTACTAAAAGAGACATTTTTAAAAGTGCAGCAGGCTCCTGCTGGTCTTGCCTGGTCCTTTCCTTGTATTAAGCTGTTTTCCCCATCCCTGTGGTGTAATTCCTCATCAGTATAGCTTAAAGATGAGCACATATTCATCCTGCCTGGGCCTGGGATCCCTGTAATCCCCTGACCCAGGCTGGCTAGCTGAACAAAAGGAAGCCTTAATTAAATGATTGCATACATCCCCTTTGGAGAGGCTGAATCAAATTCACTAGCTGTAGGACAGCCAGCTCTGAGCAGATGTGGGAAGAGCTCTGCATGCCTGAGTGAAGTGGCAAAGGAACCCCAGGTCTCAGCTCTTGACATGCAGTGCTCCCAGGGATGGTTGTTCCTGAAGGGACTGCAGCCCCTTGTTTTAGCTCATCCTAGGGAGGTTAGCTTGGATTTAATGAACTGCATTGTACTCCTGACTGCCAGTTTGGTTGGTGCAAAAGAGGGCAGCATCTAGGCAGAAGAGAAGTGGAGGAAGATCTGTTTCTGTGACGTGACAAGTGCTGGTGAAGGGCAGGCACCATGTGTAGAGCTCTGGGAAGCCAGAAGTTTCTGTAGGGATCTGTCAGTTGGATGTTTTGGGTGAAGAGGGGAAGAAGGACTCCCCAAAATGCTGTGTGAGTAAGAACTCTGCTGGAAACATCTCAGCTGAGTGGGTTTGAGTGCCCTGAATCAGGTGCAGGGAGAGATGGAGAGTAGAACCTTGAGCATGGTCTGTGATGGGCTGGATACTCCTCCTGGAGAGCAGCTTACACACAAGTGCAGCTTCTGAAACCAAGGAATATACAAGTTTAGGTTTGAAAGAAGGGATGCCAGCCTGGCAGTGCTGCCCAGCTGGTCAGGACACTTCTCCTTTTGTTCCAGTTAGCACAGCCATAGGTTTTGCAGTGCTGCATGCAGTAGAGCAGTGCCAAAGCATTGCAAGGGTGTCACTGCCTGCCTGTGTTAGAGGCTTTCTGTCTCTGACAATTGCTTGGAAGGGAACAGATTGAGCATGCTGTTGTTAACTGTGGTATCCCATGGCTTGCCCTGGGTAATTATGGAAGAGCCACCTCTTTCCTCCAGCTCAGACTCATTTGGTGTCTGAGGAGTTTATGGAAGAGCCACCTCTTCCCTCCAGCTCAGACTGAGGTTGGTGTCTGAGGGGTTTATGGAAGAGCCACCTCTTCCCTCCAGCTCAGCCTCAGGTTGGTGTCTGAGGAGTTTATGGAAGAGCCACCTCTTCCCTCCAACTCAGACTCAGGTTGGTGTCTGAGGGGTTTATGGAAGAGCCACCTCTTCCCTCCAGCTCAGCCTCATTTGGTGTCTGAGGGGTTTATGGAAGAGCCACCTCTTCCCTCCAGCTCAGACTCAGGTTGGTGTCTGAGGGGTTTATGGAAGAGCCACCTCTTTCCTCCAGCTCAGCCTCATTTGGTGTCTGAGGGGTTTATGGAAGAGCCACCTCTTCCCTCCAGCTCAGCCTCATTTGGTGTCTGAGGAGTTTATGGAAGAGCCACCTCTTCTCTCCAGCTCAGCCTCATTTGGTGTCTGAGGAGTTTATGGAAGAGCCACCTCTTCCCTCCAGCTCAGCCTCATTTGGTGTCTGAGGGGTTTATGGAAGAGCCACCTCTTCCCTCTAGCTCAGACTGAGGTTGGTGTCTGAGGGGTTTATGGAAGAGCCACCTCTTCCCTCCAGCTCAGCCTCATTTGGTGTCTGAGGAGTTTATGGAAGAGCCACCTCTTCTCTCCAGCTCAGCCTCATTTGGTGTCTGAGGGGTTTATGGAAGAGCCACCTCTTCCCTCCAGCTCAGCCTCTGGTTGGTGTCTGAGGGGTTTATGGAAGAGCCACCTCTTCCCTCTAGCTCAGCCTCATTTGGTGTCTGAGGGGTTTATGGAAGAGCCACCTCTTCCCTCCAGCTCAGCCTCATTTGGTGTCTGAGGGGTTTATGGAAGAGCCACCTCTTCCCTCCAGCTCAGCCTCATTTGGTGTCTGAGGGGTTTATGGAAGAGCCACCTCTTCCCTCTAGCTCAGACTCAGGTTGGTGTCTGAGGGGTTTATGGAAGAGCCACCTCTTCCCTCTAGCTCAGACTCATTTGGTGTCTGAGGGGTTTATGGAAGAGCCACCTCTTCCCTCTAGCTCAGCCTCAGGTTGGTGTCTGAGCCTGAACCCTCTCCCACAAAACCAGCGATGGAACACGAGAGGACCAGCAGTGTTAGATCTTATTCAGCTGCCTGACAGCTCACTTGTCTCTTACAAGGTGAGGTCTGGGAATAATTACAGAATCCCAGAGTGGTAGAGTTTGGAAGGGCTCTCTGGGGATTGCCTGGTCCAACCCCCTTGCTGAAGGAAGTTGTACAGGATCACATCCAGACAGGCCCTGAACGTCCCCAGGAAAGGAGACTCCACAACCTGTCTGGGCAGCCAGTTTCAGTGCTCCCTCAAAGAAGTTCTTCCTTACGTTTAGGTGGAACTTCCTGCCTTCTGCTTTGTGCCCATTATCCTTTGTCCTATCACTGAGGAGAGTCCAGCTCCACGCTCTTGACACCTGCCCTTCAGCTATTGATAAGATCCCCTCTCAGTCTTCTTTTGTCCAGGCAAGACAGCCCCAGGTCTCTCAGCCTCTCCTTGGAAGAGATGCTGCAGTGCCTTCAGCATCTTTGGAGCCCTGATGTTGCACAAGCTGTTGTGATAGCTCAACCAAAGCATGTTCCTCTGGTTCCCCTTTGCCCCCTTGGTGCCACTGCACAACTAGCAGAGACAATTGCTCATTGACCAATCCAATTATCTTTATGTAGCTGAACATGTTGCTAATGCTAATCAGTTAGGATCTCCCGATACTGCCAGGAGGTCTTCATTTCTCTAAGGGGCTGAAAGCATTTTAAATCTCTCTTTCTAGAAAGAGGTGAATAGTTAGCTGAAAAGAGGAGGAAAAATCCCACTTCCTCCTCTTGAGCAAGGACTTTTGTCATGGAAATGAGAGGCTAGGGAAGTATAACCTCTTGTTTTACACTGGAAAATAATGATGACGATGATGGTGGTGGTAAAGAAACCCAACGGAGTCAGCCAGACTATTTGCATGTGGTTCCTTGAGCAGCAGTGTCTCTGTGGTTTCCTTCTCTGCTGTCACTTGAAATCTGTTTGCCTGCTCAGTGAGCCATGCTGGGAGCAGATCTGTCTGCAGATGAGTCAGTTTTTCAGTCTGCAGGGTTAGTTTTGGCTCGTTCGAGCTTTCCAAGCAAGCTTGGAGTGTGCAGGTGCTGGGGTTGGCACACAGGAGGAGACCAGCCAAGCCTGGGCTGGAGAAGAAAGCTCAGGAGCAGTTATTTTAAGCTGCCCAGGGGACTGCAGTCCTGGTGCATTGTCTGCAGTCTGGAGTGTGTCTTGAGTGGGAGGAATTTAGCCATTTGCTGGGGAAGTTCTTGTTTTAGAGGAAAATGATGGCTAGCCCTGCCCCAACAGCTCAGGGAGAGTCTTTCTGTTGAGTTCAGTCCTTGACCTTTGCCATGAAGTTGTCTTTCACTTTTCACAGTAATTGTCAGGAGATTCCCAGCTCTCTGCCAGCTAATGGCTCTGCACAGATATGTTCCTGGCATCCCACTGCCAGCCTTGCACGTGGCGCTGTGGGTCCCTTCCTTGGCACACACACGCGTTTGTGAGAGTGGGGCAAGGAAAACATTCTTCTGCCACATACCTGAGACTGAGTTTAAATACCTTTGATGACAAGCTGTGAGAAGGCAAAATCAAGCAACCAGTAAAGAAATAAAAAGAGAGAGGGGAAATCATTGGCATTGGGCAATAGCTTTATAACGAATTCTTTCCTCTGCTAGGTGTGGTAAATCTTACTCATAAAGCAAGTATTAGCTAAATCAAAGTTCAGTTGGATCAGATATACCCTAATAATAAATAAGCTTCAGGACTCAGAAGCATCGTCCAGAGGCATGAGAGCAGCTAAGCTGGGGATGCCAGGAGCCTAACCAGTTCAGTGGAGTCTTTTAGGAAGTGGACATTAGGGAAACGTAAAGGAAACAGGAGGTTGTAGACAAACAGATGTTGGTCTCTTCTCCCAGGCAGCCAGTACCAGAACAAGAGGACACATACATAGAATACATAGAATAAACCAGGTTGGAAGAGACCTTCAAGATCACCACGTCCAACCCATCAACCAATCCAACACCACCCAAACAACTAACCCACGGCACCAAGCACCCCATCAGTCTCAGGCTGCGCCAGGGGAGGTTCAGGCTGGATGTTAGGAAGAAGTTCTATACAGAGAGAGTGATTGCCCATTGGAATGGGCTGCCTGGGGAGGTGGTGGAGTCGCCATCACTGGAGGTGTTCAGGAGGAGACTTGATGGGGTGCTTGGTGCCGTGGGTTAGTTGTTTGGGTGGTGTTGGATTGGTTGATGGGTTGGACGCGATGATCTTGAAGGTCTCTTCCAACCTGGTTTATTCTATGTATTCTATATGAAATGGACTGTTCTGGTGTCCCCAGCAGGAGGAGGACACAGAGCTGCTGGAGTGAGTCCAAAGAAGGCCACAAAGATGATGCAAGGGCTGGAGCAGCTCTGCTGTGAGCACAGGCTGAGGGAGCTGGGGCTGTGCAGCCTGGAGAGGAGAAGGCTCCAGGGGGACCTCAGAGCTGCCTGCCAGGACCTGAAGGGATCCTGCAGGAAGGCTGCAGAGAGACTTTTGCTGAGGGTGTCTGGAGACAGGGCAAGGGGGAATGGTTGGAAGTTGAGGCAGAGTAGGGTTAGAGTGGAGCTGAGGAAGAAGTTGTTCAGCAGGAGGGTGCTGAGACTCTGGCCCAGGCTGCCCAGGGAGGCTGTGGCTGCCTCCTGCCTGGGGGTGTTGCAGGCCAGGCTGGATGAGGCCTTGAGCAGCTGAGTGTAGTTGAGAGGTGTCCCTGGGCATGGTGGGGAGGCTGGGGCAGATGAGCTCTAAGGTCCCTTCCAAGCTGAGCCATTCTAGGATTTAAGGAGGAAAGAGAAGCATTTCTTAGGCAGAATTTGTATCTGTGCCATTACAACTGGCAGCCAGTAGCAAAGCCTGGCACTGCTTGGTTTGGGACCTGTTGACTTCCACCAAGTTCTGCTATGGTATGTTTAAACCCTGCAGGTTTACAACATTCTGTCTTTTTTGGTCTTTCTTAAATGTAGCATAAAACATTAAATTTGGGTGTTGGTTTTTTCTACTTCATCACACAGTGGCAGGATGAGTGCCAGTGTCTTCAAGCTGGAAGTGGCACTTGGAGCCGTGGTTTAGTTGTCAGGAGGTGTTGGGTAATAGGTTGGGCTCTGAGGTCTTTTCCAACCTGGTTGATTCTGTGAAGTCTCTGGATTTAGATTAGGCATTAGGCAGAAATTGTTGCTCATGTGGCTGGTGAGGCACTGGAGCAGGTTGCCCAGGGAAGGTTTGGAGGCTTCAACTCTGGTAGTGCTCAGAGCCAGGTTAAATTTGGCTTTGTGGAAGCTAGTTTAGTGGAAGGTGTCCCTGCCTGTGGCAGTGAGGCTGGATCTAGATGGCTTTAGGATCCCTTCCAACCCAAACCACTGTGTAAATCTCTGGTTCTGTGATTGTAAACACTCTGCTCTAGCTCCTGTTTCCTTATCACACTGAGGGATTCTGCTCTACTTGTGATGCATGTTCTGCTTGGTTTTGTTTGTTGGGTTTGTCTTCCTTTGTATTATTTTCCCCCTCTTTATAAACTTGTCTCCAGTTTACCTTTTTGCTTTGTTCCCCTGCTCTGTCGTGGTTCTTCTCCAAGTCCCTCCTGAGGTAAGACAGCTCACACTGTATGGAAAGTTCCAGATGTGGTGCATGGTGAAAGCACACAACGGCACAAGGATGCTGTTGGGATAGTCTTAAGGTTTTCTCTTTGCCTTTTTGAGTGCTCCTGAGCACAGAGCTGACGCTTTCAGAGGGAGCTGTCTGATGTGACACCAGATGTCTCATATGTCTGGCAGTGTATTATCTGGGAACAATTACTGTGCCAGGTAGGGTTATTTTTACTTGTGTGCATCTCATTGCCACTGAGCTGTATCTACTGTTACACCACCAGACATATCCTGCATTGTCTGTGCCCCTTCCATCAAACTCCTGCACAGACACTCAAACTTGCCACATGATATGCTTAAATGTTGAGCATCACAGATCTGAGCACTGATCCTTGAAGTAGTCTACAGCTCCTATTGGGGGAAAAATAACCATAATCATGACAAAAAATACTGTATCCTTTTCATAGAATCAGTAAGGTTGGAAAAGACCTCAGAGATCATCAACCTATTACCTAACACCTCCTGACAACTAAACCATGGCTCCAAGGGCCACATCCAATCCCTTTTTGAACACCTCCAGGGATGGTGACTCCACCACCTCCCTGGGCAGCACATTCCAATGGCCAATCTCTCTTTCTATGAACAACTTCTTCCTAACATCCAGCCTAAACCTCCCCTGGCACAGCTTGAGACTATGTCCTCTTGTTCTGGTGCTGGGTGCCTGGGAGAAGAGACCAACCCCCCACCGGGCTACAACCTCCCTTCAGGGAGTTGTAGACAGCAAGAAGGTCTCCCCTGAGTCTCCTCCAGGCTAAGCAACCCCAGCTCCCTCAGCCTCTCCTCCCAGGGCTGTGCTCCAGACCCCTCCCCAGCTTTGTTGCCCTTCTCTGGACACCTTCAAGAGTCTCAATGCCCTTAAAAAACTGAGGAGCCCAGAGCCGGACACAGGACTCAAGGTGTGGCCTAAGCAGTGCTGAGTACTTTTTATCTTTTAGGAAATCTTTAACTCACAAGATCACAGAGTCACAGAGTGAGAGGGGTTGGAAGGCACCTCCAGAGATCACCCAGTCCAACCCCCTGCCAGAGCAGGGTCACCCAGGGCAGGGCACACAGGAACACATCCAGGGGGGGTTGGAAAGTCTCCAGAGCAGGAGACTCCACAACCTCTCTGGGCAGCCTGCTCCCTGAGCAGAGCCTGGCTCCAGCCCTGCACATCTTGATCCCCAGCCATGAGGGCAGCCCTCAGGCTCCTCTGCTCCAAGCCCCAGCTCTCTCAGCCTGTGCTCACAGGGGGATGACCTTCTCTCCTATCTGCTGACAATGCAGCTATTTTAAGAGATGTAGGTAAAGGATACCATCAAAGAAAGAGATCATGTAGACATAGATCAATTATTCTTTTCCAGAAGCTTCTTGCCTATGCAATGGGCTTGTACAAACCTGAGAGCTATTTTAACTGCTCATCTTTTTTATTAACTCTCTTTTATGTCTGCTTTTGATATAATTTCCACCTGTTTTCTAAGATTAGAAGTCTTACTTCATCTCAGTTACTGCTTTATGTGGATACCGATTGCTGTACCACTACACCCAGTGCTTCAAAGGGATGTGAGTATGGTCTGTCACATGTCCCTTAGCCCTGAAAAAGGGAGAGGAATGGAGTGAAATGCTCTGTTTTCATGCAGTGCTTTGACTGTGTTTTGGGGGATGCAGTTTCTTGAGAGAGAGGGAGGAGTCTGTGTGTGTGTTTGCTTGAGCACAGAGCTGCTGGAGCACTGCTGCTGGAGAGTGCCGAAGGCAACTGACATAGCAAACCTCCGCGGTTAACGATGCTTCCTTCTGCTGCAAGGCACAGGGAGACCTTTACCTTGAGGGACTGACCCACTGAGTGAGTCTGAGTCTGGCTGTTGATGGCACAAAATGCTTCAAATGGAGACCAACAGTGTGCAATGTAGGCACAGAGACGTATTTAAGGGCAGATAAAGAGAGGGTCACCTCTGCTCTCATTTCCTCACCCTCCCTTTCTCTGTCCTCCTGTTCTCCCTCTCTCTTCTCCTTCTTTTCTCCCTCTCTCTTCTCCTTCTTTTCTCCCTCTCTCTTCTCCTTCTTTTCTCCCTCTCTCTTCTCCTTCTTTTCTCCCTCTCTCTTCTCCTTCTTTTCTCCCTCTCTCTTCTCCTCCTTTTCTCCCTCTCTCTTCTCCTCCTTTTCTCCCTCTCTCTTCTCCTTCTTTTCTCCCTCTCTCTTCTTCTTTTCTCCCTCTCTCTTCTTCTTTTCTCCCTCTCTCTTCTCCTTCTTTTCTCCCTCTCTCTTCTCCTTCTTTTCTCCCTCTCTCTTCTCCTTCTTTTCTCCCCCTCTCTCCTCCTTTTCTCCCTCTCTCTTCTCCTTCTTTTCTCCCTCTCTCTTCTCCTCCTTTTCTCCCTCTCTCTTCTCCTTCTTTTCTCCCTCTCTCTTCTCCTTCTTTTCTCCCTCTCTCTTCTCCTTCTTTTCTCCCTCTCTCTTCTCCTTCTTTTCTCCCTCTCTCTTCTCCTTCTTTTCTCCCTCTCTCTTCTCCTTCTTTTCTCCCTCTCTCTTCTCCTTCTTTTCTCCCTCTCTCTTCTCCTTCTTTTCTCCCTCTCTCTTCTCCTTCTTTTCTCCCTCTCTCTCCTCCTTCTTTTCTCCCTCTCTCTCCTCCTTCTTTTCTCCCTCTCTCTCCTCCTTTTCTCTCTCTGCAGTGACCAGGGCACTCAGTCTTTTCAAGACAGTTGTCAGTGTCTGAGCTGATACTGTGCCACTGTAATATTTTTTAATGATTGTGGTTATTTACTTCTATGAAGGGGGAAAAAATATTCCCTTATCATGTTTTTTTTCCCTCTGTATTTTTACTAAGCTCTCATTATGAAAATGACTTGCCTCTAAAGAATTGTTCTCTGTGAATTTAGCCTCCATGATTAAATTTAGCAATATAGTGAGACAGAGTTTTAACTCACTTAGAAAATCTCAATCCATCTCTAAATGAAGTTTCCATAATCAACTTAGATGGAGGGAAAGGAAATTAGGAAAATTCAATATTTAACAGTTAAAATGTGACACTGTGCAGACCCCAAGACACTAGGAAGAGGAAAGTCCTGCTAGGCTTTCCTTTAGAGACCACTTTTGGTGTCCCAGCATGAGAAGGACACAGAGGTGCTGAGAGAGTCCAGAGGAGACCACAGAGATGCTCCAAGAGCTGGAGCAGCTCTGCTGTGAGCACAGGCTGAGGGAGCTGGGGCTGTGCAGCCTGCAGAGGAGAAGGACCTCAGAGCTGCCTGCCAGGACCTGAAGGGATCCTGCAGGAAGGCTGCAGAGGGACTTTTGCTGAGGGTGTCTAGAGACAGGCCAAGGGGGAATGGTTTGGAGCTGAGGCAGAGCAGGGTTAGAGTGGAGCTGAGGCAGAAGTTGTTCAGCAGGAGGGTGCTGAGACTCTGGCACAGGCTGCCCAGGGAGGCTGTGGCTGCCTCCTGCCTGGGGGTGCTGCAGGCCAGGCTGGATGAGGCCCTGAGCAGCTGAGTGTAGTTGAGAGGTGTCCCTGGGCATGGTGGGGAGGTTGGAGCAGATGAGCTCTGAGCTCCCTTCCAGCCTGAGCCATTCTCAGAATCTATGATATTCTATAGCTAGAAGCTAATTTTCCAAGTTCTTTCTTCACCAGAGGAGTAGCAGTGTTTTACAGAGCAGCATTTGAAGCTTTCTTTACAACTGCTGGAAAACTTACTCATTTTAAGCTTAAAAAGGTGTTTTGATACATTGCTTTTCTCAGATCAGCTCTCAGATTAGTGTCCAGTGGTGATTAACTGTTACTGAAATGTGTTCTAAAAGAGCATCTCTGACAACACAAAGGTGCCTGGAAGGGTGCTGTGTGGTGCTTCAATGGCAGCACATCTTCTTGACTTGCTCCTAGGCAGATGTGAGGTGGAGGAATTAACTTCCACTCCTCTTGAGAGGATGTAATTTTTCTCTTCCCCCCTCCTCATCTTTTTTTCCCTGTGTAATTTCTGCAATAAAGCCAAAAAATGAGATTTGGTGTTAATAATATTTCTAACCCTCTTAATGATTAATATGTAGATGATGACTTCACATGGATCAGATTATTCAGTTCTTCTGGTTATCAGACTTCATAATGATTATGACCTGAAGGTTAAATGACACTTAGCCAGCACCTTGGAGGGGAGAGGAGCAGTTCAGATGTTACATACACATCATTTAGTTTGGTTTGGAAGATTACTGTTGTGAGCATGCCAGTCACAGTCAGGAACAGCAAAAGTTAGCAGTCAGTATTTTCCCCCCAGTTCACATTGTGAAGTGGAGGCAGAACCAGGCCAGCCTGGTTTTCAAGGCTGCTCCTAATCACTGGACACAAACACTGTACTAAAGAGAAGCCAAACCTCATTAAAATGGCAGAGAAACAGCAAACTCTGCACTCAGAAATGCTGTTCTGCTAACCCTGTAATTAAGTGTGGGGGAGAAGCAAGTAAATCTAAGTAACGCTTTGGGGGAGGCAGCTTTGCTGGTCAGGATGTCTCTTCAGAGGCACAGCGGTGAGGTTTGTGTGATGGAGACCAAGAAACTCAGCAGCAGAGCACATATAAATGCCACTAAGAAGTGAGGGCACCACTCAGATAAAGAAGAGTGATGTGAAGGAGCCTGAGAGCTGGCTGCAGCTTTGCTGTCCCAGTACCTGAACAGATCTTTTTCTTTCTTCCCTTTGGCTGAGGTTTCCCTGAGCCAGCCAGCCTTTAAGCAAAGAGCTGGGGTGGGAGGGATTCATATTTGACTTGGGTTTAGTTTGGGGGATTTTTTTTCAGAGCTTCATGAGTGAAAAGGATTTGAGTTAGTCAAAATAGAGGGAAAAAACCACAATGGTTTGGCAAAGTCCTTTTAGATCATTGAGTCCAACCGTTCCCTAACGCTGCCATGCTAAACCACGTCCCTCAGCCCCACACCTCTGTGTCTTGGAAACATTTCAAGGGGTGGGGATTGAACCACCTCCCTGGGGACCCTCCTCCAGGGTTTGAGAATCCTCTCAGTGAAGAAGTCTCTTCTGCTATCCCTGGTGCAACTTGAGGCCCTTTCCTCTAATCCTGTCACTTGTTACTAGGGAAAAGAGAATGATCCCCACTTCACTCCAGCCTCCTTTCAGGGAGCTGTAGGGAGCCAGAAGGTCTCCCCTCAAGCTCCTTTTTCTCCAGACTGATCAACCCCACTTCCCTCAAGCTCTCCTCGCCAGCACTGTTCTCCTGACCAGCTTCACTGCCCTTCTCTGGCCCTGCTCCAGCACTGAGTGTCCTTCTGGCAGTGAGGCCAGATGTGCCATTCACAGCATGGATGTTCCTTCCTGGAAGCAAAAATAAACCTGAATTATCATCCAGTTCTAATGACTTCTTCCAGCAGGTGTAGAGCCTTTGCATTTGGATGGACACCTTTTGAAATGCATGTATGTATTTATTATGAGGAGCAGAGTGGGGGAGGGGAAGGCTTTTGTCTCGTGGAAGAAGAGGTACAGCACTGCACAAAATAAAGGAGGATCAAGTCCTGCTGAAGGTGATTGTAGGTGTCTCCAGGCTGAGGGAAGGTTTTCTGCACTGCACAGTTAGCTGAGAAGCTCAGGCCTGGCAATTGAAAATGAGAGCAAATTAAGGCAAATTAGAAGATCATGAAGTATTTAATGCCCTATTTCCACATTATTTATTCAGGAGAAATTCCTATTAGCAGGGCATTGGACTCACAAGGCAGCTAACTGCAACCCTTGCACAGACATGCTCTGCAGACAAAGGATTTGATCTGCTGGGACTGAGATGCTTGGTGGCTGTTTGTCTCTTTCCCATTTGCTTATCACTTGTTAAAAGGGAGGGGAAATGGTTAGATGTGTCGCTGCTCGCCTCAAATGCAGAAGGTCAGGAAGGTGTCTCTAGATCTACATCCCCCTCAGAAATATTTTCCACTGCTGATCTTCAGAGCATGCAAAGAGATTGTCTCTTCTTTGTTCACTCACCTCTGAGTGCACAGCTTCTGTTTTCTGCATTTAGTTTGGTGCCTCATGGAGACAGAAGCCACAGGGAATGATTAGAATCATAGGATTGTCAGGGTTGGAAGGGACCTCAAGGATCATCCAGTCCCAGCTCCCCTGCCATGGGCAGGGACACCTCACACCACAGCAGGTTGCTCACAGCCACATCCAGCCTGGCCTTAGAAACCTCCAGGGATGAGGCTTCCACCACCTCCCTGGGCAACCTGTGCCAGGCTCTCACCACCCTCATGGGGAACAACTTCTTCCTCACATCCAATCTGAATCTCCCCACTTCTAGTTTTGTTCCATCCCCCCAGTCCTGTCACTCCCTGACACCCTAAAAAGTCCCTCTGCAGCCTTCGTCCAGGATCCCTTCAGATACTGGAAGGCCACAATTAGGTCTCCTTGGAGCCTTCTCTTCTGCAGACTGAACAACCCCAACTCTCTCAGTCTGTCCTCATAGGAGAGCAGCTCCAGCCCTGGAGCTGGGCACATTCCAGCACCTCCAGGTCCTTCTTGTCCTAAGGGCTCCAGAACTGGACACAGCACTCCAGGTGAGGTCTCAGCAGAGTGGAGTAGAGAGGGAGAACCAGCTCCCTCTCCAAAAGGACCTCTGGTGTTAGGTAACCTGTTGAGGGTTTCATTGGCAGGGAGTTGCATTCTTCCCTGGTTCCGTGGGGGTCAGGAGTCAGTCCTGCCTTGGAGCAAGACGGTTTTGTTTCCTACAAAGCTCTACTAAATAGTGTAATGCTGAAGTTAGTGCAGACTTTAATTATTCTAAAGCATCATTTGCCCCTCAGTTTCCATGGCAACTTGTCATCACCCTGGCATGGTTGGAGCTGGTGACATTTGTGAGCGTTGAAAGTCAATTTGTGCAGTGATTTGCAGTGTAGCATTTGATTTCTCAAGTGAGCCTGGGTTCTGATGGTGATGACCCAGCTGCCTTTCTCTGGAAGCTGTTCTGTGTGCCACAGGTACGGAGTGGCTGGGGAGATGAGTCAATGAGGTCACTGTATTTTAAGCATTAAGGACTGTAATTGAAATCTGTTGCTGCAGAAGGCTGCTTTCAAAAATACACTCCTTTGACTCATGGGAATATTGTTCCTTCAGGGCTTGCTCCACCCTTAAATAAAGATTGAAGTGTTGAGCTCTGAAGGAATCATGGCTTTCAACAAGGGACAATTCACTGTGCCAATAAAAAGGTTGTGTACAATTTAGCAGGAACACGGAAACAATCTTCCTGCCTCTAATTAGTTTGCTTGATATATAAGGCAATAGATTTCTCAGAAGGGTATAAATGATGCTCACACTTTTATTTTGACATAATAAGCCTTGCAAGGAATTATTGCATTGAAATGATAAATGCATGGAGTGCTTGCAGCCCTGCTCTCCACTGCTGCTGCATGTGTGTGGATGGAGGAAACTCCAGTGGATTGAACCATGAGCTATTGCTGCTCCAAACTCCATTCTATTTTAGTAGGCATCTTTAATAGATTCTGCAAGTGTGCAGCAGCAGAGCCTCTTAGGGGACACAGTCTCAGGCTGCACCAGGGGAGGTTCAGGTTGGATGTTAGAAGAAGTTCTACACAGAGAGAGTGATTTCCCATTGGAATGGGCTGCCCAGGGAGGTGGTGGAGTCACCATCACTGGAGGTTTTCAGGAGAAGACTTGATGGGGTGCTTGGTGCCGTGGGTTAGTTGTTTGGGTGGTGTTGGATTGGTTGATGGGTTGGACGTGGTGATCTTGAAGGTCTCTTCCAACCTGGTTTATTCTATGTATTCTATTCTATGTAGTCTCTTGGAGAAGAGCTAGCTCACCCCAGAAGGGTTTTGCTGCTGTGTGGAAGAGAAGTGACACACAAATGGTGTCTGGATTACAGAAGGAGGTAGCTGCAAAGCCACAAGTCACCCAAGGACGCTTTGGCCAAGACACCTCAGTCGATGCTGATAAGGCTGCAATGCCCAGCAGCCTGCTCTGAGGTAGATTTGTCTCTGACTAGCTTGCGTACAGCTTGAGCTTCATAGAGTCATGGAATAGGTTGGATTGGAAGGGACCTTAATCATCATCAAGTTCTGACCCCACTGCCACGGGCAGGGACACCTCCCACCAGCCCAGGCTGCTCAAGGCCTCATCCAGCCTGACAGCCATAGCCTCCCTGGGCAGCCTGTGCCAGTGTCTCAGCACTCTCACTGCCAGGAATTTCTTCATAGACTCCAGTCTTGCCCTCCTGAAGCTTCAATCCATTGTCCTTCATCCTGTCACTCCCAGCCCTTGACAATAGTCCCTCCCCAGCTCTCCTGGAGCCCCTTCAGTTACTGGAAGGCTGCTCTGAGGTCTCCCTGGAGCCTTCTCTTCTCCTGGCTGAACAGCCCCAGCTCTCTCAGCCTGTCCCTACAGGGGAGGTTCTGCAGCCTCTGATCATCTTCATGGCCTCCTCTGGACCTGCTCCAGCAGCTCCAGGTCTCTCTTGTGCTGGGGGCCCCCGAACTGGACACGGTGCTGCAGGTGGGGTAGTTTCTCTGTACTGACCCCCAGTCAGGGCACCATGTAACAATTAGTTTGATTTTTCAAAGCTCTGGCAGTTTCTTTTGCTTATAGGCTCCCTAGATGAGATCAAAGCTGGATATCTTGGAACAGGAACTTCATAAATGACTTTTGTTGCTTTAATACCAGCTCTTAGAGCCTAGGTGACTGGATTTGGAGAGCAAATACAGAATGAGGAAGAGGCACAAATGTGACTTAGCAGGATTTAAGATGAGATAATACAAACTAAGGAGAGGGGGGAGTGTTTCTGCTGTGCACTTCCCCTGCTGGGGTGGCCCCTGTGGAGTTACCAGTGTCTGACAGACAGTGATACCAACAGTTAGAAGGTTTTGAGTGGTCCCAGAGGTGCCTGCTCCGTGGTGTAGCTACAGGCCTTGCATTTGCAATTCCCCAGCCTTCTGCTGCAGCTGTGCTGTCCAGGGCCCTGTGGCAGCAGTTTGCTGCTGTTCTGCTGTGGCTTTGTGCAGTCTCTGGTGGCTTCTCCTGGGACGCAGCTGCTGCCTCACTCCTCCCCTCCTTTCACCCCTCTTTCCAACCCCCTATTTTTTGCCATCTGCTTTTCATTAGTGGCAAACAAAGCTTTGCAGGTAGCAGTCATTTAAATACCTGGTAAGCTGTAGGTGTGCACAAAGGTGTAGTTACTACCGACAGCACTGCAGTGGTGCCCGATCAAGCACTCTCCAGTCGACAGTAACAGCACCAGAGGTGGTAACTACTGTTTGAGCCAGGGCAGTTTGAGCCAGGGCCAGGCAGAAGTGCATCAAACTGTGGGAAGGTGAAGCAAGAAGTGCCTGCTGGCATCACTACTTGCTGCACTGCAGCAGCCTGTCTCAGTGTCCCCTCTGCAACAACACAGTGCTTAAACCTGCTCACCAGTACATTGCTACCTGGGCTCCAGAGCAGGAGTGCTGCACTTGCAACTGTGCCCAGCTCACAGGCAGGTGCTGTGTTGGGAAGGAAGAGGGTGGGAGGTGAGGCTGGAGCAGAGCAGGCTGTCAGGAACATCCATCTCCTCGTCTGCTCTGTCTGTTGTTTGCTTTCTCCTTTTCCTTCTCATTTGATGATGGAGGAATAAGAAACAGATTGGTTCCTCTGAGATCAGTTGGAACACTGATGGAGCATTAGGTTGAGATTGTGTTTTGGAGGAAATTTCCTATGGCATTGGAATGTAGCTTTCCTTTTTCATTCTGCCCTCTCCTCCACCCCCCCAGATGCCAGAAATAGCTGGCCAATGGCAATGACACAGAGACTGCTGGACTTCCACCAGCTAGCAGCTCATTTGCTTTGTTATATTTACCCATTCTGAGTCTTTCCAGCTCCTGATGGAGGTAGCAGAAGGTCGAGATTGTAAAATGCTGCCCTGAAAAGGAACTGGGCTTGAGAGGGACAAAAAGTGTGATTAAAACAGAGGAAGGTAACATCAGTGAAGCTGCTCCAGTGCCTGGCATGCTTTGTTTTAGCAAAGCTTTCAGATCATTCAGGTTCCTGCAGAAGATCTGCAGGCTGCATCTGGTGCAGTACTAAACAGTTCATCAGAACCAGCTGGGCAAAGACAGAGCCTGGAAGGCTACTGGAGACCACCTTGAAGGCAGTGTGGAAACAGCAAGAGTGGCTCAGAAATGAAGACTCAGAGCTTTCTCTGTCACCATTTTCCTCTCTTACTCTAATGTCTTGTTTGGTTGGTTGGTTGTTTCTGCAAAATGAGGACAACAGGATGGCTCTTGGGTGCACTGGTCAAGGTTCAGTCACACAGACAAGTTGCAGTAGTCCAGGAAGGTGCTGCTTGTCAATCACCAGCAAAACTAAGGCTGGAAAAGACCTTAAAGATCATCAAATCCAACCATAACCCAGCTCCCATGACCACTAAACCATGTCCTGAAGCACCACATCTACAGGATGCACCTCCAGGGATGGAGACTCCACCACCTCCCTGGGCAGCCTGTCCCAACCCCTCACCACTCTCTCACTGAAGAAGTTTTTCCTCATATCCAGCCTAACCCTGCCCTGGCACAACTCAAACCCATCTCCTCTTGTCCTGTTGCTGGTTGCCTGGGAGAAGAGACCAACCCCAGCCTCACTCCAACCTCCCTTCAGGTAGCTGTAGAGAGCAGTAAGATCTCTCCTCCAGACTAACTACCCACAGCTCTCTCAGCTGCTCCTTGTGTGATACCCTCCAAACCCCTCCCCAGCCTCATTGCTCTGCTCTGGACACCCTCCAGCACCTCAGTGTCTTTCCTGTACTGTGGCACCCAGGCCCATAGGAAAAGTCTCTCTACAGCCTTCTTGTAGGATCCCTTCAGGTCTTGGCAGGCAGCTCTGAGGTCCCCCTGGAGCCTTCTCCTCTGCAGGCTGCAGAGCCCCAGCTCCCTCAGCCTGTGCTCACAGCAGAGGTGCTGCAGGCCTTGCATCATCTCTGTGGCCTCCTGTGACATGTACACACCTTACAAATGTGTGGCAGTGGAAAGCTGTCCCTGTTCAGCACCTCTGCCTTCACACTGCCATGCTTTGGTGCTTGCTGCATGTTTGTTTTTCACTGTGAGAAGTGGCAGATGTGATTACAGGGGAAGGCACAATTACAAATTGCATGGAATTACAGCCAGACAAGTAAACAAAATAAAACTGCATTCAGCAAGCTAAGGAAGAGCTGAAAGCCTTTTAATGGAGATGCCAAAGATGAGCTTCTGCAGCTCTACAATTTGTCAGTCAAATTGTTGTTATTTAGGAGAACTTCTCCACAGAAGCTTAGAGCAGAGCAGACAATTGCCAAATCCTCTTTCTAAAGTATTCTCCACTGCTCTGATTGTTTTTTCCCTATTGTTCTTTGGCAAGATCTTACTGTTTTCAAAGTTGAGAACTTGTGTGCTTTTCTTTCTGGATTAACTTCCCCATCCTGCATTTGTCACCAAGTGAGGCATATTCTCTTCTCCTGGTGGGCAGCAAGTTCTGCATGGGACAGCAATGTGCCCTTGGGGCCAAGAGAGCCAATGGCATCCAGGGGTGCAGCAAGAAAAGTGTGGCCAGCAGGGCTGGGGAGGTTCTGCTCCCCCTCTGCTCTGCCCTGCTGAGACCACAGCTGCAATCCTGTGTCCAGTTCTGGGCTCCCCAGGTCAAGAGAGACAGAGACCTGCTGGAGAGAGTCCAAGGGAGAGCAATCAGGATGATGAAGGGACATCTCTTCTATGAAGAGAGACTGAGAGCCCTGGGGCTGTTTAGGCTGGAGAGGAGAAGGCTGAGAGGGGATCTGATCAATGTCTATCAATACCTCAGGGATGGGGGTCAGGGTGAAGGTGCCAGGCTCTGTTTGGTGGTGCCCAGGGACAGCACAAGGAACAACAGGGACAAGCTGGAAGCCAGGAGGTTGCACCTGAGCATGAGGAGACACTTGTGTATGGTGAGGGTGGCAGAGGCCTGGAGCAGGCTGCTCAGAGAGGCTGTGGAGTCTCCTGCTCTGGAGACTTTCCAACCCCCCCTGGATGTGTTCTGTGTGCCCTGCCCTGGGTGGTGCTGCTGTGGCAGGGGATTTGGACTGGATGATCTCTGCAGATCCCTTCCAAGCATCCTGTGATGCACAGCTCAGGAACTCAGTCATATTCTGAGGGTGTGATTGCAACACAACAGCTTCATGAGCTTTTCCCAGACCTTGCAGAGCAGAAGTTCATTACTGAAGTACTTTCTGCCTTCTGGATTTAAATCAATGGCAGATGTAAACAGAGCTGCAGAGATAAGGTCATGTTCTCAGACAGAGATTCTGTTCTGCAGGGATCAAATTTTGGTTGTGGCCAACTGCTGTGAATGCTTTTGTTGCCCTGTATACACTTACTGGAGATGCACTAATTAATGCTGGTTAGCACTGCAGGGCACACAGATCAAAAGCCTCTTTTCTCTTACCTTTCCTGCTGGGACATGTAGCTACCTTCCTCACAGAGCTGCTGCTGCCCTGATGGGATTGCTGAGCATAGAAGGCAAATTGTGCCCTGGGCTGCATCCAGAGTGTGGCCAGCAGGGATAGGGGACTCTGCCCCTTGGCTCTGCTCTGATGAGACTCCACCTGGAATACCATGTCCAGTTCTGGCTTCTGGTGTCCCCAGCATGAGAAGGACACAGAGCTGCTGCACTGAGTCCAGAGGAGGCTACAGAGATGATGCAAGGCCTGCAGCACCTCTGCTGTGAGCACAGGCTGAGGGAGCTGGGGCTGTGCAGCCTGGAGAGGAGAAGGCTCCAGGGGGACCTCAGAGCTGCCTGCCAGGACCTGAAGGGATCCTGCAGGAAGGCTGCAGAGGGACTTCTCCTGAGGGTGTCTGGAGACAGGGCAAGGGGGAATGGTTCGAAGCTGAGGCAGAGCAGGGTTAGAGTGGAGCTGAGGAAGAAGTTGTTCAGCAGGAGGCTGCTGAGACTCTGGCCCAGGCTGCCCAGGGAGGCTGTGGCTGCCTCCTGCCCGGGGGTATTGCAGGCCAGGCTGGATGAGGCCCTGAGCAGCTGAGTGTAGTTGAGAGGTGTCCCTGGGCATGGTGGGGAGGTTGGAGCAGATGAGCTCTGAGCTCCCTTCCCACCCAAGCCATTCTGGGATTCTTGCACAAAGGAACACGTTTCCATCTAGTGCTTTTTTGAATTGTCATTTATTAAAGGTTGGAAGTTCCTGAGGAGGTTGGATGAAAGGTGGAGCTGGCAAAGAGATTCTTCCATATCCCTTGAATAAAAAGAAGAATAATAATCCCCTGTGTGGTGTCCACCCTCTCCAGACACAGATTATCTTCAGTTATCCTGGAGTGTGTTGTGCAGCTGCATCCTCTTGTCAGGTAATCCTCCCTCTCCACAGCAGCACACTGCAGGAGTGCTGGCTGAAATATGCCTGGCAAATAATTGTTTGACCACTTCAAGCTGTTAGTCTGCGAAGTAATAAACTTTGAATAGAGTTCCAATTCCTGCATTTGTGGAAGTGGAGGGAGGATAAAGAACATCTTGGAGCTGTTGAACAATTCCTTTTGGAATCACTGGAAAGAGGCAGGGGCTTTTCTTTCTGCAAACTCAGATGGGATCCAAATGCTGTGCAGGTTGGTGTTTAAGGGGGAAAGAAAGGACAGTGAAATGAGAGGTAAATGCTGGCTTATTGCATTTACAGAAGTTCTTCCAGACAAGGCTGTTGAATTCTTTTTGGTTTATTCACCCAGATTCGTAGTGTAAAATATCATCTGTAGCAGCCAAGCCTCACATGCAAACTCCTGCCTGGCTCTGTGAAGGATTTTCCCATTTAACTCTTATTATGTTTAAGCTGATTTAAAATATTACTCAGTTAAATGCTACATCAGATGGGAACTGCATGCAGCACATTTCTCCTGTGCTTGGGTAACAAATAACCAAGCAGTTTATGTCACTATTAGATTAACAGCCTGTGTTCAAGCTGTGGAGCGTTTCACCAACTCACTGCTTTGTCAATGCAGAAGAAACCGGCAGTGGAGGTGGTCTGAGATGGAGCATCTTGGAAGGGCCTTGCAATGGGGTAGTGATAGTCTCCCTCCCCAGTTCAGGAGGGACAGGGATCTCCTTGAGAGAGTCCAGTGAGGGGCTGCAAGGATAGAGGGGAGTCTCAAGCTGTGCCAGGGGAGGTTCAGGCTGGATGTTAGGAAGAAGTTGTTCCCAGCAAGAGAGATTGGCCATTGGGATGTGCTGCCCAGGGAGGTGGTGGAGTCACCATCCCTGGAGGTGTTTAGGAAGAGACTGGATGGGGTGCTTGGTGCCATGGTTTAGTTGATTAGATGGTGTTGGGTGATAGGTTGGACTTGATGATCTCAAAGGTCTCTTCCAACCTGGTTAATTCTAATTCTAAAGGATGCTGAAGGGGCTGGAGCCTGGTGAGGAGAGGCTGAGAGCCCTGGGACTGGTTAGTGTGGAGAGAAGGTGGCTGAGAGGGGATCTGATCAATGACTATCAATAGCTGAGGGCTGGGGGTCAAGAGGCAGGGGACAGGCTCTGCTCAGTTGCACCCTGTGATAGGGCAAGGGGCAATGGATATAAACTCCAGCACAGAAGGTTCCAGCTCAACATGAGGAGGAACTTCTTCACTGTGAGGGTCACAGAGCCCTGGAGCAGGCTGCCCAGAGAGGTTGTGGAGTCTCCTTCTCTGGAGCCTTTCCAGCCCTGTCTGGGTGTGTTCCTGTGTGACCTGTGCTGGACTCTATGGTCCTGCTCTGGCAGGGGGGGTTGGACTGGATGTTCTCTGGAGGTCTCTTCCAACCCCTAGCATCCTGTGAGCCTGTGAACATGCTTGCAATATTTCCCTTGATGAGTGGGCAAGGTACTGCAGTGGCTTGGATTAAAAATGCTGTTGGAAGCTAAGAGAAAAAAAAAAGATAGAAAGCAGCCAGGAAGTATGAGGAGAAAAGCTGCTTGCTTCTATATTAAATAAGAAAGCACACAATTAATAATGGGGATAGGAAACAATAATAACTCAGATGTGACAGGAGATACCAAACCAGAAATATCTGAGAAACAAATAAGATAGTGGGTAAAGGAGCAGTAAGCAAAAGCAGCAGGAGCTAAAGACTAAAGCCAAAGTGTTCTAAGTGGCAAAGTGGAAGAAGTAGCTGAAAGCACACAGCATTTATCAGGCTGGAATGCTGGACATTTGCACCAGCACATTCTGCAGCAGGACAGAACAGTACCTTGTTTTGAAATCAGATGGAAATTAACATGCAGCATTGCCTGCCAGGGTCTTGTTTTAGGGAACTGTTTTGACAGCTACCAACATCAGAAAGACAGAAAGCCAGAAAGCCCCAACCACCCTTCCTGTCGTCAGGGCTGTGATTTGGGTTAAGGAAAGCAAGTGAGAAGTAAAGCTTCGATGAATCTTGTCTCACTCTGTACCTGGACATCCATTTCTCTGTTGCTTTCTGGGTAACCTGCGGAGCAGTTGCTTAGATTTCAGCAGGAGGAGTTGAAGTTAAGCTGCAGATGGTTACAAATCTAAAGCTCTGGGAGATTTAAATGTGTGGGGAGATTTAAAAGCAGGATTGCACTTGAAAATACCACGGAGAAGCCTGCCCTCGTTACTCTCCTTAGTGTCACATGAAACAAGTCAGCTTAACTTTGTGTGTGTGTGTGTTGGATTCTGGAGAACTTGCTGATTCCTCTGATTGGAAATGTTCAACAAACTGTCCTCAAAACCCACCCAGGTGAATCCCAACGTTGCTTCTCCCAAGCTTGCAAGTTGCCCACTTCCAAAGTAGTCTGCAGCATTTGCTCTGACTGCAAACTGTCCTGCCATGGAGAGTGTGGAGCCCAGAGTGAGTGGTGACCATAGCCTGGGAAGGTCACAGAGCTGCTGCAGGGAGTCCAGAGGAGGCCACAAAGATGCTCCGAGGGCTGGAGCAGCTCTGCTGTGAGCACAGGCTGAGGGAGCTGGGGCTGTGCAGCCTGGAGAGGACAAGGCTCCAGGGGGACCTCAGAGCTGCCTGCCAATAGCTGAGGGGATCCTCCAGGAAGGCTGCAGAGGGACTTTCATAGCAATAGGACAAGGGGGGATGGTTTGGAGCTGAGGCAGAGCAGGGTTAGAGTGGAGCTGAGCGAGAAGTTCTTCAGTAGGAGGGTGCTGAGGCTCTGGCACAGGCTGCCCAGGGAGCTTCACAGCCTCTGTGAAGTGAAGTTCATTGGTGGCTTGATTAAGAGAGACCAAAGCAGGGAAGAAATGTCACTGGAATTCCAAAGCTAATTGTACATCACCATGAGACACATCACTAGTCAAGGGGCCAGTAAGAAACCTCCTCTGGCAAGTGTCCCCCTCTCTGGAGATACTCAAGACTCGCCTGGATGCGTTCCTGTGTGATCTGGTGTAGGTGATGCTGCTCTGGCAGGGGGGTTGCACTGGATGAGCTTTCCAGGTCCCTTCCAACCCCTGCAATGCTGTGACTGTGTCAAGTGTATTGCCTGAGGAGTCGTATGAATTGGGATGTTGGCCAAATATAACACAGTTCCTGTCAGGCAAAGGCTCTGTGTCTTTTGGCTACTTTATTCATGGAAAATCCTTCCCCCCCAACCAATTGTTCCTACTTGAGAGAAGCAGCCATGTACTTTAAAGGGGCAGGTCAGCTCCACCTGCACCTCTTTCATGGCCTTGTCACTGCCTTGCTTTCTGTGAGCCTGCTCTTGATTTGTGTTGCTAGATATAAGGAAAGAAGAATTATTAACTGATGGAGCCAGGCAATCTCCATGGCATTACAGGGGTGGTGGCTGGAGTATCCTCTCAGCATCATGCTTGCAAGCCTGGAAGGAAGAGCACCAAGTGCCTTGCAGAAAAGCATAGAGAATATGAATAGCTCCACATAGAAGAAAAGGGAAAAAACCAACCCACAAATCAGAGATGAGTCTGATAACCAAACTGCTCAGCAATGTATTGTGCATGCTCTTAGTCTCTTGTGAATTATGCATGCTCCTGCATGCATCTTTTGCTTTTCCTGTGTATTTGATAACTTGAATTTAATAATTTACTGCCTGCCTTTCCATCCACTTGCCCTGGGGATCCTGAGCTGATGCTTTCCACATTAAAGCCTCCATTGGTTGTGTTCAATGGAGTTAAAGATACGTTCCAGAGAAAGGAGAAGGACATAGCAACGTGGACATTTGTTCATGGCATGCAAGGGACTGGGGTGGGAATCATCCTGAAACCTTGATCTGAAAGTTGTTTGAAGAGTTGATTTAACTCAAACTTTCACAGTTTTCCATTTGTATTTCTCACTGATTTGTGTAAATACAGGCTGTGATCTGTGTAGATGCAGGGGGGGTATTTGTGCAAATAGAGTTTTTATTGGGATAAATATGGACTTTTTATTGGTATAAACAGAGGGCTTTATTTGTATACATATAGGGTTTCATTTGTGTAAATATAGGGTTTCATTTGTGTAAATGTAGGCTTTTATTTGTGTAAATGTAGGGCTTTATTTGTAGAAATATAGGGCTTTATTTGTAGAAATATAGGCTTTGTGTAAATAGAGCTTTTATGTGTGTAAATATGGGAATTTCTGGGGAATGACAGAGTGCCATGGTACAGGAAGGTTTTATTGGAAGCAAATGGGGACTGCAAAGACCATAAAAAGGACACAGAGCAGCTAGAATGAGTCCAGAGGAGGCCACAAAGATGATCCAAGGGCTGGAGCAGCTCTGCTGTGAGCACAGGCTGAGGGAGCTGGGGCTGTGCAGCCTGCAGAGGAGAAGGCTCCAGGGGGACCTCAGAGCTGCCTGCCAGGACCTGAAGGGATCCTGCAGGAAGGCTGCAGAGAGACTTCTCCTGAGGGTGTTTAGAGACAGGCCAAGGGGGAATGGTTTGAAGCTGAGGCAGAGCAGGGTTAGAGTGGAGCTGAGGAAGAAGTTGTTAGCAGGAGGGTGCTGAGACTCTGGCCCAGGCTGCCCAGGGAGGCTGTGGCTGCCTCCTGCCTGGGGGTGTTGCAGGCCAGGCTGGATGAGGCCCTGAGCAGCTGAGTGTAGTTGAGAGGTGTCCCTGGGCATGGTGGGGAGGTTGGAGGGGATGAGCTCCGAGGTTCCTGGAGCCATTCTGTGATTCTACCATTCAAGCTGATGTTGCTCCTCAAGATGCATTCACTGAAGACAGATCAATCCCAGTGCTCTGAGTGGTTTTTTCTTCTGTCAGAGCTGCAATTACTGTTCTTCATCCTTCATTTTCTTAGTGTTTGCTATCTTCTTAAAAGGGGTTCACATGCTTTAATTTGTATCTTTTTACTGATACTTTGCTTTTCCTTGTTTTGAAGTCTTTGTCAGTGTAAGTGATGTTTTTGCTTGCTTTCTGTATGCCTCCTATAATACAGAAAGAGAAAAAAAATCAATGCTGGGTATACTTCTCTACCACCTTGTGCTCTCCCTTTCCTTTCATAACATCAGTTCTTCTGACAGAAATTCAGATAATGGAACAAATAAGTAAAATATGCCATCTGTCTACCCACCTACCTGCTGCCCAGCCATTTATCCTCCTACACAGCAGAGTGGAGCAGATGCATTCCATGACCTGAAGACCAGTATGACCTCCTGGCCTTCACTTACACCTTGTAGTTTGCAATGAGTAGCATTTGGCTTTCTCATTTCATGTGAGACAGAGAGGAGTTCTAATAGAATTAAGAAGTTGGCCTCACTAAGAATCCAGCCTTGTAGGCTCGATGCATTGGAGGTGATTTGGTCTTATTGGAAAGGTTGACTGAAATTAGCTTAATTGCATGGAGCTCTTTGGTGGCTTTTGGCTTACTTTTGTTTATCTTTCTTGTGGGTTTGGTTTGTTGATGAGGATGTAGGTCTTAGATTGCAGAGGGGTGAGTATCTGACGAGGATGTAGGTCTTAGATTGCAGAGGGGTGAGTATCTGATGAGGATGTGGGTCTTAGATTGCAGAGGGGTGAGTATCTGATGAGGATGTGGGTCTTAGATTGCAGAGGGGTGAGTATCTGATGAGGATGTGGGTCTTAGATTGCAGAGGGGTGAGTATCTGACGAGGATGTGGGTCTTAGATTGCAGAGGGGTGAGTATCTGACGAGGATGTAGGTCTTAGATTGCAGAGGGGTGAGTATCTGACGAGGATGTGGGTCTTAGATTGCAGAGGGGTGAGTATCTGACGAGGATGTAGGTCTTAGATTGCAGAGGGGTGAGTATCTGACGAGGATGTGGGTCTTAGATTGCAGAGGGGTAAGTGTTTCTGTTGCCTTTTCCTTTTCTTTTCAGGCTGTTTTTAGATGAAGCACCAAAGCAGGGTCAAAGCCTGATTGTTATGCTGGCCTGAAGAAGCAATGTCAGTGAGCTCATGTGCACTGAGGGACTTGCTCTCCTGAGATTCTATCTCTGTTCAGCAGCTGGCTGAAGCTCCACAAGAGACCGATTAGGGTTGGATCTGACACTCACTTGAATCTCTGTACATGTCAACAACTGTCCCCAGACCAAGAGTGATGGAGAGAGCTCTAGCAGTGTGGAAACAGATGTCAAGTTACTGAAGCAATTGTTGAACACAGATAAGTTTCAAATCACTTTAGGTCAAGGGAAAAAACACTCACAAGAAGGCACAGGGAGGGCTAGGTGAAAAAGTGAGATAAGAGCTGGAAAAGCAACTCAGAAACCACTCAGTCCCTTGCAAGCATCAACAGCTGTGAAGGCAGTTGGCTTTTCTATTTCATTAATGCAGCTACTTGTCACTGCAGCCTTCAAACAAGCAGTCTGGCTTCAGAAATACTCACCTGAGGGGCTGAGCCAGTGCTGTACTGCATTGCCAGCAGGAAACAAGGCGTGGGTTTGGAGGATGGCATGCTTGGCTCAGCAGGAGGCACAAGAGTCAAAGGTGATGATCCATCTCTGTGGCATGCAGTGCATGTTGCAATCCAGAGTGAACAGGGTCAAACTTTGCCATGCTCAATCACAGAATCATAGCATTGGTTGGGTTGGAAAAGCCCCCCCAAGGTCATTGAGTCCAGCTCCCCAAGTGCCATGGCCACAGGTTTCATGAACACCTGCAGGGATGGTGACTCCACCACCTCCCTGGGCAGCCTATTCCAATGCCTGACCTCTCTTGCAGCAAAGAAATTTTTCCTAATGCCCACTCTAAACCTCCCCTGGCACAGTTTCTGGCCATTGTCTCTCATTCTATAATGTGGCTTCACACAGTAGCAGCTCAGCACAGCAGCTTCCCAGATCATCTCAGGACAGGAGGAGTTGGTTAGCATTAAAAGAACATGAGAGTGCTTCACATCAGGATGCAGATGGGACTGAAAAATACCTCTTTAGTGACAGTGGCAGCTCTGCAAGCAGCAAGCCCCTTCCCTCTCAGCTTCTGGCCCTAGCCCTCTACTTTGCTCTAGTGAGATCACACCTGGAGTACTGGGTCCAGTTCTGGCCTCCCCAGTTCAAGACAGACAGGGACATCTTGTGTCCTCTCTTATTTTCATCATAAGAAACCTAGAAAAGAGAAGACTCTGAGGGGACCTCAGAGCTGCCTGCCAGGACCTGAAGGGATCCTGCAGGAAGGCTGCAGAGGGACTTCTCCTGAGGGTGTCTGGAGACAGGCCAAGGGGGAATGGTTTGAAGCTGAGGCAGAGCAGGGTTAGAGTGGAGCTGAGGAAGAAGTTGTTCAGCAGGAGGGTGCTGAGACTCTGGCCCAGGCTGCCCAGGGAGGCTGTGGCTGCCTCCTGCCTGGGGGTGCTGCAGGCCAGGCTGGATGAGGCCTTGAGCAGCTGAGTGTAGCTGAGAGGTGTCCCTGGGCATGGTGGGGAGGTTGGAGCAGATGAGCTCTGAGATCCCTTCCAACCTGAGCCATTCTATTACCAGCTCTGTGAGTGCATAGATGTGACTGTGCCTCTAACTTTCAAACCGTCTTTGCTAGGGGAAAATTCTCCTTCCATAAGCCCTGGAGGGAGATAGCACAAGAATGTATTTTTGGTTTAAATTACTTTCAAAACTTGGCAGAGAAAAAAACCAACCCCCCTCCTTTCTTTATTGAGGCAGGTTTCCAAGTTCAGTGCAGGCATCAAATCAATTTCTCCCCAGTGCAAACTGCTTTCCACGTCTCTGAATTGTAACATGTGCATGATGGGCTGGGGGTGGAGGTGTCTGTCAAGGCTGAAGTAACTCTTGCTGCATGACTTGCTCTTGGTCTAAGTGTTGCCTACCTGGTGACACTACCCACAGTTTGTGTGAGAAACAGTGGGAGGAAGCAGAAGGCTCCAAGCCCTCATGGCAGTTGCTTTCTTGGGTTCATACACATGCTGTATTAATAAATGATGTTATAGTCTGTGGGAAAGGGAAGATCTCCTGCCCAGGAAGGTAAAAATGGTTGGGTACAAGCTAGGAAAGGCTTGCTGTGTAAAACCAAAACATTCCAGAGCAAGCAAGCCAAAGCATTAATGTGGCAATAACCACCAAAGAGCTCTTCTGCATCTAGCTGTGGCATGTGTCCAGCACAAACCAGATGGTATCTGAAATGCTGAGCAGTTTAAGCTGCAGGCTGAAGAAGTCTCCACTTGCCCATTAAAAACAAAGCAAAACAAAATGATTGTAGTTACTGATCTCAATGTTGTCTAGGAGCTGCAGGAAGGGACATTCAGGGTAGAGACTCACAAACATGAGCATGGAGAGTTACAGCTTGGCCTTGAGAGTGAGGTGGTTGTGTTGGGCTCAGCCTGCTCCCTGAGAGGAGAAGGGTTTGGGGAAGATCTAGACAATGACTATTTTCCTGCTCTTCTCTTATTTTTTTTAGTGCTATTATTATGAGGTCCAACTGATATCCTTGGGAACAATGATTTGTGTGTGCTGTTCTAGGCTCAGATCAACTGGAGCTGACTTCATTCAAATCTTGATTACATTGCCTGAACTTAAATGCCCAGAGGAGATCTTATCTAACAGCTTGGAACACTCTCAGCTCCCTCAGCCTGTCCTCACAGCAGAGCTGCTCCAGCCCTTGGCTCATCTTTGTGGCCTCCTCTGGACGTGATACAACAGCTCTGTGTCCTTCATATTCCCATGTCCCCATCTTATGTCCTCTCTTATTTTTGTGTCTCCATCATAAGAAACCTTAGAAAAGAGAAGATTCTGAGGGGACCTCAGAGCTGCCTGCCAGGACCTGAAGGGATCCTGCAGGAAGGCTGCAGAGAGGCTTTTCCTGAGGGTGTCTAGAGACAGGCCAAGGGGGAATGGTTTGAAGCTGATGCAGAGCAGGGTTAGAGTGGAGCTGAGGAAGAAGTTGTTCAGCAGGAGGGTGCTGAGACTCTGGCACAGGCTGCCCAGGGAGGCTGTGGCTGCCTCCTGCCTGGGGGTGCTGCAGGGCAGGCTGGATGAGGCCTTGAGCAGCTGAGTGTAGTTGAGAGGTGTCCCTGGGCACGGTGGGGAGGTTGGAGCAGATGAGCTCTGAGCTCCCTTCCAGCCTGAGCCATTCTTTGAAATTAACTTTATGAAATTAAACAACAAAGCTGTTAAACAAAGCTTAAAGAGCAAAACCATTCTTCAGCTCTTGACAAATAGGAATAACTTTGCCTTAAACATAGTTTGACAGTTGCCCTGCTGTGTGCTGCATCTTTCTCCCTCCCTCTTAGCAGTAGTCTCCAGCTTGATCTGAATGTGTGGATCTGGGGTTTTTTGGAGGTCTCGTGGCTCAGTAAATGGAGTGGCTTGGACACTTGTCCATTCTTTTGTCTTCATTGGTCTCTGGGTTTGTATTTGAGTTTCCTAATACTGAGGTTTAGGAGCTGAAAGTGAAAGGCATGGGTTTCCTTTGTAAATGATGTCTGCAAAGCTCTGGGGTGGTGCTTGTGGGTGAACAGTAACTGCTGAAGCTGACATAGCCACATGGAGTGCAGCAGTGTTAACTCAGTGTGATAGAGAGAGCTGTGGTTTCTCGGCAGAGCAATCCAGGGGCAAGAGTGTTCATCAGAGGTGTGGAAAAGTCAAGTGCACTTGTTTCGTAGAATCATAGAATAACAGAATGGTCTGGGTTGGAAGGGGCGTCCAGAGCTCAGCCAGTCCAACCCCCTCTGCAGGCAGCAGGGACATCCCCAACTGGATCAGGCTGCCCAGAGCCCTGTCCAGCCTCACCTTGAATCAGGGATGGGCCCCAACCACCTCCCTGGGCAGCTACCCTCATGGTGCAGAACTTGTTGCTAACAGCCAGTCTAACCCTGCCCTTCTGTAGTCTCTGGCTGCTGGTGTTTCTTTGGCTGCAGCCCAGAGGCCTCAGCTCACCGAGGGGATCGTTTGCACAACACAAACTTAACAGTTGTCTTTCTATTCCATTTCTGTTTGCAAGTGAAACAAACAAGGTGTAGCAGGAGAGCTAATGAAGGATTAGCAGTAGAAAATCCAGGGAAGTTCTCAGTGTAAAACAAGGCAAATTTCAGCAGGCACAAAGCTCTGCAAACGACAGCAGGACTCCTCCAAAAGATTGCCTGCGTTTTGTGACAAAAGCCTGCTGGCTTTTATGGGGATCCCCTGGGAAATGTGCTTTTCTGCATGAGAGAACCGTGGTAAGATGTTCAGTCCCCCTGGAATTGCTGTGGTGCAGGGACTGATGATGAAAAAGATGCAAAAGTGTTCAGAAAACTGAAATCTTGGTGGTAAACAGAGTTTTAGAAGGGAGATGAAACAGGAGGGCTGCAGGAAATGGAAAAGACTGAACAGTGTGTGGCTGTCGGGCTGAGCAGACTGAGACATCCTTGTGAATGGGCTTCAAGGGGGGGAAGGATATTTAGTGAGCATTTAGTTTTCTTTCTTCAGCTGTAAAAGGAGACTAATTGTATAATTTGCAGTTGATGTCCAGAAAGGGAAGAGATTTGCTGTGAACTCCAAGTCCTGCGCTGAGCTTGGCCCTGCAGCAGTGCAATTGGCAGTTCTGCGCAGCGGGCCGAGCGTGAATTCCATCCCCCCCATGGCAGGCTGGCTCTGACCGCAGAGCTCGCTGCTCGCTCCCCAAAGCCAGGCAGAGTCACTCTGTGTGACAGGAGAGGGCCTGCTCTGTGCAGCAAGGACTCGGCAAATCATACAGCGCTCGGGAAGAAGGAGCCGAGTGAGGAACGAAACGCTCTGCCTGCCCCCAAATCCACTTGCTAAACCTCTTGCCAGCCTGGCAGAGGACGGTGCAGAACGCAGGAGCCTGATGAACTGATGGCGTGGATGTGAAATTTGAGCTCTGAATAATTCATTCAGAACAAAGGGGGTTTGGATACTGGGCGGGGGTGTCTCGGGCTGTAAGGATCTGAAAAGTGGCTGTCTGCTTTAGGCACCCAAGTCTATAGGCTGCTTTGCTCAGAAACCATGGAAATTTCTCCAGGAGCTTAGCTGGGAGCTGAAGAATTTATCATAGACCTCTGGCTGGAAATCTTTCAGGTACTAGCTGCTTGTGTCTGCACACCAGGAAACGCACCAGGGGAACAATGAGGGCTGGGGAACTTGCACAGAGCTCTGCAAATCTCCCTCTTCTCTGTCTACATAGAGAGATGCCTCCATGGCAGTGAGTAAAGTCTCTTTGGAGACATACAAATGCATTTATTGAATATATAGAGAGGCAAGGCCTCAATCTTTCAGCTCATTTCAATTAAGGGATAAGCTATTTCCTTGCTCTCAGTCAAAGCCTTTCAGCAAACCTTGTAGGTCTGTAAGAAAAAAAGAAGGTTACAGCAAATGTAGATCTTGAGGGGGTTAATTATCTTTCCTTCCTCCATTTGCTGAATGATGTTACCTGATTTATCCTCTGATCCATTCCAGTGCTTGCACTAATGCCATTCTGTGGGGTTTTATTGGATCTTTGGTACCTGTCCTCATGAGGGGTTCTGTAGCCGCTCTGTAGGCAGCGTGAGGGGGAGAACCTTTTCAGACTAACATCCTCATGAGCCGCTGCCTGGGGTCATTTGATGAAGGTGAATGGTTTATGAAAGCAGAACTCTTGTTTAGCAAAAGCAAATGGGGGAAGCACTTCTGTAACAAGCAGGTCCTTGGAATGGATGTGGATAGTGGCCCTCAGGCTGGGAGGTTTCCTTGTCGCTGTTCCTCTGATAAAAGAGAATCACCCCGGAGCAAAGCTGACGCAAAGCGGAGCTGAAGAGCAGGTTTCCAAAGGACAGATCTGAGAAGCAGGCAAAACACTTGCCAGGCAAAACGGGGCCAACAGGTTTTACATTGTGATCCCAGCTTCAATGCCTGTCTTTGAAGGTGCAAAGTAAATGCACCAGGGTAGAACCAGCCAGGGAACGGCAGCAGCAGGCAGCCAGGCAGGACTGAAGAGCCACTTGAAAGTGCTAGCTCTTTCTTGAAAATTATTATGATTTCTAATAAAACCTCAAAAAACCCCAAACACAACCAAAACCCAAAGGCCACCAGGAGGCAGAGGTAACAAAAGATGGGAGAAAGGTTCCCCAAACAGCAGATTGGTTGTTTTTTCCTTCTCTTCCCCACCATGAAAGCATCTACAGGACAAAAGCAGAGAGAAAGAGAAACATCACTCTTCAAGCATTTGTTGTAGGCAAGAGGTCTGGAGGCTGAGACCATTCATGGTGTGGGCTTCTCTTTTTTAATCATCTCCAGCATGGGGAAAGTAAAAAAAGCTGCAGTGAGAAAGAGCAAGAATGGAAGTTACATTTAAAATACTTCCCTCCAACTCCATTGTTTACTTCTCCTCTTTGTAATTGAGATGTGCAGGTCAAAGATCAGGAAGGGGAAAAGAAGACATTTCCTCCTTTCTTTAAACAACTAAACCAATTTTCAATAGCACAAGAGGGAAAGAGCTTTTTTTTTTTGAACAGCAAAATGGGGATAAAAAGGTTATCCCAGCTACTGATCTTCTTGGGCTTAGAAGGGAATCAGGAATTCTCACAGGAAATGGGCAAATCAACCTCCCCAAACTGACAGTAAAACAAACCCTCCCTTTGGGCTGCTCTTTGCAGTCAGAGAACAAATGCAGGCTTCACCAGCAGAGCTTCTGAGGCTCTTTCTGGTTTGAGCAAGAACTAAGGAGGCCAAAATGGGCATTTGGGCAGCAGAGTGGATGCTCACAGGCTGTGTACCACACATTAGGCACGCTCAAAGGGCCTACCAGCAAACGGGCAGGCCCCCAAAAGAGGGCTGTGGCAAGGTACCTACCTCCTTTTCTTTCAGCAGAACACAAAAAAGGTAGCCCAGATTCTTCAGGCTGTTAGCAGCTTCCATGCTTCTTTACCTGCAATTCCTTTTGGTTTGTTGGGTTTTTGGCTAGGAAAAAAAGAACCAATGTTCAGTTCCCTAATTGCCTTAGGGCTGTGAGAACCAATGCCCCTATAGCTGCAGCTGAAAGCCCAGCTTGGTTCTAGCTGGAGTTGATGAGCAAGGTAAACTAATTCAAGTAAGTTTAAGGTTTGCTTGTGGCACATGAGGGAAGATCTCTACCCCTTCTGGTTTCCCAGAATGTTAGGGCTTGGAAGGGACCTAGAAAGATCTTCCAGTCTAACCCCCCTGCCAGAGCAGGGTCACCTAGAGCAGGCCACACAGAATGGCATCCAGGTGGGTTTTGAATGACTCCAGAGATGGAGGCTCCACAACCCCCCTGGGCAGCCTGCTCCAGGGCTCTGTCACCCTCACAAGGAAAAAATTCTTCCTCCTGTCCACATGGCACTTCCTCTGCCTCAGCTTCCACCATTGCCTCTTGTGCTGGCATTGGGCATCCCCCAGCAGAGCCTGGCTCCAGCCTCTGGGCACTCACCCTGCACAGCTTTATCAACATGAATGAGGTCACCTCTCAGGTTCCTCCTCTCCAAGCTACAGAGTCCTCAGCTCTCTCAGTCTCTCCTCATAAGGAAGATGTTCCACTGCCTTCAGCAGTGCCTTGTAACTGCACTGGACTCTTTCACGCAGTTCCCTGAGGCCCTTCTTGAAATGAGGGGCCCAGAACTGGGCACAATATTCCAGATGTGGCCTCAGCAGGGCAGAGTAGAGGGGCAGGAGAACCTCTCTGACCTACTGACCACAGCCCTTCTAATACACCCCAGGGTGGCATTGGCCTTCTTCTTGGTCACAGGAGCACTTTGCTTTTGAACTATCTCAGCTGTTCCTCCTTGGAAGTGAAAATGGGTGTCAGGCACTGAGCTTTGTGGGCTTTTCACAGGTTGCACTGGGTTGGAAAGGACCCTCAAAGGTCATCTTGTTCAACCCCTCTGCAGTCAGCAGGGACACCTCCAACTAGACCAGGCTGCCCAAGGCCACATCAAGTCTGATCTTGAATGTCTCCAGAGACAGAGCCTCAACCACATCCCTGGGCAACCTTTTGCTGTTTCCCTATTGAATTGAGTTGCCCAGATTTCAGCTAATTTCACCCCACATGCCCTGCATGCTCTGGATCTAGAGCAAGAACTGCTGAAGATGTGGGAAGTAGTGAACGGGCAAAAAAATACACGCTTGCAAAATAGGTTTGGACACCATGGATTACTTCACTTAGGAAGGGAAAAAAAAGACACTGAGGTGTAAGAAAATGAACCTTGTATAAACTTGAGCATGCAAGAAGTAAAATAAGAGCCAAGTCTTGTGGAAGTTGCTTAAGGTTAATAGGAGGTGAGCATGGATGAAAGCTAAGCAATGCCGAGAAGAGGAACACAATTGTGTTGCTTTTTAGGTCCTAACCCAGAAACACACAGCACAAAGGCAAACCATGGAGATTAATAGGATAACATTGGCAATGCAGCAGCCTGTAAATGGAATCCTTTAAATATATGTCCTGAAAGTCCTGAGGAATGTATTCAGGTAAAAGAAGAATATTACAGTTCTTTTCTTTGAGCTGCTTTCATCAGAATAAAGTGACTTTTGTGCTTCAGCAAATGCCTGAGCAAAGCAGGTAGGTTCAGTAACCACAAAAGGAATTTCTTGCAATGATGTGTAAGTAAATGAAGCACCTCTCTATAATCTGACTGTGAAGGGTGCAGATAATTCTGACAGCGTTCAAACTTATCCAGGCATCTTCTGTAGTGATCTCATCTCTACCTTCTGTCACTATTTAGCCAAGCATTGTAGATTCCTTTTGCAAAAAGCAAGCCCACCAGTACCCAAACAGTATCTGTTATGTGGTGTCATTCCCCTGCAAAATTCCACTTTTTCATTCAGAGTGAACAATAGAAGTCCCTACTCAAAAGGTACTTAGATTGCAGCACTTGCTCTGGGCTGCAGTAAGCCTATCCATTGTACAGCCACTGCTGCTTCTCCCCCAGAATCACTGCACACTGCTGCCTGGCAGCAGCTGGCAGCCAGCTCTTCAAGCTTTGCTTTCCTTTTCTTTCTTGGTTGCTTATTTTTGTTATGTGGGAAGCAGCTGAGGGAGCTGGGGTCATTGAGTCTGGAGGAGAGAAGGCTGAGGGCAGATCTTGCTCTCTGCAAATACCTGAGAGGTTGGAGGGAGGCTGGGGTTGGTCTCTTCACCCAAGAAACCAGCAACAGGAGATGGGTTTGAGTTGTGCCAGGGGAGGGTTAGGTTGGACACGAGGAGCAACTTCTTTAGTGAGAGAGTGGTGAGGGGTTGGGACAGGCTGTCCAGGGAGGTGGTGGAGTCCTCACCTCTGGAGGTGTTCAAGGAGCTGTAGATGTGGTGCTTCAGGATATGGTTTAGTGGCCATGGGAGTTGGGTTATGGTTGGACTCCATGATCTTGGAGATCTTTTCCAGTCTTTATGATTCCATGAGAACCAATCAGTTCAATGTCACCAGTGTGTGTGAAGGGCAGGATTCTGTACCTGTATATGGAAAGCTCAGTATGGAATAGGGGTTGAAAATACCAAGCTCATACCAGCAGGTTCCTGCACAGCAAAATGCCCGAGGGCTGTACTGCTGCAGGTAAATGGCTGGGCAGGATGGTGCTGCTTTACTCAACACTTAGCAAGGCATTGCCCACGTGAAATTACAGGGCCACTTGCATGCTGTTCCTGCCCACATCTGAAAGGTTTTGTTCATAGATCTGTACAAGAAGTTCAGAGTCATTGCTGAACCCAGATCCAGTTTTGAGCAATGCTTTTCTATATTGAATTTTCCTGTGGCTGCTGAGTCACAATGCAGGGAAAGAGGTCTAGACAGAAACTCCACTTTCACTTTGAGGGGGTAGCATGTGCATGGAATATCCTATACAAACCCAGCATCCTGCACATCTTGATCCAAGCCATCTTGGCGCTTTTCTGGGGCGGCGTTTGGAAGCATCGCAGCTCTCCACCTGAAGGCAGGGCGACGGCTGCGCTCTTGGCAATTGCAGCCCAGGATGGGGGCGATTGCTCTTAACAGCTTCCAGTTAGTGCCGCTCAGCACCGTCCTGTCATTGACTGGAAACCTCTCCGCTCCTCACCCTGGTGTTGAACGGATTCAGTGCTTTCAGTGAGCTGGTTTGATGTCTCTTTAAAGCAGAGCTTCTTTTCTCTCTGCAGCACGCTGATTTTACCTAGTTAGTTTAGCACTATGAACTTCGCTAGGACAAGGAGCGATGGATGTAAGCTGCAGCACCTCAACGCAAGGGGGAACTGCTTTACTGGAAGGGTCACAGAGCACTGGAACAGGCTGCCCA
This sequence comes from Dryobates pubescens, assembly GCF_014839835.1. Taxonomy (NCBI): domain Eukaryota; kingdom Metazoa; phylum Chordata; class Aves; order Piciformes; family Picidae; genus Dryobates; species Dryobates pubescens. The sequence continues at coordinate 57,068,884 of NC_071613.1, forward strand.
GAGAGGCTGTGGAGTCTCCTTCTGTGGAGACTTTCAAGGCCTTTCTGGATGCGTTTCTCTGTGACCTGAGCTAGATTGTATGGTCCTGCTCTGGCACTCGATGATCTCTTTGGGTCCCTTCCAACCCCTGACATCCTGTGAAACCTTTCTACCAGTAGAGTGTGAGGATCAAATTGTGCTCTGTGTTTACCATTTCATACCAAAGTACATGAAACCCTCTTCTGCCACAAGCCAAACACAAGCTCCTGGGAATTCCAGCGTGCTGGGCTGTTGTTATAGTGGTACTGATTTCTGTTTCAAACAACATCATTATACGGCCTGACAGTGAAACTGACGTTTCAAAGCATTGCTTTGGAGAAGCCAGGAGCACTTGAGCTCTTTGCAGGCTTCCCTGTGCACCGGGAGCCCCCAGGAGCTGCCGACCAGGTGGCTACGGATCAGGTCTCTGCTCACTCACAGCTGAGCTGACCTAGCCTGGAGTTCAGCAAAATCTTATTTCAGAGGGAATGGAGCTGAATGAGGTGGAACTTGCCCATGAATTTCATTAGCACATATCCAGTGGTGGGGGGAAGATTGGGTCTGGAAGGATAGAGCCTGTTGGCTGCATTTACTGTGTCTGACCTGGGCTCTTGGTCTGCTTCCACCGGGCTGGCACCTGCAGCCACCTTTGGGGCTGTGAAAGAGATCCAGCCAAGGCTGACTGAGGTGAAATGCTGTCCCTTCAGAACTGCTCCAGGAGAACAGAAATGGAGAGGGATGGTTATTTTATTTGGTAGCTGGTAAACATACAAAACAAATTTTCTCTCCAAATTGTAGGAGCTGCTGCAGTTTTGTCTGGTCCCTGAGAGCTGCTCATTTAACATTGCCTACATGTAGCACAGGCTTTCCTTACCACCTGATCCCCTTTTGTGACTGTGGGTTCACCTGCATTTGTTTATAAGGAAGTAGAGATACAGTCCAGTTCTGGTCCACTTCTGGTGTCCCCAGCATGAGAAGGACACAGAACTGTTGGAGAGAGTCCAGAGGAGGCCACAGAGATGCTCCAAGGGCTGGAGCAGCTCTGCTGTGAGCACAGCCTGAGGGAGCTGGGGGTGCTCAGCCTGGAGAAGAGAAGACTCCAGGGGGACCTCAGAGCTGCCTGCCAGGACCTGAAGGGATCCTGCAGGAAGGCTGCAGAGGGACTTTTGCTGAGGGTGTCTAGAGACAGGCCAAGGGGGAATGGTTTGAAGCTGAGGCAGAGCAGGGTTAGAGTGGAGCTGAGGAAGAAGTTGTTCAGCAGGAGGCTGCTGAGACTCTGGCCCAGGCTGCCCAGGGAGGCTGTGGCTGCCTCCTGCCTGGGGGTGTTGCAGGCCAGACTGCACCAGGGGAGATTTAGGCTGGAGGTTAGGAGGAAGTTCTACACAGAGAGAGTGATTGCCCATTGGAATGTGCTGCCTGAGGAGGTGGTGGAGTTGCCATCACTGGAGGTGTTCAGGAGGAGATTTGATGGGGTGCTTGGTTGCATGGTTTAGTTGATTAGGTGGTGTTGGATTAGTTGATAGGTTGGACTCGATGATCTTGAAGGTCTCTTCCAACCTGGTTTATTCTATTCTATTCTTGAGCAGCTGAGTGTAGTTGAGAAGTGTCCCTGGGCACGGTGGGGAGGATGGAGGAGATAAGCTCTGAGCTCCCTTCCAGCCTGAGCCATTCTGTGATTCTGTGAAACTGGTGAGCTGAGATGTTGTGAGAGATGGAAATCTGTCTTTGATCTGCACTACAACATAGAATAGAATAGAATAGAATAGAATAGAATAGAATAGAATAGGTTGGAAGAGACCTTTGAGATCATCAAGTCCAACCTATCACCCAACACCATCTGATCAACTAACCCATGGCACCAAGCACCCCATCAAGTCTCTTCCTACACACCTCCAGTGATGGTGACTCCACCACCTCCCTGGGCAGCACATCCCAATGGCCAATCTCTCTTTCTATGAAGGACTTCTTCCTCACCTCCAGCCTAAACCTCCCCTGGTGCAGCTGGAGACTGTGTCCTCTTGTTCTGGTTATGTTATGTAGGTTATGTTATACATAGGTTATGTTTTCTTTGCAATGAAAGGCATTTGAGGACAGTCTGTAGCTGTTGGTCAAATACTGACTCAAAAAGAGCCCTCAGTGTCTATTCATTAGGAACCTCTGCAAGTTTCATCTATTTAGGACTATCTATACTCCAATAAACCTTTTATGGCATTCAGTTCTGTGCTTGGACCCTTTAAAATTGGCTCTCATCACTTGTGTGCGTGCCTAAGAAGAAACAAGTCTCACAAGTCGTTTTGATTAGGTGTCATTTGCATTTACCTGGCTGTGTACAAAATAGAAAGGAAGAGCTTGATGATTGCCAGCTACCTGGCACGGCTTAAACATGCATACGATGTGACTCCCAGCTGCTGCAGCCAAGCTGAGGGAAGCCTAGGAGACAATCTCTGAAATGAATAAGTGATGCAGATTTAATGACACTTTTTTTTTCATAATAGTAATCAGAAGAATAAAATGCAACCCAAACCCAACCTGAAATGGCTGGGGATATGTTGGCCCTCTGAGCTGGATTTTCCTGTGGCTGTAGAACACAGTTCTGCATTTGAATGGTAAATTTCTACCTCAAACTCATAAATAAAAACCATCAATAAAACATCACCTACTGCAAGGCCTTGATGCATTGCAAGTGAGAAGGAAGCTTCGGGTTTTAACTGCTTCAAATGGGAAGTGAGTGTTCGTGTTCTAGTCCTTTCTTGTTTCTGAGACACTGCTGTCACAAATCTTACCAAACCCTGTGAAATTTCACGTCATTTGGGACCTGAACGCCGTTCCTGGTTGGAATTTGAGCCCTGCTGATGCCAACAAGGAGTTAGGAAATTGTCTCTCAGCTGATGGACATCTCTGAGGTTGTGTGTGGTGCAGAGAGTACAGGAGAGCAGCGAGGCTGGCAGGGGTTGGTCACACGAGGAGCACCTGAGGGAGCTGGGGTTGTGTAGTCTGGAGAAGAGAAGGCTGAGGAGAGACCTCACTGCTCTGCAGCTACCTGGAAGGAGGTTGGAGTGAGGCTGGGGTTGGTCTCTTCTGCCAAGCAACCAAGCAGGGTTAGGTTGGACATGAGGAAAAACTTCTCCAGTGAGAGAGTGGTGAGGGGTTGGGACAGGCTGCCCAGGGAGGTGGTGGAGTCCCCATCCCTGGAGGTATTCAAGGAGCTGTAGATGTGGTGCTTCAGGACATGGCTTAGTGGCCATGGGGGTTAGGTTGTGCTTGGACTTGATGATCTTGAAGCTTTATTCCAGCCTTGATCATTCTATGATCCTGTGAAAAACAATCAGTTCAATGTCACCAGTGTCACCAGTGTGTGTGAAGGGCAGGACTCTGTACCTGTATATGGAAAGCTCAGTATGGAATAGGGGTTGAAAATACCAAGCTCATACCAGCAGGTTCCTGCACAGCAAAATGCCCGAGGGCTGCACTGCTGCAGGTAAGTCCTGCAGGGCAGGATGGTGCTGCTTTACTCACCACTTCAGGACGTGGGTGAGTGGTCATAGTTTGTGGGTTATGTTTGACCTTGGTGATCTTAAAGATCTTTTCCAGCCTTGGTGATCATTTGATTCTATGTGGTGTGGGTCACAGAAGGATTTCCATCAACATTTGCAGAGCTGGTTGCAGATATGACCCAGGAAACAACTCTTATTCCCTTATTTTAATGGGATTTGTGCAGGCTCCTGAAGAGCTGAGCTGGAACATGATGGTAGAGGATAGATGGAGATGGGGCAATGTGTGTGAATGTAGTCAAACATTTGTCTGATGTCTCGCAGCGCTGGCATGCTGCAGAGACTCAGATACCACATTCTGTGTGCTCTCCAACTGCTCTACTACAACATATATTGTTCTGTAGGGAACAGCTGCATGGCTTTTTCCACTGACAGACACTTTGGATATGTAAATATCTATAACATAAGTGTTGATGGGTTGTGATATTGCTGCTATGAGGCACTGCAATTCTGTAAGCAATTAACACTTCTTTTGTTCAGCTCTGTCGCTCAAGAGAGGGGATTCTGCCCCTGGACTCTGCTCTGCTCAGACCTCACCTCCAATCCTGCCCCCAGTTCTGGTGTCCCCAGCATGAGAAGGACACAGAGCTGCTGCACTGAGTCCAGAGGAGGCTACAGAGATGATGCAAGGGCTGGAGCAGCTCTGCTGTGAGCACAGGCTGAGGGAGCTGGGGCTGTGCAGCCTGCAGAGGAGAAGGCTCCAGGGGGACCTCAGAGCTGCCTGCCAGGACCTGAAGGGATCCTGCAGGAAGGCTGCAGAGGGACTTCTCCTGAGGGTGTGTAGAGACAGGCCAAGGGGGAATGGTTTGAAGCTGAGGCAGAGCAGGGTTAGAGTGGAGCTGAGGAAGAAGTTGTTCAGCAGGAGGGTGCTGAGACTCTGGCACAGGCTGCCCAGGGAGGCTGTGGCTGCCTCCTGCCTGGGGGTGCTGCAGGCCAGGCTGGATGAGGCCTTGAGCAGCTGAGTGTAGTTGAGAGGTGTCCCTGGGCATGGTGGGGAGGTTGGAAGAGATGAGCTCTGAGGTCTCTTCCATCCTAAGCCATTCTAGGATTCTGTGATTCTATATGGTGCCATGGGTTAGTTGTTTAGGTGGGATGGATTGGTTGATGGGTTGGACACGATGATCTTGAAGGTCTCTTCCGACCTGGTTTATTGTATGCTATGCTATGCTATGCTATGCTATGCTATGCTATGCTATGCTATGCTATGCTATGCTATGCTATGCTATGCTATGCTATGCTATGCTATGCTATGCTATGCTATGCTATGCTATGCTATGCTATGCTATGCTATGCTATGCTATGCTATGCTATGCTATGCTATGCTATGCTATGCTATGCTATTCTTCCCAGACTGAGACTCTGTTAGTATCCCCTCCTGTATTGACATCAAGTTATTGCAACAGCTGACACAAGACAGGCCTGAGGTGTGTGGCACTGAATGAGTAAAAGCCTGCAAATTGAAGCCAGGTTCCTTACAAGCTGATGAGGAGTGGCCATCTGCAGGAGGCAGTGTTCATTTTCTTTGTTCCAGTGGTCATAAGGTATTGCTTTAGTGTATTGCTGTACATCACCTAAAAGACCTGTTAGCAAAACTTGAGACTTCCCTGGCTCTGCAGGTCGAAAGAATAGTCATGATTCTGCTTCCTGAGAACAGAACTTTTTGTTTTCTCCCCTTCCAGAGCTAACCATGGAACTGCAGTTGGTGATGTATAGCTAGGTACAAATATCCTTCATATTCTGCTACAGCTTCCATGCAAGAGCCTAGCAAAAGTGTGGGGTAGCTGCCAAATGTGTAGGACTGGAGCACAAAACAGACTCTCTCTGCCTTCTTGTCTCCATGGGAAGGTTTACTGCACAAGTTGAAGCTGTGGTCATTGAGCAGGACTGCAAGAACACTGAACCTCGCTGATGTGTCACTGTTGTGTGGCAGGCAGGTGTGCTGGGGCAGTGACATGGTGAGAGTTGGTTTGGTGTGGTTCCTCTCAGCCACCACTGCTGCACTGAGATTTGGTGGAGGTAGGGTGGGGATTTGATTTTTAAGAAAAGCTCATTCATTTTGTGTCCTCTTGGGGTTCCTTCATTCTCCTTGCTTCCAAACGTGACATGCTGCAGCTAGATCACAGAATCAGACAATTGTTTGGGGTGGGAAAGACCCCCTCCTGGGGTGGGGACTCCACCACCTCCCTGGGCAGCCTGTTCCTATCCCTGACCGCTCTTGCAGCAAAAGGTTTTTCCCCATCTCCAAGCTGACCCTCCCCTGGCACAATTCCAGGCCATTTCCTCTCCTCCTATCACCTGAAGCTAGGGAGCTGCAACCTCCTTTCAGGGAGTTGTGGGGAGCAGTGAGGGCTGCCCTCAGATTTCTCCTCTCCAAACTGAGCACCCCCAGCTCCCTCAGCTGCTCCTCCCTAGCCCTGTTCTGCAGACCCTTCCCCAGCTTTCTTGCCCTTCTCTGGACCTGCTCCAGCCCTCAGTGTCCTTAGAGAAAGGGGCCCAAAACTGACCCCAGGATTTGAGGTGTGGGCTCAGCAGTGCTGAGTGCAGGGGCAGGATGATTTCCTGCCAAGAGGGTTTGGGTTTTGTTGTTGAGTTGTGAGAGCTAATGCCTTTTCTTCCAGCCTATTTAATTTTGTAAGGGTGCTTGTTTTCCATTTATGACAAAGGGAAAAGTTTGAGGGTGAAGTTTAGAACTAGTTAAGAAAAAAATCAGAGGTTTAAAACCTGCCCAAGACCTACTGATAATATTTTTATTCACAGCTGCAGGGTACTGTGGAATGGGGAATGGGAAAGTGAGTTGCTCTATTAACATGCTGGTAGGTTGGATGGTCTTTATTTAGGGCACTGTGTCTATGTACATCTGCATCAGGGAACCACAGAGTGGTAGGGGTTGGAAGGGATCTCTGGAGACCATCTAGTCCAAACCCCCTGCTAAAGAAGGGTCACCCAGAGATCACAGTGCCCAGGAGGGTTTGGAGCCAGGGCAGAGGAGGGCAAGGAAGCTGAGAAGGACCTGGAGAATATATCTGATGAAGAGCAACTGAAGGAGCTGGGGATGGTTAGTGTGGAAAAGAGGAGGCTGAGGGGAGACAACTGCCTGAAAGGAGGTTGTGCAGAGGTTGGTGCTGGTCTCTTCTCACAGTAGGTAGTGACAGAACAAGAGGGAATGGCCTCAAGCTCCCACTGAGGAGGTTCACACTGGACATGAGGACGAATTTATTCATGGAAAGAATGGTCAGGGATTGGAATGTGCTGCCCAGGGAGGTGGTGGAGTCCCCAAGCCTGGCTGTGTTTCAAGGTGGTTTGGCTGTGGTGCTTGGGGCTATGGTTTAGGGATGAGCCTTGTAGAGTAGGGCTCTGGGTTGGACTTGGTGATCCTGAGGCTCTTTTCCCTCCAGAATGGTTCTGTGAGCTCCAAAGGAGACTCCACAGCTTCTCTGGGCAGCTGTCACCCTCAAAGTCAAGCAGCTTTTCCTTATGTTTAGGTGGATCTTCCTGGGTTCTAGTCTGTGCCCACGACCCCCTCGCCCTGTCACTGGCCGCCCTCTGGGGAGTCCATAAAGCAAAGGTAGAGCTGGAGTCTGGGATACTGACAGCCAGAGAATGTGTGCAGAGGGGATGAGTTTGTCAGCACCTAATGGAGCAGCAGTGAGAGCAGCAGGCTTTGATTTGAGCATCAGGCACAAATTTAGATATTTACCTTAACTTCAGTGAAGTCCAGAATTCTGTAATTGGTTCCATAGAGGTGGAAATGGCTTTGAAGTGTGAGCTGTGCCAAGCAGTCTGTTGTCTGATTGCATAAAGGTGCAGGCCTGCTGCTGACAGCAGCTGAGACGTTCCCTGTGACAGCCAAGAGAAAATGCAAACCCAAATGGAAAAGTCACATTTAGACTTCCTTCTCTTGTGGTCTTTAGCCCCTTGTCAGCTCCTCTCTCCAGTACAGCTATGTAGCTGCTTTGCCCTCTCCCCTAAACTCATTAGCACTTGGATGCAGTGTGACAGTCCTTAGGCACTATGTAGTTATTAATTGATTTCTCTTCTGACACCCCTGTATGAACTCTCTGGAAAGAAGATTGGAACACTCCAGGTGACTCCACTCTCATTTTCTCTGCCCTTCTCTTTTCTTCTGCCATTTTATCTTTGCTTTTTTTCTCCCCATGTATATAGAACTAGAGAGGCTGCAGAAATATTGGTGGGTAGGGAGGTGAGGTTTGGTGTTCCCTTTGTGGCCAACTTCAACCTTGTGTTCTGACTCCAGCCCGTGTGTGCCCAGGGGGACTTGGGGATAATGATCCAAAGCTAAGCTCTTGTAGAAAGATTTCCTCTGCCTCTTTATTTTGCCTCTTCCTCAGCCCTTCTGCAATGTTCCACACTGGTTTTCTGCTTCTCTCCCGCGGTTATCAGCTCCATTACAGTAGAAAAGACAAATCCTGTGACTCTCACATGTTTACATTCGTGTAACAAAGAGGAGCAAGTGTCTGACACACAGAACACGGCGATCAGGAGCAAGATAGCCAAAGGGCAAGTGTTTGCTGGGGAGACACGTCAAGCAGAGCTGCTGCCAGAGCCCTGAGAGAGGCAGAATGCAAACACTGGTCATGTTTGCAAACAAAAAGGAGTCTTTAAACAATTAAAGTTATTGCATGACATCAGCTTTGGACTTTCTGCTGTTTGCTCTCCTCTCCTTTGCAAAGCCTGAGTATTACTAAAAGCATTGCTGAGCAGCTCCCCAGGAGCCAGCAGTGCCCTCATGCAGCCCAGCAGGCAGCTGAGTGCTGCGCTGCAGCCAGAGCAGTGTGGGCTGCAGGACAGGAGAGGGGATTCTGCCCCTTGGCTCTGCTGAGACCTCACCTCCAATCCTGCCTCCAGTTCTGGTGTCCCCATCAGGAGAAGGACACAGAGCTGCTGGAGAGAGTCCAGAGGAGGCCACAAAGATGATGCAAGGGCTGGAGCAGCTCTGCTGTGAGCACAGGCTGAGGGAGCTGGGGCTGTGCAGCCTGGAGAAGGGAAGGCTGGAGCTGAGGAAGAAGTTCTTCAGTACTTCACTACTTCTTTGATTCTCTAGGCACTGGAGTTGTGTGTGCCTTGTGGAGGCCTGTTAAGCTTTACAGGTAGGTCACCTTTAGAGCTATTTGCCACACACACAACTGGAAGCCATCCTGTGGAAGTGAAATTCAGATCTGTGTCCTTTTCCAAAAAACTGTTGTTTTTTTTAACGAGTTCTGCCTGCCTCAGTTATCTGCCAGCACCCTGAGGACAAGCTAAGATCAGTGCAAGTGCTTGACTAGATTTGCAACACTTTGGCTTGGATAAGTTTCCTCTCCCTGCAGAGAGCACAGTGAGCCTGCTCTTGAGCAGGGAGGCAGATAGCAGGGGGCTGGTTGTGCCCAGCCTGGGGGCATCAGGGAGAGGTGATGATAGCTGCCTAAGGGCTCTGAGTCACCACCCATCACCGACCTGCAAACTGCCATGACTCAAAGCCATCTTTTGATTCCCAAACTGTGCCTTGCGTTCCTGTTTGTTTCACTTCTGCTTCCTACGGTCTTCAGCTCGTCTCTTACCTTCGGTTGTAACTGATGAAGGGCTCCTCATTCCCTGGGGGCGGCAGGGCCATGTACCCAGGTGATGAGGCTGTGTGCACACTCACACCCCTGCCTGCACCGCTTTTACTCCTCCTTGTGCGGTATTACTCTGGAGACGCTGTGCTGGGTCTGTGAGGTCAGACTGCAGCTGCTGTTCTGATGCAAGCAGCACAATACTTTGCCTGCTTTCATCTTCTTTCCAGGTGCCCACATCCTGCCAGGACTGGTCATTATTCTCCTTCTTCCCTGGGCAGCTGAATGCCTGATGTAACTGGAGGTGACTTCCACCTTTCATTAGCCTGTTGCTACAGAAATTAGCAGGTGGGGGTCAGCTCTGGGAACTTCTCAAACATCTCACATAAAAATAATCAATTAGATCATCTCTTTCCCCCCCATTAATCTCCTCTTTTCCCATGGAAGCAGCCACTTCTGATGTCCACAGTTTAGCTCTGAACCCTAACTCTCTTTAAGGCACATTGTCTTCTCTTGGCAGGGTTAGAAACATTACTTGAAGGCGGTGTGATTTATAAAGATAACCACTTGTAAAATCCTGGCTGTCAGTCATGAACTGCATAATAAAATACAGTTAATAAACCACCTGTGAGGATGACTCCTCACACGTCTAACACTAGAACACCTCTGCTATGGAGACAGGCTGAGAGAGCTGGGGCTGTTCAGTCTGGAAAAGAGAAGGCTCCCAGGAGACCTAATTGTAGTCTTCCAGCATCTGACAGGGGCCACAAGAAAGCTGGGGAGGGACGTTTGAGGGTGTCAGGGAGTGATAGGACTGGGGGGGATGGAACAAAACTAGGAATGGGGAGATTCAGATTGGATGTCAGGAAGAAGTTGTTCCCCATGGGGGTGGTGAGAGACTGGCACAGGTTGCCCAGGGAGGTGGTGGAAGCCTCCTGCCTGGAGGTGTTTGCAGCCAGGCTGGATGTGGCTGTGAGCAACCTGCTGTGGTGTGAGGTGTCCCTGCCCATGGCAGGGGGTTGACACTGGCTGATCCTTGAGGTCCCTTCCCACCCTGACAGTTTTGTGATTCTATGTCATAGTCCTTTGGTTGCATGTGGCAACCTAAAACTTGTGGCCAGGAACTATGTCAGAAAACCAAACATTAAGGTTTCTTTAGTCAATTCTGCAATCTTAAACACCAAGCTCTGAGCCCCCAGTAGAAGTGGGGCCACAGCAGTGCCGTGGAGGTGAGCTAAGAGAGCAGAGCAGGGCTGGCAACCTTAGATGTGTGTTTGACAAGCCACAGGCTGGGCTGTGCCACAGGGGAGTGTTTTCATTTATCCTGTTTTATCCAGATTGATCCTGGAAGTTGGGTGGATTATTCTTCCTTAAACTTTGGGCTGTTTGGGCTTAATTACAGTCATTAATCATCTTCATTTGATAATACCTGGGAGAGGACCTGGCTAGTTGCTATATCAAGACTTCTCTAGAGGAGCGTGTGCTGCAGTCAGAACAGTGAAAGCTCTGTTATTTGCAGCCAAACGAGCAGTGTTGTCTTTGGGTCAGACTCCATCCCCTGTGTGCAGGTGCTTTGCTACCTGGAAAGATGCAAAATGCTTTCCCAGGCTTCCCACCTCTGTGTGCAGAGCAATAAGCAGTGCAATAAGATTCTGTTCAGGGTAAGTGGTCGCTGTGGAGCAGAACCCCTCCATAAAGACACTTAGGGAAGCAGGTTGGATCTGTGAGTGACTGGTGTGCAACACAAAAGGAGTTTGGAAGGCATCCTACAGTTTGGTGTGATTGTTTCTTATGGCTGAGGAGGGCCCAGCATTGGAGCTGCTAGGAGATTGCTGGTGAAGTAAATTGGCTGGGGTGGTGTAAAAGGGATGCACCACCCATGGCTGCCTGATGCCTTATTTGAAAGTCTAAGAACTTACCTGAGATGTTGAAAGGAAAAGCACCTTGTGAAAACGTAGCTGAGACAGCCCAAGGGGGAGAAAATAAGCTGGGAAGCAGGAACTTTGATGCTTTGTTTGGAGCAGCTGTCAAACAGGAGCATCTCAACATGCATTTGCAGGCAGTGAGTGTGTGCTTTGCTGTAATTTAATAACCTTTGGTGGACCTTGAATTTGCACCCTGGCGTGTCTCATTTTGTCTGGCTGTCTCTACAATGCTGGCAAAGATCTTTTACTCATTCTCTGCAGCTCCCTGGTAAACTGAGCACACAAAGTTGTGCCTTAACTTGCACTGGAGTGTTTCTAGAGGGAGGAAACAGAGCTCATCAAGTGGTGTTTGTAATTTGCTGCTTGTGATAGCACACACTGGTAGCCATCATCACCTGGTAGGCTCTCAGCTGTGCTCTCCACTTCGAGCCTGAAGTGAGGCAGGTGCAGCTGTGGTTCAGCACAGCTTCAGGGCTCATACCAGGTCAGAAGTAAGGGACTACAGCAGCTCTCTCAGGAGCAGAGTCTGAGGGGCTTGGGGCTTTTTAGCCTGGAGAAAAGAAGACTGAGGGGGGATCTCATCAGTGCTGGGTGGGTGTCAGAAGGATGGGGCCAGTCTTTTCTCAGTGGTGCCCAGGGACAGGACAAAAGGGAACAGACACAAACTTGAACATTGAAAGTTCCATCTAAAGGTGAGGAGCAACTTCTCACGGTGGAGCACAGGAGCAGGCTGCACTGAGGTGGTGGAGTCTCCATCTCTGGAGTCATTCAGAACCCACCTGGATGCCATTCTGTGTGACCTGCCCTGGGTGACCCTGCTCTGGCACTGGGGGTGGACTGGATGATCTCCAGAGGTCCCTTTCAACCCCTACCATTCTGTTACTCTGTACACAGCAAAGTGTCTCTGCTCTTTCTGGCAGCAGCCTTGAGTACTTTATCATGGTGCTTCTTTGGTGGGAAAGCAGAGACTGTCAGACTGATTCCATTGTCTCCTGCTTCCAAGTATCACAGGGACTCTCTTACCTGTTCTCAAGCCCCTCTGAAGGGCACTTTAACTGAAGGGACTGAGGCTGGATTCGCTGTGCAGCACTCTGCCATGTTTTCTCATGTGCTGGCAAAGTGCAGTGAGCCTTGGCACGCTGTGAGCAAACCAGCAATGGCCATCCCAGTCCATTCAACAGCCAAAAAGCTGGGCCTGAAATGAAATGCCTCCCTATTCTCAGCCTGCCTGCTCCTGGGGCCAGCCTGCCTGCTCCTGGGGCCAGCCTGCTGGCCTTCTGGAGGATCTGCAAAGGAAGCAGTGACCTGCTCCTCTGGGCCTTCCTGGCTATCCCAGGGCTGTGTCTAACTATGGTACCCTCACCAGGCCTGATCCTGACCCCTACCCATGGGCAGACATTGTGACCCATCCCCACAGGGATACCTAGTGTCCCAGGCTGGGTCTTCCTTAGCCACCCCCTCTTTGTGGAGGGACAGCCCTGGCTGCCAGCCCTAGGGACAGATCTCCCACAGCCCTTGGCTCACCCTTCTGCAGCTCAGCCTTTTGTTTTGTTGTTCCGTTTCTCATTAACCCTCTGAGGAGGAGAGCTGAGGGGCAGTTACACCAGGGAGACAGTTACTCTGTTTCCTGAGCTACACAGCACTGCAGGAGCAGCCCTGCTCCCACCCTCTCCACTCTCCAAGCAAGGTCCTGGTAGGAGGGTTGGAAGCACTGAGATGCTGTATGGCTGTGATTGCATCCAGGAGTTTTGACTGTTTTGGCACCAAGTGGCAAGGCTGGGAATCACTGTGCCTCTGGAAGGGAAGAAAAGACCCCATCCATCTTTCATACTCTCAGCAGTGATGCTCTGATGCAAAATACAGCCAGAGGGTTGTGAAGGAGAGCACTTTCCAATTCCTTCCCCCAGAGGTCTTGATAAGGCTGCCAGGAGTGGCTGTCTGCTAAAGGGAGAGGGAAGAGGAGTAAACAAGAGAAAAACCTCCTCATCTTTATTTGTGTTAGGCACTGTGGGGAGTGCAGCAGCTGGGGAGGGAGGATGCTGGGGTGCCAGATGTGCTGCTTCAGTGGCACCAGGACTTGACTTTGATGGAGGTGGCAGGAGCGGTGGGCAGGGAGGCCTTGGGGTGTGCTGTTTCATTCCACTGATACTGGATGAGTGAAATCTTACTTGCTGCAGGCAGAACAGGTCTCATAGAACCAGCATTACTTGTTGGACCAGAGATCATCAGCCCTTGGATCATCTTTGTGGCCCTCCTCTGGACTCCCTCCAACTGAGCGGTCAGGATGGGGTCCCAAAGGGAGCAATCCCAGGGTCCTTATCCTCTCCCTGGCATCCTGCACTGGGCAGTGTCAGCTGCAGGCTCCTGGGCTGCAGGAGCAGTTTCTCTGATCAAATGCAGCCCTAAACCCAGACCATTTCTATGTCACTTCAAAAATACCTGCAATCCTTTATACAGCACAATAATGAACCTGAGTGCTGTGCCCATTGCTCCTGGGGTGAGTCATGGTGTGACTCAGGGTATGATATTCAGCAGCCAATTCAGGATTTTATGGTGCTTTGTCACATTCACACAGCTTAATTTTAGCATCTGTGAGCCACCTGGGATTTGGCAAACAATCCTTCATGACCCATTGATTGCCTTTTAATTGCACCCATCCTTCCTTGCTGATTTGGACATCCAGTGAGGCCAAGTCCTGCATCTGGGAAAGAACAATCCCCTGGACCAGGATGGGCTGGGGGCTGCTCTGTTGGAGAAGAGCTCTGGGGAAAAGGACCTGGGGGTCCTGGTGGACAGCAGGATGCCCCTGAGCCAGCAATGTGCCCTTGTGGCCAAGAAGGCCAAGGGCAGCCTGGGGTGGATTAGAAGGGCTGTGGGGAGAAGGTCCAGAGAGGTTCTCCTCCCCCTCTGCTCTGCCCTGCTGAGGCCACAGCTGGAATATTGTGTCCAGGTCTGGGCCCCTCAGCTCAAGAAGGACCTCAGGGAACTGCTTGAGAGAGTCCAGCACAGAGCCACAGAGCTGCTGCAGGCAGTGCAACATCTCCCTGTGAGCACAGGCTGAGGCAGCTGGGGCTTGGAGCTGGGAGCAGAGGAGCCTGAGGGCTGCCCTCATTGCTGGGGATCAAGATGTGCCAGGCTGGAGCCAGGCTCTGCTCAGGGCTGTCCAAGGACAGCACAAGGGGCACTGGGGGCAAGCTGGGGCAGAGGAGGTGCCACAGGAACAGAAGGGGAAACTTTGTCCCTTTGAGGGTGGCAGAGGCCTGGAGCAGGCTGCCCAGAGAGGTTGTGGAGTCTCCTTCTCAGGAGCCCTTCCAACCCCCACTGGATGTGTTCTGTGTGCCCTGCCCTGGGTGACCCTGCTCTGGCAGGGAGGTTGGACTGAATGATCTCTGGAGGTCTTCTCCAAGCCCTACCATGCTGTGCTGCTGTGGTTGCAGCTCTCCTAAATGCAGCATTGCTGCTGCACTCCAGCTGTGAGCCAATGCACGGAGTGCTGCCCTCAGCTTCGCAGCCCAAGTGCAACGGAGAACATGCTTTGCCTTCCTGTAGATATCCAAATATGTCTAAGATTTCTTCCCCACTGTGTTTTTCAGGTCCTGAGGAAGCAGATTTCAAGTGCAGCCCAAACTATGTGGCCTGCATTGGCACAAGGAGATGCATTCACTTGTCCCAGCTCTGCAATGGTGTTTACGACTGCTCGGATGGCTCTGACGAGGGAGTGCACTGCAGGGGTGAGTGGATGTGCTGGGGACAGAAGGGCTTTCACCTGCAGTGTTCTGCTGTGGGTCTTTATTTTGGTCTCAAAATCCTAAGAAGCCCAACACTTTCTTGTCTTTAGGAGTACAGGCAAAAGTCAGTTGGCAGAGGCAAGTTTTCAGCTATGTTTTAAGTTAATTTGAGAAGGATTTTTTGTGTGGAGCAAATGCAAGCAAGAGGCTGGGATTCACTGCCTGACTTCAACAACTGCTAACTGTGTGATGGAAGTGCTTCTCCCAAAGAAGCATGAAGGAGCAAATGTCGAGCACCACGCTCTTTGCCAGAATGTTTTCCCTTGTAACTTCAATTTAAGCAAAAAAAGCCAAGTGGAGGCTGAGAAATAGATCAGGTCAGCTGTGAGCATTGTGCCAAGCCAAAAGCTTGGGGGTTGGGGGAATTTATTCTAATAACTGGCTGTTTAAAGGTGTAGTTGCCTGGCCCTGTGTGGTGGTGCCCAGGGACAGCACAAGGAACAACAGGGACAAGCTGGAAGCCAGGAGGTTGCACCTGAGCATGAGGAGACACTTGTGTATGGTGAGGGTGGCAGAGGCCTGGAGCAGGCTGCCCAGAGAGGTTGTGGAGTCTCCTGCTCTGGAGCCTTTCCAACCCCCCTGGATGTGTTCCTGTGTGCCCTGCCCTGGGTGCTGCTGCTGTGGCAGGGGGCTTGGACTGGATGAACTCTGGTGGTTCCTTCCAGCCCCTAACCCTCTGTTACTCTGGCAGTGTGAAGTCTGAAGGGCAAACTGGTGAAGGTCAGCTGTTAATGTCTCAGCTCTGCTCCTCAGAAGATGTATTAAGGTCTGCCTGGAGGATAGTTATAAGGCTGCCACATTAAGCCCCAATCTTGGATACTCGGAGTCATTATCATGTCAGTTATTCTTAATCAATAGACTCCACTGCTAGGTAAATGATTGTTGATGGTGCTCAACAGATGGTGTGTTCAAAACCAGCAACTCAAGGACAGGTCCTGGGACTTGTGCTACAGTCCAGTGTGACAATCTGGGGCAAAAGACAAAATTAATGGAAGAGTTCAGAAAGTTGAATAAGAATGTAAAACTTCACGTGGGCAGATTGCCAGGACTGTCACACTGAAATCTAAGCCTCACCAAAAAGAAGGGGTAGCTAAAATGAATCATTAATACAAGAAATCAAATACTTTTCTGGGGTGGAGGGGGGAAGGCCATCTGGAATGAATGGGTGAAGTGCTGCTGGTTTCACAAAAGGACAAGGAGTTGTTTTTACAGAAGCAGGTGAGGATGCAGGGCTGGCAGCAATGTTGGACAGGGCTCAGTTACACTGATAGGAGTCAGTTCTTCTCTTGAAGGCTCAACTGTTGTGTAGGCCTCATTCAATGAGCAATATGCAGAGGGAGATTTTGTGTCAGTGTATTGATTTGAGCAACCAAAAGACCCCAGCAGCAACAGGCCAAGGGGGAATGGTTTGAAGCTGAGGCAGAGCAGGGTTAGAGTGGAGCTGAGGAAGAAGTTGTTCAGCAGGAGGCTGCTGAGACTCTGGCCCAGGCTGCCCAGGGAGGCTGTGGCTGCCTCCTGCCTGGGGGTGTTGCAGGCCAGGCTGGATGAGGCCTTGAGCAGCTGAGTGTAGCTGAGAGGTGTCCCTGGGCATGGTGGGGAGGGTGGAGCTGATGAGATCTGAGGTCCCTTCCACCCTGAGCCATTCTGTGATTGTGCTATTAGAGGACACATTTCTGTGTGCACCACCCTTGTATCAACAAAGGCAAAGAATACAGTGAAGCATGAATGTAAATGATGATCACCTGAAAGAATAAATGCTGATCCCCTGGTCTGATGCTAGCAGCTGCCACTAATGTGTCACTGTGCTGTGTTCCTCTGTAGTAGCTACTTGGTGTGGGAGCAGCAGAGCTGTCAGTGTTCTCTGTGTGCATCAGAACTGGAGTCAAAAGCTACAGAGGGGATTAAAAACCCAAGCCAAATAGTTAGCTTTTGCTTGATGCTGGTATCACAAATGACTGCCTGTTCCTCGTGAATTAGCATTGTCCATATGGAATTTTTGATCAAGAGGACAGGAGGAGTTGTAAATATTTAATTGCAAACAGTTGACAGTGTTAAAATAGTCATTGCTAAGTGGCTCTGGCTGTGCAGACCTGGCACAGGCTGGGCACCAGGAAAATGAGTTGTGATGTGAAGCACGGGGGTGTGACCATAGCAAAGGCAATCATTGGTGTGCAGGTCACAACTTCACAGGTGTGGAAGATTCTAGTAACCCTTCAGAGCCTGTGGTGTAGAAGCATTCAGGAATAAGCTGGACAGGAGCAGGCAGTGTGAGCTTGCAGCCCAGAGGCAAATCACAACCTGGGCTTCATCCAAAGCAGCATTGCCAGCAGAGCCAGAGAGGTGATTCTGCCACTTTGCTCTGCTCAGACCTCACCTGGAGTGCTGTGTGCAGCTCTGGAGCCCTTAATGTAGGAAGGACATGGACCTGATGGAGAGGCTTCAGAGGTGGACCACGAAAATGACCACAGGTTTGGAGCAACTCTGCTATGAGGACAGGCTGAGGGAGCTGGGGGTGTTCAGCCTGGAGAAGAGAAGGCTCTGGGGAGACCTAATAGCAGCCTGCCAGGACCTGAAGGAGGCTACAAGAAGGATGGAGAGAGACTGTTTGCAAAGGCCTTCAGTGATGAAAGGAGGGACAATAGCTTCAAAGTAGAGCAGAGCAAATCTAGATTGGATGATAGGAAGAAGTTCTTCACTATGAGGGAGGTGGAAGCCCAGAGCAGGTTACCCAGGCAGGTGGCTGAGGCTCCTTCCCTGGAGATACTCAAGTTGAGGCTTGATGAGGCCCTGGGCAGCCTGATCTAGTTGGGGATGTCCCTGCTGGCTGCAGAGGGAGTTGGACTAGATTGTGGCATATTCCCACACTAGATGACCTTTGAAGGTCAGACCATTCTATAACTAGGTTTTCTTTCTCAGATTTTAAGATTCTTGTGTTGATTCCTTTTATTATGGTCTTTGGAGCTATATTCAGACCTGCACCTTTCCCTGGCCAGGTACAAATATGCTGCTCTCTGCAGTGTGGAAAGGTAATGTGTGTGAGATTGCAAGGCAAGAGCAGTAAATGCAATGACATTGCTGTCTCCTCATCTTTTATTTGAGGCACATGTGCATTTTTTGCTGGTGGATGTAATGCATAAATTCAGGAGGCGTTGTGGCACCACGGAATAGAAAGTGGTTTGTTGGTTCACATGAGGTGTTTCAGTGTCCTTCAGAGCAGAAAGGGTGCATGTTTCACTGAAACTGGATACAATTGTGCAAAGAGATCTGGGTTTGGTCACTTTGGAGTCTTTACTGGTTTGTTATTTACTAAGGAATGCTTGAGAGAGGCTGAATGAGCAAGGGATCAATGTCCTAAACCCTCCCATGAGGCATGTAGTGGCCCTGGAGCTGCCCAGCACTCTGAGATTCACCAGGCAATTTCAGCACCATCCAGTCCTGCTAAGTGTAGGAGTCAGTGCCCATCAGCTGTGCAGAGAATCACAGAATCACAGAATTAACCAGGTTGGAAAAGACCTTTGAGATCATCAAGTCCAACCTATCACCCAACACCATCTCCTCAACTAAACCATGACACTAAGTGCCTCATCCAGTCTTATTTCAAACACTTCCAGGGACAGTGACTCCACCACCTCCCTGGGCAGCCCATTCCAATGGCCAATCACTCTTTCTGTGAAGAACTTCTTCCTAAGATCAAGCCTAAACAGCTTGAGACTGTGTCCTCTCATTCTGTCACTGGT
Organism: Dryobates pubescens; assembly: GCF_014839835.1. Lineage (NCBI taxonomy): Eukaryota > Metazoa > Chordata > Aves > Piciformes > Picidae > Dryobates > Dryobates pubescens. The sequence continues at coordinate 57,087,455 of NC_071613.1, forward strand.
TGCCTGGGAGAAGAGACCAAAGCTTCCCTCCTACAATTCTTTTTCTGGGAGAAATCTGCCTTTGGTTGGAGACACAACAACATGCTTTCTTCCCACCAGATCCCAGGTGCACAGTCTTGTGCTGGATCTCTGGGTAAAGGTGGGCTTCACCTTGCTACAGCCTCAGCTCTAGCCACATTCAGCCTCCCTGGCAGTTCTGCTAGCTGAAGTCCAGGTCCCTGCTGTACTCACTTGGTAAAGGCTTGGTAAAGCGCAGATAAAATTTACCAGTGCCAAAACTAGACTCAAGTTTGAGTAGTTCTGGTAGAGGACAGATCTGCAGCCACTCTTAAGTTTCTTTCATAGCTCTTCAGGTTACTTTTCCAACCAGGTCTGTATTTCAGTTGCATTTTGAGCCACTTTTAAAGCTCAGACAAGTGATGAGCTGAGAAGTCTTCTGCAGCAGGGAAACCACCAAATTATTGCAAGCTGAACAATTTAGCTCTAAGTCTCTCCTTCCCATAGTTCATCCCAGTCCTGGATGAAGCTGCTGGGAGCATCCCTGATAGGCCACTGGGCCTGGGGCTGGCTGTCATCAGTTAAATATCCTATGTCTACAGCTAGCTCCAGCCACTCATTTTGTGGTCTTTGTAGGTTAAAATACCTCATTTACTGGATGTTAGGAAGAAATTCTTCATAGAGAGAGTGATTGCCCACTGGAATGTGCTGCACAGGGAGGTTGGTGGAGTCACCATCACTGGAGGTGTTTAGGAGGAGACTTGATGGGGTGCTTTGTGCTATGGTTTAGTTGATCAGATGGTGTTGGGTGATAGGTTGAACATGATGATCTTGAAGGTCTCTTCCAACCTGGTTTATTCTGTTCTGTTCTGTTCTATTCTGAAGGCTTTAGGAACAGCTTAAACAAATATCCATTATGGATTAGAGAGAGTAACCTGGCCTTGAGTACCTAAAGGATTAGGTGTAGCCTTAATTTCTAGAGAAGTACAATCACTGTGAAGCTTAGACATAATTTTTTCATCTATAGCTCTGCAGAGGTGATCTGAAAAGGTTTATAAATCAGTAGTTCATATATATAGATACGTGTAGATGGATGTGTGCATGTATATATGTGGCAAAAAAAGTGAAGGTAATATGTCAGACTTAGCTTTTGGTCTATCTCTCAGTTAGAGCAGTAGAAAACTAGAACTCTCACAGAGCATAGAAATGTCCTTTTTCACTTAACTAACTTAAGGGATGAGTTATTATTAACAGCTGCAAGGAATAGCTATGCTAAAATTCTGGATATTCCAGTCCTGAGATACTGAAAGAAGGCTGGGAAAAAAGAAATGCTACCAAAAATACTCTGCATATCTTTGGCTTGTGCCCATTTATCATCAAGTGGAACATTTGGGGAGTGATTACTGAGAGGCAAAATTGACATCGTGTTAAGAGGCTCAGGTAAGAGCCCAGTGAAAGGACTGATTACAAACTGCCAGTGTGAGCTTCCTGGTTGCACACTGCCAGTGTGTGTTTCCTGGTTGCACACTGCCAGTGTGAGTTCCAAGCTGCAGTGTATTTTGCATTGTGCTGCAGCACCCATGGCACTCCCATGGCCTGTGCTGTGTTGTGCAGTGACAGCATTACTAGTCTGCGTGTCCGCTCCTCTGGTGGGCACATCCAGTGCATTTGGATCTCATGAAGGAGCCCTCTGTCACAGCCTTGACATGGGTTATGCTCTGTCCCTCTTTGGTTTGAGGACAGAGAAGCCAAGGGTTTGAGAGGGGAAGGCAGGAGGGCCATAGGGGTTCCCTAGAAGTCTACTTCTTTGTCTTCATACTTGAGCTAAAGCACTGCAATGGGAAGAGCTGAGCAGGTTCTTGAGGACACTCTCTAGTCACTGTGACCTGTTAAATACCAATAGCACCTAGCCAGAATCCCAGCTCTGTGGCATGCAGGAGTCCCATGGCATGGCTCAGGAGGGTTTGAAGGCCAGGCTGGATGTGGCTGTGAGCAGCCTGCTCTAGTGTGAGGTGTCCCTGCCCATGGCAGGAGGTTTGGAGCTGGCTGATCCTTGAGGTCCCTTCCAACCCTGACAAGTCTATGATTCTGTGTCATGTTTAGAACAGGACCATGGTGGTTCAGAGGCCCAGTCAGTCGTGCTGGGAGATCAGTGGCTTGTGTGCAGGGCTATGCAAACCCAGGGAACACAGCTCCAGTCAGTGCTGTAGGGGGATGCCGTGGATGGGCTGGGAAAGCTTTGCTCTGCTTTCCAAGGGCTGAGGTTTGATGGTATTTCTCGTTGCCTGCTGTTGCTGTTTTGAGGCTGCCCTCTATAGAGGAAAGAAAACAAATATTGAAGCTCTTAGGATGAGCATCTCCTTTCAGTTTAACTCAACAGTTCTTATTACCTTTCTGTTGATTAGTGCATGTAGTTAGCAGATTGTTTCCCCCTGTTACAGCTAACAAAACTCTGCAGGGAATTCTCTCATGTAAGAAATGTCAAAATGCTCCTTTGTGCAGATGAATTTCAGATACTTTCATGAAGATAAATACTCTGGACATCATCTCTGTGTCAGGAGTTCCAGCTATAGATATATATATATGTCCAAAAAACCCTGACACTCATAAACTCACCTTGCCAGCAGGAATTGTAGCTGCTGCCTGGCTCCCATTAGTTCACATCCTGGAGGATATTTTACCTGCACTTTCAAGATACAGGCACTGAAGACAGGTTTTCAGGGGGGAGAGAGTAAGGCCTGACACCAAATGGCTCTGAAACATCCACGAGCCTGAGGCATCAAGGTTTATCTTCAGCTGTAGCCACCAACACTTGGGGTGCAAGGGAGAGCGTAGACACCCTGGAATCTTGTTCAGAAGGAGTCATGTTTTCCCAGTTCCCTTTTGAAGGATGTTTTGTGTTGGGTTTTGGTGGTGTTTTGTTTCTTTTCAGATGTAAAGGTCATTTGAAGTGTAGACCTGCAGTGTAACAATTCAATTCGTATTTCCTACACTAACTAGTTGCAAAATTACAGTTGGTGAGGCAAAATGCATCTGAGGCACCTGCCCATCGATACAAGACAAGACTGTTGCATTGCTGTTGCCTCTTGATCCAGTGCCATCACTTGCCTCTTCTGTGCTGAGTGCTTTAAAACGTTTGGGCAACATTTGGTGTTTGACATGAGGAAGGAAATTAAGTGAAAGGCACAGGTGCTGAAAAATGCACTTCTGGTCATCCTAAAGCTACTCTTCAAGTCAACCTAAATTTGCAGAATGGTATCAAATGGAAGATAGGAGAGGGGAAGAAGAAAGAAAAAAGCAAATGCTAAGGCTAACATCACATCACTTGTCTGCAGTGCAGTTGGCACTTTTCTGCCCCCAGGAGTCCTCAGCCAGGCTAAATTATGACACTTGGTTTCAAGTTCCTTCACTCTCTGCCTGGGAGAATTTGACTTCCCAGCTCCTTATCTTCCCTAGGTGAATAAACAAATGAGCAAATGTGCTGTGTGGGAGTTGCTTTGGCTCCTCCTGGCGTGTTTCCCTGTGGAATAAGCAGCTAAACATTTGTTTTAGCAAACAGTTGAAGGTCCAGGCTGAGCATGAGCCAGCAGTGTGCCCAGCTGGCCAAGCAGGCCAAAGGCAGCCTGGCCTGGATCAAAACCAGTGTGGCCAGCAGGAGTAGGGCAGTGATGGTGCCCCTGGACTCAGCCCTGGGGAAGCCACAGCTTGAGCACTGGGTCCAGTTCTGGGCACCACAGTACAGGAAAGACATTGAGGTGCTGGAGGGTGACCAGAGAAGAGCAATGAGGCTGGGGAGGGTTTGGAGGGCATGATATGAGGAGAGGCTGAGGGAGCTGGGGTTGTGTAGTCTGGAGAAGAGAAGGCTGAGGAGAGACCTCATTGCTCTCTGCAGCTACCTGAAAGGAGGCTGGAGTGAGGCTGGGGTTGGTCTCTTCTGCCAAGCAACCAGCAACAGGACAAGAAGAGATGGGTTTGAGTTGTGCCAGGGCAGGGTTAGGTTGGACATGAGGAGAAACTTCTTTACTGGGAGAATGATGAGAGATTGGGACAGGCTGCCCAGGGAAGTGGTGGAATCACATCCCTGGAGGGGTTCCAGAAGCTGTAGATGTGGTGCTTCAGGACATGGCTTAGTGGCCATGGGAGTTGGGTTATGGTTGGACTCCATGATCTTCAAGGTCTTTTCCAGCCTTAGTGATTCTGTGATTTTAATTCTCATGGCACAGAGTCAATTCTGACCTCACAGTGTTCCCATCTTTGAATGAGATGTGTGTTGCTGACCAGCATGGGCAAGTTCTGGGAGTTGGGGTAGGTGTAGACCCCTCTGGAGTACATCTCTGGCTGTACACAATGCTCACCTGCCTGTCCTGTCCATATGGCCTGCACTGCATCCTGCCTTTTCACACACCACAACTGAGGGCAGGAAAGGAGGAAACCAAATACCTTTTTCTTCCATGAAAGGACTTCTTTTTTCTTTACTGCATCCCACTTCTTTCATTTAACAATTTTAATTCCATGAAACTGTTTAATCCATACAAAAAGTCTGAGCCACTTTCAGATTGTGCAATATAGTTCAAACAACTAACAGCCACCATCCTTTTTTACTCTCTGGCAAACAAGTCGAGGTGTCAGCAGCAATTTTAAGTGAGATTGATAATATTCAGGGGTGTAAAGAAGTTCTCTTTGACATTTGTGAGTAATAGCTCTTGGTCTTCTACTCAGAAGCAAAACCATGCAGAGAGCATACAGAAAGTGATTTTCAGGATTCACTGTTTCCTCTCTGAAAGAGTTCAGTCTTCTTTTGTCAACAGAGGCCTGTGCTGAGATAGTGTGACTTAGTCTTCAGCTGACAGCAGTGATGCCTCTCATTTATGTATCTCACGGTGGAAAGCAGTGTGAGATGAAATGGAAAGAGTTAAAAATGGTGGGAGAAAGAAAGGAAGAAAAAGAAGTGGTGCCATGGGGAAGTACAGACAGGAAATGGCAAGGAAAAAGAATCACTGGAAGCAGTGAAGTAAGAACAGAAGCTGGGGAAATACAGGGGGCAGTCAACACCAAAGTTCACTGTAATCCTTCATAGCAGTAAAGCAGACCTGGTTGAAGTCAGTGCTCTCTGTTTGGAGCTCTGTGTGTCAGAGAGGAGGGATCTGGCCCCACTGCACTCTTGTGGAAGAGAGCAGGACTCTTACAGGAGACTGAGGATATTTCCTCTCTCGTGGAAATGTCGAAAGCAGCACTGCTGTGTGTGCAGTGGCATCAATCTGTATGGCTCAGCAGCCTCTCTTTCTGGGGCTGACTCTGCCCTTTTGTGTGGCTGGCTGTTGGCGTTGGGCCTTTAGAACATAACAGAGCTTACCAAGGGTGCTCCACACCCCACTTCTCTTACCAGCAGGATAGCACACAACATAGTGGTGCCATGGCCTAGTCATGAGGTCTGTGGACACAGGTTGGACTCGATGAGCCTTGGGGGTCTCTTCCAACCTTAGTTACACTGTGATACTGTGATAGGGAAAAGGACCTGGGACTGTTGGCCTGCTGAACATGAGCCAGCAGTGTGCTCAGGTGGCCAAGAAGGCCACCAGCATCCTGGCTTGGATCAGGAGCAGTGTGACCAGGGGACTATGGAACTGACCATGCCCCTTTTCTTGGCACTGATGAGGCTGCACCTCAAATGCTGCATTCAGTTTTGGGCCCCTCACTACAAGAAGGACATTGAGGCTCTGGAGTGTGTCCAGAGAAGGGCACACAGCTGGTGAAGGGTCTGCAGAACAGGTCTGGTGAAGAGCAGCTGAGGGAACTGGGGTTTTGCAGTCTGGAGAGGAGGAGGCTGAGGGAAGACCTCAGTCTCTACAACTCCCTGAATGGAAGTGAGGTGGGGGTTGGGCTCTTCCCCCAGGTAACAAACAACAGTTTGAGAGGAAATGGCCTCAAACTGTGCCAGGTGAGGTTAAATTGGACATTAGGAAGAGTTCCTTCACTGAAAGCATGGTTAAGCATTGGTAGGGGTTGGAAAGGCCCTCCAGGGATCACCCAGTCCAACCCCCCTGCCAGAGCAGCACCACCCAGGGCAGGGCACACAGGAACACATCCAGGTGGGGTTGGAAAGTCTCCAGAGCAGGAGACTCCAGCACCATTCTGGGCAGCCTGCTCCAGGCCTCTGCCACTCCATCACGATGTCCTCTGCTCAAAAGAAGAGTATTTTTTGTCATGCAACTGTTGTGTAAGGCTGCTGGAGAGGTACTGGCTGCTCTCTGAGAGTCTCTTGTTAACTGTGGGCTGTGCTAGGAAATCAAACTCTCTGAAGCTACACTTGGAATCTTTCTGAAATATTATTTGTCTGGCCAGTCATTCTTTCCATCCATTTGCATGCAGCAAGGTATTAAAAGTGCTGCTTGGGAGAGAAGATCTCTTAAACCTGGGATGGATTAATGGAACAGTGAAGCAGTGTCTGCTTTCCCATTTGCTCAAAGCAAGTGAGGACCACTACAATAAAAAAATATTAAAAAAGAGGAGGAATTAGCAGCAGAGCAGGTTATGATTCCAAAAATAGGTTTCTCTGATGCACAGTGACACTTCCCTGGCCCTGTCCTGGTGCAGCTTGGTTTCCACACTCATGTGAGGTTCCACAAGAGCTGATGTGGTGTTCCCAGAGCCAGGGCAGCCAGAGGGAAATGCCTCTGTTCAAAGAAAAGATTAATTCCCAGCAACTGAAGCCCCAAACACCTCTCTTCCCTCTGCTACAGAAGGTCAAAATCCTCCCTCGTCCAAGTCTCTGAATGGCCTCACAGCCTTCAGGTGTCTCAGCCAAGCCTCCCCATTTGGTAGTGTCAGCAAACTTGCTGAGCAGACACTTTGTCTGTCCGTCTGTCCCCCCATCAGTGCCACTGATGAGGATGTTGAACAGGACCAGACTCAGCACTGATCCCTGGGGGATTCTGCTGGTTACAGCTCTGCAGCTGGACTTGGCAGCTGGCTGACCAAGGAGTGGAAAGGGCTTGTTGGTTTGCATTAGCATGAGCTACACTCATCTCCAAGTGAAGTCATGTGAATGAAATGCAGTCCCTGGTAAGGGACACATCTGCAGGCCCTTGCTTCTGGCTTCAGCTGGGAAAGTGCTTCCCACATCTTTCTTTTCCCCTCATGAAGGCACAGCTGTGCAGCTAGGAACTTGTCAAAGAGGGAGATGTGGAGTTCTAGACTGCAGAAAGAATGTGTCTGCCTTCAGAAGGAGTTCTTGCAGGCAGCTACATCTGAGGGAGATTCCTTGTGGCCTCTTGGGGGCATTTGTCGTGGTGGAACCCTGGAACAAAGCTCTTAGCTTAGTAAATCCTTGCATCTTCTAGACTGGTTGCAACTCCATTCTGAGGGTGAGCAGGTCACTGACTCCATATAACCTGAAAGCTTTGAGTTCAACAGAAGTTGCTGAGGGCTTCCTTGCAGGTTCTCTTGGTTGGTTGCTGGGGATGGTTTTTTATCATGTCTTGTTCCTTGCCACAGGTTTTGCTGCTTTTGGATCACTACTGCTGCCTGCTGTGGGACTTGTTTGGGGGGCTAAAGAGCAGTTTTAGCCAAGCTCATTCTCTCCCAGCTTGTACACATGCCAACTGGAGTTCTCTCCTCCTCATACCCTACCCATGGAGAGGGAGAAGGGAGAGCAGGCAGCCACAGACCTACTACCTTCCCCTACTAACCTAAGCCACTCTATCACCCCATGGGTTTTTCCATTTGATTTCTTTCTTACCTCAACCCATCTGTGCTATTTTTAAAGCACTGTGTGTCACCAGCTGCAGTGCAATTTGCTTTTAGAGTATAGTGCTAGAATTTCTCGAGTCTCCTCAGAGAGTCATCTGAAGATGGATGTTTTCAAGGCAAAAAGAAACAAAAGAGAGAGAGAGAGACATAATCCAAACACTGCAGGAAAAAGCTTTTTTATTTAGTCTTTGGAGGTTAATTGGAATTCATCATTTCAATTCATATTTCTTGTCCAAAAGGAGTTGATTGAAAATATTCACATAATAACAATAGAAAATAAATTCATTTTTGTTTAAAGTGTTAAAATTTGAAGGTATTTGGTAACATGAAGAAACTCAAGAGATGTATTGGTGTGCTGGAAAGACACAGAAAGCTCTAATTAGTCTGTATGAAATGGACTCCTTGGCACATGAGGCAATTGCCTCTCATCCTAGCAGCCATCTTTGCTGTCATTTGTTATTTTCCTTCCTTTCCCCCCCCTCCATAGCTGGTTTGTCAAGGAGTAGAAGTTTTCTATCACAGAGAAAAACCTGTCTTGATACAGGGAACCTGATCTGTGTCTTGAGCCCCTTGGTACCAAGGCACTAATTATTACCATCCAATAATTCTAACTAGTCACACCAGAGACAGCTCTGACACACACCAAAAACCCTGGGTGGATCAGAAGGGCTGTGGGGAGGGAGTCCAGAGAGGTTCTGCTGCCCCTCTGCTCTGCCCTGCTGAGGCCACAGCTGGAATATTGTGTCCAGTTCTGGGCCCCTCAGCTCAAGAAGGACCTCAGGGAACTGCTTGAGAGAGTCCAGCACAGAGCCACAGAGCTGCTGCAGGCAGTGCAACATCTCCCTGTGAGCACAGCTGAGGGAGCTGGGGCTTGGAGCAGAGGAGCCTGAGGGCTGCCCTCAGTGCTGGGGATCAAGATGTGCAGGGCTGGAGCCAGGCTCTGCTCAGGGCTGTCCAAGGACAGCACAAGGGGCACTGTGGGCAAGCTGAAGCAGAGGAGGAGACACAGGAACAGAAGGGAGAACTTTGATCAGTGTGAGGGTGGCAGAGGCCTGGAGCAGGCTGCCCAGAGAGGTTGTGGAGTCTCCTGCTCTGGAGCCTTTCCAACCCCCCCTGGATGTGTTCCTGTATTATCCTGCTGTGGCAGGGAGGTTGGACTTGATGATCTCTGGAGGTTCCTTCCAAGCCCTAGAATTCTGTGCCTCTGTGCTGTGTAAGGGTACAGGGGAAAGGCAGTTGGTTATGAGATGGAGTCAGGGGTAGTTCCAAATGCAATCAATGGGACTGCTCTGCTCACAGCACTCAACAGGCTCTCCTCATGAGAAATTGTGCTAACAGGAGCTGACAAAATGTTGCCTGCTGTGCCTCAATTGGAAAACAGAAGAGTTTCTGTGAGATTTGATTGATTGGCAAACTGGGAGAAAGTTTGAGGGGTAAAACATGAAATACAGCCCAGACTCCAGACAAGTTGCCAGCAGTTCTTACTTAGCACTTAAGCCAGAGGAATCACAAGTGAAGGGATCATGTAAATGTTTGCTTTTTCTCCTTGGCTGAACACTTCATGCAATAAGAATCAGGGGCTACTTGGCTTTTAAGTTCCCATGATCTCTTTGTGGATTGAGAAGTTCAGCAGATGTTTCCCTGGTAGAGCCAAATGCTTTGTGGATTTGCATGGCTGAAGGCCTGCAGGCTGTTTGCAGGGCTGGTGTGTGCTCTTTCTCGTCCATTCACCATCCAACAGACACCAAAAGTGGCTGCTCTCATTGGAGCCGTGAAGTTCACTTCAACAGGGAGATGTCAGCAAGGAAAGGAAAGTGGCTTTCATCTTTTCATAGCAGCACAAACCCAGCCTGGTGTCGATAGGTGCCAGGAAAAGGTTGCACTCATTCTGTGTGGCTTTAAAGCAGCGATAGCTTTAGTGGAGAGCACTGCATCTGCACTGGTGGCTCATGGCAGGCAGCAATTACCATGTGGCTTACAGAGAGAAAATGATGAAGTTCCTAGGCACAGGAGTTAGGTATTTTAATCATTGACAGGAACACTTAAATCTATTTATCATGTTGTTGCTTGACTAATGTTCCATTGTTGGGCTGGATTTGCCAATGCATTCATTTGTTGCTTGTTGTTTTGTCACTGAATTATAATTTCATTATTCTCTGACCTTGTTTGTCCTTTGCTGACTCAATAGCAAGGTAAGGGTGGATGAAACCCTTTGGATAAAATAAAGACCAAGCCAAGCTTTTGTTTTTCAGTGAAACTGCAGGACAGTATAAATCTTTGTTGAGTTCAGCTGATTTTCTGTGGTGGTTGCAGCCATGCCCTCTGGCACAGCACCAAACACAGTGATGCAGTCCAACCTGGACAGCTACCCAAGCAGGCCAAAACAAAGGGGAGCCAGACATCTGCTCTGTGAGACCCCACCAGTGCTGCTGTCCCCAGCATGAGGACACAGAGCTGCTGGAGAGAGTCCAGAGGAGGCCACAAAGATGCTCCAAGGGCTGGAGCAGCTCTGCTGTGAGCACAGGCTGAGGGAGCTGGGGGTGCTCAGCCTGGAGAGGAGAAGGCTCCAGGGGGACCTCAGAGCTGTCTGCCAGGACCTGAAGGGATCCTGCAGGAAGGCTGAAGAGGGACTTTTGCTGAGGGTGTCTAGAGGCAGGCCAAGGGGGAATGGTTGGAAGCTGAGGCAGAGCAGGGTTAGAGTGGAGCTGAGGAAGAAGTTCTTCATCAGGAGGGTGCTGAGCCTCTGGCCCAGGCTGCCCAGGGAGGCTGTGGCTGCCTCCTGCCTGGGGGTGCTGCAGGCCAGGCTGGATGAGGCCCTGAGCAGCTGAGTGTAGCTGAGAGGTGTCCCTGGGCATGGTGAGGAGGTTGGAGCAGATGAGCTCTGAGCTCCCTTCAGCCAGCCTGAGCCATTGTGTGATTCTGACACTCAGAAGCCAGCTATGTTTCCTCTCTCTGAATGTCCTCACGTTTCTGTTATTGCTCCAGCAGTTATTTACAGCAGAATTAGTTGGCTTTTATTCAACTGCAAAATATCTGCAGCACCTTTCTTCCTGTGATGTGGTGCTCTGGACAGAAGGTGCAGGAGTGCTTCCCTTTTAGAGTCTGCCATGCACTCAGAAGCGAATCCAGCAGAGTAGTTCCTCAAGTGGGGCAGGGAATGTTTTGATGGCCTAGTTTCCAGCAGATAGGGAAAAGCTGATGCAAGGTTTTTGAAAACAAGAATTTGCTCTGCTCCAAAGTGTTTGGATTCTAATCTTCCTCTGAGTTCAAGGTTACTCTGGTGCACTGATATAATTTTCACTCACTCTTCCTATGTTACACCAACGTGGAGCCAGGAGTACTGCACAGACACCCTCAGATGGCTTCATCTCGAGCTGCAAATTCAGTTTACTCAGCATTCATATCTCAGTTTCTGCATCCAACCCCAGACCAAGTTAATCAATCTTTCTCCCCATAACTAATATTGTGATTGTGATAAGTAATGAGATAATGGATCTAGCATTTGTGTGACAAACTCTTCTTTGGGATCATCAGAAAAAACCCAGAGAGATCAGGAAACATTTCACTTCCAAGGGATTTTGTGTCATTGAAACTGGAATCCCATGAGGGCTGCGGAGAGGAGAGACTGCCCTGCCCTGCTCTGACAGCCTCCCAGATAACACATGCTGGGGATGAAGGAATTCCCCAGCTCACCAGGGTGAATATCTGTTTGCAGCCGTGGCTTCTCCCTGGTTGGTATCCTCTACTGCAGCAGGCACGTGAATGAATGCTTCTGTCTGCCAGCTCTGTCTGGCCTTCAAGGCTCGAGAGGAGGAGTCCACCCTCAACAGAAACAGCAGCTTTGTGCTTTTCTTAGGCTGTGTGCTGGTCTGCTCACTAACGATCAGGGCATGAACTCCTGCCTTCAGATCTGCAGCTCCTCACCTTACATTTGGATTCAGCTTCAAGCCAGTCCTGGAGGATGGTTGGTATTGTTGCTAGTTAACTGCCTTCCCCATCTGTGCATCAGCTGGGGGGATATCCTCCCAAATGAGAACAAACCTGGCAGCTCCTGGCAAGTTTCAAGCAGCTGTGTCCTATATAGGTAGAGTTTTGTGCGTGCTGCTGCTGAGAGGTCTGCAGACTATACCACCTCTGAGACTGTTGCCTTGCTCAGGGTGGATTGGGAATGTGGTGTGGTGAAGAGGAAATTAACAGCACAATGAAAGAAGAATGTTTGCTTTTAACAGCTCTTCTTTTATCTTCTTTTCAGAGCTTGTTTGTGCTTTATCTCCTCCATGTTATGGCAGAAGTTATGAATGTTGATGAGCCAATGCAGATCCTTAAGTACTCAGTCTAGCAACCCTTTTCCTATTCATCTGGTGGAAGATTGAGCTAGATTCAGCCCATTTTACACACTGTATTTCCTCAGACCTACAGAGTGGGGTTCTTGTGGCACAGAGAGGAATGTGTCTGGAACAGGATCACGTGTGTTCCACTTTTAGCCCATGTGTAACCTGCACCCATGTCCCTGGCTGTAGAATGGACACCAGAACTCGTGTGTCCCTGCATGGTGATGGGCTGAAGGTACAAATGCAGTACACTGGGCAGGTGGGTAAAAGCTGGTGGAGAATGGTTGTGGCAAAAGCCTCAGCAGTAACTGGGTGGTGGCCTGGCACTGCTCCTCCTGCCTCACAAGTGCTGCAGATATGTTGGAACCAGCACTAGACCTCCATGTCTCCAGTTAGCAAAACCCTTGGTTCCTGTGGTGTTTTATTCCAAAGTCCAGGCATGCAGTGTTCGTTATCCTGACTATGTTCTGTGAGGTCTGTATGGACTTAGCTTTCATTAGATGCTGTGTTTTATTTGATCCTGAGTTATCACCGTGAGAGCAACTAGGGCTGCTCTGACAAATTCCCTGCCTTCCACCCCAGATGTGGATGCATTTCAGTTTGAGGATGGCTCTCAGATAGCTTGCAATTACTTTCTGATCCTTTTGCCTGGGAGATTATTACTCTTCAGCACTGACCTGAATGTTTTTCTTACGTGTTAACACCGGTGCTTGGCACCTAGAAGCAAAATCGCGGGACAGAAGCATAACCAAGGAGCTGTGCTGGGAAGTGGTTATAAGAAACTGTTGTGCAATCCAAATGTCCTGCTCATCGTTCTGATCTTTAGGAGGGTGATACATTGCTCCTGTGCCAAGCTGCAGGGTTTGAAAGCTGCTCTTCTCCTCTTCACACATAGAAAGGAGAAGGCTTAGCATGCAGGTCTGTGTTTCATGGCCTCTCAGCAGCAGTCTCTTCAGTCCTCAGGCTTTCTTCCCCAAACACCATTTGATCTGCAGCGTGCAAATCACTTCCATAACGTTGGCTTTGTTTGTTTTCTGACTCAGCCTAATGAACAGGATTGTTCTCACCCAAATGAATGGCACATCAGAAGCAGTGCAACAGAGGTGTGCAGTGTTCCAGTGGAAAGGAGCTGGTATCAGCAAAAGCCCAACCGTGCATGGTCAGGAGGCAGTAAATGAAAGCAGGCTGGTTTTACACCACTTCTAAACAAAACTCTTATTCATTACTGCCCTCTCTGTGCTTTTGTCCTTTCTTCTGTGTTCTCCTCCTCCTTGGTATTGGCTTCTGGAAGAATAATCATCTTCTGCAGAAGAAGGGTTTGCAGTTTGTGATCAGAGTTCACACGCTCCCCGAAGAGCCCTGCGCCCTCCTCGCGTTCTGCCACCCTGGCCTAGAGGTGGAAGCAGACTTGCTTCATCCTGCACCTCATTGAGCTGAGTAATGAAGGTAGTGGAGAGCAGCCAAGGCATCCCAAAGCAGCCTCCATCCACTCTGCTGACTGATTTCCTGGTGCTTGTATATTCCTTTTTAAACCCCAGTCAGAAATAATCAGGTGTACTGTTGTAAATACCAGCGTGCTCTTGCTGTGGAGAGCTTGTGCTGGAAAATCTTTATTTCATGGAGGCTAAATTGCACTGAATATCCAGAGGTAGTCACTACCTGCTTCCACTGTTCCTGCTGGGGCTTTTTTATGAATTTCAAGGAAGCAATTCACAGTGCTTGAGTCACCAAAATTTAAGGTTACATGACAGCCTGTAAAAGCATTTCAGGCTCCCAGAGACTCTCCTGCGCTGTAAGAAAAGGAGTTAAACAGCTCATCATCGATTCCTAGAACTGTGGGCCTCAAGGATCAGGCAGTTCCAACCCCCCTGCCATGGCCAGGGACACCTCACACTACAGCAGGTTACTCACAGCCACATCCAGCCTGGGATGAGGCTTCCACCACCTCCCTGGGCAACCTGTGCCAGGCTCTCACCACCCTCATGGGGAAGAACTTCTTCCTAACACCCAATCTGAATCTCCCCATTTCTAGCTTTGCTCCACTCCCCCCCACTCCCTCCCTGACACCTTCAAAAGTCCCTCCCCAGCTTTCTTGTAGCCCCCTGCAGATACTGGAAGGCCACAATAAGATCTCCTCAGAACCTTCTCTTCTCCAGACTGAACAGCTCCAACTCTCTCAGCCTGTCTCCACAGGAGAGGAGCTACAGCCCTCTGCTCATGCTCTGGACATGTTCCAGCACCTCCAGATCCTTCCTGTAATAGGGGCTCCAGAACTGGACACAGAGCTCCAGGTGGGGTCTCAGCAGAGGGAGGAGAATCGCCTCCCTCACCCTGCTGGCTATGCTTCTCCTGATGCAGCCCAGGATGCTGGTTCTGTCAAGCTCCCTTCCTGTCTACTTGCCAGCAGGGATTCCCAGTACCCTCTTTGCCCCTCAAAGGCCAACAGAGCTGTGTGTTTGGCTTGGGTGCAGTGCAGGCAGTGGCTGGCAGTCCTGGGCAGGAGCATTAACCTTGGGAGTGACCCCTCCAGCACGAAGGGCAGAACTAATGGGGAGTGTGCTGCTCTAATATTCCATACTGCACAGAATTAGAATCTATTTTAATCATCTTCCATTTTTCTTGTGTCCTCCCCAACACTTACTCATATCAGATGAACTTTCTTGAAGGATGAGCTGTAGGGGCTTTTCTGGTATGAATTCTAACAGTTTTGTCTACAAAGCTGAAACTTTAAGGGCTACAAGGCTGAGGAGGGGTCTGGAGCACAGCCCTGTGAGGAGAGGCTGAGGGAGCTGGGGTTGCTTAGCCTGGAGAAGAGGAGGCTCAGGGGAGACCTCATTGCTGTCTACAGCTACCTGAAGGGGGGTTGTAGCCAGGTGGAGGCTGGTCTCTTCTCTCAGGCAAGCAGTGACAGAAGGAGAGGACACAGTCTCAAGCTGCACCAGGGGAGGTTTAGGCTGATGTGAGGATGAAATTCTTCCTAGAGAGATTGGCCATGGGAATGTGCTGCCCAGGGAGGTGGTGGAGTCACCCTCCCTGGATGTGTTTAAGAGAACACTGGATGGGGTGCTTGGTGCCATGGTTGAGTTGATCAGATGGTGCTGGGTGGACTTGATGATCTCCGAGGTCTTTTCCAACCTGGTTGATTCTGTGGTCCTGTAACTCTATAAAGAACATTTGAACTATTTCACTGCTGTTTTCCCTCCTGCATGGAGAGAGCTGCAGTCTGCTCCTCCTATCACAGAGTCATATCCTAGAATGGCCCAGGTTGGAAGGGACCTCAGCAATCATTTACTCCAACCTCCCTGCGTGGGCAGGGACGCCTCTCAGCTAGACTCAGCTGCCCCAGGCCTCCTGCCAAGGGAAGCTCATGGGGCAAAGGCACCATGCAGAGTCCTCTCTGGAGGATGCCTGGCTTCTTGCACTCGATTAGGGTGCATATGCTGGCTTCATTCTCCTAAAAGGTTTATTTCAGTTCAAGACCTACAGCCTCAAACAGAAAATGATTCCAGGTCTTACTTTCACACTTCCAGGCAATGTCTACTGTGTGTCCAGCACTTCTGATTTGAAGCTTCTCAGCCATCCTGCCCAGCCTTGGGGAGTACTCTGCTGCTTCACAGTGAAACATGCAAGGCAGTATTGTTATGTTTTAAGTTTCCCAGTTGGTTACAAAGCACATTTGTGTATTAAATCACAACCGAGCACCAGTCTGTCTCCCAGCCATGTGCTTGCTCTGTGCTCTCTTGCCATGTTGTGCAGTGCCTGGCTCTGGATAGATAATGTATGTCCCTATGTAGAAGTGCATATGATAACCTCTGAACACAGGTGGCTGTAAGTGGGTGTTGTGGTTGTTTTCACAGCACTCCCTAGCACCACTTAGGCATCTAGATTGCCCTGAAATAGATGACTGCTTTCCTGCTAACTCAAATGCAAATTCTTTATAGCCAGTTAAATCCAAGTCCTCATAAGAGACTCCTGATATTCCTCTCAATCTCCTTCAACCATTGCACTCCAAAGTGGAGTCCATTGATGCATACTCTCATTTACTCCTGACTGCATCTTAGATAAACATCTGCCCTGTCTTCTTTATCTCTAACCTCACCTTCATTGCAGTTCAAGGCACTTAAAGTATATCTCAGTCCTGGAGTCACTCTGACTCTATATGATCACAGCCACCTTTATATTAGTCACTATCCTGCTGCTACGTTTCCTTTAATATCAGCTTCACCTCCTGGAATAATTCCAGTTTCTAATTTTTCCTCTTGTGTTCTGACCCCCTCCTGCAGTGTTCTAAACCCCTGAGTGCTTCTTTTGCCCTCTCCCAGGTGTGCAGGAGGATGGGATCAGTTCCTTTATGCAGTGTAGCACCTGCACCTTCCTACCTGGCTGGTGAGTGCCATTACAAGTGCTTCACCCCTCACTGTTTGCAGTGGCTCCCTTTGCTGTGTGTCTTACAAAGGATGTCCCTGGCAGTGTGCTCAAGCTAGTGCTGAAATGGCAGCAGTTGTCATGTTTTCAAGGGAATGTCTCAGCTGAAATAGCTGCAGACCTCTGTCCTTCACTTTCTCCCTTTTGAAGTGGATCATCCTCTTCTCTCACCACATTTCAAGCTGTCCTGACTCTTTCCTGGTAAGTTTTAGTGTTTCAGAGCTCAGAAGCTTCTAAACTGCCTTTAGCTTAGTCTACATACATGTCTTGAGTTTAATCCACAGATTCATCTTTCCCCATTGTTTATCTTCAGAGTCTTCCTTCTTCTTGGATCATTCCCAGTGGTTTCTCAATAGTTGCCACTGAAACCACAAGAATTATTCCTATAAACTGCCCTTTTAGTTTGTAAGCCTTTTGCCTTTGCCTGCTCTTCTGCCTGCTCTAAAATTGCCACTGATTGTAAACAGGCTTCCAGGGGTACCTGAGACTTCCCAAGTGTCAAGGTGACATTGAGAGTCTTCTACCTCCTGTCTTTCCTCCAGGTCCCACCCAATGCTCATTCTAGACACAGGCAGAGTAATTATTGCAGCCAATTTAAGCTTAAAATGCATCTGCATTTAGTCTGAAAGGAGACAAGTTCCAGAGCAGGGAAGGAATTAAGATAATTGTATTTGTTGACTTATTGTAGTCTGGAGATACCAGCAGTGCAAAAGGTCAGGCTGAGGTTCTGATGGTGCTCCTGGAGACTTCAGAAAGGTTTCTGCTTTGTGTTAGAATGGTCTCAAGACTCAGAGTTGCCCTCAGGAAACAAAAGAATGATTCTCCAAAAGACCCAAAAGCTTGACTTAATCATTCTCCCAGGTTCTGGTGTCCCCAGCATGAGGAGGACACTGAGCTATAGGAGTTAATCCAGAGGAGGCCACAAAGATGATCCAAGGGCTGGAGCAGCTCTGCTGTGAGCACAGGCTGAGGGAGCTGGGGCTGTGCAGCCTGGAGAGGAGAAGGCTCCAGGGGGACCTCAGAGCTGCCTGCCAGGACCTGAAGGCATCCTGCAGGAAGGCTGCAGAGAGACTTTTGCTGAGGGTGTCTAGAGACAGGCCAAGGGGGGATGGTTTGAAGCTGAGGCAGAGCAGGGTTAGAGTGGAGCTGAGGAAGAAGTTGTTCAGCAGGAGGGTGCTGAGACTCTGGCCCAGGCTGCCCAGGGAGGCTGTGGCTGCCTCCTTGGGGGCATTCAAGGCCAAGTTGTATGATGCCTTGAGCAGCTGAGTGTAGTTGAGAGGTGTCCCTGGGCATGGTGGGGAGGTTGGAGCAGATGAGCTCTGAGCTCTCTTCCAAGCTGAGCCATTCTGTGATCCCAGTCAGACCACACTTTGAGAAGAGCTAGAAGGGTGTCAGACAATATTGTGATTATGGTGCTGGAAAAGTAGTTTATTTGCAGACTTTTGTTTCAGTTGGTGCCAGTGAAATTAATCACTGGGTTAATTGTCAATGCAGTTTGGCTGCCTGGCCCAGACCATGCTGCAGTACATTTTTATCATCACACTTTATCCATGCTGACAGGTTTATCCTCTTGGAGGCTGGAGCTTCACAAATGCTGTATCATTTATTATTTATGCTAACATGTTAAGTGAGTAGAAAATCCACTAAATATAAAAGCATGGCCTAACATCCCTCAGAGCACTGCCTGCCTGGGTGACCAGCCAGTGAGCTTTTTCTGCATCCTTTCAGGCCCACTTAGGCAACTTGTCTCCATAAATCTCTTCAGCATTGAGCCAGGTGATAAAATTGATGCCAGACATGACTATGCTGTTCATCACTGTACGTGTGAGTTTGTACACAAGCCCACTCCTCCCACTGCTAGGAGGTCTAAGTAGACAAATGTGAGAGATATATCCTGTGAAAGACTGCTGATCAATATATCTTCCAGTGCTTGGAAAATAAAGACTTCAGGTTAACAAATTGATGGAACTCTGCTGGTCTCTGGGAGGAAGAAACCCACACTGTGGAGCAGGCTGTGAATGTTGAGCGAGTGCAGAGTACCAGGGAGAGATTGTCAGGAAGTATCAATTAATGTAATTGCTAAGGAGTTTCTGTCCAGCTGTGCTCTCCTGCTATTGCAAAAGAGTCCCTGAACACTCCAGAAAACAGACAAATAAACCAAACCCAAACCAAACTAAAACACACCCCCCGCAAAACCACCCCAAAGCAAGCAAACAAAAAGCACAATTGGAAGGAAATGTTGACTGGGGAGTGGGGAGACTCTTCCCACCTCCCTTTTCCAAGGCAAATGATCCTTTTCCCCTGCTTGACAAGTGGTACTGAGCATCAACCTGCTGTGGCTTGCTTCCAAAAGCAACCAGAGCCCAGACCTTCGTGCTCGGTGTATAATGAGTGTATTTTGCACCACATATGTTGATCTCCAAAAGAAGGAAGCCAGAAGGAGCCCACCTGGGCAGGGGCCTGTCACTGGAGAACCCAAAGCAGGCACTCCTTCTTCCTTATTGATTCTAGGCAGAGAAATCAAGATGGACAGAAAAGTTTCTAATTCATTGGCAGAGCTGTTCCTCAAAGACTCTCTCTCCAAAGAGCCACACCATAGCCTTTTCTTGTAGGGCTAAAGCCTTGCTCATCTCACCGAAATAAATCTTGATCAGCTCGATCTTGGCATGTTTAACAGTGCCATCTGGTGACCTTTGCCTTAACAACAGCAGTGCCTTTCCGAGCAGCCTTCCTCAGCATCTCCGAGGGCTGCACAGCACCAGCTGAAACCCTGCCTGGGGAAACACCGAGACATTTGTTAGCTCTATTTGTCTCCCTTCACTCTGCAGCTTCCAAACCTGAGAGAAGCTGATCCATAAACTCAGGTTTTCCTCTTAATCATGCCGCTGAAGGGATATCTGTGTAATATTTCCTAGCTCTAATGCTAGCTGTAGGAAGGCAGATGTGGTTATTGCTGGTGACCACACAGCAGCACAATTTAGAGTCCCTGATTGAAAGATTCCCCCGAGCTATGCATGGGCAGGATTGCAGCAGTGCCTAAAGACAAATCACTTCAGTCCCTGGTGAGGGCCCATAGCTAACAGTGACAGGTCCTCTTCTCATCCAAATTGCTGATTGTAAAAGTCTTAACTTTTCAGTGCCGTCTTTCCCCAGTGAGAAGAGTGATGTAAGGCACTGGTGAGACTGCACCTCTAGTACTGCGTCTAGTTTGGGCATAGGAAGGACTCTAAGGTCCTGCAGAAGGGAAACCAAGCTGGTGAGGGGTTAGGAGAGCAGGTTATATGAGGGGTGACTGAGGGAGCTGGGGTCGTTTACCCTGAGGGGAGACCTCATTGCTCTCTACCACCGGCAGAAAGGTGAGAATGAGGCTGGTGCTGGCCTCTTCTCCCAAGTAACTAATGACAGGGCAAGATGAAGGATTAAGGGAGTGGAACATCTCCCTGTGAGGACAGGCTGGGGGAGCAGGGGCTCTTGAGCTTGGAGCAGAGCAGCCTGTGGAGTGCCCTCAGTGCTGGGGATAAGGATGTGCAGGGTGAGTGCTGAGGGGATGGAGCCAGGCTCTGCTGGGTGATGCCCAGTGCCAGCACAAGAGGCAGTGGTGGAGGCTGAGGCATAGGAAGTTCCATGGAAGCAGGAGGAAGAATGTTTTCCCTGTGAGGGTGACAGGACACTGGATGGAGCAGGCTGCCCAGGGAGGTTGTGGAGCCTCCTTCTCTGGAGATACCCAAAACCCACCCGGATGCATTCCTGTGTGAGCAGCCCTAGGTGACGCTGCTCTGGCAGGGGTGCTGGACTGGAGGCTCTCTGGAGGTCCCTTCCACCCCCTACCATCCTGGGATTCTGTGATCTCTTCCATTTCTTCTTTCAGTTGGCTCATCCCTATGTAATTATTGCCTGTGCTGCTCGCTCCAGCCGTCAGTTCTCTGTCACACCTCACTCAGAGCTCACCTCTGACATTTCCTTCCCTTTCTGCATTTCAGATGTGATGTGTTCAGTTGGGGCCTGGAGCTGGTGGGAGTGTGTTTGTTTGCATGCTGTGCTTGGCTGCTGCCTTGCAAAACAACTCGGTGTGTGAAAACATTCTGTTGCTGCACGTGAAGAGAGAGGCTGCATCGTACTGGCTCATGCAGGGGTCTCAAACGTTGCAGGGGATACAGCTGCTGTGTTGGCCTGAAGTTCAGAACATAGGGGGGTTTGGTTTGGGTTGGTTTGGTTTACTTTCTTCTGGCACCCAAAGGCTGGGGACAGACTAGGAGCTGGCAAATGTTTCTGCTGTGTTTCTAGTCGAAATGTCATCTTTTCTGAACAATGTGGAAGTGCTGGTGAAGCTTAGTCATGTTTTCAGAGCATGCTCTGCAGAGATGCACAACATTTTGGGGCAAGGGCTGGTGCATGAAGAAAAGTGTGTCCAGCAGATCCAGGGAGGTCCTCCTGCCCCTGTACTCTGCCCTGCTGAGACCACACCTGCAATGCTGTCTCTAGGTTTGGGCTCGCCAGATCAAGAGAGGCAGGGATCTGCTGGAGGGAGTCCTGCAGAGAGCTACAAGAATGGATGTGGGACTTGAACACCTCTGCTATGAAGAAAGGCTGAGAGCCCTGGGGCTGTGCAGTCTGGAGAGGAGAAGGCTGAGAGAGGATCTGATCAATGTCTATCAGTGTCTGAGGGGTGGGGGTCAGGATGAAGGTGCCAGGCTCTGTTTGGTGGTGCCCAAGGACAGCACAAGGAACAACAGGGACAAGCTGGAAGCCAGGAGGTTGCACCTGAGCATGAGGAGACACTTGTGTATGGTGAGGGTAGCAGAGGCCTGGAGCAGGCTGCCCAGAGAGGTTGTGGAGTCTCCTGCTCTGGAGCCTTTCCAACCCCCCCTGGATGTGCTCCTGTGTGCCCTGCCCTGGGTGGTGCTGCTCTGGCAGGGGGTTGGACTGGGTGATCTCTGGAGGTCCCTTCCACCCCCTGACACTGTGATTTTACCAGGAAGCAAGAGAGGCTGTTTCAGGCTCCATCTGCTTGGGTCAAGATGAACTTTCTGTTAGTGCAGTTTGCTCGACCATCAAGCTGCGAAGTCTTTTATGTGGGCAGCTCTCAACCCCTGTTGACACTGGTGGCTGATTAAATCATTGAGGTGTGCTCCAGTGCAAAAGTGGAGCCTGCTGTGCTTCTGGAGGGCCACCTCAGCTCTAGAACAGTTATCTTTTTACCTTTTTGTTAGAGTATTTATTAAACTTGTTAAAGTGGAACATCCTAACCAAGTTTGCTCCTTGGAAGACATCATTTTGAGTCAATGCAGTCCTTGTCAACCCAGCAAACTGGGTATCAAAGGGACTTGTTGGGGACTGGCAGACAGCTTCTTCCTGTCTGTTTTGACAATAAATGTCTGAGGGTCAGCCCAGGTTTTATCAGCAAACTTTATTTAGCATCCCACAGCAGAAATTTGCTTTGTAAAACTGGGGAGAGATCAATGAGGAAGAGCAAGAGGTATTGGACAGGGATGATGCAGTTAGCAATAATGGAGCAAGCTAAGACTTCATCCTCAAAAATGGTTGTGCTGGGATATTCTAGGGATGTATCATAGCATGAGGGGAGTGGATAGAGATGGTTGTTCAGTGTCTCTTCCATAACACAGATTACAGGATGTGGATGGGGACTGGTGTGCAGTATCCCTTCTGTGGCACAGATTACAGGATAGGGATGGGGATTGGTGTGCAGTATCCCTTCTGTGGCACAGATTACAGGATAGGGATGGGGATTGGTGTGCAGTATCCCTTCTGTGGCACAGATTACAGGATAGGGATGGGGATTGGTGTGCAGTATCCCTTCTGTGGCACAGATTACAGGATAGGGATGGGGATTGGTGTGCAGTATCCCTTCTGTGGCACAGATTACAGGATAGGGATGGGGATTGGTGTGCAGTATCCCTTCTGTGGCACAGATTACAGGATAGGGATGGGGATTGGTGTGCAGTATCCCTTCTGTAGCACAGATTACAGGATAGGGATGGGGATTGGTGTGCAGTATCCCTTCTGTGGCACAGATTACAGGATAGGGATGGGGATTGGTGTGCAGTATCCCTTCTGTGGCACAGATTACAGGATGGGGATGGGGATTGGTGTGCAGTATCCCTTCTGTGGCACAGATTACAGGATAGGGATGGGGATTGGTGTGCAGTATCCCTTCTGTGGCACAGATTACAGGATGGGGATGGGGATTGGTGTGCAGTATCCCTTCTGTGGCACAGATTACAGGATAGGGATGGGGATTGGTGTGCAGTATCCCTTCTGTGGCACAGATTACAGGATAGGGATGGGGATTGGTGTGCAGTATCCCTTCTGTGGCACAGATTACAGGATGGGGATGGGGATTGGTGTGCAGTATCCCTTCTGTGGCACAGATTACAGGATAGGGATGGGGATTGGTGTGCAGTATCCCTTCTGTAGCACAGATTACAGGATGTGGATGGGGATTGGTGTGCAGTATCCCTTCTGTGGCACAGATTACAGGATAGGGATGGGGATTGGTGTGCAGTATCCCTTCTGTGGCACAGATCACAGGATAGGGATGGGGATTGGTGTTCAGTATCCCTTCTGTGGCACAGATTACAGGGCATCAGGCAAACCCAAGGAGTGGCAGCTTCCAGAGCCATCAGTAGAAGGTGTTCCACAGGTTGGATAAGAAGCCCATGCAATGCTTCACCAAAGAACACAAGTTTGCATGGGTGTGGGGGCAAAGGGGAAGAATGAGTGTAAGAAAAATCCACTGAGGGCTAATGGATATATAGCAAATACATCTTTAGTCACTGGAGTTAACAGAGTCTGAAGGACTGCTGAGGGGGAAGTGTGGCATGCATGCTCTGTTCTTACTCTTCTGTGGGCATCAAATGTGGTCATTGTTAGCAGCTGAGCTGCTTCCACCATTGGGCAAATGCCTTCTTAATTCTCAACTAGAAAATAAGCAGGGGAAAGTAGTTCTGCCAACAAGAAGTAAATCAGTACTTGAGAATAAACATTTCTGCCTGACCTAAACATTGTTTTTCATTCTTGGTTCTCAGTTTGCTCAGGAGATTTGGTGAATGGAATAAAATTCACATGGTATGGTTACAGTTGCTGCATGTGAGCTTGCATACAGTCTAATTAGTCCCTCATGCAGATGTGCAGTCCTCAATAAATAAGACACTAGTGGCTGGTCCCAGTGTGTACACAGGTGGCCAAGAAGGCCACCAGCAGCCTGGCCTGGGTCAGCGATGGTGTGGAGGAGCAGGGCAGGGATTGTGCCCAGAAGGAGCAGAGCAGGGATTGTGCTCCTGCACTCAGCACTGGTGAGGCCACACCTTGAGTGCTGGGCTCAGTTTTGGGCCCCTCCCTTCAAAAAGGACATTGAGGGGCATCCAAAGAAGGGCAATGAAGCTGCTGAAGGGTCTGGAGAACACGGCTGGTAAGGAGCAGCTGAGGGACTTGGGGTTGTTTAGTGTGGGGAAGAGGAGGCTGAGGGGAGACCTCATTGCTCTCTACAGCTCCCTGAAACAAGTTGGGGTTGGTCTCTTATAGAGAGAGAGATTGCCCATTGGAATGGGCTGCCCAGGGAGGTGGTGGAGTCACCATCACTGGAGGTGTTTAGGAAGAGACTGGATGGGGTGCTTGGTGCCATGGGTTAGTTGATTAGATGGTGTTGGGTGATAGGTCGGACTCGATGATCTTGAAGATCTCTTCCAACCTGATCTAGTCTAGTCTAGTCTAGTCTATCCTCCCCTCCCCTCCCCTCCCCTCCCCTCCCCTCCCCTCCCCTCCCCTCCCCTCCCCTCCCCTCCCCTCCCCTCCCCTCCCCTCCCCTCCCCTAGAAGAAGAGGAAGTGGCCTGAAATTGTGCTGGGGAGGGAAAGGAGGAAACATTTCTTTGCTGCAGGAGTGGTCAGGGACTGGAACAGGCTGCCCAGGGAGGTGGTGGAGTCCCCATGTCTGGAGGTGTTAACAATAACTACCTAGACGTGGCACTTGGGGACGTGGTTTAATGGCCAGGGTGGTGTTAGGGTCAAGGTTGGACTCAATGATCTCAGGGGGCTGATGCTATTGAACACAACAGAGATACCTAATTGAATATCCATTTCCTGTTGAGAGTGGCCAGCTCCAGGCCTCGTTCCAGGCCCTCTATTTCAGTTTGGATTCTCCTTTTTTGCTGTTTTGGGGTTGGTTTTGGGTTTTGTTTTTTCTTCTTCTGTTGTTTTGTTTGTTTGTCTGTTGGGGTTTTTTTGGTGGTTGTGTCTTGGGGGGTTTTGTTTGTTTTTGCTTGGCTTTTTGTTTTGTTTTGGTTGGTGTGTTTGCTTTTCTGTTAGCATCCTTATTTCGTCCTCGGATTACCGATAAACCTCATTTCTTAGGAAGAAAGGGAGTGTGTGCCACTGTGTATCATCCCTGAAGCTCAAAGTGAGAAGATCTCTCACCTTTGCAGCACAGAGTTTGATAGATACCAGCAGGAGCAATTACCTGCGTCCCAGCGGAGCCTGCAGCCTGCGCTAGCACTGATACCTTGTTTAGTACACAGGTCATGAATGCTCTAATGACCACGATTGGTGTTGCCATTTAGAGCCCAGGAGAGCACGCCGGGGCCCCCCTGGCTTCTATAAGCCTAAGTGACACAAACAATCAGGGCTAAATCACAGGATGTATGAAGCTGCTTTTATCATGTCAGCACAACTAGCAGCCCAACAATTACATGTGGGTAAGCCTCTCCCTTACAGACACAGTGCTGGCACTGCAAAGCTCAGCTGTAAAGAAGCCTAGCAGGCACAGCACGGCGTTCTCCAGCTCCTCTGGAAGGAAGGGGGGGATTTAAACAAAAAGGACAAAAAACCCCCAGTAAACCAGAAATAATGAAAAGAAAAGAAAATGGCATTTAAAAAATAAATAAATGACATTCAATAGAATAAAATAAAATTAATTAAAATAGACTAAATAAAAGAAAAAGAAGAAAATAGAATAAATAGAATTGAAGAAGAAGAAAATAGGAGAAATAGAATAAAGACAATAAAATAGAATTTAAATAAAATAGAATAAAAGAAAAAGAAGAAAATAGAATAAATAGAATT
The DNA here is from genome assembly GCF_014839835.1 of Dryobates pubescens. Taxonomy (NCBI): domain Eukaryota; kingdom Metazoa; phylum Chordata; class Aves; order Piciformes; family Picidae; genus Dryobates; species Dryobates pubescens. The sequence goes on from NC_071613.1 coordinate 57,113,033, forward strand.
AAAAAAAGAAGAAAATAAGATAAATAGAATAACTAAAATAGAATAACTAAAATAGAATAAAATAAAATAAAAAGAAGAAAATAGAATAAATAGAATTTAAAAAGGAAGAAAATAAGATAAATAGAATAGATAATAGAATAGAATAAATAAAATAAAATAGAATAAATAAAAAATAAAATAGAATAAATAAAATAGAATAAAATGAATAAAAGAAAACAGAATAAAATAAAAAGAAGAAAATAGAATAAATAAAATTAAAAAGGAAGAAAATAAGAAATAGAATAAATAAAATAAAATAGAATAAATAAAATAAAATAGAATTAAAATAAAATAGAATGAAATAAAAAGAAAATAGAATAAATAGAATTAAAAAAGAAGAAAATAAGATAAATAGAATAAATAAAATAAAATAGAATAAAGACAATAAAATAGAATTAAAATAAAATAGAATAAAAGAAAAAGAAGAAAATAGAATAAATAGAATTTAAAAAGAAGAAAATAAGATAAATAGAATAAATAAAATAAAATAGAATGAAAATAAAATAGAATAAAATAAAAAGAAGAAAATAGAATAAATAAAATAGAATAAAATAAATAAAATAAAATAAATAAAATTAAATAGAATAAATAAAATAGAATAAAATAAATAAAATAAAATAAATAAAATTAAATAGAATAAATAAAATAGAATAAAATAAATAAATCAAATAGAATAAATAAAATAGAATAAAATAAATAAAATCAAATAGACTAGAATACATAAAATGAAATAGAATCAAGAGAAATAATCACAGACTCACAGAATAGTAGGGGTTGGAAGGGGCCTCTGGAGATCATCTACTCCAAGCCCCCAGCTAAAGCAGGTTCTTCTAGATCAGGTAGCACAGGAATGTGTCCAGGTGGGGTTTAAAATCCTCCAGAGAAGAGAATGATTTAAATAAATAGAATAAAATAAAAAAGAAACAAAATCCACATCTATTAAAAAACCCCAACCCTCAACCAACCACCACCACCAAACAGGAAAATGCTCTTCATGTTGATCACCCTTTCTTTCAGATGGGATGCTGAGCAGTGGTGCCTGTGCTGGGCCAGCTGAGCAGTGATTTGAATGCTGGTGCTGCTTTAGGTGGTGGACACAGTCTCAGGCTGCACCCGGGGAGGTTTAGGTTGGATGTGAGGAAGAAGTTCTACACAGAGAGAGTGATTGCCCATTGGAATGTGCTGCCTGGGGAGGTGGTGGAGTCACCATCACTGGAGGTGTGCATGAGGAGACTTGATGGGGTGCTTGGTGCCGTGGGTTAGTTGTTTAGGTGGTGTTGGATTGGTTGAGGGGTTGGATGTGATGATCCTGGAGGTCTCTTCCAACCTGGTTTATTCTATGTATTCTATGTCACTCTGCTGCCAGGTGGAGGACAGGCTCCTTTTGCGCGTTGCCATGTGGCCTCCAGAACGAAGCTCCATGTGGAAATGTGCTTTAGAACCAGCAGAGGTAGCCTCATGCCTAGGTGGCTATGTCCAGTCCCACCGGGGCAGCAGCACAGCTCTTGCTGGTTGTCTCATCCTTGTAGTTTTGGTACGGTTTGGAACTGGATTCTAGCTGGGGACAGAATTTTCCAGAGGGCTCAGGCAGCCCAAGGGGGGTGGACTCCTTGAAGTTCATATTGCAATATAAGATAAATCTCTCTCACCCAATTGCTCTGAAGAATATGCTTATCTTATGCAGAACAAGCTGCTCTCTCTCCCTGCTAGGCCTTCAGGGCTTTGCTATCCTCCCTCTGACCTTGTGTCTCCTGTGCTTTGACTTGTGTGAGGTGCAGAGGTGTTGCAGCCCCTGTTCTGCAAACAGGAGCTGGGATGCATGCAGAGTGCATGGGGCTGTGGAATACTTTCTGGCTGACCACCTGCATGCTGCATGGAGCAAAGCAATCACACTCCATGTGTGCCAAGAGCAACATCCTGACGTGCTGGCACCCTTGGATTGGAACATGCTGCACCAGCCACCTCCCTGACACACTGGCACCTCTTGTGGGGAAAAGGTTTTAGCTCCTATGTCTGGTTGGGTTTTGTTGGTTGAGTGATTGATAACAAGGAGTGTAGAAACAGCCACTCTGAGCAACAGAACAGATCTGGGGGGTTAGGGCTGCTAGGGACTTCTGTTAGTTAGCTACTTCTTCTGGCTAGGGCTTCAGTGTAGGGATGCTGCTTGGGACATCTGCTAGCTGCTTCATCTGTTAGGGGCTTCCAGGACTTCTGCTGTTAATGGCCCACTCTAAGACTCTGTAACACTGTGGATTCTACAATGCAGTGGCAAAGGACTTCTGAGAGGACTTCTGCTCTCTGCATTTGTGGAATGCCATTGCTGGAGCAGTAATGGGGCTTGGGCATTCGTCACCCAACAGCCCCTGGGTCGGGGGGATTGCCACACCGGGGTGGAGAGGGAGCGTGTGTGGTTGTGCAGCCTTCTGGGCCCCTTTGTCCCCAGGACCCAGCTCAGACTATCCAAATCCTCTGGAAAATTCTGTTGTGCCCTGTGACAGGTTTGTTCCCATCAGGGAGGCTCCTAGCTGTGTATCCACCAGGGCAGCAGCTTGCTGCACTGATTGGTGCCTTGCTCTCGTTGCTGTCTCCTGCAATTACAGTGCAATTTGCAGAATTAGTGCTGCTCTCCATAGTTGTTTTAAATCTTCTCATTATAATATTGTTGTGTATTGTATCACAAACTGCAGCACTGGGACCATCATTTTAGCAATTATGGATTCTCCCTTTTCATTCAGTCAAGCAGGAGCCCATCTTTGCTTTAATTACTGAGTGGATTACATGGGGCTGCTGTGAGCAAGTGAGAAATCAGCACGTGTGCAAGAGGGCTGTGAGCTGGGCCTCAGAAGATGTGTTTTCTGGGCAGTAACTTTTGTCTGAGTGTTCCTGCCTAAGCTGAGCTTTGCAAAGCTTTGATACAGTAAAATGCAAACACTAATTGCTGAATGTATGAAGGGTAGAAGCAGGAGGGGCTCTGGTGGATGATGGTATTGGTGACAGATGGGTCTTCCGAGGAGAGGCAGCCACTTGAAGGGCCGTCTTCAGGCAGTGCAGTGTTCTTCTCTGCAGTGTGATGCTGATGTTTGCTAATGGCATTAAGCAGTTGGGAGAAGCCAGCTCAGAGGAAAAGATAATGCTCCAAATTGCACAGTCAGAGTCAGGGAAAACACAGAGATGTAATCAAGAGACAGAAGGAAATGAATCCCGGAGACAAAACAATGCTCAAGCTCTAGCAAGGGTGGAAAGGCATCCTGTAAATATTTGTCTCCTCTAGCATCACAGTTGTGAGCCTGAGTGATTTCTGACTCCTCTTGGCTTCCCCATGCCCCTTTGGACACCTAACAATCCTAGATATGGAAAAAGTTACTGAGGCAGGGAGGCCAAAGGCTGAGGCCTTGCAACTGCTTCTGCAGCTCTGAGAGCTTTGCTCTGAAAAGGATCTTTGGAGCCCAGAACGTTGACTCCTTTGCTCTTTTGAGCTGCTGCTGAAGTGTAGCAGCCGCAGCTCGAGTATCAGCCTGAGACAAGTGTCAAGGCCAGCAGAGGTATCAGCCACACTGATGAGAATGACACTGGAGGACCTGAGTCATCAGTGCTAAGACCAAATAAAAGTACACACTCTGTGACAAAAAGCTTATCCTAGGCTCCATCAACGGAATTGTGGGCAGCAGGGCAGGAGAGGGGATTCTGCCCCTGGACTCTGCTCTGCTGAGACCTCACCTCCAATCCTGCCTCCAGTTCTGGTGTCCCCAGCAGAATCATAGAATCAACCAGGTTGGAAAAGACCTCAGAGATCATCAAGTCCAACCTATTACCTACTACCTAACACCTCATAACAACTAAACCATGGCTCCAAGTGCCACATCCAAGCCTCTTTTGAACCCCTCCATGGATGGTGACTCCACCACCTCCCTGGGCAGCACATTCCAGTGGCCAATTACTCTTTCTGGGAAGAACTTTCTCCTCACCTCCAGCCTAAACCTCCCCTGGCACAGCTTGAGACTGTGTCCTCTTGTTCTGGTGCTGGTTGCCTGGGAGAAAAGACCAACCTCCACCTGGCTACAACCTCCCTTCAGGTAGTTGTAGAGAGCAATAAGGTCTCCCCTGAGCCTCCTCTTCTCCAGGCTAAGCAACCCCATCTCCCTCAGCCTCTCCTCACAGGGCAGTGTTTCAGACCACTGACCAGCCTCGTTGCCCTTCTCTGGACACATTTGAGTGTCTCAGTGCCACAGAAGAAGGACAGAGCTGCTGGAGAGAGTCCAGAGGAGGCCTCCACCCATGGAAATACAAAGCATGTAGGATGGAGGAAGCCACACCTGAGTATGTCACAGCACCAGCACACTTAGGCGGGAGCAAGCTTTCCTGGGTGTCTTTCCCCCACGTGTTGCTTGGCGTGTTGGTTTCATTTTTGCTTGATTGGGGTGGGTTGGTTGGTTTGCTTGGTTGGGCTTTGTTGGTTGGTTTGGTCGGTTCTGGTTGTGTTTGAATACAAAAGATGTGAAATGTTTTTCCCCTCTGTTTTCCCTGGAAGCACTTAACACAAATATTGGTCTGGTGTGACTGCACCTCTCACGTTTCATCCTTCCATCCATTTTTTGTTGTCACAGCCCCTGATGCACATGCATCGTGGAACACACCCGTGATAGATGCTCTCCTTCATCTGCTCTGCCACATACATCACTTCAGATACTCTTGTAATACTTTAAAGGATTGACAGAACCAGTTCAGCCAGAGCTGGTTTGCTTTTCTCTTGCTGGGATGATTCAGTGGAAAGAAAATGCGGAAAGGTTCTTGGCAGGTCATAATTTTATGGTTCTTATGAGAAGGAAAAGGTGTAAATAATCAGTGACCCTGCAGGTAATTGACCTTGGCACTCAGATCATTGTGCACAGATCTCTCTCAATAGAAGCAATTCAGCAAGACGTGTGCCTAGTGCTGAACAGAGAAACTGCGCTTAACCCAAAGCTTCTCGTGGCAAACAACACCAGAATGAAGTGTGTTGCATTGTGGAGAGCATTGTAGGGCCGAGCTGAGCAGTACATAGAGCCAGCCTGAAGACGTCTGAGAGACCCTGTGAACAGCCAGCCAGAGCTTGGAGCAGACATGAAGAAGAAAGCTGCAGACAGCTCCTCTCCACAGCTCTGAATGCAGAAGTTTTCCAGGCTAATGATTTGCCCTTTCTGTAGTGTGGGAGGATCACATCACTTTTCAGGAGTGCAGAATGAGATGAAATGTGATCTCCTTTGCTAAGCAGCAGTCAGGCAGCAGAAGTCTCCCGAGAGCATTGCCCTATCAAGTACATGGGCAGGGGCAGCTCAGCTTGGGGTGGAGATGTGGATACGGCTCAGCAGTTTCTTTCCTTTGTGCCAATGGAATGTGCAATGTCCAAGCTTAATGCTTTCCAAAGTGCAGGGTCCTGCCTCTGGGTCAGGCCAGTCCCAGGCACAAATCCAGCCTGGGTGCAGACTGGGTTGAGAGCAGCTCTGAAGTAAGTCTTGGCAGTGTTGATGGATGAGCAGCTCCCCAGGAGCCAGCAGTGCCCTCATGCAGCCCAGCAGGCAGCTGAGTGCTGGGCAGCAGCCAGAGCAGTGTGGGCAGCAGGGCAAGAGAGGGGATCCTTACCCTGGACTCTGCTCTGCTGAGACCTCACCTCCAATCCTGCCTCCAGTTCTGGTGTCCCCAGCAGGAGAAGGACACAGAGCTGCTGGAGAGAGTCCAGAGGAGGCCACAAAGATGCTCCAAGGGCTGGAGCAGCTCTGCTGTGAGCACAGGCTGAGGGAGCTGGGGCTGTGCAGCCTGGAGAGGAGAAGGCTCCAGGGGGACCTCAGAGCTGCCTGCCAGGACCTGAAGGGATCCTGCAGGAAGGCTGCAGAGGGACTTTTGCTAAGGGTGTCTAGAGACAGGCCAAGGGGGAATGGTTTGAAGCTGAGGCAGAGCAGGGTTAGAGTGGAGCTGAGGAAGAAGTTGTTCAGGAGGAGGGTGCTGAGACTCTGGCCCAGGCTGCCCAGGGAGGCTGTGGCTGCCTCCTGCCTGGGGGTGCTGCAGGCCAGGCTGGATGAGGCCTTGAGCAGCTGAGTGTAGTTGAGAGGTGTCCCTGGGCATGGTGGGGAGGTTGGAGGAGATGAGCTCTGAGCTCCCTTCCAACCTGAGCCATTCTGGGATTCTGTGATACTTACAAGTTTTCTACTTCAGGCTTGCACCAGTGTTGCCTTCTTTACCAGTTCTTGGCAGTTAAAGCTTCACCACTGGGATGTGCTGCCCAGGGAGGTGGTGGAGTCCCCATCCCTGGAGGTGTTCAAGAGGGGATTGGATGTGGCACTTGGTGCCATGGTCTAGTCATGAGGTCTGTGGTGACAGCTTGGACTCGATGATCTTTGAGGTCTCTTCCAACCTTGGTGACTCTGTGACTCTGTGATTCAGCAGACAATGGCAGGCTTGGCCTTTCTCCTCCCCATCCAGAAGAACTTTAGCAGCCAGTATTCCCCCAGGCTGGCTCAGCTGCTCAGATCTGGTAACTGTTCAGTTTCAGCAACTCTCTACTATTCCTGTAGATAATTGCATTATTACTTTGCAATAAGCAAAGCAGAAGAGAGGTCCAGAGGTGAGCAGCCCTTCCAGACTGCTGCCTCCAAGTTGTGTTGCCTCTTTTCCTTGCAACAAGCCAGTGACTTCCAGCTGCTGTTTGCCTTGTGTTTGGTGCTTGCTCTGCAGTAGAAGTGGATTTCTTAACAGCTCTGCTGCATTGGATTTTGTGGCTGTTCTCTTGCCCATTTTTTCACTCAGGACATAGTTGAATTGTCCCTACAGCTCCAAGAAACTGGGTGCAGCAAAGGGATTAGTCACACTCCTGGTAGTATTATTGATCCGAAGCTGCTGTACCTGATACAACCATCAGTTCCAGGTGCTCGCTGGCCCCTGGTTGTCAGTGCCTGGGAAGATAAAGCAGAGGAAATATGGCTCTGCAGAAGGCTTGCTGGTGCTGTATTCCCCTAAGTGTTTGCTGCTGGCAGTTTGCAGCCACAGGACACTGAGCTGATGGATTTTGTGACAGAGCCAATATGGTATTGTGTACATCTCTCTGGGAGACTTGCCTCTGTTCTTGCCCTACTTTGTGTTTCTCTTATTACACAAACCCATCATGTTTGTTCAGGAATGTCATGGAGCAGATGAGAACCCTCTGCTCCATGAACATCTTAGACATCAGGATGTATGGGCACTCCTGCAAACAGCTTGCTTTCCCTGCCTGGGAGATGCTTCCTCTCCTGCTTATCACTGCAAGTTCCATGACAGATTCCATAGGAGCTCTAGACGTGGTCCTTTCTGGCTTGTCCCACAAGTAATTAATGTTGACCCAGAAGTAATTAATCTATCATGGCCAGAAGGCAAGGCTAAGAGCCTCTCTCAGCTTGGACAGAGTTCCTTCTTTGTGCCTCCTTTTCCTTTTCAGCTGTGCTCCTGACAGATGCCAGGAGCAAAACCTTGTACAAAGAGCAGCCTCTGAACTGGGGCAGCCAAGCCACACACGAGAGAGAAGTTCTTTAGCACCACTGGTGGGCTGCTGGCAGTCAGAGCTGAGCTATAGTTTCTGCCAGTGTTCCAAATATTACCAACTAAGCACTCTGCAGCTTTTCCAGTCCTCTCTCAGGTGCTTCAGTCTTTGCTGAGCTTCTTTTCTATTAAGCAATTGCAGCTTTCCTTCAACTTCTCTCCCCCTTCACCATGAAAAATACTTTTGTCAGCAGTAATTGCGTTGCTAAGTCACTTCTCCCTGATTTGTCCTACCCTGGTGAGACAAATGGCAGTCTGGTTGTTCCTTTAACAGATGGTTGAGCTCCAAAAGCAAGACATCTCTCAGCTGTTTTCATGAAACCTTTCAGACATTCCTTTAACCCATTTGTATCTGTCCTGTCCCTGTTTAAAACCCACGCTGTCCATTTGCTGAGACTGCAGCGGGCTGTGACACCACCTGCACTGTTTGGGCAAGCATGGATCACCAGGAAGACCAACTTCTAGCTGCTTCTCCTTGGGAGCTGTTTGCAAGATGCAGATTGCTCCTTTGCTTTAAGCAGTTAACCACACTCAGGATCTTGGAGTTTGTTTCGGGTCGGGGGAACAAAGGAAGCTGTAGGTGATGTTTAACTTCAGTAGTTGTTGAGGGACGTTTCAGGCTGTCAGGGAGTGATAGGACTGAGGGGCATGGAGCAAAACTAGAGATGGGTAGGTTCAGATTGGCTGTTAGGAAGAAGTTGTTCCCCATGAGGGTGGTGAGAGACTGGCACAGGTTGCCCAGGGAGGTGGTGGAAGCCTCATCCCTGGAGGTGTTTGCAGCCAGGCTGGATGTGGCTGTGAGCAACCTGATACAGTGTGAGGTGTCCCTGCCCATGGCAGGGGGTTGGGACTGGCTGAGCCTTGAGGTCCCTTCCAACCCTGCCAGCTCTGTGATTCTGTGAGTCAAATTTTTAATTTAATTTAATTTAATTTTTACCTGGTTTAACTTTAAACCAGTCTGCTGTAGTCACCAAGAATGTCCAGAGCTCAGGAACTGCACCACAGATGATGTCTCCTGATCACCAGAACAAGAGGACACAGTCTCAGGCTGCGCCAGGGGAGGTTTAGGCTGGATGTCAGGAAGAAGTTCTACACAGAGAGAGTGATTGCCCATTGGGATGGGTTGGATGCCATGATCTTGAAGGTCTCTTCCAACCTGGTCTGGTCTATTCTATTCTATTCTATTCTATTCTAACTCAGGCCTTCAGCCCTGGGAGCTTTCCTTCTTAGTTTTTTTTATAATGATTTAAGGTCAGAGCTTCCAGAACCTCTTAGGCTCTGCCCCAGGCTTATTTGCAGCTCCCCCCCCCCCCCGCCTCCCCCTTTTTTCTCTCCCCGCTTCACTTCTCTTTCTGCTGCTCTCTGATTAATAGAAGAGGAGTCACAGAATAACGCTCAGTGCAGCCTCCTGCTCCCAGCTGCCCTGTGCACATCCTGTGGAGCTGCAGAGTGCCACTTGCCAGCGGTTTAAGGAAATTGTTTCAGCTACCTGGTTGCACAAAGGAGCTTAACGACTGCTTCCCAGTATCTTTAATGAGTTCACCCAGACAGCTAATTCTAAGACCTATCATGCACTCAAGAAGCAGAACATAGCAAGCTTATAATCAAGGCAGCTGGCTTTTGGCTTGTTGCTTGCTTAACTCCACTATAAATAGGCTGCAGACAAAGAATTGTTCAAAGAAATGAAAATGAGGGAATGCTTTAAAGCAAGAGGTGGTTATTTTGGGATGTTGAGCAGCCAAAAGAATGCTTGAGCTTCATTTCTTAATGTGTTGTATTTACCAGAGATTTTTGACCCCTGTCTGATTTTGGCCATTGGAAGAGGTGAAAAAGCTTCTCTTTAAAATAGAATCATAGAACTGTCAGGGTTGGAAGGGACCTCAAGGATCAGCCAGTTCCAATCCCCTGCCATGGCCAGGGACACCTCACACCACAGCAGGTTGCTCACAGCCACATCCAGCCTGGCTGCAAACACCTCCAGGGATGAGGCTTCCACCACCAACCTGTGCCAGTCTCTCACCACCCTCATGGGGAACAACTTCTTCCTAACATCCAATCTGAATCTACCCATTTCTAGTTTTGCTCCATCCCCCTCAGTCCTATCCCTCCCTGACACCCTAAAAAGTCCCTCCCCAGCTTTCTTGTAGCCCCCTTTAGATCCTGGAAGGCCACAATTAGGTCTCCTGGGAGCCTTCTCCTCTCCAGCCTGCACAACCCCAACTCCCAGTCTGTCTCCATAGCAGAGCAGCTCCAGCCCTCTGCTCATCCTCGATGCCCTTCTCTGGACACCTTCCAGCACCTCCAGATCCTTCCTGGCACAGAGGCTCCAGAGCTGGCTCCAGAGCTCCAGCTGTGGTCTCAGCAGAGTGGAGCAGAGGGGCAGAATCCCCTCCCTGCCCTGCTGGCTCTGCTTCTCTTGCTGCAGCCCAGGCTCTGCTTGGCTCTCTGGGCTGCAAGTGCTCACTGTTGGCTCCTGCTGAGCTTCTCCTCCCCCCAGCACCCCCAGGTCCTTACACATGTTGCTGAGGCTCCCTTTCTTCCACACAGTTTATTGTCCAGAAGGATTTCACTGTGTTTTAATTTGATTTTAGTATATTTACTTTTTACTTCTTGGTATTTTTCCCCTATGAAAACAAAAAAGGTCTGCCCTGAGACCTCAGACTGTGGGCTCTGTGGGTGATATTTGTCCTAATTCTTTTGATGAGAGAAGAGTTTTGGACACTCTCAGTTACCTGGGAATGGTCATGCCCTGTTCTGTTAGGAGAGAAAGAGATATTTTTAATAGTATTAGGAAGAGTTTGCTGTTGTGGCTTTTGTAACGATAGTTTGGAAAGAAGGAGTCTCCAGGCAGCTATTTGTTTTTACTGCTGCAGTTGTGGTGTTTTAATAATTAAATGCAGAGTTAATTAAGCATGGGTTAAGTCCTTCCATCCATAGTTGCTGCTTTCCAAGTTGAAAGCTCTCTGAATTTATATGCACAGCTATTTTCAAGCCTATGGATGCCTGCACAGCCATAGCTTTATTTCCCTCCTGTTTCCTTTACTTTCTGTAAAGACTTGTGAAGAGTAATAGAAACAGGAAGAGTGATGTCTGAAACAGAGGCACATGTTTTATTCATGGGCAGAGCTGCTTAGGTCCTGGAACTAAACCATCAAGTGTTCCATACATCGCTATCAGAGGATGCTTGCTTTCACTCCTTATCTTCTTCCTTTCTTCACATAGTTCCTTGTTCCTCCTCCCTACCAATCTCAGCTCTGTTGAGATTTTGCCCCTGTTTTCCCCCCTTTCATCCAGACTCCAGATCTGAGGCTGGTGTTTGACTCTCTTGCCCCTGAGGCTGGAAGAGTACCAGCAGAGAGGCAGCCCTTAGCAAATGCAGCGATACATCTGGTTCATATCTTACTCTCCAATGGCATTGCAGAGAGATTGCAAACCTCTGCAACACAGAATTTGAGGAGCCCAGCTGAACTGAACAGCTTGGTAGGTTCAAAGCATCTGTGGGCTTAGGGATATGGATGCTTGGAGAAACTTGGTTTTAAACATAATATTGCAAAGGAAAGGGAAAAAAACCCCACAACACAGAACTTGCTTTGGATGCAGAAATTTGATATTCACATGAGGAAATAATTACAGTTCTTGCAGCTACCCAAATGCATGGCAGAAGCATAGTGTGTGATCTGTGGATTCAGACAATTATCTCAGCCTGGGAGTGCTGAATAACAAAGGCCCCCCGAGAAACCCCAACACAACCAGAAACCAGAGAGCTATTTACAGAAGCAGTTCAAAGGGTGTTTCCAAAGGCAGGGCTAGAAGTGTTTGCAAAGAAAGTCACTCTTGCCAGGGAACACTGGATCTTACATCATCGAGCAAATCCCTTAATTATTTATCCATCTCTGCTTGGGAGTTCAAGGGAGTGTAATTGGTTGGTCCCTAATGAGATGCGTTGAAGATTCACTTTTTTCCCTGTTGGGTTGATAAAAATCAAATGAGAAGGAGCTCTGAGCCTGTCTGTCAGCGGTGTGCATGCAGACAGGCTCATCTCAGCTGTGCGAGGTCTGCGAGGGCAGCGGGAGAGGCAGAGGAGGCTGGGAGCAGGAGGAGGTGGGAAGTCAGAGGTGGTATTCTTGTCGTTCCCGGGTTGGATAGAAATGCAAATTGGATGCTCAGTGGCTGAATTAATGGCTGGCCTCCAAACAGGCGAAGTGGCACTGTGTGCCAGTGCTCCAAAGGATCAGAGAGAGACACCCACACACCTAGACACAGTCCTTGGTGAAACTGGCAACACAAAAGTGCATCTCCACGGGAAAATGAAATGCAGCCTGAGATGGGAGCTGCAATCCAAAGTCCTGCAGAGGAATTTGGTGTTGATTTAGGGCACAAGTGGTGCTCCTCAGGGCTCAGTGTTGGGACCACTTCTGTTTAACCTCTTTATTGATGACCTTGTTGAAGACACAGAGGGTGTCAGCAGTAAGGTCACAGATGACACCAAGTCAGGTGCAGTGTTGATCAGGGTAGGAAGGCTCTACAGAGGGACTTGGATAGATTGGATCCATGGCCAGCATTAACAGGATGAGCTTCAACAAGGCCAAGTGCCAGGTCCTGCACTTAGGTCACAACAACCCCAAGCAATGCTACCAGCTTGGGGCAGTGTGGCTGGAAAGCTGCTGGCAGAAAGGGACCTGGGGATGCTGATGGACAAGCAGCTGAAGAGGAGCCAGCAGTGTGGCCAGGGGGCCAAGACAGCCAAAGGCATCCTGGCTGGGATCAGCAATCAGAGGAGGGCAAGGAAGCTGTGAAGGGCCTAGAGAATAAATCTGATTAAGAGACTGAAGGAGCTGGGGATGGTTACCTTGGAAAAGAGGAGGCTGAGAGGAGACCTCCTGGCTGTCTACAACTACCTGAAAGGAGGTTGTGGAAAGTTTGGTGCTGGTCCCTTCTCACAGGTAGTGACAGAACAAGAGGGAATGGTCTCAAGCTGCCACTGGGGAGGTTTAAACTGGACATTGGGAAACATTTTTTCATGGCAAGAGAGGTCAGGGATTGGAATGTGCTGCCCAGGGAGGTGGTGCCCTGGCTGTGTGTCAAGGTGGTTTGGCTGTGGTGCTTGGGGCAATGGATTAGGGGTGAGCCTTGCAGAGTAGGGTTCTGGGTTGGACTTGGTGGTCCTGAGGCTCTTTTCCAGCCTGAATGGCTCTGTGATTCTGTGGTACTTGTCCTCAGGTTGCTGTGCTTTCAGCCAGTGCAAGTTATCTGCATGCTGTGCTGTAGGGGGAAAAAAAGAACCAATAAGGACTGGAAATGTCTCAGACAAATTTGCTTATTTTGGCATTTCAGTGATCTTCATTGTAATACAACAGTTGTGGTTTAATGCCTTGTAAAAACCTACACTGACAGCTTTTAAGGGCTTTGGAAGAGCTGCCAGATGTAAGAAATCAAAGGCCTCCCATGGCACAGTCAAGAATCAGACTATTGACTGTGGAAGGGTTCTGCCCCGAGTCTGTGTCTGCCACACCTGGTGAGCAGCAGAGGAGGAGAGCTCTGGCAGAGAGCTGAACAAAGCCAGGCTGCAGGAGCACAGCCAGCCAAACACCTGAGTGTGCAGAGCTGCTCTCCTCACGAACCTGCTCGCTGTACTTCATGCCATTTTCACCAGGCACCTGGAAGCTTTGAGCAGCAAGCAGTGAGGACCTCCACTGTTTCCAGGAAATGCCTTGGAGGTGGCTGTGGAAAGGCTTAGTTTTGCATTGAAAGTAAAAGTGACACAGAGAAGGCTTTGACACCTGGAGTGGGAATGAACTTCATTCAAGAGCCACAGCATCAAAACAGGAGACAAAAGATACACACATTTTAGTATAAATGATGGTGATTTCTCCCAATGGGAATGAATAGGTTTGACCCAAAGTCAGCCTTACTAAAGTATTTGTTATTTTTCCTTTGATAAATGTATTAGAAGATAATTGTCACTGTGAAGGCTCTACTCTAATTAGTGTCAAAGCCAAGTAAATGAAAGCTTAAACTTAACTGACAGGAGTGAGATTTATTTAGTTTGCTGTGACCTTAAATTAAAGCTGTGGTAGCTGCATGGCCTTGTAGGAGCATCTGCTCCATCTGAGAGAGATCAGAGTCTACACCACACTTTCCTTTTAACAAATACATAGAAACCAGAAACAAAATAATTGGGCATCTCTGTGTGGAGCACTGGGCACTGCAGTTTATTCTGCAGCACAAAGAATTGGCTACCAAAGCTAAGAATAGAGAGAGCAAATGATCATGTTTCATGCCACAGCTTCCCCTTTGCTCTGCTCTGCTGAGACCTCACCTCCAATCCTGCCTCCACTTCTGGTGTCCCCAGCAGGAGAAGGACACAGAGCTGCTGGAGAGAGTCCAGAGGAGGCCACAAAGATGCTCCCAGGGCTGGAGCAGCTCTGCTGTGAGCACAGGCTGAGGGAGCTGGGGGTGTGCAGCCTGGAGGAGAGAAGACTCCAGGGGGACCTCAGAGCTGCCAGGACCTGAAGGGATCCTGCAGGAAGGCTGCAGAGGGACTTTTGCTGAGGGTGTCTAGAGACAGGCCAAGGGGGAATGGTTGGAAGCTGAGGCAGAGCAGGGTTAGAGTGGAGCTGAGGAAGAAGTTGTTCAGCAGGAGGGTGCTGAGACTCTGGCCCAGGCTGCCCAGGGAGGCTGTGGCTGCCTCCTGCCTGGGGGTGTTGAGGGCCAGGTTGGATGAGCAGCTGAGTGTAGTTGAGAGGTGTCCCTGGGCATGGTGGGGAGGAGATGAGCTCTGAGGTCCCTTCCAGTCTGAGCCATTCTAGGCTTCTAAACCAAGCTCTTTTTTCTTCTGTGTTTGCTGAATATAAAAACTGCTAGCAGTGCCTTCTGCTTTGTGCACTTTGGTTAAGCCTCTGCTAGGAAAATTGGTTATAGCTAGGAATTTGTTAACATGTTCGGTTATCTTCTGGATACTTATCCAAGGGATCCAAATCCCAGTGCAGGTCAGGTTGGTGCAGTGGGAGTTATTGTGGCACTTCATGTGTCACAGCAGCTTCTCCTACAGTTGTCTGCCACTGCATTATTTCTTGTAGCATCAAAACTGATGGAAATTGAGACTTCAGAAGCTTTTAGGGAGAAACATGTGGCAATTTCCCCAAGCACTGCAAGCGAGGAGTGTGTGAAATCCTGCACAATAGCAGTTGTAACTTTGCTGAAAGCAACTGAAAGGGCAAAGGGGAACTTGGTGAATTTTAAGGGTGTGCTGTCAAGGCCTTTCAAAGGAGCTGTGATGGAGTAAGGCTGTCTGGATGAAATGATCTTAAATAAGAAAGGGGAATAGTTAGAACATAGCAGTTTCTCTACTGGCAAAGTCAGCAGAGCTCTACCTTTTTTCCCCTTACATTCAAGAGAAATCCCTTCCTTCTACCAACCAGTGCACAGAAAAATACCCCTCCAGTCTTTCCATCTTTAACTGCTAGCAGCCTAATGAGACTGGGATGGAGGACCCCTCTTGTTCAGAATTTCCTTTCATTGCTGTAAAACTTTCACCTGCCTGTGATAACTTGGTGTGGGGCTTTTTCCTTGCAAGATGACTGTGCAGTTTTGACAGCCAGTCTGTAAGATACCGGCTTCTAAATGAGCAGTGAAGGTGCTCAGCTCTGTCTGATTTTACCCACTGACTGCAACCTTCTCTTCCTTTCTTAGAACCAACCACACACTGATATCTTCATTCCCTCCTTCCCTTTGGCAGTAAGGCATTTCCATCAGCTGCTTTACAGGCTCCTAATGGGAGAGTCAAACTCATTCCCCTCCAACCATGGGATTTGGGAAATATTGCTCAGGAGTTCATCCAGTAAAAGTTCATCCACGTGAAAAATGAGTCGTGGCCTTGCTCTGTGTCAGCTATAGGTGACACTTAATGCCTGCATTGTGTAACTGAGAGCTGCAGGTGGGAACATTATTTCCTCCCCCCTCTCACCCCCAATTAAAGGTTCAGATAGCAGGCTTTCAGCTTCAGGAGACACCGGGCTACTGCCCATCTGTCAAGGGAGACACTTGTTTCAACTGAAAATGTGTAAGATCTGAGCAAGCAGATCATAATTACCCAAACGGCTTCCCTTTCCATCAGCCACTCCTTTGATCAGCTGGCCCCTGCAGGCTTGGGTGATCAGTGCCTCTCTCCCTGCAGCGGCCTTTCCACTGCAGTGCAGACCAGCCCAAAGACCCTGCCTTGATCTCCTTCAGGTACAACCCTTCCTGCCCGGTTGGGTGCAGGGGAGATCTCTTCCAGCTTCTTGATTGCTAACTTTGTTTGCTAATGTTGCTAAATATACGCTCCTACGTCAGCTCCAGCACTCTGATTGCTAAACTCCAACAAAACAAAACGCTTATTATCTCATTCCTTCATTAACTCACCAACGGACCTAAGCAGCACCTTGGCTGCTTTTCTCTTCCTCGCTTTTCTGTCAGCCTTTTTAGGCAGTTTGCATGGCTAAGGTGCAAGCCTGAACCTCAGCTGGGACCAGCTTTGGGCCTTCATGGAGTGTCCACATGGCATCTCTTGGGAATAAAATTCACTCCTCCTTAATTAGAGCCTGGCACAGGTTGCCCAGGGAGGTGGTGGAAGCCTCATCCCTGGAGGCTTTTAAGGCCAGGCTGGATGTAGCTGTGAGCAACCTGCTGTAGTGTGAGGTGTCCCTGTCCAAGGCAGGAGGGTTGGAACTGGATGATCCTTGAGGTCCCTTCCAGCCCTAACAATTCTGAGATTCTCTGATTCTGTGAGTAATTCACTTTGGCAGGGTTGTGCTGATCTGTGTTCTGATGCCTGCTATGCAGTCAGGCTGAAGTCTGTAATCAGAGGAAGGTTTCTGATGGGATGTAGCTGCTCAGGAAATAGCAGAAGCAGGTGTAAGTGGGGGAGGGACATCTGGCTGGACAGCACCGGCAGCAGGATGCTTAGTTGCAGAGAGTTTGTGATGCTGCTGGTACAGCTGGTTACCCTGGGAGGTTTAAACCATCGTGAAAATACAGTTCAGAGAGACAAACTGGCCTGAATGCTGCCTTGTGTACTTCAGAGAAGCAGTGTCATGGCATGGTAGGGGTGGGAAGGGACCTCCAGAGACCATCCAGTCCAAGCCCCCTGCCAGAGCAGGGTCACCCAGGGCAGGGCACAGAGGAACACATCCAGACAGGTCTTGAAAGTTTCCAAAGAAGGAGACTTCACAACCTCTCTGGGGGGCTAATTCCCTGTATTTAAGACTCTGAGTTAATTAAAAGTTAATTGTCAGATAGGAAGCCAGTGCAGAGTCACAGCACCTAAAGTTGTATCTTCATTGCTTAAGGCCCCAGGGTGGCACAACTGTGAATCCAGAACTGTTGGAACTGGACTAACTCCAGGGTGCTGGTGCCCTGGGGCAGGCTGCCCAGAAAGGTTGTGGAGTCTCCTGCTCTGGAGACTTTCCAGCCCCCGCTGGATGTGCTCCTGTGTGCCCTGCCCTGGACGCTCCTGCTTTGGAAGGGGCTTGGACTGGCTGATCTCTGGAGGTCCCTTCCCACCCCTGCCATCCTGTGATTCTGGGTCAATAAACAGAGTTGTAAGTGGTGAGGTGAGAGGACGATCCTGTTGCTTGCTGCAGGTATGAGATCTCTTTCCCCAGTGTGACGTTGGATGCCCAGCATCGACAGGAACTTGCCAGCTCTGGGGGGGTTGTGCTGCATTGTGGCAAGTCCCACGGGGATGAAAGGTGCTGTCACTTCTGGACGGCAATGCTGGCGTGAGATGGCCACCAGGACAGGCTTTATATATTAGCAGGGCTAAGTTTAGGAGGTGAGGGTGCTCTGTCTTCATACATCAGTGCTCTAACAAGACCTCCCCAGACGACACAACGCCGTTCCTAGCTCGCTATAAATCATTCTGAGCAGCACGGTAAGTCCTCGTGGGGCGTCCCGATGGGTGTCAGATCTCAGCAGAATACTTCATGCATCTGGGAGGGAAAGGCTTGACTGCCACAGTTCCTTCTGTCTGCTCATGGGCAGTGATAAACGAAGTGCAATATTGCTTCTGACCAGCTTATGTTACACAGAATCCATCTACTAGGGCTCAGCTTAAAGGCTGAGCATTTGCATTTTAATTGTAAACAATATTTGTGCTTTGTAGTCAGTTCTAAGCCTTTTCCCTCTTTCTTTTTTTTCCACTGGAAAATATATTGATAATAATCTGTCAACATAATTACCTTTTCATTTTTCCTTTCTTATAATTGGGGTTTGGATTTGCAGAACAGAGCATAAGAGAGAGAGAAGAATTAGCAGTCCTAAACAGAGAAAACCAGGAGCATTTACTGCGGAGGTGTTGTTGAAGGGAAGCTGGGCTATCAGAAACAAGCAGAGATTATAACTCTTCAACAAAGGAGAATCTATGATAGAATTCTGAACAGCTGAACAAGAGGATTTTGACATAATTCCCACTGATTGTCCAGATAGTGAGGCTCTTCTTACGAGGAGAGACTGAGGGAGCTGAGGGCTCTTTAACTGGGCGAGGAGGAGCCTGAGAGGTGACCTCGTTCATGCTGATAAAGCTGTGCAGGGTGAGTGCCCAGAGGCTGGAGCCAGGCTCTGCTGGGGGATGCCCAATGCCAGCACAAGGGGCAGTGGTGGAAGCTGAGGCAGAGGAAGTTCCATGTGAACAGGAGGAAAAGTTTTTTCACTGTGAGGGTGATGGATCCCTGGAGCAGGCTGCCCAGGGTGGGTGTGGAGTCTCCCTCTCTAGAGATCCTCAAGACTCTCCTGGCTGTGTTCCTGTGTAATCTGCACTAGGTGACCTTGCTGTGGCAGGGGGTCAAACTGGATGAGCTTTCGAGGTCCCTTCCAGCCCCTATCATTCTGTGATTGTGTGATTCTTACCCTTTCATTTTCCAGCACTTGACAAATATTGTCTGAGCTTCCCCACACGCTGCTGCGAGGCAATAGCTCCCGTGAGCAGGTAGTGCAGGACTGCAGTTAAACCTCTGACACTCCTGAGCTCATCCTGGACGTGGGAAGCAGACTTCCTCCTTCCCAGCTGGTGCCTTTCCACAGGAGCACACTGCCATTACCCTTCCACCAAGTTTTCCTCACCTGTGCAGTGGGTTCAGTTTGATTTGCAGTTAATCTTTCTGCTCTGCTTCCCGCGCTGGCCGTAGGCACAGAGAGCTCCTCCGGGCAGTCCTGCGAGCTCTGGAGGCTTCTGCAGGCTGGCAGTGGTAATGGAAACACAACAAACTGTCAGCCTTTAATAGCCCCAGCTCTATTGCTGCGGTGGCAGCAGAGCCTGCTCATCAGAGCAGCTGATCTTTGTAAACTCCTAGTTAATTCTGAGGGATGTGTGCTGGCAGGTGGAATGTGCTTAATGGATTTTTAAAGCTCCTTAGATTTTTATCGTGCTGCAAGAGCCTACAAGCAGAGGCATATAGATCCCTGAACAAAGAGACATCAAATACACACTTGCCTTCTGGTGGAGAAGAGAAATAACTGATTCCAAGCCCCTCAGGCCGAAAGAAATGGCATTCCCTTTAACACCTCAAGATGTTTGTAAAAGCAGTTGGAAATCAGCTGCAGGCTATTCAAGAAGCTCGATGCCCAGCAAAGGCCTGGAGGTGATTGTAGACTGCTGTTAGAAAAAGACACTGGAGGTACCATGTTGGTCCTGCCTTTGATGTTACCAAGTGAGATGACAGAAACAAGAGTAAGGTGGAGGGGAGGAAGCAGGAAAAATGGATGCCTGCGCTCCGCAGTGCATAGGAAAACACTTGGGAGAGGTGTTGGAGGAGCATATGGGGAAATCCAGAGAGAGGGATCTAAGGTATGAATCAAAGCACTGCAGGAGGATTGGAGGGATTAAAGGCAGGAGTCAGGGAGGAGAGCTGCTGCTCCTCAGTTCTCAGAGAAAGGCAAAAGTGCAGCAGCCTCCTGGAAAGAGAGAAATGCAGGGTTCAGCTACTGGAAACAGTACAAAGATGTAGGAAAGCAGTGAGTCAGAAAGTGAAAAGTTCCTTATTCACCAAGGACCAAGAGAAGAAAGTTGTTACATAAGCACCAATTTTATTGCAACATTATCTCCCACCTTGATCCATCCCACCCAAAGATGCCAGCTTGCTGCAGTCTGCCCTGAACCCCCCAAGTGTCCCTTTCCCCTTCCTCTTCTAACCCAGGCTGTCCTTCCAGCCCTACCTCTGCTGCCACCCTTCCCACCACAGCCTGCATCTCCCTGTACCTGCTCTCCAGCTCCCTGCCTGCCCCTCTGCAGTGCTCCACAAGCCCCCAGGCTGTGCCCTTGCTGCCCACCCCGCCCCGGGGCTGTCCCTCCTCAGTGCTGTGCCCGTGTCCTCTGCCAAGGCAAGCTCCTCGCTGGGACAAACTGGGAGGGGAGTTTTGCACGGCTTCCCTGCTAGTGGGGGCAGGGCAAGAGGTTTCTCACCTGCCAAGCCACTGATTTTCACAACTCTTGTCAGAATCCAGTGTGTTTAAAACTCCCAACCTTCACTTTGGTTGGAACAGGCCAGCAGCTTCCGGGGATGGAAACTGCCTGTTGGAGTGGAAAACCGTTTGAGCAGCGTAGCCAAGTCTCAAGGAGGAGAGCTCTTTTCATTTGTGTTATTTCTTTAGCCTCATTCTTAAATTCTTCATGCTAGTTGAGTGCCTCCCTGCACAGCCAGCCTGCCCCTTCCAGCTTGAATTCCCACTCTGAATTATACATGAGCCCAGGCGGTCCTCCGACGGCTTCGCTGTGCAAAGATCTCACGGCAAGTCCCAGCCTTCCTCTTGCATATCTTTGTGCCTGGCTTCTGATTCTGGAGATCAGGAGACACACACCATCTGCTCTGATAGCTCTGTTGTTCGAGGTGACAGGAGCTTCTCCCTGGACTCGGAGGCTGCAGGTTGATGTGGACGCATCAATGCAGACCTAGCTGACTCTGCATCCAAGCGAGACCAGTGCGAGAGGCGCTCTTGTATGTACAGCCCTGGGCAGGTAAATGTGTGGATGAATAGAGATTAGTTCAGGGCCCAGCTGAACGATGCAGCTGCAGCAGATGAGCAAATGGAAGCCTGCAAAGGCTCTCTGTCTGTTGACAGTTTGTTTTTAAGCCCCCCCCTGCGTTCCCCCAGTGCAGTTTAGTTGCACTTGCTGCACCTGCTAGCAGACACAGAGGAGCTGGATGCCAGTTGTGTTGCTGCTCCTCCTTCTCAGCACCACACATAATTATCTGCGTGGCTCCCACATCCTTTGTCAGTCCTGCTGCTGCTTTCTCCTACGTGCCAGTGCCACCTGGTCCCACGATGAGGTGACAGACAGTAACAGCCTGCCTGGCAGGGAAGGCAGATAGAAGGTGAACGTGCAAAAAATACCCCCGAAAAGCATGGGGGAAGAGAGCTGTGGCTACATTTACAGCCTTAGGGAGTTTATTCACATTGCAGCCCAAAGGCTAATAGGCCTACTTCTCTCCTCTGTCACTACTCATTCCTCACACCGTTGCTTCCCTGTCTTTCCAGCCTGCTAAGAGAGGCAGGGAGCAAGGTCACCGTTTCCTTGGCCAGGAGAAAAGCTGATGAGAGGAGCTTCTGGCTGGCTCTCGCCTGCAGACAGAAGCCTCTAAATCTGCAATGCATGCACTTCCCCTAGGGGAGGGGAACTGAGCCACTGGTTTGCATTTGCAGACTATAATCCGAGGCTTTAGCGAGATAAAGCCGATGTGACGATTCCAGAGCCCTGCGTTGCACAAAGGAGCCTCAAGTCTGTGTTGGGATCTACGTGTAAATGGCATTAAGTACTCAGCTGCTGCTGCCTCCCTCTTCCCTGTCAGAAGCACAAGGCAAGAAGGAGAAGGTGTGGAGTGCTGCTGCTTTATCTCAGAAAACATTTGAAACCTTATTACTTTAAGTAGTCATTCTCATTGGGCTGGTACAGGGAATGGAGGGGGCTGGGGCTGCCTGCTGAGGGCCTCCTTCTCTTGGCTGTAGGTGCTGATACTGTGCTCTTTATTTGGTTTGTGCTAGGAGAAAATAACCTCCAGCTCCCAGAGCAAGTCTCAATTGCAAACGTGCAGAAGAAAGATGTTAAACTCTGGGTAATTGTTGCCCTGGCTCGCCAGAGACGCTCAGAGCAGTCGTGGCTTTGGCCAAGGTTTTGGTTGCTGCTTCTTGTCAGTGCTTAGGACCAGAGCTGAGCAGGAAACCTGAGGCTTACTGTGACTTTGCTCTTTGGAGTCCTGGGCTGTTTGTATTTCAGGTGTCCCTAGGAGCTCTTCTGTTACGTTACCAAAACAGTCCCAGCAAAGAGTACAGCTGAAAGGCACACTGGTTGGAAATGCAGGGAAGTGGGTTTCTCCTTTCACTGAAGTCAGCACCCTGGAAGAATAAGCAGTGGAAGAGGCTTCCTGCTCACCTTTCTGGCCCTGCAGCTCATACTGCTTTCTGGCATTGCTACACAAGATGCTTTTCCTTCTTAAGGATCAAGCTGTGGTGCCCTTCTTAATTGCGACCCACAGCCACTTTGTTGGGGCTTTTATTCAGCCTATCTAAGGACAAGATTAATTACTGTCCTCTAAAGAGATAAACAAGGAAAGCAGTTTAAAAATACAACCCATGTAACTATGATAATCATTTTTGTTTGGCTGTAATCCTTAGCACTGTGACTTTCCACCAGCAAAGTCTGCAGTGAGATTGGGATCCTGCAGGAAGGCTGCAGAGAGACTTCTCCTGAGGCTGTCTGAGACAGGCCAAGGGGGAATGGTTTGAAGCTGAGGCAGAGCAGGGTTAGAGTGGAGCTGAGGAAGAAGTTGTTCAGCAGGAGGCTGCTGAGACTCTGGCACAGGCTGCCCAGGGAGGCTGTGGCTGCCTCCTGCCTGGGGGTGTTGAAGGCCAGGCTGGATGAGGCCTTGAGCAGCTGAGTGTAGTTGAGAGGTGTCCCTGGGCATGGTGGGGAGGTTGGAGATGAGCTCTGAGCTCCCTTCCAACCTGTGGATCTATGCAGTGAGTTAGATCTGTGTTACTTCCTGGATTATCAGCAAAACCAGTGTTGGGTTATGCCCAGTGAGCTCTGCATGCAGCTGTGGCAGAGTGTCAGAACCCAAAGTTAGGATGGTTTTGGCTGGGTGATTTTTGCAGGGGTGTTGGCAGCACGGGTCAGGATGCTGCGCTTCTCAGAACAGAGACTGCAGCCTGCTGATGACTTCTTCAGACCATCAATAAAATGCTGCACTTTCTCTCTGCTTTTCTGCCACACAAATCTAAGTTATCTTGCTCTTTATAAGCCACCTGGGAGAATTGCTTTTAGATGAAAGAATTAAAATACACCTTGTTTGTTAAGGTTTATAAGCCACAGTGCTCTTGTTAGAAGCTGTGCTGCCATGTAATGTGCAGCCCTGTGCAGAAAGAGCTCTCTTGTCAAATCAGGCTGTGAACATGCACAGAGAGCAGGACTAGGGATGGTTGGGACTGGGAATGGTTTGGCATTCACCACTCATTCTGTTGTTCTGGTGGACTACAGGATGCCCCTGAGCCAGCAATGTGCCCTTGTGGCCAAGAAGGCCAAGTGCATCATGAGGTGAATCAAAAGGGATGTGGTGAATAGGTCCAGAGAGCTTCTTCTGCCCCTCTGCTCTGCCCTGCTGAGGCCACAGCTGGAATATTGTGTCCAGTTCTGGGTCCCCTCAGCTCAAGAAGGACCTCAGGGAACTGCTTGAGAGAGTCCAGCACAGAGCCACAGAGCTGCTGCAGGCAGTGCAACATCTCCCTGTGAGCACAGGCTGAGGCAGCTGGGGCTTGGAGCAGAGGAGCCTGAGGGCTGCCCTCATTGCTGGGGATCAAGATGTGCAGGGCTGGAGCCAGGCTCTGCTCAGGGCTGTCCAAGGACAGCACAAGGGGCACTGGGGGCAAGCTGGAGCAGAGGAGGTGCCAGGGGAACAGGAGGGAAAACTTTTGCTGTGAGGGTGTGAGCCCTGGAGCAGGCTGCCCAGAGAGGTTGTGGAGTCTCCTGCTCTGGAGCCTTTCCAACCCCCCCTGGATGTGTTCCTGTGTGACCTGCCCTGGGTGATCCTGCTCTGGGAGTGGGGTTGGACTGGGTGATCTCTGGAGGTCCCTTCCAACGTTCTGTGATTTGTGGTAGGTTTGAGGGCACATGGAGGGCTCACAGGCACTAATTTGGCCTATGAGAGCAAACTGCTGCAGAGTCACTGCTGTCATGCAGAAGCTGTCACATTTGAAGCTCATTCCTCCAGTTACAAAGGGAAGATATGTTTGGTGATACAGCTAGAGAAGCCTTCCAGGCTCAGGACTCTGAAAACTCCTATGCAAATACTCAGTGATAGTAGGGATTGGTTGGGTTGTTCCCCCCCCCAATAATGAATCCTCCTGAGGAGTAGCTGCATTTTGTCAGCTGACTGTTTCAGAGGCAGTGTAATGCCATGCTCACACATTGCCAGGCCCCTTTTTTGCTGAATGAAGTATTGCTCTGGTTTTCTTCCTTTTTCCCCTTGTAAGCTGCTCTGGTTGGCTTCCTTTTATCTAGTTACATCTGTTAGTTTATAAAAATAAGCCTTTTCTCCCCCCAAGAATCAAGCTGAATTTCTTCCAAGCCTTCTATTCTCAAGTGCAACTTCAGAAGTGCAGACACAATAGCCCTTAATGCTTGGCCTTTATTGGCTGACTCAGTAGCTTTGTGTCCTGGGACTGGCAAGGTGAAGCTAAGGGGAGGGATTGCCAGGCAAAGGGAGACACTTCTTTTGTTTTGGTTTTTATTTCTACCCCCAAAAGAAGTTCTCTGCAAAGGTCCATTGGCTGGGGGTCTTGGAGCAGGTAGGAGCCAGTGCTTGGGAACAGCACTGGAAATGGGGTTGGTGGAGAGAGCTCTGTTGTGGGGAGCTTGGCATCCTCTAGAGTGATATTGCACCTGGATCTCTCTTTTCTGCCTACATGCATGGATTTATTTCTTCCCTTTCAAAACATTTGGTACTTTTCCTTCCATAGCAGCACGGCCACGGTCTTGGCTTTTAGCTCCTGGTAATACAATCAGTGATGGGGCTGAGGGAGCTGGGGGTGTGCAGCCTGGAGAAGAGAAGGCCCTGGGGAGACCTAGTAGCAGCCTGCCAGTACCTGAAGGGGGTACAAGAAGGATGGGGAGAGACTGTTTGCAAAGGCCTGCAGGGACAGGATGAGGGGCAGAGGGGGGTTGAAATGAGAGCAGAGCAGATTGAGATTGGATGTGAGGAACAAGTTCTGCACCATGAGGCTGCTGGAACACTGCAGCAGGTTGCCCAAGGAGGTAGTTGAGGCTCCATCCCTGGAGACACTCAAGGTCAGGCTGGACAGGGCTCTGGGTGACCTGATCTAGTGGAGGATGTCCCTGCTGAGTGCAGAGGGGGTTGGACTGGATGACTTTGGGAGATCCCTTTCAACCCAACCTATTCTATGATTCATTATAACAAGAGCAAGCCTTGAAGAACTTCTTAAGCTTATTCACAACTGAGGATTGCACAACCTCCATCAGAGGTCACGTGGCAAGACATGAGACCACTCAACCTGGTAGATGGAGTTTGATCAGCAAGATCAAGCCTCATCCCTGAGGACAGGGGGGATTTGTGCAAGGCCCCTGAGGGGCTGGGAGCAGCCAGAGTGAAAATCCTTCTCCATTTGCCTTGTCTTTCCTTGGGGTGAGCTGTACAGGAGTGGATTTTAGCAGCCCTATGGCTACCATAACTTATTGCTGCTGCCTAATGCAGGCTCTGGCACGGGGTGGACCTGCCTCCTCCTGATAAAGTAAGCAATAACTGAGAGCTGTTGTGACAAATATTTTGCTATGTGCCTTGAGATCCCTTATCAATAATGGAAGGCTTCCTGCAACCAGCTGTAGTTCATCATGTGAAAAACACACACTTTATTAATTGTAATTAATACATTTAGCACATTTCTCCTGAAAGCTGTACATTTCAGCCTATTTGGTGGCACACAGCTGAGGTGTATGACAGATAGCAGAATAAATTCACTGGGGTTAGACTGCAAGAGAGCCTCTAGGAAGGAGTGGTGGTTATTAGCAGTGACCTGGATTCTGTTATGATTTCTACAAGCAAAAGCTGAATGCTCCATGGAGACCTTATTGTGACCTTCCAGTCTCTGAAGGGGGCTACTAGAAAGCTGGGGAGGGACTTTTGAGGGTGTCAGGGAGGGATAGGACTGGGGGGGGAATGGAACAAAACTAGAAATGGGTAGATTCAGATTGGATGTTAGGAAGAAGTTGTTCCCCATGAGGGTGGTGAGAGCCTGGCACAGGTTGCCCAGAGAGGTGGTGGAAGCCTCATCCCTGGAGGTGTTTGCAGCCAGGCTGGATGTGGCTGTGAGCAACCTGCTGTAGTGTGAGGTGTCCCTGCCCATGGCAGGGGGTTGGAACTGGCTGAGCCTTGAGGTCCCTTCCAGCCCTGCCAGCATTGTGGTTCCCTGACTCTAATAAATCAGGAACTGCCCTGCTGCTTGCACGAGAGCTCCACACAGTCCTGCAACGCTTGCCTGGGACATCCTGGGTGCCTTCCAGCCCTGACAATTCTGTGATTCTAACTAACAAACAGTGATGTGCTGAGAGATGCCAAGGTGTCCACATCAGCTCCCCTGCTCAACAAGAACATTTGCTGAGTGCTGTTGATGTAAAACAGTCTACAGTGAGGTCAGCAAAATTCATCCTGCAGATCCAAGTCTTATTAACACAACATTCTGAAGCGTTCCAGTTTTATTATAGGTTGTCAAACCCATTTCTTCTCTGACTTCAGATAAAGCAGTTTATTGAATTAAATGGTCCAAGGCAGTTGGGAAACCATCACTTTGCTTTGAGCTGCTGGGAGACTTTGAATCTTTTTATTTTGCTCCTATTTTTTTTAATTCAAATTGCACAGCACATATCTGTCCCTGGAAATACAAAGATAAATCAAAGGACAAAATGTTCCAGAGGAAAATTCAGGCTTCCACTCATCCTGCATCTTGCTTTGCTTTTTTTCTTCAGCTGCTGTCAAATATGTCAACCACTCACGTGAGTAATGTCATCCTGTGTCTGGAATGTGCTGGTGCTTGGACATATGTGCAGCAGCAGTGGGACTCCTACCACTACCCTGCACCCTACAGTTTGTTGTCTCTTCCTGGTCTTTCTTGTTTGTCCCCAGCATATGAACAACACAGAGCTGCTGGAGTGAGCCCAGAGGAGGCCACAAAGATGAGCCAAGGGCTGGAGCAGCTCTGCTGTGAGCACAGGCTGAGGGAGCTGGGGCTGTGCAGCCTGGAGAGGAGAAGGCTCCAGGGGGACCTCAGAGCTGCTGCCAGGACCTGAAGGGATCCTGCAGGAAGGCTGAAGAGAGACTTCTGAGGAGGTCTAGAGACAGGCCAAGGGGGAATGGTTTGAAGCTGAGGCAGAGCAGGGTTAGAGTGGAGCTGGGGAAGAAGTTGTTCAGCAGGAGGCTGCTGAGCCTCTGGCCCAGGCTGCCCAGGGAGGCTGTGGCTGCCTCCTGCCTGGGGGTGCTGCAGGCCAGGCTGGATGAGGCCTTGAGCAGCTGAGTGTAGTTGAGAGGTGTCCCTGGGCATGGTGGGGAGGTTGGAGGAGATGAGCTCTGAGCTCCCTTTGGACCCAAGACATTCCATAGTGCTGATGATGATGGGCTGATGCTGATACTGAAAAAGCAACAAGCTTTGAAAGAGTAAATGTTTTCTTTTCACCTAATAGAAACTAAATGCAATCAGAGCTACGAAAGTGACAGCAGAAGGAGAGATGTTGTGCCAGTTACAGCAGTGGAGGTATGGAACCTCTTCAGTGAATTCTTGAGTGCACAGGAATTCTCAGATCAGAAAGGAAAAGTACAATTCAGGCACCTGTGCATGCACCCTAAGGACAAACCACAGACTGGGTGCAATTCCCTAATCATATGGTCATGGGACTTTGGAATGGCTCAGGCTGGAAGGGAGCTCAGAGCTCATCTCCTCCAACCTCCTCACCAACCATAGGCAGGGGCACCTCTCAACTACACTCAGCTGCTCAAGGCCTCATCCGGCCTGGCCTGCAGCACAAAGGAAAAATCCCTCAGGAACAGCCTTTGGAGGGCAAATTCACCAAGTGTATTGATTTTAGTTTGATCAAGCCAAAGAGCCTCTGCCATTAACTGCTAGTGCAAGCAGTGCATTGTTTTCTCTCACGCCTTATGTAGGGTGAGGAAACTCTGAGTTCCTGCTGTACATTGGCACAGATCTGCCAGGTTTTTCATCTGCCATGCTCTGTATGTTGATGTCAGAGATTTCTCATAGCTACCTTGCCACAGTAAAGCAGAACTTTGATCTCTGCAGGTTCAGAAAGGTTTGGCTCTTTTGAGGTAGCCTTTCATATTCCAAATGAGTTCCAAAGGTGTCTGTTTAGCCTGAGCAGTAGGTCCTGTGCTTTGAAACTCCAGGTGTATCCCAAGCAAATGGCTGTATGTTAATGTTGGCATTCCATCAGCTGAAGCTTGATGGAATCTTGCACTGCCAAACCAAAAGTGGAGAATTAATATGCAGGGAAGTTGCAGGTTTAATTAGCCAGCTTTATCGATGAGGCACGCTCAGTAGGACTCCAGCAGCAATCTGGGTTTAGTAGATCTGCCACAGGGTTGGACAAAATGCAGAGTTAGTGTTCAGTTAGAAATGGAATTGGTCAAATATTGGCCTTTTGGTTTGGTTTGGTTTGGTTTTCCCCACCCAGTGATCTACCAGAACCAGTACAGAGGTAAATCTTTATTCACTGGGACACCCCAAGTGGTAATGACCAGTGCTGAACAAGGAGGGTGTGAGTGATCCTGTAGTTCTCCCTCCTAACTGCTACTGAAGATAAACCAATCTCTGGGGCTTGATGGAAGGGTGAAGAATTTCTTACTCTTCTCTCCTGGGCAGCGTGCTCCAGAGCAATCTATTCCTCATTTAGAAATCACTCTTAACAATTACTGTGAGCTACTCACAGAGTTATTTATCAATCCAAGACAGGAGAGATGAAATATTTATGTTACAGCTTCTGGTCATCTCTTTTTGCTCTTTTTTCTGGAGATAAGGATTGCTCCCTGAGGCACAATTTGGATGAACCTTCCACCATTTCCCTTTGCAAATGAAGCAACCATGAGTGCTGTATTGAAGAAGTCACTTTGCCTGTAGCTTGTAAAACATGGGCAGGAAGTTTAGCAGCTGGAAAGGGGAACCTGCTGCAGTGGCTTCACTGTCGAGCCTGATTTCTTCAGCCTGCTGCTTATTGTGAGTCAGAGGAAGAAAAGCTGAGAGGATGATCTGTCAATGTCCATGGACTTCAGCCAAGCTGATGTTTGGTTGGGGATTTTATTATCCTTTCTTTAAATATAAAAGAAGAGCTTGCTAAGGAGTCATTAGAGGGGTGTCTTCCAGTACAAGGAAGTGCAATTGAAGTGCAGTAGCCAGAGCAGTGATGAGGACTCTTTTGTTTGTGTTATGCTTTCATTTTATGTCACAGTGGCTGTTGGCTTGTTTGGTTGTTCTCTGGCTGGGAAGAAAGCAGAGAAGGAAGATTTGCACTTTGCCTCCTTTCCTAATAGGTTTCCCTCTGGTTGTCTTTCTTCCTGTTTTTACTCATTCATTTTTAGTCCTAACTAAGACTTTGGCCAAAGTTTCTGGGCTCCAAACATAAATCTAGAAAGGAGCTTTTAATGTAATTTACTCTAACAAAAAATGTATGTTATGAGAAGGGGATAAGAAATGATGTTTTCTCACTGAGTGTAAGCACTAATTAAGCCTGCAGCAGACATCTAGGCAAGTGGAAGGGCAATTTTAAGTGCAGATTACGTCTGTGCAGTACTGTCAAGCATGAACCAAAAGCATTCTGAGAGCAACTTTCTTTATCACCCACTGGAATATTCACATTTCATTGCTGTCAGCTTTGTTAACTAACAGCTTACATTTTGGCAGATCCAATATGCATCATCAGAAAGGACCAACTTAGAATCACAGAACCATAGAATGGCTCAGGGTGGAAGGGAGCTCAGAGCTCACCCCCTCCAACCTCCCCACCATGCCCAGGGACACCTCTCAACTACACTCAGCTGCTCAAGGCCTCATCCAACCTGGCCTGCAACACCCCCAGGCAGGAGGCAGCCACAGCCTCCCTGGGCAGCCTGGGCCAGAGTCTCAGCAGCCTCCTGCTGAACAACTTCTTCCTCAGCTCCACTCTTACCCTGCTGTGCCTCAGCTTCCAACCATTCCCCCTTGGCCTGTCTCTGGACACCCTCAGGAAAAGTCTCTCTGCAGCCTTCCTGCAGGATCCCTTCAGGTCCTGGCAGGCAGCTCTGAGGTCCCCCTGGAGCCTTCTCCTCTGCAGGCTGCACAGCCCCAGCTCCCTCAGCCTGTGCTCACAGCAGAGCTGCTCCAGCCCTTGGAGCATCTCTGTGGCCTCCTCTGGAGGTGAGGTGTGAGCAGAGCAGAGTCAAGGGGCAGAATGCCCTGCCTCTGGATGCAGCCCTGGGTCTGATGATGGGTTTGCTCTGAAATCCAAGTGTGTAAAAGTGAGATCTGTTTCGATGTGAGATCTGCCCCCTGCCTGCATTCAATGCAGCCACATCAAAATGCCTGCTGCTTTTTTTAATAGAGGCTCATCTCTGCTGTTTTGTTCAGTGTGAGCCAGCAAGGGAAATGGATCTGTTCATGCATCACCAAGAAAGCAGAGAAATTACAGTGATAGGGAATTCTGCCCTCACTCACTGACAAAACATAATCATTTGTATAATAAGGTTATGTTTGTGCTGAGTAGCCACAGGGTAGCACACAGTGCATGCTTAGAAGTAGTTACTCTGCAGATTTAATTTGGGAAGGTGGTCACTGGTGCCCAGGTATGAACTACAGGCTAGGGAGCTGGAGGAGCTGAGTTACAATGTCCTTTGGTAGGGAAGTTTATTCTCTGCTTGGGTGGTTCCTACACTAAACCACCACAGTCAAGAGATCTTCATGCAGTGACCTTCAAGGTCATGACCAGAATGTTTCACATTTTTAGCAGTTATTGAATCTCAAAGCAGAATACCATCCCATAACCACCACCCACAAAAAGGAGCCTTATGAGAAGATATTTCTTCTAGTGGCATTAGCAGGGGGAAAAAACATTGCCCCAAGGGAAAAAACATCTAAGCTAAATATTTTGTAGTACAAAGAATTGTAAGGTGCTGCAGTAGTGCTGTAGGGAATGGGGGCTGTGGAGCTCAGAAACAACTGGAAGACAGAGCTGTGCAATACAGCTATCAAATGGAAGAGGACAGGCTGAGGGGGCTGGGGCTGTCCAGCCTGGAGAGGAGAAGGCTCCAGGGGGACCTCAGAGCTGCCTGCCAGGACCTGAAGGGATCCTGCAGGAAGGCTGCAGAGGGACTTTTGCTGAGGGTGTCTAGAGACAGGCCAAGGGGGAAGGGTTTGAAGCTGAGGCAGAGCAGGGTTAGAGCGGAGCTGAGGAAGAAGTTGTTCAGCAGGAGGATGCTGAGACTCTGGCACAGGCTGCCCAGGGAGGCTGTGGCTGCCTCCTGCCTGGGGGTGTTGCAGGCCAGGCTGGATGAGGCCTTGAGCAGCTGAGTGTAGTGGAGAGGTGTCCCTGGGCATGGTGGGGAGGTTGGAGGAGATGAGCTCTGAGCTCCCTTCCAACCTGAGACACCCTATGGTTCTCTGAATTTAGTGATTTATCCTTTTTGGTTTGGAGTCCACTGGCAAATTGCAGCCTGTATAGGATGCAGCCTGTGTAGGTAAAATCAGATCTCAGCACCCATCTTATCCTGCCTGCACTTCAAATGCTGCCTCCCCTGCCTTAGCTTTGAAGCACCTTGTCATTACTGAGTCTTTTCTGTTAATTACATAATTTACAAGCAATATAGGTCTAGGAAGGGTCTACTCCCCCTCTGCCCTGCTGAGACCACAACTACAATACTATGTCCAGTTCTGAGCTCCCCATTTCAAGAGGGACAGGGATCTGCTGGAGAGAGTCCAACACAGAGCTGTGAGGATGGCTGAGGGACTTGAACATCTCTGCTATGAAGAAAGGCTGAGAGCCCTGGGGCTGTGTAGTCTGGAGAGGAGAAGGCTGAGAGAGGATCTGATCAATGCCTATCAATAGCTGAGGGGTGGGGGTCAGGATGAAGGTGCCAGGCTCTGTTTGGTGGTGCCCAGGGACAGCACAAGGAACAACAGGGACAAGCTGGAGCCCAGGAGGTTGCACCTGAGCATGAGGAGACACTTGTGTATGGTGAGGGTGGCAGAGGCCTGGAGCAGGCTGCCCAGAGAGGTTGTGGAGTCTCCTGCTCTGGAGCCTTTCCAACCCCCCCTGGATGTGTTCTGTGTGTCCTGCCCTGGGTGGTGCTGCTCTGGCAGGGGGTTGGACTGGGTGATCTCTGGAGGTCCCTTCCACCCCCTACCATCCTGTGACTGTGTGAGAAACAAGACACAGACTATCAACTGATTCTTTGTTCCATGTGGATGATCTTGTCCTGTTTTCATTCTCCTCTCATGTTCTGGATTGTTTCACCATCAGCCTTGGAGGGAACTGTTTTCCTTCTTCCCTGCATGAAACCGTACATTTTTAACAAGTTAGGAATAACAGATGTGGTCAGCACAGGGCTGCCTGCTGCTCTCTGGGTAGGGCAGGCACTTTCATTTGTTCCAGGACTTCAGTGTATGGAGTATGAAATACAAATGTTCATATTCAGAGCAATTTTGCTCTGCCTAAAAGGCCTCTAATCAACACTCAGCAAGTTGTTAGCAAAACAGGGCACGAGCCCAGGCTGCAGCTAATGGCATTAATGAAGAGACAACAAAATGCACAGACAAATGGAAAGGTGGAGTGAGATCCTGAGAACAGTAGCTAGGCAGGCAGAGACTTGGCATTCAGCATGCCTGAAATACACAGGGAAAAAACCCAGGAACAGCTTGCAACGAGGAGCAGAACAGTTCCCATCAAGATGAGTGACAGTCATCACCAAGGTGCAGGAGACAGCCACTCTGCAGGAGCTGTGGGGCTCAGTTCCATTTGCATTGAGCATCTTCTGTGGCTTTGCAGGTGGGCTCAGCACCACTCCCTGTCTGTGCCAATTTGCTGCTCTCTGAAGGTTTTTTCCTTTAGCACAGCTCTCAGAGGAACAAAGCTGCCCTACAGAGCATTTCTGCTGTCCCAGACCTGAAAATCCCCAGAATGGAGATTTCTGTGAGGATTCTTTATGTTCTTTGTGACGTGCTCGTGTTGGAAGGAGCAGGGGGCAGCTGTCAGGACCCCACAGCCATGGCATGTACAGAAAAAGTGGCCTTTGCCAGCTCTATTCTTACCTGACTGTTCACGCTGTCCTTGCTCTCCTCTAAATCTCTTTCCCTCCCAGTTCTAGCAGACTCTACCTGTCCAGCCTCTCATTTTTTTATGGTTGGGACAATATTCCAGCTGACAGCAGCTGCTAGATAGAGGATGCCATCTCTCCATTCCAGACATGGAGGGTAGGGTGTTCTGACAGAGGACAAAACCCACCTTCGTCTTTGTCTCATCATGCAGCATTGAGAGGGTAGCTCTTTTGTCAAACACATGAGCTGTCTGCCCCATGAAGCAGCTTCCACTGCAGAGCCTTCCCAAGCCCTGCTGTTCACAGAACCACAGAACCATTCAGGCTGGGAAAGAGCCTCAGGATCACCAAGTCCAACCCAGAACCCCACTCTGCAAGGCTCACCCCTAAACCATAGCCCCAAGCACCACAGCCAAACCACCTTGAAACACAGCCAGGCTTGGGGACTCCACCACCTCCCTGGGCAGCACATTCCAATGCCTGACCACTCTTGCCATGAAAAAATGCTTTCTCATGTCCAGTCTAAGCCTCCCCAGTGGCAGCTTGAGGCCATTGCCTCTTGTTCTGTCACTAATGACCTGGGAGGAGAGACCAGCAGCAGCCTCTGCACAACCTCAACCTCCTTTCAGGTAGCTGTAGAGAGCCAGGAGGTTGTGGACTCCACGAAAAGCTCAGGGTGCTGCATGCTTCCTCCCAAAGGGGAGCTGCTGCCTTTCTGCACTTCTGATTTAAATTCCTTGGATTAAAAATTCAGTTGTATTGAAGTGGGTTTATACCAGCAGTAAACACTTGATTGAGTGATAGATTAGCATGGTGAGTGGCTGAAGAGTCACTGAAAGAGGATTTTTCACACCAGAACTCAAGCTGTGTGCTAGATCTCCCCAGAGAACAGTCTCTGTCTTCACTCCTATCCCTGTGCCAGCACCACTGTGCTATCTTCAGCCACACTTAGTGTTCTGTAGTGCTGGGTAGCTGCTGTAATGTGATCTTAGGCAGATCTCAATCAATGGTGGTTAAGCAAGCAAAGGACAGGCTCAAGAAAGCCTTGGAAGATGGCAAGGCATGCAGGATGGTGAGCACATGAAGCAGCCAGCATGTGTGTGCAGGCTGTTACGGTCTGGCAGCGGTCTCGGTTTCACAGATGCACAGATTGCATTGGGCTGGAAGGACCCTCAGAGGCTATCTTGTCCAATCCCTGCACTCAGCAGGGACCTCTCCAACTAGATCAGGCTGCCAGGGCCCCATCAAGTCTGATCTGGAATGTCTTCAGGGATGGGCCCTCAACCACATTCCCAGGCAGCCCATTCCAGTGTTTTCCAAGTCTCATCAGTGCTGATGTCCATCCTCAATCTGCCCTGCTCCAGTTCCAAACCACTGCCCCCCATCTTTTCACTACAAGCCCTTCTAAACAGTTACCCCCAGACTTTGAATAGATCCCCTCCAGATACTGAAACCACAGTATCACAGAAATGCAACTGAAAGGTCTCCCTAGAGCCTTCTCTTCTGCAGGCTACAAGGACGATTGCAGGACTTGAACATCTATGGAGTAAGACTGAGAGCCCTGGGGCTGTTCAGGCTGGAGAGGAGAAGGCTGAGAGGGGATCTGATCAATGTCTATCAATACCTGAGGGGTGGGGGTCAGGATGAAGGTGCCAGGCTCTGTTTGGTGGTGCCCAGGGACAGCACAAGGAACAACAGGGACAAGCTGGAAGCCAGGAGGTTGCACCTGAGCATGAGGAGACACTTGTGCATGGTGAGGGTGGCAGAGCCCTGGAGCAGGCTGCCCAGAGAGGTTGTGGAGTCTCCTGCTCTGGAGCCTTTCCAACCCCCCCTGGATGTGTTCCTGTGTGCCCTGCCCTGGGTGCCCTGCTCTGGCAGGGGGTTGGACTGGGTGATCTCTGGAGGTCCCTTCCAAGCCCTGCCATCCTGTGATTCTGTGGTTCAGAGATGCAGCAGTGACTCCCATGAGCTGCAGGACTCTCTCAGTCAGCAGGGTAATTCAGTGATCTGAGGGGTGCTGCTCATGTGGCTGCCCTGGAGACTTGAGAGTACCTTTCAGAAGGCTCACCTTCCACTTAGAAGCAAAGATGTTGAAACAGATGAAAACTGGGTTGGAGTGGGGGAAAAAACAAAAGGGCAAGAAAAGAGGATTCTATGGATTGGTGCCCATAAGAGTTTATCCTGAGAAAACAAAGGATGTTCCAGGAAAGGGCATGCATAGCTGGGAGCAGAACATCACTCATCATGCTAGAAGAACAGCAGAGCACGAACCTGCTCTCTCCTGTGTTTTTCTGTTCTGAGGCCTTCACTCAGGTAGCCTCCAGGCCTTCCCAGCTCTTGTGCTAAGATCTTTCCGTGCCTGCTTCTTATCCCTGCTTGCTTTTCTTTTCATGGATACCCACTCAGTCTCTCATTCTACTCTCAGATCTCATTTTCCCATTTCTTGGCCCCATCAGTGGCTTTGGTTGGTGTAATAATTTGTGGAATTCTTTACCACTGTAATTACTTTAAATTCAGCTCCAATCCTGAAGGGATCCTGCAGGAAGGCTGCAGAGGGACTTGTCCTGAGGGTGTCTAGAGACAGGCCAAGGGGGAATGGTTTGAAGCTGAGGCAGAGCAGGGTTAGAGTGGAGCTGAGGAAGAAGTTGTTCAGCAGGAGGGTGATGAGACTCTGGCCCAGGCTGCCCAGGGAGGCTGTGGCTGCCTCCTGCCTGGGGGTGCTGCAGGCCAGGCTGGATGAGGCCCTGAGCAGCTGAGTGTAGTTGAGAGGTGTCCCTGGGCATGGTGGGGAGGCTGGAGGAGATGAGCTCTGAGCTCCCTTCCAGCCTGAGCCATACTGGGATCCTATGGAACTTGTGGAAGAGCAGAACAAGGAAGATGATATTCAGAGCTAGAAAAGGATGTCAGAGAGGGAAGGGAGTGGGAGCTGTATTGGCAAGAGATAGAGACTGAGAGTTCTGAGACAGAACTTTCCTTGGTGACATTGACAACACTGCTAGGGAGTGATTCTCTGTATTGATTCTGAGCTCAGTGTGGAAATGATTATTGTGTTTGTGCACCGGCTACTAAACTTGCTAAGCTGTTTTATCAGCATCTGTTAGTGTTAATATTCTGAACCACAGCCTTTGGCCACTCCAGTCCCATGCAGAGGAAGGAATTCTAATCCCCCCTTGTACCTGATTTGAGTTGATTAACACATTTCCTTTCTGACTGGCAGGTTCCATTCATTAACCCCAGACTCTGTCAGTGCCCTTCCTTGGAAGGGTCAAGGAGGAGTACCCCAAATGAAGCCCTGGCTGTCTTTTTGCCTTTTTTTCCCCTTTCCCCCCCTTACTATTTAAAATAATGATTGAGTTCTCTCACTCACATCTGCTGCAATACTTTGGTGTTTCATTACAAACAGGTTTAAGCAGATCAAAATACAGGGCTGTTAATACTCACTGCAGAATTAGGAATGGAGGCCAGTTTGAGAAGGGCCCAGGGACATCCACAGATACTTGTTTCCTGCAGCAGAGCTTCTGAGTTCATCTCCCTGTGAGCACAGGCTGAGGGAGCTGGGGCTGGGAGCAGAGGAGCCTGAGGGCTGCCCTCAGTGCTGGGGATCAAGATGTGCAGGGCTGGAGCCAGGCTCTGCTCAGGGCTGGCCAAGGACAGCACAAGGGGCACTGGGGGCAAGCTGGGGCAGAGGAGGTGCCACAGGAACAGAAGGGAAAACTTCGTCAGTGTGAGGGTGGCAGAGGCCTGGAGCAGGCTGCCCAGAGAGGCTGTGGAGTCTCCTGCTCTGGAGACTTTCCAACCCCCCCTGGATGTGTTCCTGTGTGCCCTGCCCTGGCTGACCCTGCTCTGGGAGTGGGGTTGGACTGGGTGATCTCTGGAGGTCCCTTCCAACCCCCAACCCTCTGTGATTCTTTTGCACAATGAAACCGATACAGCCACGAGGAGCTCCTGCAGCATTACTTTGCCATTTTTTGCAGCCTTCTGTATTCAAGAGCTGGGGGGGAGGAAAAGGGGAGAAGGAGCAAAAATCCTCCAACTTCTAAATTCTCTAAATGAGTTCTGCCTCCCTTTCTTTGAAAGGAAATGGAAAGCTTGTACTGGGGAGAGCTCAGCTGGGGCTGTTACCTGAGAGTGATTAGGAGATGTTTCC
Organism: Dryobates pubescens; assembly: GCF_014839835.1. Taxonomy (NCBI): domain Eukaryota; kingdom Metazoa; phylum Chordata; class Aves; order Piciformes; family Picidae; genus Dryobates; species Dryobates pubescens. The sequence goes on from NC_071613.1 coordinate 57,150,092, forward strand.
TGCCCACTCTTTTCTCAGCCAGGGAACACTTCTCTCATTCAGAAAAATGAAACAAATGAAAAAATAGTGGGGGAAAAAAAGGAGGAAAAAAATAAAGAAAGAAAAGGAGCTGGGACAAAGCCATTGTTGCTGACCAGCATTTTGCAATCAGGTCATCGTCTCTCCTTGTAAAAATCTAAAGAGCTCTGCAGCTGCTGCCAGTTGTTCTCCTTAAAGGGCTTCTTGAATGTTATTTCATTAGAAGAGAAGGCAAACCTAAACCTGTCTAGGGAGGCAGGCAGTCTGGTGAGAGATGGGAGAGCACAGAAATACTTCAGCTTCTGATTTTTCAGCTCTAATTGTCATCTTACCAGCTCTCTTCATTTGGGTATTTTGGTGTTCTGCTATTTTTTACCCTCAGTTTGCAGTTGTTTTTCCACAGCTTTTTATCAGTATCCTCCTTTCCCCTTTGCTGTCTCCATCTTGGAAGAAAGCATTTCAGTAATTTCATGTGAACTGGAGTTACATCAGTTAAATACAGAATTAAATGAGAGAAGCTTGTGACAGGCACTGGCTTATCTCTGCAGACAGCAGGTGTCCAGGCCATTGCAGGCAATGCAACCACAAGTGAGGGGATTGCTACAGGTCTGTGAGAGTCAGACAATTAAATGTGGATTTATTGCCTTTTATTTTCATTATTATTATCTTCTTTTTCTGTTTTCAATCATATTTTAGATATAAATGGTCGTAATTTTGTAGGCTGTGTGGTTCAGTAGTCCATTGCATTAGCTCACAGACCTGCCTGCGACAGCAGTGCTTGGAAAGCTGTGCCTCATGTCTTACTCTTTCGATGACAACAGAGATACTGAGCTCAGTGTAGCCTCCTTGGGTTCATTGGCTTGGTGCATGCTGTTTCAGAGTCACAGGGTGGAAGGGGTTGGAAGGCACCTCCAGAGATCACCCAGTTCAGCCCCCTGGCAGAGCAGGGCACCCAGGGCAGGGCACACAGAACACATCCAGGGGGGGTTGGAAAGTCTCCAGAGCAGGAGACTCCACAACCTCTCTGGGCAGCCTGCTCCAGGCCTCTGCCACCCTCACAGGGACAAAGTTTTCCCTCCTGTTCCCCTGGCACCTCCTCTGCTCCAGCTTGCCCCCAGTGCCCCTTGTGCTGTCCTTGGACAGCCCTGAGCAGAGCCTGGCTCCAGCCCTGCACATCTTGATCCCCAGCAATGAGGGCAGCCCTCAGGCTCCTCTGCTCCCAGCCCCAGCTGCCTCAGCCTGTGCTCACAGGGAGATGTTGCACTGCCTGCAGCAGCTCTGTGGCTCTGTGCTGGACTCTCTCAAGCAGTTCCCTGAGGTCCTTCTTGAGCTGAGGGGCCCAGACCTGGACACAATATTCCAGCTGTGGCCTCAACAGAGCAGAGGGGCAGAAGAAGCTCTCTGGACCTATTCACCACATCCCTTTTGATCCACCCCAGGCTGCCCTTGGCCTTCTTGGCCACGAGGGCACATTGCTGGCTCAGGGGCATCCTGTATTCCACCAGGACCCCCAGGTGCTTTTCCCCAGAGCTCCTCTCCAACAGATCAGCTCCTAGCCAGTACTGGTCCATGTGGTTGCTCTCTCCCAGATGCAAGGCCCTACACTCTAGCCTTTTGGGTAGTGTTGCTTGCTGTGTCTGAGTTGCCTGTCAGTGGCTGTTTGTGGCAGCCCTGCCGTGTCGCTGGCACTGGGAGGAGGTTTTCCTGGGAGCTGTTTTATCCAGAAAGTTGAGAGCAAGTTCCCTGAATTGTGTCTTTTTCCAGAAGCATTTTCAAGAGCAACTATAGTTTTTTCATGTGTAGGAGATGAAATACTGAGCAGAGAGCCATCTGACATGGGGAAGCTCTGATTGCCATGTTGGAACCGAGGGGTGATGCGGGGCTGGAAGCGGCACAGGTCGCGCGGCTCTGCCTGCCTCTCGCTGCCATGTCTCGGGGTGCTGCTGGAATGTGGTGACACCTTGCTCTGAAAGCTGCTTTAAGTCATCCCCTCTCACACTGCCAGGGCTGTGGGGAACTGTGATACACTGCAGCTACCTGGGTGGAGCAGGGGAGCCTGCCTTTGGCTTTTGGCTGCGCTGCGTTACGGACGCGTTCTGCTAACGGCGAAGGCAACCTGCGTGCTCCCCGCTCCCCAAACAATCTTCCTCCTCCTGGCTTTACCGACCTGCCTCACTGCTACGTAGGCTTGATGACCTTCTTGTGCTGCCTTCTGGATGTTTGACAAGGCAGATCCGAGTTCCTCAGGCCGCCTGAACTGCGGAGGAGCAGCCGCAGCAAAAGAACAACGGAACGCAGCGGTTATCGTCCTCATTAGCGGCAACGAGGGGCTCTGAGCGCAGCCTTGGTTCTCGCCTGGGTTTAATGGCCCAGCTTTCTCTGGCTCTTTGATTTTGTATGGAGGAAGCGTGAAGCCAGAGAACTTTCCTAGCCTGGAGGGCTGCAGGTACACATTTCTCATCCTCAAGGTGTAGCTCTCTTTGTTCCCAAGCGCAGACCATTGTCAATAATAGAGAAAAAATCAAGTGTTTGATGGGAGGTTTTCATCAGGAACCTCTGAATTTGAAATATTCAGGTCAGGGAAAGCACACTGTGATAGTCAGCATTCGGTCTGAACTGCTGAATGTTGGAAGGGTCTTGGGAGGTACTGCTTGAAAGGAAGTAAATCTCTGATCTGAATGGTCTGTCAATGTATTAAAACCCGGGCTGGAGCAATAAAGGCACTTCAGAGAGCACGATGCCTTGTCAAAAGTCAGTAAAAATAATGCTGGCCCCTTGAGAGTTCTCCCTGCCAGGGCTTGGAAAGAGTTTTGGAGGTAGTTGTGGGCAGCCTGGTGGGCAGCCAGGGGCTGCAGAACAATTGGGTCTGCCTGGTTGACACGTTGCTGGATTTTGCTGGGATCAGTTTAATTGGGAGTCTTGTTGGTAGTCTTGCATCAGAGCCTAATCCCTGGTTTGCTCTCGTTTGTGTTGGAACAAAGATCCTGGGGCTGCCTTTCAAAGGTGAAGTCTCAATTCTGACAGCTCTGCTTGACACTGTTCCTCATTCTCTCAAGGGAAATCAACTTTCTTCCCCACTTTATCCTTGTTCCCAGGAGCCAATATTATCATAATAATTAGCAATCTGTCTAAATATAGGGGAGAGAAGCCTGGAGGCCAAGCAAAGTCTCTTTCCCTGTCCACTGAGGACAGGATAGCAGAGCAACCATTGCTAGTGAGGCTGTGAAGCCCACAGTGGCAGCTGCTGTGCCTCTGTAGCTGTGGTGCAACTTCCTGTCCTTATCAGAGACAAGGAGAGCTCTGCTGAGAGAGAACAGCTACAGGAATGTGCACCAAAAATGGTGGGAGCACAAATCTTACCTGTCCTTTGCCTCTTCTTCAGGAAGCTGATGAAGGGGAAGCAGTAGTCTGCTCCTCTGTGTATGTTTTGGGACAGGCAGTAACTAACAGCATCACTTCCCCAGGGATATTAAACCCATCAGCTGTTGCAATCTGCCCCCAGAGTGAGCAGACCTGGTTTTGATATCCTCTCATATTAGCAATGTATGAAAGAATGGATTCACTGGCTCCATCAGAGGGGAGCTTCTGCCTTCACCACTGCACTGCTTCAATCCTCTCAGAGCAATCCAACCACTGAGTACACTGCTGGTGGCCCCAGCACAAGAAGGACACAGAGCTGCTGGAGAGAGTCCAGAGGACAGAGATGATCCAGGGGCTGGAGCAGCTCTGCTGTGAGCACAGGCTGAGGGAGCTGGGGCTGTGCAGCCTGGAGAGGAGAAGGCTCCAGGGGGACCTCAGAGCTGCCTGCCAGGACCTGAAGGGATCCTGCAAGAAGGCTGCAGAGGGATTTTTGCTGAGGGTGTCTGGAGACAGGCCAAGGGGGAATGGTTTGGAGCTGAGGCAGAGCAGGGTTAGAGTGGAGCTGAGGAAGAAGTTGTTCAGCAGGAGGCTGCTGAGACTCTGGCCCAGGCTGCCCAGGGAGGCTGTGGCTGCCTCCTGCCTGGGGGTGTTGAGGGCCAGGTTGGATGAGCAGCTGAGTGTAGTGGAGAGGTGTCCCTGGGCATGGTGGGGAGGTTGGAGATGAGCTCTGAGCTCCCTTCCAGCCTGAGCCATTCTAGAACTTGGTTATCTCTAATTTTTGTTGACTTTAACATCAGAGTCTGGAGATTGTGTATGAATCCTGTTTCAATCTTAGGGTGTGAATTTATTTCATTATCCATTGCCACAGGAAGCCATTGTTACCTTCACTAAACTTAAATCCTCCTCCAGGCTGCTTTTGGAAATGCAGATTTTCCTTGGTTGTACTAGAAGCTGTTGGAAAACTGTGTTTCCTTCCTCACCAAAAGAGAAGGGAGTGGGATCTGCTGATACTGCTTAATTGAAAGCAACTCCTTTCTTGTTAATTTGACAATTCTGGGTTGTTGTGGGTTTTTAGACAGTGGCAGTGGAGGTGAAATGAGTCTGAATCATTCTAATAAAGCTGTGGAAATCTTTCCCATACCAATAGCTAACATCCTGCAGCTCATCTGCATCCTCTAGCTGCATCACCTACTGCAGTGAGAAGCAGAGCAAATGGGAGTGAGATAAAACACAAAGAAGCTGCAGCTGGCAATATCCCCTAAGGTTCCCCACAGCAACCTTTGTGTCACCTGGATTGCAGTTATTATTATTTTCCATACAAATTGACTGTTTCACTGACAGCCAGAAATGATCCCCCCCCAACTCTGAATCAGGTCTGAGCCTCAGCTGTTCTGGCTAAGAAATGGACTAATCAGTGCAGAAACATTTATGGCAAGGCAGGACAAGAGGGAACAGCCTCAAGTTATTCCAGGGGAGGTTTGGGTTGGACATTAGGACAAATTTCTGCCCTCAAAGGGTTGTCAAGCCCTGGCACAGGCTGCCCAGGGAAGTGGTGGTGTCTCCATCCCTGGAGGTGCTTAAGAGCTGTGTAAATGTAGCACTTAGGTCCATGGGTTTGTGGTGGGCTTGGCTGTGGGAGGTTAATGGTTGGACTCCATGATCTAAAAGGTCTTTTCCTACCCAAACACTCCTGTGGGTCCCTGTGGTCTCTGTACTGAAAAGCCTGTTTGCAGGACATACTGCAATAAAGCCTTGCTGTGGGCTTGAGACTCTTCAAATGTGTGTTAGGTGGCTTCCTATTACCTCATTAATGTGCTGATTTCAGGGCCAGAAGAAGGTGCCAGCTTCAGGGAGCTGTCCCTCCCATGTTTCTGTGGGCAGGTTTTGGTGCTGTGATGAGCTGCTGTGCTGAGCTGCTGTGCTCTGCCAGCTGCAGGAGCCAGGTCAGAGATGGGCATTGCCTGTGCTGAACCAGGCAGCCCTGGCTGAGCACTGCCAGCCTCCAGGCAGTTTTCAGAAGGGTTTGTTCTCATCTGCTTTCTCTGTCTGCTCTGCTTCTGCTGGTGCATGAGTGGTTTGGGGGAAGGCAGGCAGCTGGAGAGAAACCATTTCTACACTGCTCCTAAAGGTGTGTGTGCACAAGGACAGTGTGGGCAGATCTATAGGTGCATGCAGGTGGAAGCCTGTGCAGCAGAGGTGCCAGCACCTCCTCCTTGGCTGCCTCATGTGAAGCTGTGCAGGAGGTGGCCATGTGATGGCTTCCTTCTGAAATGACAGCTTTGGGCTGGAAGATTTTCTGCTTTTGCCTTCTCATTTCCTTTTTGTTTGGCATGCAGAGTAGCAGTGTGGTGGTGCAGCACTGATCTCTTGCTCTCTGAGTCACAGACTCATTGGGGGGGATCAGAGGCACTGTTTGGTAGCTGTGTTTCACATTCCCATGACAGGAAGATTTTTTGGGGGGGTGTGAGTTGGTTTTTTTAATCAAACCCCATGCACAACTTCTGGTTGCTGTGCTGGAGGAGTTAGAGCAGCCAACATCTGTGTGAGGTCATGGCTTCAGAAAGGGAATCATAGAATCACAGAATGCCTCAGGTTGGAAGGGGCCTCAGTGCTCATCTCCCTCCATGCCCAGGGACACCTCTCAACTACACTCAGCTGCTCAAGGCTTCATCCAGCCTGGCCCTCAACACCCCCAGGCAGGAGGCAGCCACAGCCTCCCTGGGCAGCCTGGGCCAGAGTCTCAGCACCCTCCTGCTGAACAACTTCTTCCTCAGCTCCACTCTAACCCTGCTCTGCCTCAGCTTCAAACCATTCCCCCTTGGCCTGTCTCTAGACACCCTCAGCAAAAGTCCCTCTGCAGCCTTCCTGCAGGATCCCTTCAGGTCCTGGCAGGCAGCTCTGAGTTCCCCATGGAGCCTTCTCCTCTGCAGGCTGCACAGCCCCAGCTCCCTCAGCCTGTGCTCACAGCAGAGCTGCTCCAGCCCTTGGATCATCTTTGTGGCCTTCTGGGCTCTCTCCAGCAGCTCTGTGTCCTTCTTATGATCAGGTAGGAAAAGGCATACCTGAAATAGAAGTGCAGATTGCAGCAGCACTGTGAACATGTCTCATATCCTCATGCAGCTCCTGCTGCAACTTGTGACATCTCTCAGAGAAGTGTCACCTCTAGGAGGCTATTTCTGGCAGTGATGTTTCAGCATGGGTTTTAAGGGTAACAGTGGGGATTGGCTGTATTCTCAAGAGATCACCTTCACATTCCCTCCAATATTCCTCCCTGTATTAAAGAGGTGAGCAGGGGATAGTGCTGCCTAGCTGTGCACATTTGTTTTGTTCTCTCTCATAAACCCAGTTTCAGTAAAAACTTTGTCAATACTATGTAGGATTTCCCAGCAAGATTCAAGGCCATTTGAGCCAGCAGTGCCCAGGTGGCCAAGAAAGCCAAAGGCCTCCTGGCTGGGATCAGCAATGCTGTGTCCAGCAGCAGCAGGGAGGTGACTGTCCCCTGGTGCTCAGCTCTGGGGAGGACACACCTCCAGTGCTGTGTCCAGGTTTGGGCAGCTCAATACAAGAGAGATGTGGAGGTGCTGGAGCCAGGGCAGAGGAGGGCAAGGAAGCTGTGAAAGGTCTGGAGAATAACTCTGATGAAGAGCAACTGAAGGAGCTGGGGATGGTTAGTGTGAAATAGAGGAGGCTGAGGGGAGACCTTATTGCTGTCTACAGCTACCTGAAGGGAGGTTGTGGAGAGGTTGGTGCTGGTCTCTGATCCCAGGTCATTAGTGACAGAACAAGAGGGAATGGCCTCAAGCTGCCTCGGGGGAGGTTTAGACTGGACATGAGGAAGCATTTTTCCAGGGCAAGAGTGGTCAGGCATTGGAATGTGCTGCCCAGGGAGGTGGTGGAGGCCCCAAGCCTGGCTGTGTTTCAAGGTGGTTTGGCTGTGGTGCTTGGGGCTATGGGTGAGGGGTGAGCCTTGTAGAGTAGGGTTCTGGGTTGGACTTGGTGATCCTGAGGCTCTTTTCCAGCCTGAATGGTTCTGTGGTTCTGTTTCTTTGGATAAACAGCAGTTGGCACAGCTCTCAAATACACCTCTAGGCTCTGGAACTCTTGCAGAAGAGCAAAAGAGAGGTGCACAACAGAGGTGCACAGCCTGTGCTGGATAAAAAGCTTTTGATGTAAGCCTTTATACTTGAGGAGTTCCTCTTTCTTCAGCCTTGGATAGGCAGAAGAGGAGATGCCTGTGAAACTTGACTGACTCTCAGTTCTTCTGCTCTCTTCAGACTATGTGGAGCTGTCCCATGTGTTAGGAACCTGCCGGTTCCTGGGGGCTTGCTGTGCTGGAGCTGTGTGAGGGAGCTCTGCACACCCTGCTGGCAGAGGCTGTGGCATGTTGATGACCTGGAGAGGAGGCAGTGGCTGCAGAGAGGCTGCTAAATTATGGAAGCAATTTCTATCTCCCAGTTCTTTGCTTCCTATAAACTTGGAGGACATCTGAGGGAAATGTATTGGTGTGCTGGGTTGGCTAAGCGGCTCCCTGAGTTACTTCCAGCCCTTCATTTCTGGGCTGCTCACAGCTTGCTTGTGCTGGCCTGCACCCTTTCTGGCCATGCCAGCAGGCAGGCTGATCTCCAGCTCATTTTGCAGCCAGGTCTAGGAGGCTGCAGAGACAATAAACCATCTTCTGCCTTTGCTCAGGCTGAATCCGTTCTGAGGATGCCTCACAGAGCTCTGCTTCTGTCACTGCAGTGCTCTCTGTGCACAGCCTCCAGTCATGGAGCAGAAGAAAAAAGGTGGAGAGGCAGAAAGAATTTTAACAACAGGAGGCAAATCCTGTGAGTTTCTGCTTTGCTGCTCCCTTGCTATGTTCCCTGTCAGAGTTTGACTTCATAAATAACTCCTTCCATCTATATTTAGAATGGGAAGTACTTTAGCAAGAAATAAGACTCAGCACAACCAAATCTATTTAAATGCAGCATAATTGAAATGTCAACAGAGTCATGAAATGCCTGAAGGTGTTCCTGGGGAGCAGGCTGGGTGTGACAGAGAGGGGATGAATGCTGTGGTACAGGAGCAGCCTTTGTGCACCCCTCAGATCTAATCTGCTGCTCACCTCACTGAATGGACGGTTGCAAGTGCTTGCCTGAAACCTGGCTGCCACTGTGCTGCCTGCTCGTCCCTTCTTCAGGGAAGCTGACAGTTCAGAGAAGGTTGTGATCCTGCAGGAGAGATGGGATTGGCAGCTCTCTGCTCACAAGCAGGGAGCCTTTCCTGCAGGCACTCCTGGGACTGGCTTGGAGCTCCTGCCCCGCATGGCAGCGCAGCTCTTACCTGCCCAGTGCTAGCAGGCACGCTTCACTTGGGAAATGGGTTGGGAACCTCCTCTGTCTCAAAGTGAGAGCTGGTTCCTCATTCAGCTGCTGATGGAGTGGCTTGGCAGAAGACAGAATCACAGAATCAGCCAGCTTGGAAGAGACCTCCAAGATCATAAAGTCCAACCAATCACCCAACCCTGTCCAATCAACCAGACCATGGCACTGAGTGCCTCATTCAGGCTCTCCTTGAACACCTCCAGGGAAGTCAACCCCAGCCCCTCCCTGGGCAGCACATTCCCATGGGCAATCTCTGTCTGTCATGAACTTCTTTCTAAGCTCAAGCCTAAACTTCCTCCAGCACAGCTTGAGACAGTGTCCTCTTGTTCTGGTGCTGGTTGCCTGGGAGAAGAGACCAACCCCTACCTGGCTACAACCTCCCTTCAGGGAGTTGTAGACAGCAATAAGGTCTCTCCTGAGCCTCCTCTTCTCCAGGCTAAGCACCTGTTTTACACAGGCTGCTGCCCTCACCTTTTGGGAAGGGCCAGTAGTGCACTGAGAACAGAGAGCAGAAAGGACCAAAAGTCCTCCTTCCATCTTCCAGAGCTTGGAAAATGAAACACTTTTCTGGTACTCTTTTCTTGGGGAATTCCTCTGCTTGGTGACTGCTGGAGAGCAGCCCTGTGGAGAAGGATCTGGGAGTGCTGGTGGACAACAAGTTCTGCATGGGACAGCAATGTGCCCTGGGGGCCAAGAAGGCCAAGGGGCTCCTGGGCTGCATTCAGAGGAGAGTGTCCAGCAGAGCCAGGGAGGTTCTCTCCCCCTCTGCTCTGCCCTGGTGAGGCCACACCTGGATTATTGCATCCAGCTCTGGGCTGCCCAGTTCAAGTGGGACAGGGGTCTGATGGAAAGACTCCAAGGGAGGGCTGTAAGGATGCTGAAGGGACTGGAGACTGCCTGGTGAGGAGAGGCTGAGAGCCCTGGGGGTGCTTATTCTGGAGAGAAGACTGAGAGGGGATCTGATAATGACTATCAATAGCTGAGGGCTGGGGGTCAGGAGGCAGGGGACAGGCTCTGCTCAGATGCACCCTGTGACAGGACAAGGGGCAATGGATAGAAACTCCAGCACAGGAGGTTCCACCTCAACATGAGGAGGAACTTCTGCACTGTGAGGCTCACAGAGCCCTGGAGCAGGCTGCCCAGAGAGGTTGTGGAGTCTCCTTCTCTGGAGCCTTTCCAGCCTTGTCTGGATGTGTTCCTGTGTGACCTGTGCTGGATCCTCTGGTCCTGCTCTGGCAGGGGTTGGACTGGATGATCTCCAGAGGTCCCTTCCAAGCCCTAACCCCCTGTGATAGCATGCCCCTTGGAGCATGCTGCCCTGCTAGCCTCCCAGTGCAGATAAAGCCTCCGTGATGAATGGCAGTCAGAAGTTCCAGTGTCCCTTCGCTGTCCCCCTCCAGTGTCCTGGCTGGTGCTGCCCCAGCAGGCTGTGGCAGGGCCCTGTGGTGATTCTGGTGCTACCCAGTTTCCTTGGTGTGTCTGGACAGCACTCTGGCTCTCAGGCTGCCTGTGTGCCGTGGCAGCTGCTGGGCAGAGCAGTCTGAGCCATCTGACTCCTGCTCCCGCAGGCCACGCAGGGCAGTTTTGAAGAGGTGAAGCTGAGCTGGATCTTTATCAGCAAACTGTGATTCCAGGAGGAAAATGAACTTGACAAGTGTTTTAACAGCCTGAATGTTTATGTATGCCTCTGGTTAATGCCTGGAGTCAGTATCTGTTAGGGCTGATTGATACCAACCTGTGCCTTTCATCAAGGTCAAATCAGTTTGTGGGCATTTGCCTTTGCTCCCCGTGCTGCTGGTGCCCAGGCTCCCTGTCAGCCTCCACCGAAGCTGTGCAGGCATTTTCTCATCTAAGGGATGATTATCTCCAGCATGAGCTGCCCTGTGAGCACTGCCTCATTTGAATGTGGCTTCTTGTAAAGGATGCCTCAGATTGGATTCCAATTTACTCAGGTGATGAATTACCTGACTTGACCTAATTCATTCATTTTAATGGTAGTTGAAGCCTGTATTTCATTCAGGGCTCCTCTGATAGACTTCTCTTATAGACATCTTTATTCTCATGTCCATTCATCCATTCATTACTGAATACTAATGATACTGACATCACTGCAAGTGGTTGTGACTGCTGGGATGTTGTCTGCTTGTTTGGGTTGTGCTCTGGCTGAGGCTTTCAGTGGACCCTCCAGGTTACTTCAGGCTGCCTTGGCATTCAGTAGTAAGGCTGGGAAAGGAGCTCTGGGAGTGCCTGTTGGGATGTATGGATGCAGTTAAGGCTGTTCAAGTGTTCACATAGTTAAACTGTGCTCAAACTGCTGTTTTCATATAGTGCAGCCACACCATATGTTGCACCACAGCTCTTAAGTTGCACTGTGCAGTACAGTGCAGGAGTGAGGAACTGGCACCATTTGGTAGCTCAGGTCATTGCAGCATGGCTTTATAGAGATATATATGGAGGACTTTTTCCCTCCTATTTTATGTGTGATTTATGTATTAAGTATTAAAGTATTTAATTCAAGAGACACAGGGATCTGCTGGGGGCAGTCCACTGGACAGCTAAGAGGAGGGTGAAGGGACTGGAACACCTCTGCTATGAAGAGAGACTGAGAGCCCTGGGGCTGTTTGGTCAGGAGAGGGGAAGGCTGAGAGGGGATCAGATCAATGCCTATCAATAGTTGAGGGCTGGGGGTCAGGATGAAGGCACCAGGCTCTGTTTGGGGGTGCCCAGGGACAGCACAAGGAACAACAGGGACAAGCTGGAGCCCAGGAGGTTGCACCTGAGCATGAGGAGACACTTGTGTATGGTGAGGGTGGCAGAGGCCTGGAGCAGGCTGCCCAGAGAGGTTGTGGAGTCTCCTGCTCTGGAGCCTTTCCAACCCCCCCTGGATGTGTTCTGTGTGCCCTGCCCTGGGTGACCCTGCTCTGGCATTTTGAAGAACTTCTTCCTCAGCTCCACTCTAACCCTGCTCTGCCTCAGCTTCCAACCATTCCCCCTTGGCCTGTCTCTAGACACCCTCAGCAAAAGTCCCTCTGCAGCCTTCCTGCAGGATCCCTTCATGTCCTGGCAGGCAGCTCTGAGGTCCCCCTGGAGCCTTCTCCTGTGCAGGCTGCACAGCCCCAGCTCCCTCAGCCTGTGCTCACAGCAGAGCTGCTCCTGCACTGCCAAGCTGCCTTGTGAGGGGGCGCTGTCCATAGCTGCTGGAGGGGGGCCTGCAGCAGGGACAGCTGGGGGTAAGAGCAGTGACTAAAGCATGAACCGGGAGCCACTCCAGGGCTCCTGTGTGTTCAGTAGCTTCCATTAGCTGTGTTCAGACAGCGGTGAGGAGCTTTCAGTAAGGAATTGTCTATGCTGGCTTGCCCTGCAGCCTCATTAACAGAAGCAGGGAAGGGGAAGTGCTGCAGAATGATACAGTTTTCTCTTCTGAAACCTCTCGTTTGCCAGGTGGTAGTGGAGTTCTTTTCCACTCTAAGTATTGCAGATAATTGTTTTTTTTCAGTTGGAGCAGCAGTGTCTGTTGGAGGCAGCTGGAAAGAGGTCTTCTGTTTCTGCTGCCCTTTGTTCTCTCTGCTGGGCTGGGGGCAGTTCAACAGGTTGGAGGAACAGAAAATGCTGCTTTTTGGAGAGTAATGGAGTGTGTTCAGCACACAGAACCCTTGGCTGTGCTCTGGAGGGAGAGAATATCATAGAATCACAGGATCATGGAATGGTCCAGGCCAGAAGGGAGCTCCAGAGCTCATCAAGACTGACCTCCCCATACTCAGCAGGGGCATCCTCAGCTAGATCAGGCTGCCAGGAGCCCTCCTGAGCCTCACTTTGAATATCTCCAGGGAAGGAGCCTCAACCACCTCCCTGGGAAACCTGTTCCAGTGTTCCAGCACCCTCATAGTGAAGAACATCTACTCTCAATCTTCCCTTCTCCAGTTTGAAGCCATTGTCCCTCGTCCTGTCCCTGCAGGCCTTTGCAAACAGTCTCTCCCCATCCTTCTTGTAGCCCCTTCAGGTCCTGCCAGGCTGCTGTTAGGTCTCCCCAGAGCCTTCTCCTCTCCAGGCTGAACACCCCCAGCTCCCTCAGCCTGCCCTCAGAGGCTGGGGAAAATGAGCAGCACTCAGCAGAAAGCAAAACTTGGAGGGTATGAAGAAGAGGTGAAGGTTGGTTTATGCAAGGACAGGCCCCAGAAGCTTGGGTGGCAAGTTAAAAAACCTCCCCCCAACAGGTAGCTCAGAATTGCTTCAACCCAAAGGCCACTGAAAACTGCTGAGGCTGCAGCAGAGCCTGTCTGAAGAAGCACTTTGTTTCAGCAGGCTTTAGTTCTTGTCTGTGGAGGGGGGGGCAATCAATCACTTAAATTCAGATTTAGATGCACAAATTCAATCTTTTCCTGGGAGCAGGAAGCATGCAAGATGAGCTGTGTAATATTTGCATTGCCATCCAATGTTGCATCATCTATTACAGCATGGGAAAATGGGAACAGAATCAAGCCAGAGCAAGTCAGCTGCCATTGTGTCTTCAGCAGCAGCCATGGGCAGATGAAGGAAAATTTGACCTTAGCTAAAAGAAACTGTGAGCAAAGGAATCCAGGAGATACAAGAGTGCAGCAGGAATAATGAGTTGAAGGAGCAGAGCTGAAGCTCAAGCTGCTTAGGAGTTGAATCTTCTACTCAGAAGCAATACTACAGAGTTAGGTTGCTTAGAACTGATAAATACCACTGTAGCCAGGGGACCTTGGGGAGGGGAGGCTTATTTCCTAGCAAAGAAGGGAAGCACAGAGGTGCTGCTGCTAGGACATCCCCTTCAGTTACCTGGCAGCAATGATGACCTCACCTGGAATGCTGCCTCTACTTCTGGTGTCCCCAGCAGAAGGAGGACACAGAGCTGCTGGAGAGAGTCCAGAGGAGGCCACAAAGATGATCCAAGGGCTGCAGCAGCTCTGCTGTGAGCACAGGCTGAGGGAGCTGGGGCTGTGCAGCCTGCGGAGGAGAAGGCTCCAGGGGGACCTCAGAGCTGCCTGCCAGGACCTGAAGGGATCCTGCAGGAAGGCTGCAAAGAGACTTTTGCTGAGGGTGTCTAGAGACAGGCCAAGGGGGAATGGTTTGAAGCTGAGGCAGAGCAGGGTTAGAGTGGAGCTGAGGAAGAAGTTGTTCAGCAGGAGGCTGCTGAGACTCTGGCCCAGGCTGCCCAGGGAGGCTGTGGCTGCCTCCTGCCTGGGGGTGCTGCAGGCCAGGCTGGATGAGGCCTTGAGCAGCTGAGTGTAGTTGAGAGGTGTCCCTGGGCATGGAGGGCAGGTCGGAGGAGATGAGCTCTGAGCTCCCTTCCTGCCTGAGCTGTGATTATTAGATACCATCAATTTGAACAGTTCCTGGAGAGACTCAATCTAGCCCAGGGCTTTGGAACAAGGGAAAGAAAGGAAGAAAGAGACTGTGTTGTGCTGCTAGGCTTTACAAAATGCAGCAAGGATGTTTCTGGTTTGGAGTGGAATGATTATATCCTGGCTGACAGGAAAAGTGAGGGTGAGCTGCACAGACTGCTCTGTGGCTGCTGCTGCAAATGCTTTTCCAATTGAATTTTCAATTCCTCTTTTCTTCATGAAAAAGAAAAACTTCCCCTGCAAGTGCTGTAAATCATCCCCTCTTTAATTGCCTTTTTATTTTCCCAGTAATCATCTATTCTGCTTTTCTCCTGTGCAGATTCCCCTGAAATTCATGCACTTAATGGCTTTTATTACAAGTCAGTACATAAATGAAGGCCTTTTTTGGTTGCTGTTCTCACTGCTCCAGTCTCATCTTTAGCTCTGGCTGTACCCAAGCTTTTCCTCTGGGCTTGGCAACAGCATTCCCCTTGCAGCTCATGGCATAGCCAGGTGGCTGGCTGGCTGGGCCCAAAGAGTTGTGATGAAGGCATTCCAATCCAGGTTCTGGGGGCTGGGGCTGTTCAATACCTTTATTAGTGATTGGGATGAGGGGATCGAGGGCACCAGCAGGAGGCTTGCAAGGGACACTGCACTGAGTGGCAGTGTTGGTCTGCTCAGGTGTAGGAAGGCTCTGTAGGGAGGTCTGGACAGGTTCAATTGATGGGATGAGCTCAACAGCATGGAATGAGGCTTAGCAGGTACCAGGTCCTGCTCTTTGCTCATGACAGGCTTGGGGCAGAGCAGTGGAAAGCAGCACAGGGGGAAGGGATCTGGGGGTGCTGGTGGATGGATGAACATGAGCCAGCAGTGTGCCCAGCTGGCCACAAATGCCACCAGCATCCTGGCCTGGATCAAAACCAGTGTGGCCAGCAGGAGTAGGGCAGTGATGGTGCCCCTGGACTTGGCCCTGGGGAAGCCACAGCTTGAGCACTGGGTCCAGTTCTGGGCACCACAGTACAGGAAAGACATTGAGGTGCTGGAGGGGGTCCAGAGAAGGGCAAGAAGGCTGGGGAGGGGTTTGGAGGGCATCATATGAGGAGAGGCTGAGGGAGCTGGGGTTGTGTAGTCTGGAGAAGAGAAGGCTGAGGAGAGACCTCATTGCTCTCTGCAGCTACCTGGAAGGAGGTTGGAGTGAGGCTGGGGTTGGTCTCTTCTGCCAAGCAACCAGCAACAGGACAAGAGGAGATGGGTTTGAGTTGTGCCAGGGCAGGGTTAGGTTGGACATGAGGAGAAACTTCTTTAGTGAGATAGTGGTGAGGGCTTGGAACAGGCTGCCCAGGGAGGTGGTGGAGTCACATGCCTGGAGGTGTTCTAGGAGCTGTAGATGTGGTGCTTCAGGACATGCTTTAGTGGTCATGGGAGCTGGGTTATGGTTGGACTCCATGATCTTCAAGGTTTTTTGCAGTCTCAGTGATTCTAATTCAGAGCCAGTGTCCAGTCAGTTCTGTGCCACTTCCCATGAGTGTGTGAGGACTTAACTACCTCTACTCTGGCACCAGTGTGATGTCTCAGGCCCAGGCCCAGTGGTAATGGTGCAAATGTGCTGCAGGCAAGGTGCTTGTAGCTGATTTTGTTTTAGTGTGACTCTTCCAGGAAAAAGGGGATTGTAACTGGGAACTTCTTGTACCTGCTCTTCAAACTCCTCCCATGGTCACCTTTTCCAGCAAGGATGGGGGTATTTATCCCTGTGGGGAAGAGGTCCCTTTGAAGTCCCAGCATCCTCTAAGAAATCCCTCTACTAAGTCAAGCAGAAAGGACAGCTAATCCCAGCTAAAGATGTTCCACAGTAGCAAAAGGCTTCCTGCCTTCTAACAGCTCTTCCCCTCACAGGTTTTTGTTACTCTTAACAGTGCTCAAAGCTGCTATAGGTTTCTTGGGCTCACCAGCAAACAAACATGGTTCAGGACAAAGGTCTCCCTCCTTGTTCTTCAGCCTGGTGAAGACTGCAAGCAAATGAATTAATGGTGAGACTTCTTTGTGCCCAATTGCCAGAGCATCTCTGCTGAGGGAAAACTCTTCAGATGACACACAGCATTTACAGCATGCTGAGAGCAGCCTCCTGTGAGAAGCACTGGCAGACAAGCAAATGAGTCTGGGCTTCATTTTTCCAATTGATAAGGTCTTTGTCTTCTGGTCTGCAACTTCTGATGATGCTTCTGGACAGGAGAACCTGGAAACCTAGGTCTCCAGAAAACGCTGTGCACTGTGCATCTACTGTGTGGGATTCTGTGTTGCATCTGTGCAATCGAATTGGCCTGTATGCAGAATGAACAGAAACAGAATCACAGAGTATGAAGGGTTGGAAGGGACCTCCAGAGGTCATCCAGCCCAACCCCCCTGCCACAGCAGCACCACCCAGGGCAGGGCACACAGAACACATCCAGGGGGGGTTGGAAAGGCTCCAGAGCAGGAGACTCCACAACTTCTCTGGGCAGCCTGCTCCAGGCCTCTGCCACCCTCACCATGCACAAGTGTCTCCTCATGCTCAGGTGCAACCTCCTGGCTTCCAGCTTGTCCCTGCTGTTCCTTGTCCTGTCCCTGGGCACCACCAAACAGAGCCTGGCACCTTCATCCTGACCCCCAGCCCTCAGGTATTGATAGACATTGATCAGATCCCCTCTCAGTCTTCTCCTCTCCAGCCTATACAGCCCCAGGGCTCTCAGTCTCTCTTCATAGCAGATGCTCAAGTCCCCTAAGCATCCTCCTGGCTCTCCCTTGGACTCTCTCCAGCAGGTCTCAGTCTCTCTTGACCTGGGGAGCCCAGAACTGGACAGAGCACACCAGGTGTGGTCTCAGCAGGGCACAGGGGCAGGACAACCTCCCCAGCCCTGCTGGCCACACTTTTCTTGCTGCACCCCAGGATGCCATTGGCTGTCTTGGCCACAAGGGCACTGTGCTGTCCCATGCAGAACTTGCTGCCCACCAGCACTCCAAGGTCTTTCTCCATGGAGCTGCTTTCCAGCAGGGCAGCCTCTGGCCTTGGTGGTGCCTGGTGGTGTTCCTCCCCAGATGCAGGACTTGTGCTACTTGAACTGCATGAGGGTGCCCATTGCCCTGCTCTGCAGCCTCTCCAAATCTCATTGGAATCCAATTAACCATTTTCTGACCATGTTTGTGCCTAACCAATTCATTACAGGGATTTGCTAAGAGCTCCGAGCTCTAGATGCACCTTGCCCTTTCAGGCACCAACAGACATAGCAGTGTTGCAATAGTGTTAATGCTGTGCTGAGTCATCCTGAGTCATCTGCTCTTGCAGAAGTTCATTCCTGTGAGTGCAGGATGGGAAAAACCACAAAAGACAAGAAAGCCAAAGCACTGCAGATGGCAACTGATGTGAAGCATTTTCTGGGGTAGCTTCCTGACTTGGGTGTAGGTGGCTCTGCTTACTGAGTCCTACAGAGCTGGACCATAACACTCCTTTAAAGAGGCACTAATCAGGTTCTGTGCCAAACTTGGAATGAGCCAAGAGTCCCATCCATCTCCTGTGTTCCTACAGTTCCTGCAGTTGTGTGAAGCTACACTGACAGATCCTAGACCGTGGGGTGTCTTGTGGAGAGAATATATCAGCCCAGAGTCTGAGGGAAGCAGCCACCCCCACCTGACCTGCAGGAGGTTCACTGTCTGAAGCCAAGCTCTTGGCACAGCTGAGCTGTTCTCTGCAAAGCTCAGAAGCTTGAGAAAGGGGAAGTGAAGCAAACAGAAGCAGATGCTTTTTGCCTCTCCAGGGGAGAGCCAGGTTAGCTTTTAATGTGCCAGGATGTCCCAGGCAAGCGTTGCAGGACTGTGTGGAGCCCTCGTGCAAGCAGCAGGGCAGTTCCTGATTTATTAGAGTCAGGGAACCACAGAGCTGGCAGGGCTGGAAGGGACCTCAAGGCTCAGCCAGTTCCAACCCCCTGCCATGGGCAGGGACACCTCACACTACAGCAGGTTGCTCACAGCCACATCCAGCCTGGCTGCAAACACCTCCAGGGATGAGGCTTCCACCACCTCCCTGGGCAACCTGTGCCAGGCTCTCACCACCCTCATGGGGAACAACTTCTTCCTAATGTCTAATCTAAATCTGCTCTCCTCTAGCTTGGATCCCTTTCCCCCAGTCCTATCACTCCCTGGCACCCTAAGAAGTCCCTCCACAGCTTTCTTGTAGCCCCCTTCAGGGGGGAAGGCCACAATTAGGTCTGCTCTGAACCTTCTCTCCAGCCTGCACAACCCCAACTCCCTCAGTCTGTCCTCATAGCAAAGCAGCTCCAGCCCTCTGCTCATCCTCTTGGCCCTTCCCTGGACACCTTCCAGCACCTCCAGATCCTTCCTGGAGCAGAGGCTCCAGCACTGGGCACAGAGCTCCAGTATCCTCAGCAGCTAGCAGCAGGGCTGATCTTTGCAGTGCAGCTCAACCTCTAAAGCACAGCTCCTGAGTCACTTGTTCTTGGTGGTGTCCTTTGCAGCTTTGCCTCTGGTAATCTCAGGCCCTGGCATGCTGGAATTGGCATTGAGAATGTTTCCATCATCTTTTATTAACTTATTTATCAGCCTTTGCTGCTTGCACCCTGGAGAATGGGGCTGAAGGGGCAGGGTATGAGGATGGCATTTATTTACAGCAGCCCTGCTAATAAAACCTGTCAGTGTAATCTCCTGTGAAAAACTGTTTTCCTCCCCTGTACTTGCAAAGGTGCAGACAGCTACACAAACCCACCACCATTACCTACCCACAAACCTACCTGTGGCTGAGCAGCTTCAGCACTGGAGTCTGCTGCTCACCAGCTGTTTGATTTGTAGGGCAGGCTGAGGGAAGGGTTTTGTTCAGCCTCCAAAGGCTTGAGGTGTTTGGAAAAAAGTCCCAAAGCTGTAGCTGGGGAGCTCACAGTGACAGAAATACATAAAGCCTCCAAGGAGACCTCATTGTGGCCTTCCAGTCTCTGAAGGGGGCTACAGGAAAGCTGGGGAGGGACTTGTTAGGGTGTCAGGGAGGGATAGGACTGGGGGGGATGGAGCAAAACTAGAAGTGAGTAGATTGAGATTGGATGTTAGGAGGAAGTTGTTCCCCATGAGGGTGGTGAGAGCCTGGCACAGGTTGCCCAGGGAGGTGGTGGAAGCCTCATCCCTGGAGGTGTTTGCAGCCAGGCTGGATGTGGCTGTGAGCAACCTGCTGTGGTGTGAGGTGTCCCTGGCCATGGCAGGGGGGTTGGAACTGGCTGAGCCTTGAGGTCCCTTCCAACCCTGACAATTGTGATTGTCCTGTGGAAAGCAGTAAAAGTTAAGTTCTCCTCTGCATTCTCTGTGCATGTGTGGGCAAGAGTGGTGCAGCAGAGCAGCTGCTCTGTGCAGATCCCTGGGTCACAACTGAGCGAATCCATGAAGGAGAAAGCAATTCTGGTGCTCTCCAACTCAGCACCACTGAGTCAGTTACACACTGCCAAGGGCTACAGGCTCATTAGCTGGGCAAAATATGAGATAAGCAATGAGGGAAGATGAGTGATGGTCAGATGGCAGCAGTGGTCCCATGCTGTAGAGGTACAGCAGATGATGTTTGCAGCTGGTGCTAGAAGGACGCTGGGCTGTTGCAGGCGAGTTAGCACTGAGCCCTGCTAGCTGGGTGAGGTGATGACAAACCACCAGACATGCAGTGGTGCATCTCCTGCCAGGCACCAGGAGGTCTGAGTCACTGTGATTTGCCAGCTTTGGGGTTTGAAGTCTGTTTCTCCCAGCTTCTCTGAGTGTCTGCTGTTCTGCACATGGGTGAGGCAAGGCTCAGAGAAGGCAGCTGTTAGGAAAACCACTTCCAGCTTTGAGAGCTGCCACTTGTGAGTCTTTCACACAGAATCAACCAGGCTGGAAGAGACCTCCAAGATCATCAAGTCCAACCAATCACCCAACCCTATCTGATCAACCAGACCATGGCACTGCGTGCCTCATCCAGGCTCTTCCTAAACACCTCTGGGGATGTCAACCCCAGCCCCTCCCTGGGCAGCACATTCCCATGGGCAATCTCTCTGGGAAGAACCTCTTGCTCAGACCAAGCCTTTCAGAGAGCAGCAGCAGTGTGCAGCTCTGAATGAACCCTGCAGCTCCACAAACCAGCCTGCAGCCCAGCCCTGCTCGCTGCAGAGACAAATGTAAGCCTTCAGCCTCTGTCGCTGGCACAAGCTAGAGACGCAGCCCTCCTTCCAGCCCCTGCCACAGGCCAGCAGCAGCAGTGTCAGTCTCCCAGGACAAAACACCAGTGCCACAAGAATGCTGTTTCCCCAGCAGAGTTCCTCCTTGCCCCCAGCTCCTTATGAGGTTTTAGCTCAAATCCCTTTCTCTTCCCCATCGCTGGGCTTCTTCCTACACGCAGAGAGGTTGTTGCTGATCCTGGGGATCCAGAGTGCGTCAGTCCCTTGCTGTAATCGATGCCAAGTCCCTGGCTGGGTTTGCAGGCACTGCCTCCTGAGCCTGAGGTTTCTGCCTGGCAATTTTTGGGGGATTTTATCTGTCAAGTGAAGTTGTATTCATGAAGAGAAGCAATTTCTGAGGGACGACTTCCATGAAGAGGCATGAAATTGGAGGCTGGGAGAAGCTATTATAGGTGCCTTTTATGATTTCAGAATGATTTAATTATGTTTTTCCACAGAGCTGAAAGCTGAACAAAGTAAATAAAGATGCTGGCTTCTCATGGTCCCCCCCAGGATCAGGAAAAGAAAAAGAATAAACTCGTGGCCTCCCTGCAAGGTTGTAAAGCTCTTGCATCCTTCCCAGCATAACTGCACCATGATAGTGGTGTCCAGGGGAGAGTCACAAAGATGCTCCAAGGGCTGGAGCAGCTCTGCTGTGAGGATAGGCTGAGGGAGCTGGGGGTGTGCAGCCTGGAGAAGACTCTTCCCTTGGGGTGGTCAAGGCCAGGTGGGATGAGGCCTTGAGCCTGTTCCACCACCATGAAGAACTTCTTCCTCAGCTCCAGTCTAACCCTGCTCTGCCTCAGCTTCATGTCCTGGCAGGCAGCTCTGAGGTCCCCCTGGAGCCTTGTCCTCTCCAGGCTGCACAGCCCCAGCTCCCTCAGCCTGTGCTCACAGCAGAGCTGCTCCAGCCCTTGGAGCATTCTTGTGGCCTCCTCTGGACTCTCTCCAGCAGCTCTGTGTCCTTCTCCTGCTGGGGACACCAGAACTGGAGGCAGGATTGGAGGTGAGGTCTCAGCAGAGCAGAGTCCAGGGGCAGAATCCCCTCTCCTGCCCTGCTGCCCACACTGCTCTGGCTGCAGCCCAGCTCTCAGCTGCCTGCTGGGCTGCATGAGGGCACTGCTGGCTCCTGGGGAGCTTCTCCTGGATCAGTGCAGGTGTTGATGTTTGTGTGCCTGTCAGGCATGAAATGTCACTCCCTTTTCCCATTCATTGGGTGCCTACAGCCTGCATTGCCTGTTCCCTAGTGTGAGACACTGTTGTTTTGGTGAATTAAGATACAAGAGGTGGTTCTATTTCTTGCCTGAGCAGATAGCTGACTAGTGCAAAAGTCTCAGAGGTGATATGCTGGATGCTTTGCCTGGAGAGATAGAGATTTACTGTGCAAGGATGAACAGCCTCTTGTGTCCTGACAGCCCTGTGCAGCTGTCAGTGCTGAAGGAAAGTTAGAGGTTAGAAGAGACATGGGAGAGGGAGGCATCACACCTTCCACAGGCAGCAATCGCTGCCTGGTCTGCTTTCCCACCACCATCTTGCCTGGAGAAGGGAGAGGAGGAGAAAGCTCTTCCCCAGCTCTTCACTTTGATTCTATTCTTTTCCTCTTGCCACCTCCCCTCTGCAGGTGGCATTGAACTGTGTCCCCTCCACTGCTGCTGGCTGGAATGGTGGTAGCAGGGCTGTGTAAGGAAGGGGCAGTCTGCAGGGCACAGATTCCTCGAGGTTAGCAGGGCCCTCTGGCCAGAGCTGATGGTCTGCTCAAAGCAGGCTCACCTAGATCAGACTGCCTAGCACCATGCCCAGGTGGCTTTTGGGTCTCCAAGCACAGAGGCGCCACAGCACCTCTGGGCAGCCTGCAGTGCTCAGCCACCTGCACCATGAAAAAGGCTTTCTTATGCTCAGGTGGAGTTGAGGAGATGGTGCTGGGTGAGAGGCTGGACTCAATGATCCCAAAGGTCTCTTCCAACCTGGTTAATTCAGTTCTATTCTAAATCCCAGGAGGGTGTTTTGGTGGGAGGGGAATGGGATTCCTTCCTCTGGAACTGGAATAGCAAAGGGAAGGGACAGCCCAGGGGAGAGGACCTGCCTCAGCAGGGACAATCTCCAAACCATATTTAGATTCCAGAACTCCCCTTGAGAGGCTTCCTCACATCCTGTGATCCCTGCAGCATTACTGCACTCTTTTCCTTTTCCTTTTTTTGGGTTTTACTTCTTCTTTTTCTTTCCCACACCAGAGCCTGCCATTGGGTCACAGGTTTTTCACTCCAATCATTCCTCAGGCCCTGAAGTGCAACTCCAAGGCTGGAGAGCTGTGAGCGAGCTCTGTAAATGCATTTTGTACAACTACATCCAGACCCCTCTAAAGCCCAGGTGGTGTGCTCTTGCTGACAGCCAGGCCCCCCTGTGGGTCAGCCACTCTGCCACTGTTTGTCACCACTGAGTGAGGAGCTTCAATAGTCTCTGCTTTTGGTTCCCAGATATTGATGAGCACGTGCAGCATCGGGCTCCGTAGCTCGTCAGACACGCTTCATTTAATGGTCACACAGTCACAGGGTGGGAGGGGTTGGAAGGCACCTCCAGAGATCACCCAGTCCAACCCCCCTGCCAGAGCAGCAGCACCCAGGGCAGGGCACAGGAACACATCCAGGGGGGGTTGGAAAGGCTCCAGAGCAGGAGACTCCACAGCCTCTCTGGGCAGCCTGCTCCAGGCCTCTGCCACCCTCACACTGACAAAGTTTTCTCTTCTGTTCCTGTGGCTCCTCCTCTGCTCCAGCTTGCCCCCAGTGCCCCTTGTGCTGTCCCTGGACAGCCCTGAGCAGAGCCTGGCTCCAGCCCTGCACATCTTGATCCCCAGCACTGAGGGCAGCCCTCAGGCTCCTCTGCTCCCAGCCCCAGCTGCCTCAGCCTGTGCTCACAGGGAGATGTTGCACTGCCTGCAGCAGCTCTGTGGCTCTGTGCTGGACTCTCTCAAGCAGTTCCCTGAGGTCCTTGAGCTGAGGGGCCCAGAACTGGACACAATATTCCAGCTGTGGCCTCAGCAGGGCAGAGCAGAGGGGCAGGAGAATCACCCTTGACCTATTCCCTACATTCCTTCTAATCTACCCCAGGCTTCCATTGGCCTCCTTGGCTACAGGGGTGAATGTTGATCATCTGTAACTCACTGCCCTTGCTTCAGCATCTCTTCAGTGCTGTGAAAATGCCTCCAGCTCTGAAGTGGTTTTTGTACACCTAAATAAATGTACATTCTTCTCACATGAAGGTGATCCTTGCAAATTTGCATCTGAGATACAAGCTGAGAAATGACTCTCTCCTCTTTAGTCATGAAATCAGCTACCCAGTTTAAATAGTCCCATCTGAACTCCTCCTTAGCTTATGCTCCTGAGTGGCAGCCAAGGTACAGCTAAACTGCAAAAGGTCAAAATAATGAGCCATTGGCACTGGTGGAGCGAGGATTCTACTACATGCTGCTACCTGCTGATCTCATCTGCTGAAGTGTTTTGTGATGCTGTGGTGGAAGAACACCACATAAAACAAATTGTTTTGAAGCTCAGCCAAATGTTGTAGGTCAAGATTTAGGCAGGCAGGCAGTTCAACAGCACATCCTTGAAAAAGAAAGGTGTTCCTGAGCTTGGTAGGTAGGGGTGAGGGTTGGAAGGGACCTCCAGAGATCATCCAGTCCAACCCTCCTGCCAGAGCAAGGTCCGCCAGGGTAGGTCACACAGGAACACATCCAGGGGCTTGGAAAGTCTCCAGAGGAGACTCCACAACCTCTGGGCAGCCTGCTCCAGGCCTCCAGCAGCCTCTCCCCCAAGAAGTTTCTCCTCATATTGAGGTGGAGCCTCTTGTGCTCCCGTTTGTACCCACTGCCCCTTGTCCTGTCACAGGACTCCACTGAAAGGAGGCTGACCTCTTCTTGACAGCTCCCCTTTAGATACTTGCAGACACTTGCTTCTGTAAGCTTTGGGCTTTCGGGGTTTTTCCCTGCAATATTTCTTTTTCTGTCTGAGTTTGTGTTGGAGATGAAAGCATTAAAGAGAGGGAGGAAAAGAGATTTTTAAAAGAAGGGAAAAGTCTGTCTTTTCCCAAGAACGCCTGGTAATGCCCAGGCTCTGCCCTTGCTCAGCAAGGTGCTCCCTTCTCACTGAGCACTAACCACACCTAGGCACTGCTGCTCTGGAGCAGCCTGCCAAGCCTCTTGAGCAGCCTGTGCAATCTCCTTGCAGTCAGAAACTGCACTGTCCCCTGCAATGGCTGCTTGAAATCATCCACTCAGCTCCCCAGCAGCTGATTGCCAACACACAGGCAGACATGTCCAGAGACCCCACAGAGGGTTGAGACACAGCAGGGAGAATTCTGGCACAGGCTGCCATGGGAGGCTGTGGCTGCCTCCTGCCTGGGGGTGCTGCAGGCCAGGCTGGATGAGGCCTTGAGCAGCTGAGTCTGGCTGAGAGGTGTCCC
This sequence comes from Dryobates pubescens, assembly GCF_014839835.1. Classification (NCBI taxonomy): domain Eukaryota; kingdom Metazoa; phylum Chordata; class Aves; order Piciformes; family Picidae; genus Dryobates; species Dryobates pubescens. The sequence continues at coordinate 57,174,845 of NC_071613.1, forward strand.
TGGGCATGGTGGGGAGGTTGGAGGGGATGAGCTCTGAGCTCCCTTCCAACCTGAGCCATGCTGTGATTCCATGAAGTACACAACCACATGCCACCATGCTCAGAAGTGCTTACCTAGAGCAGCCTCCTTCCCTTTCTCAAGTGGAAGACCCCTCTGGAGTACTGTTTTCAGTACTCTGGGACACCCAAGCATGAGAAAAGCATGGACATAAGAAAGTCCAGAGGAGGCCATGAGGATGATCAAGGGGTTCTAGCACCTTACCTATGGGGACAGGCTGAAGGAGCTGGGGGTGTTCAGCCTGGAGAAGAGAAGGCTCCAGAGGAACCTCAGAGCTGCCTGCCAGTACTTGAGTGGGGCTACAGGGACTTGTAGTCAGGGAGGGTAGTGATAGAATGACACTTTTAGACCAAAAGGTCAGGTGTAGGTGAGGTGTAAGGAAGAAGTTCTTCAGTTTGAGTGTGTAGAGGCACTGGAATGGGTTCCCAGGGAGGTTATGGGTGCCCCATCCCTGGGAGGTGTTTAAGACCAGGTTGGATGAGGCCTTGAGCAGCCTGGTCTAGTGGAAGGTGTCCCTGCCCATGGCAGGGGGGTTGGAACTGGATGGTCTTTATACAAAGCATTCTGTGATTCAATGATTCTACCTTCACCTAAGCCCTTGCCTAAGGGCAAACAGGAATCCTTTCTCCAGCCCAAGGTGTCCTTTCCCTTCTCTGCCCCTGACTTGAGGATAATGGGGCACATCTGCCATGTCCTGCTTGAAGTTTGGCTCCTTCTGCTTCTCTGCTGGCCTCTGACTGAGCTCACCCCTAGCAGGACTCTGTGGTTATGAATCTGATCTCTGATTCCCATCTCTTTGTCTATCTGCCACAAGAGAGAGCTGTGCTCTGGGGTGTGACAAAGTTCATTACATTTTTGGCTTTTACATATATATTTATTTAATGCTATCATAGTCAAAACTAATCATAATAACAATAAAAGGCCAGCAAATGTAAGCTAAAAAGATGCTGCAATACTTCAACCCAGCAATTGAATTCTATCAATCAAGCTGCCCTGTTCTGCTGGAGCAGCAAACCAGAGAGCTTTATGTTGTGCCCATAACGTCGGCAATAACAAACCAGCAGAGAGCACAGGGGAGATTGCATTAAAGAGGCTAATCTGTAAAGGAGTTGTGCCTCAAGAACTCAGCAAATGAAGTAGAAAAGAGCAAAGGCAGCTTGCAGCACGTGTGTGATAAGGGCAGTCCAGACAGCAGCGTGTGGATACTGGATCCCAAAAGCTGAATGAGCGGCGGCCTGATACCATCAGGTTAAACCAGGCAACACGAAGGAAGCTGCTGCCTGTTTAAGAGCAGGAAGAGTATCTGTGGAGTGCAAGTAGAAGTTGAGTAACAAGCTCTCCAAAGTTTGACTCTGGGCATGTTCCAGTGTCAACAAAAAGAGAAGAACTGAATGAGTTGGATAATGAACAAGTGAAGTTTCAGCAGAAGGGAAGCTGCTGCTGGAGGAATACGTGTCCAGCAGGAGCAGGCAGGTGACTGTCCCCTGGCACTCAGCTCTGGTGAGTCACACCCTGAGTATTTACTGATTTATTGGCAGTGAGGAAGGAAATGAATGGCATGGAACCAGCTCCTTAGCAAGTCTGTGGCTTGCCCAGCTTTGTGTTGCTACAGCAGCAGCAGCAGGGAGGTGACTGTCCCCTGGTGCTCAGCTCTGGGGAGGCCACACCTGCAGTGCTGTGTCCAGGTTTGGGCAGCTCAGTACAGGAGAGATGTGGAGGTGCTGGAGCCAGGGCAGAGGAGGGCAAGGAAGCTGTGAAAGGTCTGGAGAATAACTCTGATGAAGAGCAACTGAAGGAGCTGGGGATGGTTAGTATGAAACAGAGGAGGCTGAGGGGAGACCTTATTGCTGTCTACAGCTACCTGAGGGGAGGTTGTGGAGAGCTTGGTGCTGGTCTCTTCTCACAGGTAATTAGTGACAGAACAAGAGGGAATGGCCTCAAGCTGCCACTGGGGAGGTTTAGACTGGACATGAGGAAGCATTTTTTCAGGGCAAGAGTGGTCAGGGATTGGAATGTGCTGTCCAGGGAGTCCCCAAGCCTGGCTGTGTTTCAAGGTGGTTTGGCTGTGGTGCTTGCGGCTATGGTTTAGGGGTGAGCCTTGTAGAGCAGGGTTCTGGGTTGGGCTTGGTGATCCTGAGGCTCTTTTCCAACCTGAATGGTTCTGTGGTTCTGTAATCTAGTAGTCAAAAGGATCTCCTGGGCCATGAATGGAGTTTTTGGTGTTTCAGGGGCCCTTCCATATGCTGTGTTCTATGAAGCTACCATGTCAAAAGCATTGATTTATTTTTCTCTTCCTGCTGTTCCCATTCAAAGAGGAGTTCCAGATCCAGACTACAGTAATAGCTAAGAACCTTCTCATTTTCAGCCAAAATTTATTATTGGGAATTTATTCTGCCTTAAATTGGCACTTTCCCCACTGCTGATCCTCTGATTCATTTATGGACAGCACTCATAATTCCTCTTGATTTTAATCTCCTGCCACTAATCAAGAGGAAACCTTGCAGCATCCCCTCAGATTGCAGCTCTCTGCTTCCCTCCTAATCCCTGAGGCCCTTCTCTGGTCCTGCTTAAATCTGAGTTTATCTCCCAGATATCCACAGCTCAACAGCTGCCTCCTGGAAGCAAAGAGTGTGAGCATCCCAGGCCCTGATGTCAACACTTCCTCTATGGGAAAATGCTCATCCCAATGTTCTCAGTGATGCATTTCCCTTTGCCCCACGCAACATTGCTCTGGTAGCTCAGAGTCACCCTCTGGTGAGCAATTTGACAAGCAGCCTTTGTTGTTTCCAATTGTGAAGTCCCAATCTGACAGCAGCTCCACTGTTATCCCCCAGGCAAATTATCTTGCATTTCAAACTAGTAAACTTCAGCCAATTTCTTTATTCCAGCTCTGTTTCCCTGATGGTTATCAACATTATGGAATCATAATGCATTTTAGTTTGCAGAGCACTGTGAAGGTGTCCACACATCCTGCACACAGCATCACCACAGCAAGAGTGGTGCAGCAGATTAGAGATGTGGTGATGAAACTCATCACACAGCTGTGCTTAGAATCATACAATCAATAAGGATGGAAAAGGCCTCAGAGATCATCAAGTCCAACCTGTCACCCAACACCTCCTGACTAAACCATGGCACCAAGTGCCACATCCAGTCCCCTCTTGAACACTTCCAGGGTCAGTGACTCCACCACCTCCCTGGGCAGCACATCCCAATGGCCAACACCTCTTTCTGTGAAGAACTTGCTCCTCACCTCCAGCCTAAACCTCCCCTGGCACAGCTTGAGACTGTGTCCTCTTGTTCTGGTGCTGGGTGCCTGGGAGAAGAGACCAACCCCCACCTGGCTACAGCCTCCCTTCTGATAATTGTAGAGAGCGATAAGGTCTCCCCTGAGCCTCCTCTTCTCCAGGCTGAAACAGAGGAAACATAAGTGGGGACCCACTAGAGCCAAAAGACTTCATTGGCTCCAAGGGGCTCAAAGAAAAGCACCAGAAAGCATTTTGCTGGGTGTGAATCTCCTCCTCCTTCGTCCCCTCGGGAAAGGAAAGCTGACTGAGGGCTCCTTGTAAACCCACGCCGGGGCCTGACAATCCCCAGGAGCCCAAGAAGTTTGCAGGGTTAAGGAAGTGCAGTCTGAACTTCTTTTCTGCTTGCAGAACCAGCCAAAGCATCTCAGCTGGAGAACCTGGTCTGAAGCTATTGTGAAGCTCATGGCAGCGCAGGAGGAACTGGCAGGAAGGGTAGGGGGGATCAATTGGTTAATCCTTTCATTCAGAAGCCATTCCAGAGAAGCTAGGTTCCTTGTGCCGTTCATCTTGGATGGACTATGATAAGCAGCATGTTTCCTTCAACACAGAAGGAATAAATGAGGCCAGGATTTCCTTGCTATGCCCAGGAGGCTTACAGCCCCTCCAAGTCTTTGTCAAAGGTGTATGACTGTAGGGGAGGTGAGGTCAGCAGCAGCACTGCCTGCCTGCTCTCCTATGGGAGTTGCAGGCCGTGTGAAAGTCAGGGAGCGTGAGGTTGGCACTGCCCTGTCTCTGAGGCAGCAGGGTGGCTTGTGTGGGGAAGCTGGAGCACAACTTTAGAGAGGTTTGTTCATGGGGAGTTAGGAAACTAAAAAATGCTGCCCTTCATGTCTCCTGTGGGACAAAAACCCACTGAACAGATGACCTGAATCAGAGCTGGATGAATTGTCAGTGCTCCCTGGGCTTGCAGAAAATAGATCATCCTAACGGCACTCACACCTGCTGCTGCTCCCCTAGGCTTCTGCAGGTCTCATGCCTTGCTTTGCAGCTTCAGGTCTTGAATTGTGGGGCCCTTGTGAGTTATAAGGCTCTGTCTCTTGGCTTTCCCTCAGTGCAGCCTCTTCCTTTAAGTCTTGCAGCAGCTTTGACAAATTCAGAGGTTCCTGCAGCTGTGACAAAAGTGGAGTGTTCAGTGATGCTCATCCTTCACTACCTGTGTACTTGGTAAACTGATTCACTTCAGAAAGAGAGACCAAAGTGGGTGCAGGGCTTTGCTCTGATCTGAAATCAAGGTAGGAAGGGAGAAGATGTGAGAGTCCCTGGCTTTTATCTCATTGAATTTCCTATCTGGGGCATACAAATACCAATGTTCACTGCTCCATGATTTTGCTTTGCCCCCTCACATCTTCCCAAGCCTAAGCAAACCAGGGATGTATACTGTGGGAAAGGGAAACAGAAAACACTTCTGGTTTACTGTTCATTTTCCTGTTTATTAAGGGCCTCAGGCCTTAATAACATGGCTCACCATTGGTCAGCACTGAGATACCTGGACTAGGTGGTCATGGCAGATCCCCTCCAACTGAACTATTCCCCTTCCCCTTCCCCTTCCCCTTCCCCTTCCCCTTCCCCTTCCCCTGCCCCTTCCCCCTCCCCCTCTCCTCCCCCTCCTCTTCCCACTTGCTTACCCTTGTCATTCTTGTTCTATTTGCTGCCCTTGTAGCTGTGGATTCCCCTGGCAGGTTCAGCAGGTCAGCAGCAGAGCAATACATGCTCCCACTGAGACAGCTGTGAAAGCAGACACATCAGAGCTGTAATAATCTGCTGGATAGTTCAGTGGGAGGAACATGCAAGTTTGCTGGTAGAAACATTTGGTGGTCAGCAGTGCTTCTGAAGTGGGTTTGTGGGGAAGTGGTGTGTGTTAGGAATTCCCTGCTGGCTGCCATTGCCCTCCAGGTGAACACAGTTTTAGTGTAAAACATGGGAGGCTTCTTTTTCCAGCTGGCTAACCTGGGAGCAGACACTTCATTAGTGGAGGATGCCCCTGCTGACTGCAGGGCAGTTGGACTGGGTGACCTGGACAGAGGCAGGCAGTGTGAGCCTGCAGCCCAGAGGCCAGTCACAGCCTGGGCTGCATCCAAAGCAGCATTGCCAGCAGAGCCAGAGAGGTGATTCTGCCACTTTGCTCTGCTCAGACCTCACCTGCAGTGCTGTGTGCAGCTCTGGAGCCCTCAATACAGGAAGGACATGGACCTGATGGAGAGGCTCCAGAGGAGGCCATGAAAATGATCAGGGGTTGGAGCAGCTCTGCTGTGAGGACAGGCTGAGGGAGCTGGGGGTGTGCAGCCTGGAGAAGAGAAGGCTCCAGGGAGACCTAACAGCAGCCTGCCAGTACCTGAAGGGGGCTACAAGAAGGATGGGGAGAGACAGTTCACAAAGGCCTGCAGGGACAGGACAAAGGGCAATGGCTTCAAACTAGAGCAGAGCAGATTTAGATTGGATGGTAGGAAGAAGTTCTTCAGTATGAGGGTGGTGGAACACTGGAACAGGTTGGGGCTCCATCCCTGGAGATATTCAAGGTGAGGCTGGACAGGGCCCTGGGCAGCCTGATCTAGTTGAGGATGTCCCTGCTGAGCATGGGGAGGTCAGACTGGATGAGCTTTGGAGGTCCCTCCCAGCCTGGCCCATGCTATTGTTGTATGACCTTTGGAGGTCCTTCCAAGCCAGAGCACTCTGTGAGGGTGTGATTCTATGATGTTTCTCAGTGGTTTGAGTTGTAACTGCCTGAAATGATTATTGGCAGCAGATGACGAAAGAGGGCTTTGGAGAAAACAAATCTGAGATGACTTCATGAACTGATCAATAGGATCAGACAGGACTCACAGGAAAGTGAGGGTAAGGACTTGCATCAGAGCAGGAAGTGTGTGTAGAATCCCTCCATAGAGATGTCCTTTCCAGAAGCGTGGCAGATGGGAAGAGGGCACCAACAAAGCCCAGGGAGACAGCATGAGCAATAAATCAGGGCAGGAAGGCTGAAGGTTGAGATGTGTGACAGGAATGGGCAGCAATGGTCTATCCATTGCACTTACTGAATGGAAGGGAAATGCAACTCTCCTCTCCTTAAAGGCCACCCCACAGTGCTGGGACAGTCTGAAATCAATGCAGTGCAGCAGGGTTGGGTGGAAAGGCTCAGCAGATAGACTGCTTTTATGAAGTGACCATTAATGAATCTCATTTCCCAATGCATTGCTGCTGTTCCCCTGCCCAATTTCCTGGCTGCATGCGGGTCCCACTCCTCTGGTGTAAGGCTGCTGGCTGGCTGCATCCATTATGGGAGGAGTGCAAACAAGCCAAGTCCTTTTGTGAGTCAAAGAGCTGTCAGCCAGGGGAAGCTCCTGGCTCCATAGCATCAGGCAAATATTTGAGGAAGGAAATGATAGGTTGTAAAGGCTGGCTGATCCATGTTTGCTTATAAAATGAAATGTATGTGTCAGTTTAGTCCAGATAGGAATCTAACCCAAACAGATCCCACCTAATCAGCCTTGGCTGCAGCTCCACAGCTCGGCCTGCAGCTCCCATTTCACCTTACCTGCAGGGACGTCTCCCGGCTGCGTGCTGCCCGGGGCTTTGGGTGCAGCAGATTTGAGGCCTGGACTAGGAACAAGAAAAGCAGCAAAACAAGCTACAGCCAAATGATTTGAGTCTCTTCCTGCCCACAGGGGTGCAAAAGTCAGAGAAATGAGCCACAAAGCGCAGGGAAATGGGCAGATTTAGAATGAGGGTGGTTTATCAGCCTCTCCTCAGCCTGTAGATTGTGGGGATTACAGAGTGCTGGGGAATGCCCTGAGCCAACTGTGTGAAACCTCTTTGGGTTTAGAACAGATTCATAACAGAGAGCAGTGAGTCTGGGTGCCAGCCACATCCACTTCTCTCTCAAAACTTCATCTTTATTTGGTATCCAGCAGATGTTCCAGAATCCAAGCCCCAGGGCTAAGATGCTGATGCAGACTCTCCTTCCTATCCATATTCATTCTACCCCAAAGCAGAACTTGATGAATTATGATCAGATGGATTAAAACTGCCCACAGAGTAAACTACAGATTCCTGCTTTTCATTAGGAGTTACCCAGTCACTTAAAGCCAGCCCTGTGCCAGAACTCTCTGTCCACTGCAGGTCATTTTCTGATCCATCTGCATATAGATTTGAAAAATATCTTCAGATCAACACCTGAAACTGCTTTCCTCAACCCTTTCATTACATTCCCAGAGGAAAAAAAATGTTATTGCTTATTAAAATACCCTGCTTTTGATTAGCAAAATTACTGATGCACCTCACACAGCCTGGGGCTGGGAAGTATTGGAGTTTGGGCCAGCAGTGCCCTCATGCAGCCCAGCAGGCAGCTGAGTGCTGGGCTGCAGCCAGAGCAGTGTGGGCAGCAGGGCAGGAGAGGGGATTCTGCCCCTGGACTCTGCTCTGCTGAGACCTCACCTCCAATCCTGCCTCCAGATCTGGTGTCCCCAGCAGAAGGAGGACACAGAGCTGCTGGAGAGAGTCCAGAGGAGGCCACAGAGATGATCCAAGGGCTGGAGCAGCTCTGCTGTGAGCACAGGCTGAGGGAGCTGGGGCTGTGCAGCCTGCAGAGGAGAAGGCTCCAGGGGGACCTCAGAGCTGCCTGCCAGGACCTGAAGGGATCCTGCAGGAAGGCTGCAGAGGGACTTTTGCTGAGGGTGTCTAGAGACAGGCCAAGAGGGAATGGTTTGAAGCTGAGGCAGAGCAGGGTTAGAGTGGAGCTGAGGAAGAAGTTGTTCAGCAGGAGGGTGCTGAGACTCTGGCACAGGCTGCCCAGGGAGGCTGTGGCTGCCTCCTGCCTGGGGGTGTTGCAGGCCAGGCTGGATGAGGCCTTGAGCAGCTGAGTGTAGTTGAGAGGTGTCTCTGGGCATGGTGGGGAGGTTGGAGGAGATGAGCTCTGAGCTCCCTTCCAGCCTGAGCCATTCTACAATACTTTTCCCCTGCTGTTTCATGCTGAAAACCATTCCAGTGTTTATTTCCACAACATTTCCTCTGGTTGTTAGCATGGTGCTTGATGCTGCTGGTGTACATTTAAGCAATAGATTCTGTGAAGCAGTGATGGCATCGACTCTCCCCACTGTTCATCCAGCATGATGTGTCCAACATTAAAGGATGGAGGCAGAATCCATTCACAATGATTGCTCTGAAGGTTATTTGTATATCAGTAAAGCAAAAGAAGCTGTAAAAAGATAGAAAACCAATCAATATGAGGAATAGGAAAGACACAGATGTTGGAACCCTTTCCTCTAGCCTTGGCTGGTTCTTACAACTCCCCTCTAACTCACTGGGCTTTGGGGTTTGGTTTGGTTTTTCCCAACCATTGCGTTGAGTGAAAGCGAGTGATGTGCAAAAATGGTTATCTGAGCAGGGCAATGGTCTGCCTGGATAATAACCTGGGGAGCAACTTCTGATGGAAATGCACTGCTGATTTCTGCTGGGGAGCTTGCTGGAGTGCATCTTCCACAGCAAGCATTTTGCAGGGTGTGCTGAGTGTTCCCAAAGCGGCTAACAGGAGTGGTGGTGCAGTTCCCTCCCTCAGACTCACACTTATAAGACCTAGAACAGTTTCTAACGTTTGCTGTTCAGCAATCATCACACTGTTTAGTGACCTCTTGCTCTAATCCTTTCCAGAACTGCTGCCCAAATGCCAGCAGCTGAAGTGCCAGCACAGATGTGCCATCACCAGGAACGGCACCAGGTGCTACTGCGGCGAGGGCCACGAGACCGGCAGCGATGGAAGGAGCTGCTCAGGTAAAGGGGAGATCTGCTGCAGCATGAGCGCTCAGACAGCCCGCTGCTGCTGCCCCCAGGGCAGCTGGAAGCAGCTAGGCAGTAGTGGGCTGCCACACCATGACAATGAAGCTCCTTGAGAGTAGCTTATGGGTGCTGGTTGCTAAGAAGCTCCTCAGGAGCCAGCAGTGCCCTCATGCAGCCCGGCAGGCAGCTGAGTGCTCTGCTGAGACCCCACTGCCAATCCTGCCTCCAGTTCTGACATCCCCAGCAGGAGAAGGACACAGAGCTGCTGCAGAGAGTCCAGAGGAGGCCACAAAGATGATCCAAGGGCTGGAGCAGCTCTGCTGTGAGCACAGGCTGAGGGAGCTGGGGTTGCTCAGCCTGGAGAAGAGAAGGCTCCAGGGGGACCTCAGAGCTGCCAGGACCTGAAAGGATCCTGCAGGAAGGCTGCAGAGGGACTTTTCATAGCAATAGGACAAGGGTTTGAAGCTGAGGCAGAGCAGGGTTAGAGTGGAGCTGAGGAAGAAGTTGTTCAGCAGGAGGGTGCTGAGACTCTGGCCCAGGCTGCCCAGGGAGGCTGTGGCTGCCTCCTGCCTGGGGGTGCTGCAGGCCAGGCTGGATGAGGCCTTGAGCAGCTGAGTGTAGTTGAGAGGAGTCCCTGGACATGGTGGAGAGGTTGGAGCAGATGAGCTCTGAGGTTATTTTTCAACCTGAGCCATTCTTTTTATGGTCATCAAAGATCTTCCTCAGACAATGAGCATGGGCTTGAGGGGCAAGCAAGGGGAAGGAGTCCTTCAGCAGTGTGAGAGGCAAGGTCTCCCTGCTGCCCCTTTTCTGTGCTCCTGTGCAGTAGCTGTGCTGAAGTGAGGGAGAGGAATGCATCCTGAGGCAGACTGGAGGAGCTGAGGAGTGTTTCCCCTCCCTTTGGCAAGCTTGCAGCTCAGTTGTGCAAGGCATGCTTCAGACCTGACTGCCAGGAGAGTGTATAACTTGCACTGCCTCACCTCGTGCCCGTGAAGTCACACCTAGATTAGAATGTGGTAACTGAGGACTCCCAGCTGATGGAAGTGAGCTGGGGATGTGGTTTCAGTGTGCTCAATTGCAGAGTGAAATGGCTCTTCTTTTCCATTTTTGAAGTCTATCACTTCTTAATTCCCCACCCAGGTGCTTGTTCCTTGCTTGATTTTTTTCCTCCTGTTATAGCCACGTTGGCCTTGTGTTGCCTGCTGTTATGTGCTCACTCCCAATCACTCCTCTCTCTCTAACAGTGCCCAGCCAGGCTCTTCATAAATGTAATTGATTATAATTTCTATTTTTGCTCTCCTCTTGTCATGTTTTGTGATTGCAAATATATCTGAGGAAATAAGTTCAAGAGCTGCTGTTCGAAATGGCAATTTGTTACCTAAACCCTCAACCACTGCTGAGTAGCACCTCTTGATTGGATGGTATTGTGCCTACACAACCTAGCTGAGAAAATTGCTCTTTCTGGGAGTTTTTGTAGAGAAATCTCTAGTTTTTGGCTGCAGTGGATGATAGTTTAATGTAGAAGTTGTGACAGCTCATTTAAGCAGCTATAAGGGGCTGCCAGCACAAATAGTTTGAAAGGAATAATCAATTATTTCCTCTCTTGGAATGTTCCTTCATCAGCTCTGATAACTGGTGGTCTCTGCTGCTAACAAGAAGCAAAACATCTCCTTAACAAGGGGTAGGTGATGGATACTACTTGGCAAAACAAAACTTCTCTCTTTCAGAACTAATATCTATTAAACTTAAAATCCCCTAGCTTCTGCTTGCTATGTTGGAGGAACTTTAACAGCCAACATCTGTGGTAAGGTCATGGCTTGAGAGAGGGAATCATAGAATCCTAGAATGGCTCAGGTTGGAAGGGAGCTCAGAGCTCATCTCCTCCAACCTCCCCACCATGCCCAGGGACACCTCTCAGCCACACTCAGCTGCTCAGGGCCTCATCCAGCCTGGCCTGCAGCACCCCCAGGCAGGAGGCAGCCACAGCCTCCCTGGGCAGCCTGGGCCAGAGTCTCATCACCCTCCTGCTGAACAACTTCTTCCTCAGCTCCACTCTAACCCTGCTCTGCCTCAGCTTCAAACCATTCCCCCTTGGCCTGTCTCTAGACACCCTCAGGAGAAGTCTCTCTGCAGCCTTCCTGCAGGATCCCTTTGGGTACTGGTGTCAGGTAATGACAGGACTAGGAGGGATGGAGCCAAACTAGAAGTGGGTAGATTCAGGTTGGATGTTAGGAAGAAGTTGTTCCCCATGAGGGTGGTGAGAGCCTGGCACAGGTTGCCCAGGGAGGTGGTGGAAGCCTCATCCCTGGAGGGTTTGAAGGCCAGGCTGGATGTGGCTGTGAGCAACCTGCTGTGGTGTGAGGTGTCCCTGGACATGGCAGGGGGTTGGAACTGGCTGATCCTTGAGGTCCCTTCCAACCCTGACAATTCAATGATTGGAAGACAGAAAGCACCACAATGCTTTGATGGCTTTAGTTCTCTCAGAATTCTGGTTTGTGTATTGATTTTGATTTGATTTTTCCCTAACCCATCAATAAATCCTCATTCCTGCCCCTCCAGATGTCAATGAATGCGAGACATACGGAAGCTGTAGCCAGCTGTGTGCAAACACAGAGGGATCCTACAGGTGCAGCTGTGTGGAGGGTTATGTGCTGCAGCCTGATAACAAGTCCTGCAAGGCCAAAATTGGTAAGTTTAAACATCTTTGTGTGAAAAGCTGGTTTGGTTTTGGTCCTGTCTAGAGGCTCAATATGAACTGATGGAGAAGACCACCGAAGAGACAGACTTGCTTACTAGAGCCAGCCTGGAAAAACATGTTACAGGTTATGACAGTGCTCCAAGGGAAACAGCAGCAGTTATCATCTGGTTATTATTAATTAATGGAGATACTCAATTCAGCCAAAATTAGAACAGTTCCCAGCTTCCCTCTTCATAACTGCATCAAGTATTTACCTTAAACAAACAAAACAGGCTGTTTATTCTGGGAGGACAACTGAGGTAGTGGGGAGACAGAGGAAATGATCATGAGGTAATTGTACCCTTAGGATAAAAAAAGGCATGAGGCTGTTTTGTCCTTGCAGCATCCCCAGAGGTGAATTTCATGCCATACATATTCACACTGAGGCTTCCTGGTGCTTAGTGCATCTTTGCATTAATGATGCTGAACAGGGTATTGGAGGAAATCAGTGAATTGTGTGGAATGAAGCCATCTTGTGCAGTGTTTTCTTACTCAGCTTATTGAGTTAACAATGTTTTAATGGTAAAAAACCAAACAAAAGCTCCTCCAGCAATTTTTCAGTATCACAGAATGCTGCAGGTTGCAAGGGACCTCCAGAGGTCATCCAGCCCAACCCCCCAGCCAGAGCAGGGTCACCCAGGGCAGTCTGCACAGGAATGCAGCCAGGTGGGTCTTGAAAGATGCCGGAGCAGGAGACTCCACAACCTCTCTGGGCAGCCCCAGGGCTCAGCACCCTCACTGTAAAGAAGTTTCTCCTCATGTTGAGCTGAAACCTTCTCTGTTCAAGTTTGCATCCATTGTTCCTTGGCTTATTGCTGTGCATCACCAAGAAGAGCTTGGCCCCCTCCTCTTGACCCCCACCCCTCAGGTATTGATAGACACTGATCAGGTCTCCTCTCAGCCTTCCCTTCTCCCGACCAAACAGCCCCAGGGCTCAGTCTCTCTTCATAAGGGGAGTGCTCAAGTCCTGTAGTCATCCTTGTGGCTCTCCATTGGACTCTCTCTAGCAGATCCCTATGCACAGTGAGTCAACACCCAAGGATGAAGCTGTGCTTGTTAGCTATTTTTCCTCTCTTATTTTGCCATCAGGAAATAGGAAGGTCTGCTAGGATGGGGTCTTTTGAGGCTTCCTCATGTAAAGAGCCTTGCTGAATCTGTTCTGACTGGGACTCCAGTAAGAGTTGCAGCTTTTTTGCTGCCTCTACCAACTTTTGTATTGACCCACACAAGGCAGCTGAATAATTCTTCACCAGTCCACAGCCAGGAACTGAGAGAGAAGAAAGTTCACACAAAGAGAAAATACTTTAATATTAATCTCACTCCACCACATGAGAATCAAGAACTCAGCTCTGGGCTGGACAGTGCTTATGGTGCCTGTACTGGGCTGAAGGTCAGCTGCTGAGTTTCCCTTCTTAGATCTAGCAGACTGTAACAACTGGTAGTTGGCAGTGTCCTACTGGTCTTGATGACATGGATGGGTTTAACAGGGCAGACCTGTTCCTCTGGAGCAGCAGAGAACAGCTCTTCTCTCTTCTCTGTTAAACTCTACCAGGGACCTCAGAGCTGTCTGCCAGGACCTGAAGGGATCCTGCAGGAAGGCTGCAGAGGGACTTTTCCTGAGGATGTCTAGAGACAGGCCAAGGGGGAATGGTTTGGAGCTGAGGCAGAGCAGGGTTAGAGTGGAGCTGAGGAAGAAGTTGTTCAGCAGGAGGGTGCTGAGACTCTGGCCCAGGCTGCCCAGGGAGGCTGTGGCTGCCTCCTGCCTGGGGGTGCTGCAGGCCAGGCTGGATGAGGCCCTGAGCAGCTGAGTGTAGTTGAGAGGTGTCCCTGGGCATGGTGGAGAGGTTGGAGATGAGCTCTGAGCTCCCTTCCAACCCTGAGGCATTCTAGGATCCTGTGACATCTTTTATGATGAAAATGAAGCAAAATAGAGTTTTACTGAGCCAAGTTTTAGACCTCCTTTGTTTAGCAAGTTTGTGTGCCAATATTGCAGGAGTTGCTGAAATTTCAGGGCACAGAATGACAGAAGTGGAAGTCTTTAGCTGAGCTAAAGAAGCAAATCTCTCATCTTTCCTCCTGAAGTTCCTGGTATGGCTTGTATCTCCACAGCCTGTCTGGAGAGAAATGGCACGTGCTAAGAGACGTTTGTCATGTAGCTAAAGCAGGTAATGATGACACCAAGAAGCCTTTCCTGATGGTTAGCAAACATTCATCACTCTGCAGCCGGTTTCACGGAGCGGTTTTCTTGCAGGGCCTCACAGGAGTGAGGAGTGAGGCTTTAGCAGCGAAGCAGCCAGGTTTGGGGTGCATTGGGGATGAACATGGAGAATCACTTTCAAAACCACAGCTGGACTGCATTTTGCTAAACACTGCTGACTGTTTTTCAGGCACTTGTGCTACACAGGGATTGGTAAGAGCAAAGTCCCTCTCATTTCCCAGGCATGCCTCAGCAGAGGGGCTTTGAAGCTGCTTGTGAACAGTGGATTCTGAGGTTTACCTTTTTCACATGGTTGTAGAGAGGCAAATGAAAGAAATGCTCTTCTTCCAGAGGAGAAGCTGGGCTGTTGGCAGAGCAAGATGCCTGAGTTCCTGATTTGTTGTGACATCACTTATTGATCTGTATCGTGGAGGAGATCAGGGAGGGGGGGAAATGCAAGGCTTTCATCTTTTCCACTACTCTTTCTTAAACATGATTCAAAGGAAGATGTAGTCAAGAGGCATGAATCATAAAACTTGCCTGGCTTAGAGAGCTACTCACTTCCTATCTTGCCTAGAAAATGAGAAAATAAATACATAGAGAAAGAAAAATTAAGGAAGGAAGGAAGCAAAGTTGTTGAAGAGTCACAGGTGAAGTCCAGTCCTTGGGAAAGCTGCTCTCACCTCACTGGGACTCAGCCCAGAGCTCTCCACTAAACTTCTGAGAGTTGTGGTTTCTGTTCTTGAGCAGTTTTGGGGAGGGAGGGAGGAGACAGAGTTCTTTTATCTCCTTATTTCTTCTCTTGCATTATTCACTGGGACTCATCCTGGAGCTGTCCACTGAATTTCTAAGCTTTGTGGTTTCTGTTCTGGAGCAGTTTTGGGGAGGGAGAAGACAGAGTTCTTTTTTCTCCTTATTCCCTCTCTTGCATGATTTAATACAGTAAGATGCTTTAGGTATTTGTGCTTTGAATATATTTTGTATCATTTTAGCATTCAAACATGTTTTTGTCATAAGTAATGATGAAACCAGCCTTTCCCTGAGCAGCAGCTGAAAGGAGCAGGCTACCTACCCTGCTGTGAAAAAAACAAAACCTGATTAACTGATTCAATCCTTTGAATTATTTCATGTATGGGCTGCTGGAGAAATATAATTTCAAGCTCAGTAATCTAGTTTTTGGATAAGTTCTGCCAGCAAGCAGATGTATTCTTAATGTTTGATAGTGCCTGCTGAGCAGAACCTCTTAGCAGTGCCATGAGTCCTTACAGTGCCTTTGTCTGCGGCCAAGTTTGATTATAGCTCTTGCTCAGGAGGTTTGATGCTAATTCCTTTGCACAATTCCCTTATGTCTTAGACATTAATACTAAAATCACAGAGTCACAGAACCATTCAGGTTGGAAAAGACCCTCAGGATCACCAAGTCCCACCATTAACCCTACTCTACAAGGCTCACCCCTCAACCATAGCCCCAAGCACCACAGCCAAACCACCTTGAAACACACCCAGGCTTGGGGACTCCCTGGGCAGCACATTCCAATCCCTGATCACTCTTGCCATGAAAAAATGCTTCCTAATGTCCAGTCTAAACCTCCCCAGTGGCAGCTTGAGGCCATTCCCTCTTGTTCTGCCACTACCTGGGAGAAGAGACCAGCAGCAGCCTCTCCACAACCTCCTTTCAGGTAGTTGTAGACAGCAATGAGGTCTCCCCTCAGCCTCCTCTGTTTCATATTAACCATCCCCAGCTCCTTCAGATTTATTCTCCAGGCCCTTCACAGCTTCCTTGCCCTTGCCCTGGCTCCAGCACCTCCACATCTCTCTTGTATTGAGCTGCCCAAAACTGGGCACAGCCCTTAAGGTGTGGCCTGCCCAGAGCTGAGTGCCAGGGGACAATCCCCTCCCTGCTCCTGCTGGACACAGCATTGCTGATCCCAGCCAGGAGGCCTTTGGCTTTCTTGGCCACCTGGGCCCACTGCTGGCTCCTCTTCAGCTGCTTGCCCATTAGAACCAAATGCAACCTTTCTCCAGGGTCTAGTGAGGCACCAAATCTTTGTTGATGTTTTCAGTCAGTTCATCCCAGTACAAGAAAGGATGTTGTTCTCTGTTGCAAACTCTTGACAAAAGAACAACCCTGCTGGCTTTGTACCTGCAAACAGCTCCTCAAAGTTCCCTTGAAGGCTTCAGGAGTGCCTATATCTTACTTATGACGAAGTATGAGAGCAAAAATACTGGCAAAGGTTTTTTCACACAGCTGCTGCTTGGGAAAGGAGTGATTGGAGCCACAATTAAGCACTGATTTTTTTTTTAGCAGCCTCCACACCTTGGTTTTTTGCCTTGTTTTACAGACTCTAGTATGAAAAGTGCCTTACCGATCCATGTCTGCTCATCACATGATGGAATGAGGGGCAGTGGTTTGAAATGAGAGCAGGGCAGATTTAGGTTGGATGTTAGCAACAAGTTCTGCACCATGAGGGTGCTGGAACACTGGAACAGGTTGCCCAGGGAAGTGGTTGGGGCCCATCCCTGGGGATATTCAAGGTGAGGCTCAACAGGGCTCTGGGCCTGACTGCAGTGGGGATTGGACTGGATGAGCTTTGGAGGTGCCTTCCAACCCAAACCATTCTGTGATTCTCTGAGTGTGTGATCAGTTCTGCAGAGTTTCCAGGCCCTCATGCTTCAGAGAGGCCAGCAGTCTGGCTAGGGATCATTTGCATAAGTTGCATTTAATTTTGTGACTTCAGACATGAGAAATGTTGCAATAATGATAGTTGGAATTAACCAGAAGCTGTGGGGCTAGGGTAATTAATTTTGTGTAATGATGTGAACCATTAGAGCAGCAGGATAAAACAGGGCAGTAATTTGGAATAGATGGTAGGTATGAAAATAAAACCAAACCCAATCTGTTATGTCTC
Source organism: Dryobates pubescens (assembly GCF_014839835.1). Taxonomy (NCBI): domain Eukaryota; kingdom Metazoa; phylum Chordata; class Aves; order Piciformes; family Picidae; genus Dryobates; species Dryobates pubescens. Next base: position 57,191,816 of record NC_071613.1, read on the forward strand.
TTAAAGCATGCAGGTGAGAACACTGGAGGCTACATTATATACAAACAGGTAAATCTGCTCTGCAGAGTCTCTTAACCTCTAAAATTCCCTTCCCTTTGTTTTCAGAGCCTGCTGATGCACCTCCCCTTCTGCTGGTTGCAAGCTCTGAAACCCTTGAGGTTTTATATCTCAATGGAAGCAAAGCATCTGCCCGAGCCCCTGTGAAAGGATCTGCAGTTTTGACTCTGGACTATAGCTACAAGCAGGACACAGTTTGTTGGGTTGAATCAAGGGATCTTTCCAGCCAGCTGAAGTGCACCAGGATAACAAAAGCTGGGAAGTTAACAGAGGAGTGGATCATAAGCATTGCTCAGCATCTTCACAGTAAGTATGTGACAGTCCTTCAGCAAAACAGCAGAGCCTGCCTGGCAAAGCATTGGAGGAGCCTTCAGAGGGGTGTTGGGGATTGGGTGTTGCAAACAGTCTTAAGGCACTGAACATTGCAGCACTGTGCTGCTGCTCCTCACTGCCCTGTGTAGTCAGCATGAGCTGCAGTGTTTGATTCTGTGCAAAGCTGTTCCAGGATGTGAGTTTTCAGGGAGTAAAGAGAATGTGTGGAAGCAGCAGTGCAGGAGAAGAAATGGAAGGAGTTTCCTTTTCTCAGGCAAGGCAGAGCTGCTTGAAGCTTGCACAGGATTCTTTGCTCCTGGGCCAGCATTAATAATGGATTAAAGAGGCACATTCTTAGCTTATCTGCTGCCAGATATCACAGGTATGTTAGTTGTGGGAAACCACAGCTTGTTTCCTGGCTCACTGGCAATAAATTGCTGCCCTTGCTTGCAATTAGGGATGATTTTCTTTAAACAGACCTCGGCTCATCACACTGCTTTGAGCCCAAAGCTTCCATTACTCCTCACCAGCATTGCAGTTTGTGGAACACTGTGATCTGCTGAGAGAAATGTTCATCCATTTACACACTCCCATGGGAACAGAGTGCCAAACAGCACACAGTCCAACTAAACAGAACAAAAGCCATTTTCCTCCTTTCTCAGAGGAGCTGTCCACAGATCAGCTTAGAAACCACAGCACAGTGCAGTGATGGTCTTAATAAAAGGCTACTAGAGGCTCAAGACTGGAACCCAAGGCTGAACATAAGATTGTGGAGAATCCCTGTAAGGGGTCACATAGACCAGCTCTGTGCAGAACTCAAACTCTCTGACCAGCAACATTCAGCTCACAGATCTCTTTGTACCTCTGAGAAGTGCATGTCCAAAGGCTGTCTCCCTCAGAGGCTCTCCTGGCAGCTGTTGTCAGATCTGATCATTGCTGCAGAGGCAGGAGGCCTTCTTTGGCCTCTTCTCCTCGTTACATGTGTGCTAGAACAGGAAAGGCATTTAAAAATAAAAGGGTAGGGTTTGGAGCTGGGTTTGGATTTTGTTCACCACTCACTGTGACTATTCTGCCTTCACAGGACTCTTCCCATCACTCTGGGGGATTTTTTTTAGACTCCTTCCTATTTGGTTTGGTTTGGTTTATTTTTATTTAATGTATTTATTTTCTTTTTAACCCCCTGCCTTGTAGAAGATTTTCACACTTCAGCTATACCTGAGAGCCCTACAGCCTTGGGGGTAGCATTTGACTGTGTTTGTTTAAGTCCCCCTGTGACTCCTCATTCCCCTTTCCTTTCAGTAAGACCAATCAATTTAACACAGCCCTTAGCCAGGTTTGCTTTGTGCTGAGCTGTGGGTGTGTCTGTTCTGTCACTCCTCTCCATCATCAGAGTGGACCTGAGCACTGTGGGTTGGAGTTCTCCACTGGTTCCTCTCTGTGTTCCTCTCCCTCTCTTCCCTGCCTGTGCAGGGAGCTGCTAATCTCTGTGCTGCTCAGCTCTGCATTAGTGCCTCTGCTTGCAGAATTAAGTCTGTGTGATGGGTTTGAAATGAATACAGGGCCTGGAATTAATGAGCTAATCATTTTTCACAGTGCTGCTACACATCAGCCTGTGGGCTCTGAGAGCTTTCTGAACCTTCACTGGAATTGTTTGGTCATCTTTGAATGAAGAATTGACATTCCCATGGGCATGGAGCAACTGCAGGCTGCTTCCAGCTCCCTGTTTAATTTGGTTTGGGAAATGGTGCCTGGAGACTTAGAGGAACATTGCTTGGGGTCAGGCTGGAGCTCTGAGTGGCAGCTGAGCGGATTCAGGTGTGGTGGTGTTCTTCCCAGGCACACACATCCACAGATGCTCTTTGGTTACTGCAGGGGAGCAGCAGCAGTCACCATGGTCCTCTCTGAAGAAGGGCCTGGGAGCAGGTCCTGGTATTCAGGAGCCAGGAGTGTTCCCTGGAGGTCAAGCAAGCCAATGGTACCCTGGGGTGCACTAAGAAGAGTGTGGCCAGTGGCTCAAGGGAGGTTCACCTGCTCCTCTGCTCTGCCCTAGGGAAGCCAAATCTGAGTCCTGTGTCTGTTTCTGGAATCCCCAGTTCAAGAGACACAGGAAACTACTGGAGAGAGTCCAGAACTACTGGAGCATGTCTGTTACAAGGAAAGGCTGACAGATTTGGGGCTGGTTAGCCTGGAGAAGATCAGAGAGTGGATCTTATCAATGCTTATCAATACCTAAAGGGTGAGTGTCAAGAGGAAGGGGTTAGATTCTCTTCAGTCGTGCCCAGTGGCAGGACAAGGGGCACCAGGCACAGACTGGAACATAGGAGTTCTATCTGAACATGAGGACAAAACTTCTTTCCCCTGATGGTGACAGAGCACTGGCCCAGTCTGTCTAGAGAGGTTGCACAGTTTCCTGCTCTAGAGAGACTTCAAACCCTCCTGGAGCCTGCTTTAGCAGAAGGGTTGGACCTGATGGTCACCAGAGGTTCCTTCCACCCCCTACCATTCTGTGGTTCTGTGAGTCTCAGAGGGACAAGTAGCATGAAAGCTGCTTTTGTGCTGCCGCTGCTCCCAGCCCTGCAGCACACAGCCTCCACAGAGCGGGCATCTGAGACGGCACAGCCAGCACGTGCTCCTCACAGGGTCAATAAGGACTCCTCTGTGGCAGATTTGTTGGTTGTTTTTCTTCCCCCAGTACTCAGAGCAGAAATTAGTCCCCTGATGAATATCTTCTCTTCCAGACATGTACCTGGAGCTATGCCTGCAGGGCCACGGCAGTAGCCTGCTCCCCCTGTGCCTGTTTTATCTGCCTGCACACACGCCTGGCCCTGCTGTGGCTAATGCACAACTGAGTTTGTATTTTAAGTTCTTCCTTCCCTCTACCTTCTGTTGCCCATCAGGTGATTCTCCATGTTCTCTCCTCCCTGTAGCACTCCATCTGATAAGACAAATTAATTCATGTTAACTTTTTTGTCATGCTCTCAGCCTGAGCACTCCCAGCTGGAATTGCATTCTGTGGCAGCTCCAGCCAAAGGCAGGATTGTGCACAGGGAGTTCTGCAGCTAACAGTGGAAGGTCTGTCCTTCATGGGAAGCTCTTCTCTTCAGGGTGTGTGGAAATAGGAAGAGGATGTTCCTAAAAGCATGGAAGGGGCAGGTGTGTGTGTCTGTGGAATGTATGTTTATATAGTATCCTGACCTTCCAGTCTCTTCTCTTAGTGGAAGGAAACATAGAATCACAGAATTGTCAGGGTTGGAAGGGACCTCAAGGATCAGCCAGTTCCAAGCCCCCTGCCATGGCCAGGGACACCTCACACTACAGCAGGTTGCTCACAGCCACATCCAGCCTGGCCTTCAAAACCTCCAGGGATAAGGCTTCCACCACCTCCCTCAGCTTCAAACCATTCCCCCTTGGCCTGTCTCCAGACACCCTCAGCAAAAGTCTCTCTGCAGCCTTCCTGCAGGATCCCTTCAGGTCCTGGCAGGCAGCTCTGAGGTCCCCCTGGAGCCTTCTCTTCTCCAGGCTGAGCACCCCCAGCTCCCTCAGCCTGTGCTCACAGCAGAGCTGCTCCTTGGATCATCTTTGTGGCCTCCTCTGGACTCACTTCAGCAGCTCTTTGTTCTGCTGGGGACACCAGAACTGGAGGCAGGATTGGAGGTGAGGTCTGAGCAGACAGAGTCCAGGGGCAGAATCCCCAACAGCTCTGTCCATTTCAGTGATGTTTGTTACAAGCATGAGGCTTTGGCTGCACTCTTAGGTACTGTCTTTGAAGGCAATAAAATACCTGGTTCATATTTTAACATCACACCCCATCAGCTAATTATAGACTCATGAACTTTGTTTCATTTTCTGCTGCTGCTTAATTGCTTTGTTTATAAATTTCCCACTTCTAGTGCTATAGCTAATGGCTTCCTTAAGTGGAGACATATCTTTGTACATTCATGACACATATGATGCTAATCAAATTTACTTCAGTTAGACTAATTGACATCAAATGCTTCCAGATATTAATTTATTAATGGAAATACTTCATTAAGACTGCATGGGGGAAAAAGAAAAGCACCAAAACCCGACCACAGAACACCAAAACCAGCCAGTGGAGTCAAGTGAAGAAGCCAAGAAATACTTCCTTTTGCATAGTGCACTTTGGATCATGCCATTCAGATTAGTCCTCTGCCTCCTGAAGGCTTGTCTCACAGAATCACAGAATTGTCAGGGTTGGAAGGGAGCTCAAGGCTCAGCCAGCTCCAACCCCCTGCCATGGGCAGGGACACCTCACACTACAGCAGGTTGCTCACAGCCACAGCAATGCAAGTTGCACCAATGCAGCAAACCAATACAGCCACTAAAAAGCAAAGCCTGTGGCTTCTTCCAGAGTGTGTTTTTCTTCTTCTCTTTGTGTGAGGAGACAGAAGAAAAGCTACAAAGCCCAAATGTTGGGGGTTTATTTTATGTACACCCAGCATTGTAACTGGTAACACATTTTGGTGTCAAAACTGAGACACTTGAGCAGAGTCCAAGCCAGAAAGATTTTACCAGGAGCTAAAAGCATAGCAGCAGGAAGCAAAGAACATCTGCTCCCCTATCTCATGCAGTGAGAAGAGCAGGAGCAGAACTGCTCAAGGTACTGCCAGTTGCTGTCCAGCTGCTGGCCTCTAGTAGCTGTTGTGGTTTGCAGCTCCTACTTGGATGGACAGCTACAGGGAAAAAGGTGAATAAAGATCATGTTTCTCATTAATGAATATGAGAATGCATTAAGGCAAGAGGAAATGGCCTCAAGGTGCACCAGGGGAGGCTTAGATTGAAACCAAGCACTGACAGAAAGGGTGGTCAGGCCTGGAGCAGGCTACCCAGGGACGTGGAGATTCCCCAGCCCTGCAGGGACTGAAGAGATGTGTCATGCAGCACCTAGGGACAGGCTTTCGTGGAGGGCTTGGCAGTGTTAGCTTAGTGGCTGCATCTGGTGATCTGAAAGGTCTTTTCCAACCTAAACAGCTCTGTGGTTCTGGTAAATCTGAAATCAGAAGCTAGGTATCTGGTGAAATAAACAAGCAGCTGCAGCATCCTGGTCCCTGCTCTTTAGGGACTCCTATCAGCTGCACCAGGCTGTGCTCTGGGCCAGTCTGCTCTCTGTGCTCACTGCAGCCTGGGTCCTGTGCTGCAGGCTGTGATGGAGACACCCCAGAGACTTTGTGCACTCAGGAAAAACTGAAGGGCTTGCTCTTTGTGCAGCATTTCACCAGGAGCTCTTAGAGGAAGAGGAGCTCCAGGTTTGCAAAACTTTTAACTGTAATTATTATTTACAGTGTGCTGGACATGGCCAAAGATCATCCAGTCCAACCCCCCTGTCCCGGGCAGGAGACTCCACAACCTCTCTGGGCAGCCTGCTCCAGGCCTCTGCCACCCTCACAGCGAAAAAGTTTCCCCTCCTGTTCCTGTGGCTCCTCCTCTGCTCCAGCTTGCCCCCAGTGCCCCTTGTGCTGTCCTTGGATATCCCTGAGCAGAGCCTGGCTCCAGCCCTGCACATCTTCATCCCCAGCACTGAGGGCAGCCCTCAGGCTCCTCTGCTCCAAGCTCCAAGCCCCAGCTGCCTCAGCCTGTGCTCACAGGGAGATGTTGCACTGCCTGCAGCAGCTCTGTGTCTCTGTGCTGGACTCTCTCAAGCAGTTCCCTGAGGTCCTTCTTGAGCTGAGGGGCCCAGAACTGGACACAATATTCCAGCTGTGGCCTCAGCAGGGCAGAGCAGAGGGGCAGGAGAAGCTCTCTGGACCTACAGTAAGTAACCAAATGAAATGAGGAGAGAATATGGCAAGGCTTGGTCTGTCTGGGTGAAGCTGCAAGAGCCCTGCCTTTTATTAATGTGCCCCCAACCAGCTGCAGCTTGATGTGTTGGGTTAGGCAGTCCCCATGACAGCTCTCGAGCTGCTGATAAAGTCTGGCTGGTCTGCATGTGTAATTGTGTAAAATCTCTGTCACACTACATGAGCAAAAATAATGAGCTGGGTGAGGAGCCTGTGGGGCTGCCTGCAACCACTCACACAGCCAGGCACTTTTCATTTGTTTGGCATTTGGGGGCTTTCTTGTGTGTCTGTTGTTGCTGTTTTACTGAAGGGCCTGATTCCAGCTTTTAGTATGGAGGAGGCACAAATCCATGCAGAGTTGGCTGAGAGTAGCTCTGAAGAAAGAGACTTGGGAGTGCTGTTTGCTGAGCAGCTCCCCAGGAGCCAGCAGTGCCCTCATGCAGCCCAGCAGGGAGCTGAGAGCTGGGCTGCAGCCAGAGCAGTGTGGGCAGCAGGGCAGGAGAGGGGATTCTGCCCCTGGACTCTGCTCTGCTGAGACCTCACCTCCAATCTTGCCTCCAGATCTGGTGTCCCCTGCAGGAGAAGGACACAGAGCTGCTGGAGAGAGTCCAGAGGAGGCCACAAAGATGAACCAAGGGCTGGAGCAGCTCTGCTGTGAGCACAGGCTGAGGGAGCTGGGGCTGTGCAGCCTGCAGAGGAGAAGGCTCCAGGGGGACCTCAGAGCTGCCTGCCAGGACCTGAAGGGATCCTGCAGGAAGGCTGCAGAGGGACTTCTCCTGAGGGTGTTTAGAGACAGGCCAAGGGGGAATGGTTGGAAGCTGAGGCAGAGCAGGGTTAGAGTGGAGCTGAGGAAGAAGTTGTTCAGCAGGAGGCTGCTGAGACTCTGGCCCAGGCTGCCCAGGGAGGCTGTGGCTGCCTCCTGCCTGGGGGTGCTGCAGGCCAGGTTGGATGAGGCCTTGAGCAGCTGAGTGTAGTTGAGAGGTGTCCCTGGGCTTGGTGGGGAGGTTGGAGCAGATGAGCTCTGAGCTCCCTTCCAGCCTGAGCCACTCTGTGATTCTATGATTCTGTGATGTGTTCATATGAAGTGTGATAAGCACAATGTGTTTATAATATCAGCACTGTTTCTCTCCTCGTTGTGAATATTGAAGATTAGCATTTCCCTTCACAGAGTCTTTGAAGGGTGGTTTGGGTAGTCTGAGACTTTGTTCAGCTAAGTGGCTGTAAAATTCAGATTCATTTTGAAGAGTCACAACCACTGCATTGGCTTCAGAGAGAAACCTCCTTGGCAAATGGGGACTGAAGCAAGATGCAGTAGTGGGGAAACACCTTTCCTAACAGTCTGTGAATGCACCCTAATCCACATCCCATCTCTGCTAACAGAATTGCTCTCAGTCTGAGTTGTGTGGGTCCTTCCCTTTGCAAGCATGTGCTGGGACAGACAATTGTTCCTGCAGGAAGCAGATTACAAGAGAAAGGAATGTGAAGATAGCTGCAGTGAAATGAACTGAAAGCCACATCTCTGTGAAGTGTCTGGTTATCTGGGGGGCACTGTGCAAGGCAGAGCTGGTGCTGGCTGGCAGGGTGCTGGGTTGCTGGTGAGGGTCCCACCTGGAGCTGCGCTCCTGCTCTGCTCTGGGACACAGCAGACGTGGACACCACGCATCCTGCTGCTTGTGAGATCAGCCAGCACGGAGTAAGATGAGGTTAGGGTAGGCAGAGACTTTACCAGAAGGAAGAGAAGAGCATGCACAGCTACTGCAGGTAGTGGAACATCTCCCTGCTGAGGTAAGGCTGAGGAGCTGGGCCTCCTTAGCTTGGAGGAGACTGAGGGGTGACCTCATTCATGTTTGTGAAGGTGTGAAGGGTGAGTGTTGTGAGGACAGAGCCAGGCTGTGATAGGACAAGGGGCAATGGGGGTGAGCTGGGGAGGAGGGGGGTTCCACGGGAACATAAGGAAGAACTTTTTCACTATGAGGGTGGCAGAGCCCTGGAGCAGGCTGCCCAGAGAGGTTGAGGAGTCTGCTCCTCTGGAGACATTCCATACCCACCTGAATGTGTTCCTGTGTGACCTATTCCAGGTGATCCTGCTCTGGCAGGGGGGCTGGACTAGGTGGTCTTTCACGGTCCCTTCCAGCCCTTAACGTTGTGTGATGCTGTGACACCTTGAGGAGGGGCCCTGGAGGCCGATGCAGTGTATGTTTGTGTCTCCTCTGTATTTCTCTGCAGCTGCTGGAGTCAATTCTTTGTGCTGTTTGCATGGAAGGAGGAGTGACTGGGGAAGAAAGGCAGTGTGCAGGGAGACAGGAGACCACTGTTTTCCCAGGACTTACAGGCTGACATTTATCAAGTGATCTTGTCTTTCCCCTCTAGAGGTAGCATGAGAAAATCCACCTCTCCATGTGGCATAGGGATACAGTGAGGCTTAGAAACCAAAATGCTAGAATGCTGGGGCAGAGTTAGAATGCATGAGGTAGAATTAGCACAAAGCAGACAGAACTTTGGTGGCTGAGAAGAAGGGAGGATTTGGCCTCAGATCTTTCTGAAGTGGCTGCTTTTGGAAGGGGGCTGGAGGCTTCCTGAAAGGAAGGTTCAAGTTCTGCAAATACAGTCACACAGTGGCTCAGGCAGGAGGGGACCTCAGAGACTGTATATTGCTAACAGTGACTACAGTGGGCTTAATATGAAGTCAGCCTCCTGAGAGATGGCCTTCGCTTTAGCTGCAACGAACTGCAGCAGGCTCCAGGCGCCACGAGTCAGCCTTGTCCGGTAAGCAAACAGCAGCCAGGCTGCCTTAGCAGGAGTGTGGTCAGGAGGTCAAGGGAGGTTCTCCTGCCCCTCTGCTCTGTACTCATGAGGCCTCATCTGCAGTCATGTGCCCAGTTCTGGCCTCCCCAGACCAAGAAGCACAAAGAACTACAGGAGAGTGTCCTGCACAGGGCCACTAAGATGCTGAGGGACTGGAACAGCTCTCACCTGAGGAGAGGCTGAAGAGCTGGGGCTGATTAGCCTGGAGAGGAGGAGGCTGAGAGGGGATCTGATCAATGCTTGTAAATATCTAAGGGGGGGTGTCAGGAAGGTGGGGCCAGACTCTTCTCAGTGGCCCCCAGAGACAGGAGAAGTAATTGGCACAAACTTGAACACAGGAAGTTCCATCTAACAGGAGAAGGAACTTCTTTGCTTTGAGGGTGGCAGAGCATTGGGCCAGACTGCTCAGAGAGGTGGTAGAGTCTCCACCTCTGGAGATTTCCAAGGCCTCCCTGGGTGTGTTCCTGTGTGATCTTCTTTGGGTGATGGTCTTCAGAGGTCCCTTCCAACCTGTACCATTCTGTGTATCTACACAAACTGTGCAGTAGGAGTTTCCTTTGTTCCCTAACCCTGTCTTTAGTAGCTGGCTGAGGGAATTTATTCCTACATTATGCCCCTAAGAGTGTTCCTTAAATCACCATTGCCTACCTCTGGTATGAAGCTGTTCAAACTTTCCCTGGAAGCCCTTTCCCTTAAGCCCTTTTGTGTTGCAAAATAACTGCAGTGATGTCTTTAAACTCGCAGTCGCCTGCTGCTTCGGGCTTTTACGGGAGGATGCTCCAGTGACCTGGCTGTGGTGTGCCCATGGTTTGTGCTGCTGGTAACAGCTGCAGCAGGCAGTGCAGGGCAGGTGGAAGGCTGCACCCTCCTGCCTTTGATGGGAGGGGGCTAAAGGGGGCAAGTGTTACAGCCTGGAGTGGCCAGCTCCTCCTCCCCACAGCAGCTCCCTTGGTCGGCGTGCCTGATGGGTGCCTGTTGAGGCTGAAGGATGCTTTAATTTGAACGGTGGATGGCTTAACTGCTTTGAAGTAAGTAACTGGGTTTGATTTACACTCTCAGCAGATTTATAAGAGGCTTTTGAAAGTGTGGTTAAAAAAAAATAAAAGAGAGCCTGTGATAGCTGTGTACCTCTATAAATCTGTCTTTGCTGGCCAGCATGCACACGGGCTGCTGGGACCCCAGTGCCCCTTCAGTCACTGGGCAAGGTGCGTGAGGCTCAGCAATGCAGAGATTTCACAGGTGCTTCCCAGTGAGTCTTCCTTGTCTCTGTCATGAGATCAATGTCACAAAACTCAGTCCCTGTAAAGAGACTTGGCAGCCAGGATTAAAAGACAGGCCATTCCCAGGGCACTGATTCCATTGCTTCACACTTTCACCTTGCTGGTTTAGTCTGGTGGCATCACAGCCAACTCCGACTCCAGACCCAGTAACAGGAGCAAGTTCTGTACCATGAGGGTAGTGCAACACTGGCCCAGGCTGCCCAGGGAGGCTGTGGCTGCCTCCTGCCTGGGGGTGCTGCAGGCCAGGCTGGATGAGGCCGTGAGCAGCTGAGTGTAGCTGAGAGGTGTCCCTGGGCATGGAGGGGAGGTTGGAGCAGATGAGCTCTGAGCTCCCTTCCAACCCGAGCCATTCTGTGACTCCATGACGATTCAAAGGCATTGGATCCATGAGGATGAGTCATTTGGAAAAGACAGATGGATATATTTTTCATGTGATTTTTCACTTTTTAACATGTGCAGTAATCACTCAGGACATGGCTGTTGGAAGTTTAGACACCAGGGTGTCTGACTTAGCCCACAGTGACAGTTTTAATACAACTCATGCTTTGTTAATGGCATTGCAGCAAATTGCTGTCAGTAGAAGGGGCACAGAAAAATCTCTGCCAGCCTAACGTTCCAGAGCCTGAGTGGCAGTGTCAGGCTGTCTGGGCTGCTAATTGGGAGCACTGCTCTCGGAAGAGAGGCCCAGCAGAGGCAGTGCTCCTGCAGGGTTTCACAGCCTGTCCTTTAAGGGTGTTTTTAGCTGCTGTTTACCTGCTCCCACCATTGCTGGCTATTCAGAGTTAAAAAAGGGCTTCTCCTGGCATTCCAAACTTGTCTCTTGACTCAGGGGGCGGCAAAAAGCCTGGCTCCAAGTTGCTTGCAGTTGTTCTTTGGACTGGAATCTGTTTGTTGTTTGGTAAATACATAATTGTGTCTGTCTTTGGTTGGGTTTTGTTGTTCTGAACACACAGTAAATGAAAGCAAGTCTGGAGAGGCCTGGCACTTTCACCTTTGTCTGCCTTACACAGTTCACCAATCTCAGCCTCCAGCCAGAGAGTTACAGTGGCTTTCCAGGCCTGGAAAAGTAAACTACATGAGTGGGGGGAAAAGATTGAGAGAGCACAGGGAAAGGCAAAATGTCTCAAGTACATTGTGCCATTTTGTCCTTACTTTTCTGCCATCTCATTTCCCTTGGGTTTACTTTACAGAGTTTATTACTTTGGTTTTTGTATCACTTGATTTTAGTTTTTCTTCACCTTTACCTTATTTTTATATTTATCTTAATAATCTTAATCTTTATATTTGCATACAGATTATATAAAGATAATACATATAAAATATGTCTAGAAATATGAAGTTTATATAAAGATAATCTTTATGTGTAGAAAGATTATATTTTATAAATATACTCTTTATAAATGACATGGATTTACAAATGTATAGATGATAATGAATCTATCTATACACAGCTACATTATATCTATCTGTAATGATAGATATCTTTATAGATCTCTAAAGATAGCTATACCTAGCTTTGGATCTTTATCTTGATCTATTTATGTTGGTATTTCTATTTATGTTCATAGTTATATTTAGGCTGAGATTTATATTTAGACTTAGATTTATATTTGGACATAGGTTTATATTCACCTTAGTTTCTGTCTCACCTCTCCTGACTCAGCAGGAGGCAGGAGATGCTTCCCCAGCCGAAATGCAGTGAAGCAAACTCTTGTTCCAGGCCGGTGTATGAGAGTGAGCCCCGGAGGCAAGCAGTTACTGCCATAAGAGGCTGTAGGTGAAGCAGGTCTGACCATGCCTAGGAGATCTGCAGCTCTGTTGTCCTGGCCTTTGGGGCCAGGAGGACCAGAAGGTGACTCTCTGTGGCACAAGGCACTTGAGCAGTCCACCCTCGCACTCCTGCATTGCGCTACCATGGGGGACTACACTGACACCTTCCATGTGTGAGGATGCTCATTACAGAGATGCTGAGCTCCTAAAAGTTTCAGTACAAGGATCCTCTCTTGCCTCTCCAGAGCATTGGCTCCCCTAGCATATGGCCAAGCAGTCCCCAGAACTGCCCTGCTTGTGGAACGAATTAAACAAGTGACTGTTGGCAGACCTGAGTACTTGTGACAGTGCTCAGCTGCTCACTGCAAAGGGGAAGGGTTCCTGTGCAAGAAACACTTTGGGTTTGGTGCTGCAGGAGTGGCAAAGGCTTTGCTTCCCTCCCTGCAGCTGTGTTCATGGGCAGTCAGGCCACCAGCCCACCCATGCTCTTTTACTGAAGATACGACCACCACTTTTGAAGCCACTTCCCCTCCTCTCATCCCCCCAGTGCCAAGGGTTAGCTCTGGGCTGGCCCCTAAATGCCTGGCAGATGCTCTCAGTTAACACCTCTCCCTTCCCAAAGGAACAGGAAAGGGATGAGGGAAAGAGACTTAGAGATTGGAAAACGAAACCAGCCTTAATTAAAATATTGACAATAAAACTGAGTGTGTGCAAAAAGCAATATCAAACCCAGTGCCCTGGAGACAGTGACATCACCATCACCACTGATGCTGCGCCAGGCACCTGGGGAAGCCCCAGGCTGGACTCAGCGGCAGACAGGAGCTGGATTCAGGAGCTGAATCCAGGGGCACATGGATCAGAACCAAAGGCAGAACAGAGTCCTCCTTTGAAGGGAGGGTTTGACCCGGGGGATCCCTCAGCTTTATACTGAATATGATGTCCAAGACATGGGATCCCTTGGGGGTCAGTTGTGGGTCCTCTGTCTTGTCTGCTCTTCCCTGCAGGTGCAGCCTGTTACTTTCTGCACCCCACAAGGTTTAGCAGTGACCTTGGTCTGCACAGGAGCAGGTATCAGCAGGGCCTTTCTGCACTCTAAGCTTTGGCAGCAAGTAAAAACATCAATTGTTAGCACTCCTAGAAGCAGACACAGTGCCCTTAGCTTCAGAAAGTGAAAATAAAACCACTGAATAGACTTAGTTCTGTTCTAACCCAAACCAGGATATCCAAGCAAGCCCAGGCTACAGCATGCAATTCCTGTCTGGATGATTGGATGCTGCAGTCATTCAGAGGAGATGTGTGTGTCTTGTGGAAGGAAAATAGCACTTTGCTCATTCTTTTGGGGTGGTTTTATTAAGCTTGCTGAATGCATCAAATAAGGCTTCCTTTAAAAGCAGCTTTGGCAGAAGGAAAACAAGTATTGGTAACAGAAATGAAGATTACTGCTAAAGCATTTCCAAATCTATGCATTGTGTGCAAGTAAGAAATCAGAGCTGAGTGGATGTGTGCATGCAGATATGTGTAAATAGAGATAGAGAGATCTAAATATAGAGAGATATAAACATAAGTATAAACATCACTAGATCTATAGAAATCTTTGTATAATGACATGCTTTCCTATAGATGCATTTCTGTACAGATTTATTTATATAAAAAGATGGAAAACCAAAGCCAAAGGGAACAAAATGACTCAAGATTCTAATTCCCCAGAGTGACTGCCAGGGAAATTGTTGCACCTTGAGTCGACTTCCAGGCAGTCCTCACTGCAGCCACCTTCGGAGCGAGGAAATCTGTAAGGACCTGAGGCAGTAATTGCTAAGTACTTTCCCTTAAAATAGAAAGAGATTGTCTACCTCCTTCATTATTAATCAGAGCCATATGGAGACTGCAATGAGCATTCTCAATCCTCATTTTATTTCATCCAAAGTGAAACTCTGTGAAGAGCACAATGATTTTAGAGGGCAGTAGGTGTGCTGAGTCCAGCAGTGCCCTCATGCAGCCCAGCAGGCAGCTCGGTGCTGAGCTGCAGCCAGAGTGTGGGCAGCAGGGCAAGAGAGGGGATTCTGCCCCTTGGCTCTGCTCAGCTGAGACCTCATGACAACCCTGCCTCCAGTTCTGGTGTCTCCAGCATGAGAAGGACACAGGACACTGCTGGAGAGAGTCCAGAGGAGGCCACAAAGATGATGCAAGGGCTGGAGCAGCTCTGCTGTGAGCACAGGCTGAGGGAGCTGGGGCTGTGCAGCCTGGAGAGGAGAAGACTCCAGGGGGACCTCAGAGCTGCCTGCCAGGACCTGAAGGGATCCTGCAGGAAGGCTGCAGAGGGACTTTTGCTGAGGGTGGCTAGAGACAGGCCAAGGGGGAATGGTTTGAAGCTGAGGCAGAGCAGGGTTAGAGTGGAGCTGAGGAAGAAGTTGTTCAGCAGGAGGATGCTGAGACTCTGGCACAGGCTGCCCAGGGAAGCAGAGATGAGCTCTGAGGTCCCTTGTGCCCTGAGCCATTCTGGGATTCTGTGATCAGTAGTATAAATACAGAAACTTGGTGCAGCTTTTGCCTCTCTTCTGCTAGCTGAAGCCTTCTTGTGCAAGCCTTGATGTGAAATGGCAAGAAAAATGCCTAGAGAACTAAAGAAAAATAGGTGTGAAAATTACAGTGAAAGGAGACAGCCATTCCACATGGCTCCTTCATAAACTCAATTCTGGCCAGAAGATGTGTTTGCAGCCCCCTTTGAAGATTTAGCCACTCTCATATGCATTTGCTGCTTCCTCTGAAGGTATAATGATAGTGCTGTGCTTAAGAAAATAGGAAAAGTCTGCTTGCAGCCACATTTGTGCTGGTGCCCATGGCCCACAGAATGCCATTAGCCAGGGTGGAATTTAGACTGGATGATGTCTTAACTATTCTTTATGAAGTCCTTAAGAGGAAATGCTAGTTTTTAAAAAGCAATAAAGGGAGGATGATCACATTTGGCAGAAATGCTCCAAGGAATCTGTGATTAAAATAGGAAAAAGAAAGAAACAATAATGCATAGGAGGTTGCTCAGAATCAATGTCTGTCTTCAGGGGGAGACAGTTCTTTCTCAGAGCCTTTCTGAAACTGTCTGAATGAGAGAAAAAGAAGAGATTAATTACTTTGAAGATGTGAATGGCCTGGACATCTGTGCATATTGGGCTTTACTATATCAGTCCAGAAATAGGCATGAAATGAATTCAGCAACTGCTCGAGCACAAGCAGTTTTATATATATATGTGTATAGAGAGAGGGATAGATATAGAAACTCCCCAGTGCAGCCCACCCCTTATCTGTGTGGCATACAGTGCCACTGACTGGTGTGATAAGTGGAGAGCCATTCTGAGCAGCTCAGTGCATGGCTGCCAGCAAAACCACAGAGATTCAAAGTTTAATTCATAAAAAGCTGCTATCTGCAAGCTGAGTGGATTGGTTTTGTCATTCATAGGATATATATGGAAATGGAATCTAACTCTGTGGAGGGGAGGGCTGGGGCAGCTCTTCATCAACTTCTTTTGTGAGGCAGGGAATAGGTTGGACTTGATGATCTCTGAGGTCTTTTCCAAGCTGGTTGATTCTGTGATCCTGGAGAGAGCCCCAGTGTAGGCTGCAAAGATGGTGAGGAGAACGAAGCATCTCCTGAGAAACCTGGCACTGATTAGCCTGGAGAAGAGGAGGAGGAGGAGGAGATCCTATCAATACTTACCAATACATCATGTGCAGGAGGCAAGAGGATGGGGTCAGAGTCTTTTCAGTGGTGCCCAGTGACAGGAAGGGGGGCAGTGTGCTCAGACTGCAGCACAGGAAGCTCCATCTGAACGTGAGGAAAAGCTTCTGGATTTTGAGGGTGACAAAGCATTGGAACAAGCTGCCCAGAGGGGTTTTGGAGTCTCCTCTAGAGACAGTCAAATTCTGCCTGGACATGGGTGGTTGTAGCCAGGTGGGGGTTGGTCTCTTCTCCCAGGCAGCCAGCACCAGAACAAGAGGACACAGCCTCAAGCTGCACCAGGGGAGGCTTAGGCTGGAGGTGAGGAGAAAGTTCTTCACAGAGAGAGTTGTTAGCCATTGGGATGTGCTGCCCAGGGAGGTGGTGGAGTCACCGTCCCTGGAGGTGTTCAAGAGGGGATTGGTTGTGGCACTTGGTGCCATGGTCTAGTAGCCATGAGGTGTTGGGTGACAGGTTGGACTTGATCATCTTTGAGGTCTCTTCCAACCTTATTGACTCTATGGTTCTATGACTGTGTGCAGTCTCCTCTGGGTGGAACCGCTTTAGCAGGGAGGTTGGACTAGAAGATCTCCAGATGTCCCTTCCAGCCCCTACCATTAGTGATCCTGGCTGTGTCCAGTTCACTGCAGAGCACATGGTACAAAGACAACAAAGCTCAGTGCAGATCAGCACAAGGTGCTTGTAGCTGCTAAATGCAAATGCTCTCGTGCATTGACTGCCCAGGGGAGTTACCAGATCACACTGCTTCACAAGGTCTGAGAGAAGCCTTCTCTGCATAATGTGAGGTCTCTTCTCCACTTCATGCAGTAGACCTCAGAATCATTGAATGGTTTGGGTTGGAAGGGACCTTAAAGATCCTCTAGTTCCAGCCCTTGTGCCATGGGCAAGGATACTTTCCACTAAAGATGTCCATGTGTCCTATGGAAGCTCAGGTGGAATTGGATGGGTCAACAGACTCACTATAGGCTGGAAGAGGATTTCCCATGTCCAAGGGAGACATTGTCACACAAACTGATAAGTCCTCCATCAGAGTTACTACAAGCCTAGAGAACTGCCTGAGAGATGGGGACACAGGATAGATCTAGGCTCACCTTGCTTCGTTTCAGAATCCCATATGGACCTACACATGAGCTGGAGGGATCCCAGCTCCTCTTCCAGCCTTTGAACTCCAGTGGTGAAGAGCATAGAATGATTTTGGTTGGAAGAGGCCTTAAAGATCAAAAAGACCAACCCTTGACCCAGCACTCCCAGCACTGATCTCTGAAGCAAAATGTGAATTCAGGTGTCCCTTTTACTGGAAGCTCTGTGCTGAAGTCTTTAAGCATAGCATGCACTGCAATGAAGGGCCTTGCAAGGAATGCCTTTGCAATCAGCCTAAGGCTCTCCCCCAGCCTTTGCTGCTGGTGCTCCATGCCCTTCCTAAAGACAGCCTGCTGGGGAAGGCAAAGCAGGTAGAGAGTTTCTAGGAGCTTTCTAAAGTCTTTGACATGAAGGTTATGGTGTGAAATTGCTTCTGGATGTCTCACTCTCCTGCACTGCTGAGCAGCCTGAGTTTTAGCTCTTTGTTGCGGATGGTTAACCCTAAGATGACTCAGGGAGGAAGAATTATTTCACTGTGAGGCTGCCCTGGGGGGGGTTGTGGAGTCTCCCTCTCTGGAGATATTCAAGACCTGCCTGGGACAGTGTCTGTGTGACCTGGTATAGGTGGCCCTGCTCTGGCCAGGGAGTTGGACTGGATGCTCTCTTGAGGTCCCTTCCAGCCCCTGGTGTGCAGTGATTCTCTGATTTTCAATTAATTCTCCCAGTTTTCCATAGAAGCCCCTGGTTAATGCCATGCCTTGTGATGTGTTGAAGAAAAACTAAGGGAAGAATAGACTCAGCATTTGATGAGTGTGAATATTGTTAGGTTAACAGATCTAGTAATCTGAGTGTGCCATGTCTGCCAGGTACATGCACATGTATGTGGAGAGAGGGACTGTCCAAACACAGTC
This sequence comes from Dryobates pubescens, assembly GCF_014839835.1. Lineage (NCBI taxonomy): Eukaryota > Metazoa > Chordata > Aves > Piciformes > Picidae > Dryobates > Dryobates pubescens. The sequence continues at coordinate 57,209,559 of NC_071613.1, forward strand.
AGAAGAGTCACAGAAACACAGAATGGCTCAGGTTGGAAGGGAGCTCAGAGCTCATCTGCTCCAACCTCCCCACCATGCCCAGGGACACCTCTCAACTACACTCAGCTGCTCAGGGCCTCATCCAACCTGGCCTGCAGCACCCCCAGGCAGGAGGCAGCCACAGCCTCCCTGGGCAGCCTGGGCCAGAGTCTCAGCACCCTCCTGCTGAACAACTTCTTCCTCAGCTCCACTCTAACCCTGCTCTGCCTCAGCTTCAAACCATTCCCCCTTGGCCTGTCTCCAGACACCCTCAGCAAAAGTCTCTCTGCAGCCTTCCTGCAGGATCCCTTCAGGTCCTGGCAGGCAGCTCTGAGGTCCCCCTGGAGCCTTCTCCTCTCCAGGCTGCACAGCCCCAGCTCCCTCAGCCTGTGCTCACAGCAGAGCTGCTCCAGCCCTTGGATCATCTCTGTGGCCTCCTCTGGACTCTCTCCAGCAGCTCTGTGTCCTCATGCTGGGGACACCAGAACTGGAGGCAGGGTTGTCATGAGGTCTCAGCAGGGCAGAGTCAAGGGTCAGGATCCCCTCTCTTGCCCTGCTGCCCACACTCCTCTGGCTGCAGCTCAGCACCGAGCTGCCTGCTGGGCTGCATGAGGGCACTGCTGGCTCCTGGGGAGCTTCTCATCAACCAACATCCCCAAGCCTCTTTCTCCAGTGCAGCTTTCAGCCCACTCTGCACCCAGTCTGGGTTTGTGCCTGCTCCTCCAGCAGCAAGCTTTATCTTGCTCCTTTCCCTCTGCTTCCAAAGTACAGCAACCTTCCTGAGCTCTCATTGGAGGAATTAAGTTGCCAGCTTTATTCCTACCAACATTCAAAGCTGCTTTCCTTTTGTCACTTCCTTTCCTTGGTGAATAACTGGGTTCAGAGCCGCTTCTGTCACACGGGAGCCCCTCTGCACTTTTCAGGTCCCATTGCAGCAGTGAGCCATAAACCTTTATTTCCATAAACCCAGCTCCTATGAATGGAAGGCAGAGACTGGAAATACTTAAACCATTCCTGATTTCCAGAGCAACAGAGGGTTTGAGGGTTTGTTTTTTAATGTTTTAAAGACATATTTTCATTAGACAAGGGAAAAAACTCCACCCCTTGCCTCCCTCTTGCCTGCAGTGTGTTAGTGTCTCATAGTGCACCTGGCACTGTCCTCCTCTGGAGCCTGGATCCTGGACTGAATGGAGCATTTCTGTGTTCTGCCTCAGCATATCTTTGCAGTGGGAGCCATTAGAAGGGAAGAGGCATAACACTTGCCTGGAATTAAAGGGAAAATGAAGAGTGGAAGGGGACAGATCTGAGGCAGAGGAGGCAGCAGAGACCTGTTTCATGCAATGGAGAGATGGGATAGAGCTGGTAGCTACTCCTGCTGTTTTATTGGGTAAATCTGGTGAAGGCAACAGGCACAGGCTCACGAGAGCCTCATGAGCCTCTGTGCCTGTTTAAGTGTTTAGCAAAGGCATGACTCATAAGCCCTCTGTTATTGTCAAGAATTAAGGACTACCATTTTAAGCCTGAATCAAGAGTGACAGGACTGAGGAGAATGGAGCCAAACTAGAAATGGGGAGATTCAGATTGGCTGTCAGGAAGAAGTTGTTCCCCATGAGGGTGGTGAGAGACTGGCACAGGCTGCCCAGGGAGGTGGTGGAAGCCTCATCCCTGGAGGTTTCTAAGGCCAGGCTGGATGTGGCTGTGAGCAACCTGCTGTGGTGTGAGGTGTCCCTGCCCATGGCAGGGGGTTGGAACTGGCTGAGCCTTGAGGTCCCTTCCAGCCCTGACAGTTCTGTGGTTCTACCTCTGCTTCCCATTGTGCAGTGCAGTGCATGTGTGGGGGCACCAACAGGTTCCTGGAGTGCAGAACCCTCGAAATGCAGCTTCTGAAGGATGGGAGAAATACTGAAAACTGAAAGTAACCAAACCCCCACAAAATCTGGGAAATTCTGTTTTCTTGCATCTGGCTTCTCCCATCATGAAATAATTGCAACTTCTGCTAGCAGCTTTTTGAAACCACTGTGCAACAAATGTATGTACTGGGACATGAAATGAAGCCATTATTATCTGACACTGGGAGGATTTGGCAGGAAATGTTATTACAGTGATTAAGGGATTCTTCATTCACAAATAGCTATCATAGGAGGTAGCAGTTTCAGTGCAGGGCTGTCAGCAAGAATGGGGAGTAAAACATCTAAGTTACAGGAGACTGATAGAGTCATAGAATGGTTTGGGTTGGAACATCATCATCCAGTTCCAACCCCCCTGCCATGGGCAGGGACACCTCCCACCAGCCCAGGTGGCTCAAGGCTTCATCCAACCTGGACTGGAACACCTCCAGGGAGGAGGCAGCCACAATCTCCCTGGGCAACCTGTTCCAGTGTCTCTCCACCCTCACTCTAAAGAAGTTCCTTCTGCTAACCTTCTGCTAACGTGCCTCTTACATCCTTCCTCCTCATCCCTGCACCAGGAGACTGAAGAGGCAGAAGTGTCTGGTGCTCCTAGAACTTTCTAGGGATTCACTGAAACTAGGGGAGAAATTTGGAGCCACAGCTCTCCTTTTGCTTCCAGCTGTCTTGGGCTAGCTCATCCTCAGAGCCTGTCCTGGTGAAAGCTTCTCTGCAGCTGACAGAGAGAGAAGTGTAGTGGGGAGAATCTCCCCAGAAGAAATTGAAACCGAGTTTGTTTTTCCCCTGCATAAAAGCCTCCTGATGGGCAGGGCTGGTTAAAGCAGATGAGGAGCTCTCCAGCTGCTGGGACTAGTGTGGCTCTCTCCAGCCTTACACCCGAGCATGCTGAAACACCTACTGCTGACATAACTGTGGCCCTGAGCACAGGGAGGAAGTCCTCTTGGCAACACAATTGCATTGTCTCTCCTCTGCTTCTTTTTCCTCCTCTTCACACTTTTGCTTACTGTAACAGGAGGAACATGTATGGACAGATAGCTGACTTCTAAGAACAAAGCAGGCTTTAGGAGACAGGGACAAAAAGTGGTTCCAGGATGCCACAAGAACAAGAAGGAACCATTTCAAACCTCTTGTCTTAGGTAGTTGTGAAGTTTTTCCTCCCTTAGTGTCCTGGGAAGGAGAACTCCCTGTGTCACTCCTAAGAAATCAAAGGATCACAGAACGGTAGAGGTTGGAAGGGACCTCCAGAGATCACCCAGTCCAACCCTCCTGCCAGAACAGCATCACCGAGGGCAGGGCACACAGAACACATCCAGGGGGGGTTGGAAAGTCTCCAGAGCAGGAGACTCCACAACCTCTCTGGGCAGCCTGCTCCAGGCCTCTGCCACCCTCACACTGACAAAGTTTTCCCTCCTGTTCCCCTGGCATCTCCTCTGCTCCAGCTTGCCCCCAGTGCCCCTTGTGCTGTCCCTGGACAGCCCTGAGCAGAGCCTGGCTCCAGCCCTGCACATCTTGATCCCCAGCAATGAGGGCAGCCCTCAGGCTCCTCTGCTCCCAGCCCCAGCTGCCTCAGCCTGTGCTCACAGGGAGATGTTGCACTGCCTGCAGCAGCTCTGTGGCTCTGTGCTGGACTCTCTCAAGCAGTTCCCTGAGGTCCTTCTTGAGCTGAGGGGCCCAGAACTGGACACAATATTCCAGCTGTGGCCTCAGCAGGGCAGAGCAGAGGGGCAGGAGAATCACCCTTGACCTATTCCCTACATTCCTTCTAATCTACCCCACACAAGCAGTCCTTTTAATGCCACTCGTGGCAGTTGAGTCAGGTATTTGACAGCATCCAGATTGCTCAGAACCACCAGCAAGGAAGAAATTAGACTGCAGATGAATGCACGCACCCAGATGGCTGCTATTGCTTGCAATATTTACACACAGGGTTGCTTTTCATTTTCATTTCTGTGAAGTATTTATTATCTGGTTTGAGTCCCCTTTAAAGATAACAACTACACTCTCACAAGGTTTCTCAGCGTGGCATCCCCACAGCAAAGCCAGCTCGGGTTGTTTGAGCGTGCAGAGCAGAGCAGCTGCCCGGTGGAGCAGCCAGCAGCGCAGTTCTCGGTGCTACAGAGGCACTGCTGAGCTCTCTCCTTCCTTTCCTTTCCTTTGGCAGATGTACAGCAGATGGCAATCGACTGGATCTCTGGGAACTTCTACTTCGTGGATCATGTCAGTGGCAGGATCTTCGTCTGCAACCAGAATGGGTCAGTGTGCATCACCCTCATCGAGCTGGATCTCACTCACCCCAAGGCCATAGCTGTCGATCCCACAGCAGGGTAAGATTATTTCAGCTGCTTTAGCATTTACCTGCTCCACCATTTACCTGCTCCACCATTCACCTGCACCAGCATTTACCTGCTCCACCATTTACCTGCTCCACCATTTACCTGCACCAGCATTTGTCTGGGATCCTGGGGGCCATTCAGAGGAGTGTGGCCAGCAGAGCCAGGGAGGTTCTCCTCCCCCTCTACTCTGCCCTAATGAGACCTCACCTGGAATATTGCATCCAGTTCTGGGCTCCCCAGTTCAGGAGGAATAGAGATCTGCTGGAGAGAGTCCAACAGAGAGCTACCAGGATGCTGTAGGGACTGGAGCACTGCCTGGTAAGAAGAGAGACTGAGAGCCCTGGGAGTGGTTAGTCTGGAGAGAAGACTGAGAGGGGATCTGATCAGTGACTATCAATAGCTGAGGGCTGGGGGTCAAGAGGGAGGGGACAGGCTCTGCTCAGTTGCACCCTGTGATAGGGCAAGGGGCAATGGATATAAAATACAGCACAGGAGGTTCTACTTCCAACATGAGGAGGAACTTCTTCACTGTGAGGGTCACAGAGCCCTGGGGCAGGCTGCCCAGAGAGGTTGTGGAGTCTCCTCTGGAGCCTTTCCAGCCCTGTCTGGATGTGTTCCTGTGTGACCTGTGCTGGATTCTATGGTCCTGCTCTGGCAGGGGGGTTGGACTCAAAGGTCTCCTGAGGTCCTTTCCAACCCCTAACATCCTGTGAGCCTCTGATCTGTTGCATTCAGGTGCTTTAAAACCTGCTTTTTCATTGCTTTGGTGAGTTGCTTGCATTGGTGCTATAACCAAATGGTAACATGTACCAAAGAGTTCACTCTTTGAGAGAAGTGGGGCTGGAAAGCTGCCCAGAAGGAAAGGATCTGAGGATGCCATTCAGTAACCATGTGGGGATGAGCCAGCAGTGTGCTCAGGTAGCCAAGCAAGCAAACAGCATCCTGGCCTGTGCCAGGACTAGTGTGGCCAGAAGGACAAGGGAAGCGACTGCCCCCCTGTACTCAGCACTAGTGAGCCTGCACCTTGAGCACTGTGTTCAGTTTGGGGGACCTCTCTACAAGACAGACGTTGATGTGGGGCCAGAGAAGGGCAACCAAGCTGGTGAAGGGCCTGGAGAACTGGGCTGGTGAGGAGTGGCTGCAGGTTGCTTAGTCTGGAGAAAGAGGGTGTCCCTGAAAGGAGGTTGTAGCCAGGATGAGGGCCAGTCTCCTCCCCCTAGTAACAAGTGATAGGATGAGAGGAAATGGTCTCAAGTTGCACCAGGGGAGGCTGAGGCTTTTAGAAGGAACTGACAGGGTTCTAACACTGGCCCAGTCTCCCCAGGGAGGTGGTTGGATCCCCATCCCTGGAGGTGTTGAAAAGGCACAGAGGTGTGGTGCTGAGGGCCGTGGTTTAGCACCAGCCTTGGTGGAGTTAGAGAGTGGTTGGCCCCAATGAGCTGAGTTCCATGACCTGTGATTCCAAGTGTACTACTTGCAACACGTGCCTGGTAATTTCTCAGTGTGGAACTGAAATAATAAGAATAATAAAGACCCCTCCTTGCCATCAGATTTTCTTCCCCCTTTGCCTATCTGCCAGTTGTGTTTCTGCTACAGTAGGGGCGAGAAGAACTTCTGGAGGTTTTGCTATCCTGTATCCCTTCCATCTCAGGAGTACTGGAAATGGCTTTACCAAGTTTAATTACATTTTGAAAGTGGAAGTATTTCTTCTCTGCTGTAGAGGGTCAGCTGTAATGGTACAATTGCACCGTGTCTGCCTTGCCTCTTCCACAGATAGATTCAGCACCACTTGGGAATAAAGCCTTGCTTAAAATGCAGGGGACTAAAAATCCTCCACTCGGTAAGAGCCACCAGCTGGGAAAGGTTTTCAAGCAAATGGTGAGGTAAAAGCATAACTAAATAAGAATAGGACTAGGATCAAGTGAATGCAAAAGCTACACTTTGTGGAGGGTTTGGGAGCAGGGATCTGGTCTGGGTTTTATCAGCGTGTGAGTAGTTGAGGCTGCGCTGCCTGGTGGAATGTGTCCTAAAGTGCCATAAGCCCCTGCTCAATAAATACAACAATATTTACTGTAGAACAGCTTGTCACCCATATGTGGACTTTTGTCACTCTTTATTTAAAGCCTGCTGGAGTATTAAGATGCATTGCCACAATGGCTTGGATCCTGACAAGAACAGCTTGCCTGCAAAGTTTACAAAGAAGTTTGGTAATGTCATCCTTGAGTAGAGCTGTATTTCTATCTGCAGCAGATGGTAAGCTTGACTTGATCTGACTGCAGAGCTGTTTTAAAAGACAAATAAAAATCCCTGTTTAAATTGATTTTTCTGCAAGTTCTGATCTGACAGAACTCAAAGCTTTCAGCTTTGCCAACAGCAGCCTTTTCCCCCTGTATATTCTTTGCTGGCTTTACTAGATGAGTCCTAAACCTTGTCATTAGCTAATCTTACCTGTCAGGGATGTAGGGAATGATCCAACCCTTTGATTCTGTGAGGAGGGGTGGAATGGACAAAAGAGAGGCTATTTAGCCTTCATTTGTTGTCTGCTGCCTACAAGCCGTTCTTACTTAGACAGTTGCCTCTTTTAGTGCCTTCTATAAGAGCAGTAGTGTCTGGTGTAGGGCAGAGGTGAGTGCTGGCCTACAGCAGAGTCCAGGGCTGACTGTGGCCCTCCCCAGGGTGATTCTTCAAAGAGCAGTTCCAGTTTGGTTCATGATGGAAACACTGGGCTGAAAATCTGCATCTCAGCACTTGGTTGTTTACTTGTTTCTATTGGCAGTTTCTTAATTATCTGACACATGTTGTTCTGTTAATCAGATATCTACAACACATTCTAATTGATAAGCCCCACTTTGCACATTAGTTCAACTTGTTTGTGACTAGGCTTTGGTGCAGAATGCAAACAGATCATCAGAAAGCATTCTGGCTGCTGAAAAAAATGGTTTGTTTCATGGAATCAGAGAATGGCTCAGGCTGGAAGGGAGCTGGGAGCTCAGAGCTCATCTCCTCCACCCTCCCCACCCTGCCCAAGGACACCTCTCAATTAGACTCAGCTGCTCAAGGCTCACCCAGCCTGCCCTGCAACACCCCAGGCAGGAGGCAGCCACAGCCTCCCTGGGCAGCCTGTGCCAGAGGCTCAGCACCCTCCTGCTGAACAACTTCTTCCTCAGCTCCAAGCCCTTCCCCCTCAGGAAAAGTCCCTCTGCAGCCTTCCTGCAGGATCCCTTCAGGTATAGTTTCTGCTTTGTTTTTGGTCTTTCTTGCCTTCCCTGTACACTTTCCTGTGGCAGTAGTTGTGATGTATTTCTGTTTCAAAGCATTAGCATTGCTGTCTAGGGAACTTGGTGGTTTTATTTTGTCTTGTTTAAAGAAGCCCAGGCACATCCATCCCAACAAGCTGTCCCAAGCTGAGCCCTGAATGAGCGTGGTGCATAAAGTGTGTGTGCAGTAGCTGCTGGAGGCAGTCATGTTTATACACTGTGAGCACAGGATTCTAATTCACTTCTCTGGGGTACTTTCTGTGCTTAAACATGGAAGCTAGGCTGTTCTGGGGCTGGGGGTGGGTATCTCCTGTAAGAATTACATATCAAGGGATCCAGTGTAGTTACAGTGTAGGATATTGGCTCCTGTACCATGTGTTGCTATCATGCTATCTTCCTCTTCAAGCTGAAGGTACACTTGAACAGAGACCATTTCCTCTGCTCTTCAGAGCTTGAACAGAAGCCTTTATGTCTTTATGCTCCTCTTGCATGGCCACACCTGTGCTGTTATGTGCATTTAGTTGTTTCATGAAGCAGAAATTCTCCACTTAGCGATAAAACAACCAAAGCCCAGGTGGAAAATGTCCTCATTCTGCATGCTTCCCTTTGCTGCACTCAAGAATATGTTTGGGGTCTGCTTATTTTCACATCTCTGTGCATGCAAGGCTTTGTTGGATGTGTGGGGGTGATGGGTTGGTAAGCTGTTGCATGAGCTCCCAGTGGCATTGAGCTGCTAAGCTTGGTTCATGCCATACAGTGGATGAAGGAACTTCTGTTACTCTGCTAAAGCTGAACTTTCAATTGAGAGGAGAAAGGTTCTGCTTTGCAACAAGCTCTTGGACAAGCAAGTGGGACATCTTTCTAAGCATATGGCTTTGCTTTAGGAGCTCAGCTCTTTAGTCAATCTAATCTGATTACCTTTTGGGGTTATTCCAGGCTATGTCTAATGGATCCCACCTGAAGAATTCCTTCCCCACCTCACCCCAACCAACCAATGCCTAATCTACCCAGTTAGAGGGGTTTGGTGCTAATGCTCAGCGGTTACCTGGTTTGCGTTAAGAGTAGCACAGGGTAAGTCTCAGACCTGTGTTAGGGAGGCCCCACGAAGGGCCCCTGGCTGTTGTGCCTCTCTGCTCATGGTGATTAGTTGAGGGTCCTGACTTGTCAGTGAAGAAAAGGCTGGCAGCAGGAAGGGGGAGGGGGATAAATTGTTTTGCAAGAATGCATTGTCTGTCAGATGCCTTTGACGCGAGATGTTTGCCTCCATAAGCCTGCAGTCCAGAGTGTGGCACACTTGAGTGTGGGTCTGCTTCCCTTCAGCGGTCACCAAACAGCAGCTCTCACCTGTACCAGCCCTTGAAAGCAGCCTTAACTGGGTGGTGGTGCTGGTCACTGCCACATGAAACAAAGGTGAGCCCAGCTGCAATGGTTGTATCCAGCTAAGGGCTTCGGTGGAGGTCCTCTGTACTCTTGGGGAATGGACTCCAGCTAGTTTGGCAAGCAGTGTGCATATTCATGAGGCTTTGATCCCCACAGGTGTGTGAGACAGGGAGGGTAACACCCTGGAAACCCACAGGAGGATGGGCTTAGGCTCTCTCCCAGCTTTGCTGCAAGCCAGCTAAATGCCTGTAGACAAAGCATTATCATCATTTTACTGCCTTTGTATCCCCTTGTATGTAACAGAGAGCATAAAATCTCTGTTATCTGATACTGGGATGCATTCAGGACCCTTAGGAATTCATCTTGTAGAACTGCACTGCTAACTGTGTGCATCTACATATTTATACTGTAAAGATGGGGACTTAATTACCTCCAGCCTTCAAGGTAAATTACTGCTTCCACTGCACCACAGTGACAACAGAGAGTGTGTGGCTGTGTTTTAGGAGGAAAAATGCATTAGAGCAGGGAGATGCTGCAGTTCCTTCCCAACAGGAGCACTTGAAATGCTTGGTCCTGATCATGCTGTTGAAACATTGACCATACCTGGACTAATATGTGAGCCTGCAGTGTGTCCAGGGGGCCAAGAAAGCCATCAGCATCCTGGTCTGGATCACAATAGCTGACCAGCAGGAGCTGGGAAGTGATCCTGCCCTGTACTCAGCACTGGGGAGGCCACACCTTGAATCCTGGGTTCAGTTTTGGGCTCCTCACAACAAGAAGGACATTGAGCTGCTGGGGCAGGTCCAGAGCAGGGCAATGACACTGGGGAAGGGTCTGAAGGACAAGTCTTAGGAGGAGCATCCGAGGGAGCTGGGGTTGCCTAGTCTGGAGAAGAGGAGGCATTTAGAGGTTGCTTTGTTCTCCCAAGTAACAAGACAGGAGAAAATGGCCTCATGCTTTGCCAGGGGAGCTTTAGATTAGATGTTAGGAATTGTTATTTTTTCCCTCTCTGCAAGGGTTTTCAAGGCCTGGAACAGGCTGCCCAGGGCAGTGGTGGCATGAGCATCCCTGGCAGCACTGTGGAGATGGGACACTTAGGGACATGGCTTAGTGGTGGCCTTGGCTGTGCTGTGTGGTTGGATTCAATGATCTTAAAGGCCTTCTCCAGCCTCAATGGGTCTGTGATTCCATGGTTCTGGTATAAATAGCATATTGTCTTAATTTCTCCTCACACCTATGCTCCATATTTTGGGGAGTGCCAGGAAACAGGAATGTCATGAGGAGAAGACAGAGCTGTTGGCCCAGGGCTGCTCCTTGTTCTAGAACTGTGCAACTTGCAAGGGGCATCTGGTGCTGTTTGTGATGCCACTCATCATTTTCTCCTGCATTTTGTAGGCTTGTGGAGAAAGATGAATTTCAGGGAGAGTGTTTGAAATGCAGAGGGCATTGATCTAGCACCCAGCTACAGAACTGTTCCAAACATGAGGAGGTGTGTGGATAAAGGGCAGGCAGGGCGAGATTACAAAGAGGATGTGCAGAGTGGGGCTGGCGTGTGGGAGGATGCGTGGAGCAGAGTGTGCAGAAGCACTGGGAGCGAAGAGAGGGGTTAGATGCTTCCACATCAATCACTTTAAAGGCAAAGCAGGCTGGAGGGGGAGGAGGAGGGAGAGAAGAGTTGGAGAGGATGCCCAATTAGAGGCTGAAGTCACTGAAACCTGTAACTAGCACTGAACAGTTGTATTAGTAACAATGGGGAGAAAAGCCTTAGGACTAAAGAGCTTTGTAAAAGGAGCAGCTCAGACTGCAGCACTGAGCCTCATGGAAATATTGGGATAAAGCTTTTAAGCGGCTTTGCCTTCTGATCTCTTGTAGGAATAAGAAAGAAACCTACAAGCTCTGCTTATTTCTTGCACAGCACGTTAGGAAATGGACACGGGGAGAGGTTGTGGTGGGGTGATGTCAGAAGAGCAGCTTCCCTTCCTGTAGGATGGTGGTGTGTGCTCTTCCCTGGGAATGGGAAAAAGCTGGGGGGGAGGGGGGTGAACAAACAGCTGCAAAAAAACAACCAAAAACCATAAATTACAGCATCACAAAATGTTAGGGATTGGAGGGGACCCCCAGAGATCATCCAGCCCAAACCCCCTGCCACAGCAAGGACACCCAAGCCAGGGCACACAGGAACACATCCAGGAGGGGTTGGAAAGTCTCCAAAGCAGGAGACTCCACAGCCTCTCTGGGCAGCCTGCTCCAGCTATTCCATTGGACTGTCTCCAGCAGGTCTCTGTCTCTTTTGACCTGGGGAGCCCAGAACTGGACACAGGATTGCAGCTGTGGTCTGAACAGGGCAGAGCAGAGGGGCAGGAGAACCTCCCCAGCCCTGCTGGCCACACTTTTCTTGCTGCACCCCAGGATCCCTTTGGCTCTCTTAGCCACCAGGGCACTTTGCTGTCCCATGCAGCACTTGCTGCCCACCAGCACTCCAAGGTCTTTCTCCATGAGCTGCTTTCCAGCAGGGCAGCCCCTGGCCTGTACTGGTGCCTGGTGGTGTTCCTCCCCAGATGAAGGGCTCTGCACTTGTCCTCCTTGGACTTCCCGAGGATGCCCTTCACCCAGCTCTGCAGCCTGTTGCATTTTAAGTCTGTAACAGCAATGAGCTGACACCTTTCAATCCACAAAGCTGCCCAAGGCAAGCAAGGGAAGAATTAAACAGCTTCAGTTTCCCCCTTCCTCATCTCAGAAATTTGTTCTGAAGGAAGAAAAGTATCAAATATGATTTCATTAACTTCCTCTTCCAGTCTAAGCACTCTAAGCACAGGTTTTTCTGGGGCTAAAATGGAAGCAGCAGTATGAATATCCTAATAAAAGTACATCCTGATGGTTTTGAGACACAGCAGGGAGCTTTGCCTTAGTCTAACAGTCCAGGAAAGGGGATGAAGCCAGGGGTAAGATGACCTCTTGAACTGCAGCCAGCTGCAAGAGGGCAGAGCTGGGCAGCAGCCTTGAAATGGTGTGTTGGAGAGCAGAGCTGGAAAGCTCTTCATAATCCCTTCTTTCTGCCTTAGGAAGTTTTCATTTCCACTGCTAAGTTCCTTGTGCTACTGCTATGATTCTAGGAGGCATGAGAAGAAGAAGCTGGAAGTTGGTCTTGTGAGCCCTGTTGGCACCCAGAGCAATTGGCTGCTGTTGCCAGTACTCTCACTCAAGCTGTGCTTGGTTTTCCTGCTGGGGTGTTCCATCCTCTGCACAAAGTGAAATGTCATCTGAGGCTCACACTAGGAGAGGCAAGGGACAGGGAAGCTTTTACACATCCCTGAAAGAAAGGTTTGCCTTGCTGGAGAGCTAGCACAGGGCCTGGGCTATGGAAAAGCCGTCCCAGAGGATGGATGGCAACCCTGGAGAGGTCTAAGAGGTTTTCATTTTCCTTTTCCTTATTTCTGCTGGGTAAAGATAGAAATAAAATGAGGTTTGTGCTAACAATTCAAGCTGCTAGGCAGCATGGGGAGCCTTGTAAACCAGAAACAGCTATCCTGCTGGGGGGGATCTTAGTAAAAAGCCAGGAAGACCTTTTGCTTGAGTAAAGTCTTTGATGAAGCCTGAGGCCAGCTCTGAAATCTTGTACTGCAGAGCTCATCATAGTCAGAAAAGAGGAGGTGGGCTGGTGAAGTGGGCAGAGACCTTGCTGAACCTACTTTCCTGAAAGTAATTTCATTTTCCTTCTTGCCTTCTCTTCTTTGAATGCTCAATTATAAGTGCATCACCATAGACACTTGGCTTGGGTTAAGGTAAAGGTAGGGGTCACTAAACACTCTTGCAGGGTACAATGGGCTTCTGGGCAGCACCAGAGGCTTTTGGGCATCCCCAGGGATCTCCCTCTCCATTCAGAGAGATCCAGTGCTGCGCTGGCAGCTGGCAAGCAGGAGAGCTGGCAGCTGGGCTGCTGGGTGGCACTGGTGGCACGCTGGCTTGTAGCCACAGACTGGGCTGTGCTCGTCAGGATTTGGCACCTTAGTGAGAGCAGGGAAGGTCTCTCAGGCTGTGATTCTGTGAGCTTTAAACCCTTACCTGGCTGGGTGGTGGTTGGGTTGGGTGTTCAATGTTTGTTTTCTATGGTTTGAAAAGTTTCTTCTGCTTAGCTGGTGAAGGGAAGGGCTCCTTGTGCCCAGGCTGTGCAGGGGCACATCCTCCTGCTTCACACCTGCTCTTAGACAGGACATGGAGGTGGTGTGATGCCCAGGGGCTTGCTCTAGTAGGCAGAGAAAGAAGTTCTTTGGCCTGGCCTGGCAGAATGCCCTGGCAGTGCAATAAATGGCAATTGGATGTTGAGTGATCTCTTGAACAAGGAGAGAAAGTCAAGGCGTTTACCAGCGAGGAGGTGCAGTTTCTTACAGGGGAGGAAGAGGGCAGGAGCTCAAAAGGCAGGGGAGGTCAAAGCAGTCTGTATCCTTCTTTATTTGTTTCACTGTTGTTTGGGCAGGGGACTCTTTCAGGACAAAAATAAACCATTTGCACTTATTGTCTGCTGCTGTTTCTATTCCCTTTTTACTCCCTTGTCTCTAAGCTTTTATAGCAGCCACAAGGCTTGGGGGAGAGCTGAGTCTTAAAACCTTCTCTCTTCCTCCTCCTTCTTTTTTTTCCTTTCCCTCTCAGATTAGTCACCAGTTTCTGCTGATCAAAGGGGAATGTTAGAATCATTAAAGCTCACTTTTCAGCAGCAAAATCATTAGTATTTTAATAACATGCCATTATTAAAAGAGCTCAGTTCCTTTTCCTGTCACAGGCAGTTTCAAAGAGCTGTAAGATGCATGTAAGACACACAAACTGCTGGAAAGTTTTAAAGGTGACCTGGAAAAGAATGTTCTTTAAAAAACCAAATCCCACAGAACTTTGCAGCAACCAATGATAATAGGAAAGGTTTCATCAAGAATTCAGATTTTGTTCCTGGAATATGTCATCAGGGAATCCCAGAATGGCTCAGGGTGGAAGGGAGCTCAGAGCTCATCTGCTCCAACCTCCCCACCATGCCCAGGGACACCTCTCAGCCAGACTCAGCTGCTCAAGGCCTCATCCAGCCTGGTCTGCAGCACCCCAGGCAGGAGGCAGCCACAGCCTCCCTGGGCAGCCTGTGCCAGAGTCTCAGCACCCTCCTGCTGGAGAACAGCTCCACTCTAACCCTGCTCTGCCTCAGCTTCAAACCATTCCCCCTTGGCCTGTCTCCAGACACCCTCAGGAGAAGTCCCTCTGCAGCCTTCCTGCAGGATCCCTTCAGGTCCTGGCTGGCAGTGCTGAGGTGCCCCTGGAGCCTTCTCTGTCCTCACAGCAGAGCTGCTCCAGGCCTTGGATCACGTTTGTGGCTTCCTGGGCTCTTTCCAGCCCAGGAGAGCCTCTCTCCAGCCTGTGTCCTCCTTCTGCTGGGGAGAGCAGAACCTGAGGCAGGATTGGAGGTGAAGTCTCTGCAGAGCAGAGTCAAGGGGCAGAATCCCCTCTCCTGTCCAAAGAGGTTGTGGAGTCTCCTCTGGTGACTTTCCAAACCCACCTGGATGTGTTCCTGTGAGCTGCTCTTTGTGAGCCGGCTTTGGCAGGGGCAGGTCTGGATGATCTTTTGAGGTCCCTTATAACCTGTAACATTCTTTGCTTCTGTGGTTCTCTGGTTCTGTAACTCTGTACTGAGGGAGGCTGATACAAGGTTAGACTATTCCTGCCAGGCAGCCACAGTCCTCAGTGTGCCTAATGCAAAGGTTACAGCTTGTGCACGGATCATATCCTAACATCTCCTCGGCGTTGTCAATGTTCCCTTTATCTATCAAAGTATTTTCTTTCCTTTGCAAGGAGAATCCCAAACAGCTTTCCATTTAACCAGTGCTTCAGAGAAGACACTCATGGATTTTCTCACCCTTCCCTTTTCCAGATGAGGCTACCACAGTCCCTGCAACTTTTGCACAGGTTTTTACATCTTCTAGTTGCTGTTGTCCCCACATTACCTCTGGCTTTTCCATGTCTTCCACCAAAAGGGGTCACATCTCAGCTGAGCTCCAGCCAGGGCTCTTCACACTGCTGAGCAGACAATGAGAGCCCTGACATGCAAGAAAACAAACCCTGAGGAAAAGAACATTTGGAAAAGTCCACATGAAAAGCTCAGGCTCTGTGTAAGGAGCCCCAGAGAGAAGAGCAGCTTCTGTCAGGGTGATGTCCTCATGCTGCAGATGGATTGACTGAATGGACTACATCAATTGTGCAGGTTTGGGTGGTTCTTGTTAATCCAGGAGAAGGTGTTCTGCTTTTTTGTGTGAGTATAGGTGGTGATTTATTGGCAGTGAGGAAGGAAATGAATGGCATGGAACCAGCTCCTTAGCAAGTCTGTGGCTTGCCCAGCTTTGTGTTGCTACAGCAGCAGGAGCAGGGAGGGGATTGTCCCCTGGTGCTCAGCTCTGGGGAGGCCACACCTGCAGTGCTGTGTCCAGGTTTGGGCAGCTCAGTACAGGAGAGATGTGGAGGTGCTGGAGCCAGGGCAGAGGAGGGCAAGGAAGCTGTGAAGGGCCTGGAGAATAACTCTGATGAAGAGCAACGAAGGAGCTGGGGATGGTTAGTGTGAAATAGAGGAGGCTGAGGGGAGACCTCATTGCTCTCTACAACTACCTGAAAGGAGGTTGTGCAGAGGTTGGTGCTGGTCTCTTCTCCCAGGTAAATAGTGACAGAACAATGAGGGATAGAATGGCCTCAAGCTGCCACTGGGTGTTTCAGATGGTGGTTTGGATGTTGTGCTTGGGGCTATGGTTTAGAGGTAACCTTTGTAGAGTAGGGCTCTGAGTTGGACTTGTGCAATCCTGAGGGTCTTTCCCAGCCTGAATGGTTCTGTGGTTTCTGTGAATACAAGACTGGTGTAAAAACAAGACAAGAAAAGTGTGCCCATCACTTGGGAAGGGAAAACAAATCAAAAGCAGCTTTAGAACATTCTGTAGTGCCAGTATTAAACATAAAAGCTTTGGGGATTGATTTAATTTTGTTTATTTTATAGAAGACACTGTAAAGCCTCTCTGTACACAAACTCATGCAGCACTAAGTCCACAATGATCCAAGTGCAGCTTAAAAGATGAGTCCTAAACAGGTGTTTATAAAGCTATTTGTCTGTGCTTCCCCTCATGCAGTGCTCTAATTTGTATCAGAACTTGTCTTCAGCATAAGTGACCTTACAGAAGCTGCTTAGATAATAAGACAATCAGGTAATAAAAACCCCCTCTATAGAAGGAGAATTGAGATGGACGTGAACATAATGCACCTGCATTACAGAGCCTTAAACTCCCCTTTATATTCTCCTCCTGAAACAAAGTGGCCTCAATTCACTCCAGCTTAATTGCTTTCATCTTGAAGAAAACCACCAAGAGGGTGAGTTAAATCATGTAGCTTTTGTCTGGACATCTCAGTTATTAAAAAACCAGCACTTGGAGACTTCCACAGCAGGCAGAGCAACGTGCCCGTTCCCCACCTCCCTCCCAAAGAACAGCAGAGTCACAGTAATTTCAGTCAGAGATGAGCATTTTGATCAGAAGCTTAATTAGCTAAGGACTGAAGGACAGGGATCTGAGGAGAGGCAGGAGCAGCCAGGCTAATTCACAGAGACAGTCTGAAAAGTGGGAGGCCACGTGTCCTACCAGCTGGGAATTGCCCCAAGCCGTCACACCCCCGAGGGTGCTGCTGCTGTGGATGTGCTCAGCCCGGTTTGCAGAGACTGTTCAAGTGGTTAGGAACAAAAAGCACTGAGGCCACCCTGTAAAAAGCAGGTTTGGGTGGTGATGTTGAAGTCAGATGGCAGCTGGGTTCTGCAGGGGAGCAGAGGAGCACCTGAGCCCACTCAGAGAGGTGGGGGTGCACGCCAGGTCCTCTGCACGCAGCAGCTGCAAGGCACCTCTTGATCAGCTTCACTGACTCAGAAGCTCTGTGAACTTCTCCTTTTTTTTTGTCAAACTGCAGCTATTTTATTATTTTTTAAATTTCAGCCTCAGTTTTGTATTCTCACTGAATTTTTGTTGCCACTACTCAAATATTGTTCCTACACATAGCAACATGCTATGGAACGTGTCCAGAGAAGGGCCACGAGCAGGAGCAGAGGGCTGGAGCTGCTCTCTTATGAGGACAGGCTGAGGGAGTTGGGGCTGTTCAGTCTGGAGAAGAGAAGGCTCCAAGGAGACCTAACTGTGGCCTTCCAGTGTCTGCAGGGGACCACAAGAAAGCTGGGGAGGGACTTTTCAGAGTGTCAGGGAGTGATAGCACTGTGGGGAACGGAGCAAAACTAGAAGAGGATAGATTCAGATTAGATGTTAGGAAGAGGTTCTTCACCTTGAGGAGGTGAGACTCTGGAGCAGGTTGCCCAGGGAGGTGGTGGAATGGATGTTTTGAAGGCCAGGCTGGAGGTGGCTGTGAGCAACCTGCTGTAGTGTGAGGTGTCCCTGCCCATGGCAGGGGGGCTGGAACTGGATGAGCCTTGAGGTCCCTTCCAACCCTGACAGTTCTGTGATTCTGTGAATCCATCACTGTGCACATGGTGAGTAAGAAAAGGGCTAATTAAGGCTGATGCTGCAATGAGGGTTTCCTTAGTGTTGTACTTGTTAGCTTCTCCTTCTCCAGTCAGTGCTACTGGTAATTAGCTAACACCACTGCTCACAGCATCACTCAGCTGTTCCAGTAGCACTGCACTGCACAGCATTGCTGTTAGTACTTGGGGTTTGGGTGTTTTGTTCTGTGAACAAAAGCTCTTCTGGGCACTGAGTGCAGCCCATCCCCAAGTACATAGACAAGATGGGAGACTAGTTGTTTCATTAATAATTAATTTCAGTAATATTTGATTAATAGAAGGGGATGCTCAGTAACAGATGCACTCACATAATCATTTGTGAGCATGCTTGTAGCAAACCTCTTCAATCTTACTCAGTTTTTATTATGTGGATGATAGCAGGAGGCACTTGGATCCAAATCTATAACCTGCTGCTGTTCATCAGTCCCCATTTAACCCAGCTGTGTGATGTGGGTGATCTCTTCATTCTTGTCACTGACTGTGAATACTTTTCAGCTGTGTTAGCTGATGTGTTCATCTAGAAGCACAGAGTGAGAGGGGTTGGAAGGGACCTCCAGAGATCATCCAGTCCAACCCCGCACCCAGGGCAGGGCACAGGAACACATCCAGGGGGGGTTGGAAAGGCTCCAGAGCAGGAGACTCCACAGCCTCTCTGGGCAGCCTGCTCCAGGGCTCAGCACCCTCACAGGGACAAAGGTTTCCCCTTCTGTTCCTGTGGCACCTCCCCTGCTCCAGCTTGCCCCCAGTGCCCCTTGTGCTGTCCTTGGACAGCCCTGAGCAGAGCCTGGCTCCAGCCCTGCACATCTTGATCCCCAGCACTGAGGGCAGCCCTCAGGCTCCTCTGCTCCAAGCCCCAGCTGCCTCAGCCTGTGCTCACAGGGAGATGTTGCACTGCCTGCAGCAGCTCTGTGGCTCTGGGATGGACTCTCTCAAGCAGTTCCCTGAGGTCCTTCTTGAGCTGAGGGGACCCAGAACTGGACACAATATTCCAGCTGTGGCCTCAACAGAGCAGAGGGGCAGAAGAAGCTCTCTGGACCTATTCACCACAGCCCTTTTGATCCACCCCATGATGCCCTTGGCCTTCTTGGCCACAAGGGCACATTGCTGGCTCAGGGGCATCCTGCTGTCCACCAGGACCCCCAGGTGCTCTTCCCCAGAGCTCTTCTCCAACAGATCAGCTCCCAGCCTACACTGGTCCATGTGGTTGCTCTCTCCCAGATGCAGGACTCTGCACTTGTCCTTGTTGGATTTCAGCAGGGTGTGTCTGTCTGCAAGCTTATGATGTCAGGGAAGGAGATACTAGGAGAACAAATGTAAACAGGTGTGTGTATTGAGGCTTCATGTGGCTGAGATTGCTTCCTCACTTGAAGGGTTGGGAGCTACTTTATCAACAAGAAGCAAATCCTCTTGTTTAGGGTTGTGCTTGTGTGTGTTTGGGGGTTTTGTTGCCGTTGTTTTGGTGGGGTTGGTTTGGTTGTGTTTGTTTCTCTTCTTTGTTGTCGTTGGTTGGGTTTTGTTTTGAAGAGGTGGTCGATTTCCTCCATGTGGAACTGAAAACTGGGTGTGAAGGGATTTTGGTACCAAAATCAAAGATGGGGGAGGGAAGATCTATGAAAGTTGCTGTCCAGGAGCAGCATCCTTGTCCTGTAAGAAATGCCTTGGTTTTAGCAGAGCCTGGAACTGGACTGCGTGTTTAGAAGTCACATTTAGTGTTGCCTCCATAAAGCAGTGTGAGCAGCTTTCTGCTGCTGTGGTTCAGAAGGCTAATTCCTGCTGTGGGTAGAAGGTTGTGGACAGGGTGAGTGATGAGCAGCTTTTGTTCAGCACCAAGTCCTTCCAGCCTCCTGATGAACTGTCTCTCCCTCCTGTTTGATTACCTACTTATTAAGTAAGTTGTTAAAGAACCTTCAGCTGTCATAATACGCAGCTCTGGCAACCTTGTGTTGGAAGGAGAATAAATCTCTGCTTCAGCACATGGGGAAAGTGCAGCAGCAGAAGTGAGAGGTGGGGAGCACTGCTGCCTGTTGTTCTCAAAGCAAAGCTGCCCAGCTGCTAGAGCTTTTCTTTCATTCTCCTTTTTCCCCCCACTTCAGATGACCCTGAGCCGGGGAATGTATTTTCAGAGCTAACACCACACACACACACACACCCCCTGCACAGACATGTTGGCCCAGGGTTGCAGCTGGCCTCAGGCTTAGTATTTGTAAGCTACCAAATGTGTAAGTTTGGACAGTGTCCACCTGGCAGTTGAAAACACATTTACCTTGAATCAGTTGGTAATTAGCTGACTGAAGATGCAAACCTTGAGCATGGACAAGCCTACAAGAAGGGCATGAAGAAAGAAACTGGTCCCAGTGACTCTGCTTCAGCTTGGTCATTTTTATTACACAGAATCATAGAATGTTAGGGGTTGGAAGGGACCTCCAGAGATCATCCAACCCCCCTGCCAGAGCAGGAGCACCCAGGGCAGGGCACACAGGAGCATATCCAGCGGGGGTTGGAGAGTCTCCACAACCTCTCTGGGCAGCTTGCTCCAGGGCTCTGGCACCCTCACTGTAGGAATTGACAGCAAAACTACAAACCCCAAACAGAAACACTCAGGGACTGGCATTCAACAGATATTAAATGAGAATATTCTGTTAATTGTAGGGGATTTGAAAGGCACTGTCCTTGACTCCCTGCTGAAAAACAGCCATCTGCATTCTTAGTGTTTTGTGGGCTTTACACTTACAGACTCCTTCAGACACCACCTCTTGGCTGGTCATTCAATCCTGGAATGGCTCAGGTTGGAAGGGAGCTCAGAGCTCATCTGCTCCAACCTCCCCACCATGCCCAGGGACACCTCTCAACTACACTCAGCTGACCAAGGCCTCATCCAGCCTGGCCTGCAGCACCCCCAGGCAGGAGGCAGCCACAGCCTCCCTGGGCAGCCTGTGCCAGAGTCTCAGCAGCCTCCTGCTGAACAACTTCTTCCTCAGCTCCACTCTAACCCTGCTCTGCCTCAGCTTCCAACCATTCCCCCTTGGTCTGAGGGTGTCTAGAGTCAGGACAAGTCCCTCTGCAGCCTTCCTGCAGGATCCCTTCAGGTCCTGGCAGGCAGCTCTGAGGGCCCCTCCAGAGTCATCTCTTCTGCAGGCTGATGTTACCCCACAGAATGACAATATCTGGCACTTTCTGCTGGCACAGCTCATTTGTCTGAGCATAAGGAGAGGAGAATAAGCAAATTGCTTTTGCAGCAGGGATTACACAGAGAATCAGACCCTTTAACAAAACTATTTGAGTTGGAAGAGAATTGAGCTGGCTGCACCAAGCCAAGAGCTCGTTGCTATTCCTCCGTGCTGCAGTTGCTTTCTGCTGATGTGCAGTGTTACATCTTCTGGAAGTTCAGGGATCTGTTGGTTGGCTTTTCATGCCCAGGCTCCCTGCTAAAGCATTGTTTAGTTATTTGTCGTGGAGACAGGGTTCTGAAGATGGTGATATTTTAGTGTCTTACCATACTTCAGTGTGTGCAGCTCACATTTCAGAGCCTGATGTATATTCTCACATTTGCAGGAGTGAATCCTGACTATTGGCACTTAAATGCATGTTCAAACATCCAATATGCTGGCAGCTTTATTCTGAGAGGTTTGAGTGCCTGCAGGTCATACCCAGTGCAGTTAGCAGCTGAGATTGCTCAGAGCTGTTGAGGTTTGACTGCCTAGGTACTAAATGTGTGTCTGTGTGCTCGACACATAAAACACATGGGCACAGGAATTCATTTCTCTTATGCCCACAGTCACTCTCAGGCTTCATGGAGCCTTCCCCATCTGTCATCTCCATTTGACAGGAAGGACATGAATGAGACAGGGGTGGTGGGAAGAGTAAATGTGTGTTTGCTTGGGAAAGAGAGAAACCTGAGTTCTGCTTAGGATTTCCTCTGAGCTGTTAGGGGAGGATTCCTGCCTATTGCTGCTGAGTTATGTTAGCCCAATGTTCTGCAAGGCACTGCTGCTTATGTAGGTTTAACAAGGCCAAGTGCCAGCTCCTGCACTTTGGTCACAACAACCCCAACAAAGCTACAGGCTTGGGGCAGAGCAGTAGAAAGCAGCACAGTGGAAAGGGATCTGGGGGTGCTGGTGGGTGGCTGAACATGAGCCAGCAGTGTGCCCAGCTGGCCAAGCAGGCCAAAGGCATCCTGGCCTGCATCAGGAACAGTGTGGCCAGCAGGAGCAGGGAGGTCATTCTGCCCCTGTACACTGCACTGGTTAGGCCGCACCTCGAGTCCTGTGTCCAGTTCTGGGCCCCTCAGTTTAGGAAGGAGGTTGACTTGCTGGAACGAGTCCAGAGAAGAGCAACAAGGTTGGTGAGGGGTTTGGAGCACAAGCCCTATGAGGAGAGGCTGAGGGAGCTGGGGTTGCTTAGCCTGGAGAAGAGGAGACTCAGGGGTGACCTTATTACTCTCTACAACTACCTGAAGGGAGGTTGTAGACAGACGGATGTTGGTCTCTTCTCCCAGGCAGCCAGTACCAGAACAAAAGGACACAGTCTCAGGCTGCGCCAGGGGAGGTTTAGGTTGGATGTTAGGAAGAAGTTCTATACAGCAAGAGTGATTGCACATTGGAATGGGCTGCCTGGGGAGGTGGTGGAGTCACCATCACTGGAGGTTTTCAGGAGGAGACTTGACGGGGTGCTTGGTGCCGTGGGTTAGTTGTTTAGGTGGTGTTGGATTGGTTGATGGGTTGGACGCGGTGATCTTGAAGGTCTCTTCCAACCTGGTTTATTCTATGTATTCTAAGGCAGCCTGGCCTGGATCAAAACCAGTGTGGCCAGCAGGAGTAGGGCAGTGATGGTACCCCTGCATTCAGCCCTGGGGAAGCCACAGCTTGAGCACTGGGTCCAGTTCTGGATGCCACAGTACTGGAAAGATATTGAGGTGCTGGAGGGTGACCAGAGAAGGGCAAGTAGGCTGGGGAGGGGTTTGGAGGATGTCATATGAGGAGAGGCTGTGGGAGCTGGGGTTGTGTAGTCTGGAGGAGAGAAAGCTGAGAGGAGATCTCACTGCTCTCTGCAGCTACCTGGAAGGAGGTTGGAGTGAGGCTGGGGTTGGTCTCTTCTGCCAAGCAACCAGCAACAGGACAAGAGGAGATGGGTTTGAGTTGTGCCAGGGGAGGGTTAGGTTGGACATGAGGAGAAACTTCTTTAGTGAGAGAGTGGTGAGGGGTTGGGACAGGCTGCCCAGGGAGGTGGTGGAGTCCCCACCTCTGGAGGTGTTCAAGGAGCTGTAGATGTGGTGCTTCAGGACATGCTTTAGTGGTCATGGGAGCTGGGTTATGGTTGGACTCCATGATCTTTAAGGTCTTTTCCAGCCTTAGTGATTTTGTGATGTGAACAGCCAGCCTGAGCCACCTGTGTCCTTAGTATGCAGAATTTGTGACTGTTCATCTGTCTGTGATTTGGAGTCAAGTCTAGGAAAGACAAAGCCTCAGTGTCCAAGGCAAAGTCAGGCTGTGCACTGTCAGGCTCTGCATCTCTGAAGCTGAGCAGTCATGAGTAGTGGGGAGCTTCTACACTCTGGGTTTAAGTTTGTGAAGAAGACTTCATTAACATGTGGGCAGCAGTGGGAGACTGGTGTGAGCACTGGGGAAGGGCCTGTTGAGGAATGAGCAGCTCTCTGTTCTGAGCAGGGTTTAAGCAAGATGCATTTCTCTGGGAGGATAGGAGGCATCACGTACTGTGAGAGAGCAGCAGGCACTCCTCAGGGCATCAGGCAGGGGGCTCTGCAATAATAACAAGCTTGGATGTAACCAAAGAATTTTAATTGCTGATGCCATGGGACAGTTTAAGGCAGCACAGGAATCCTAATGCTGGTCAGCCTCTCACTGGCTGGACTGGTGCTTGTAACCTTTTTGCTGCAAGCTTTTCTCTTGGTCTGGCTTATCTCCCAGGGTGCAGATAAGTGACATCATCCCACACCCAGCTCTGCCTTTCCCTGCTTACATGGAAAACAGGAGTAGAGATTAGAGTTAGAGGTTGAGGGGTCACCTGTTTTATCACCTTGTTTGAAGGCAGAACAAACTAGCCTGCAGTGTTCCTCAAGGAGATTTTGCTTCCCAGCCTCATAATATTCAGAGAAGAGATTCCAGGAAGGAATTTGTCCCTTGCCTTACATCTAAAGGTTATGCCTCTAAATATGCTTTGAGCTGACACAGAGAAGAGTTTATTTTCCTCCTCATGAAGTCACTCTTTGGATAATTCAGGACTAAGAAAGGTTCTTTTAATCTAGACTAAGAAACCTCCGTGCCTGCAATGTTTTCCCATCTATTGCCCAGCACCTCCTTCATACAGACTTGAGATTTTGTGGCTGTGCTTTGTGTAGTTTCATTTGGCCTCTGTTTTCCTAAGAAGCTAAAGGAAGTGGGGATGTTTGCTTCCTGGTGTAAACAGCTCAGTATGACACCTCTCTTTGTCTGCAGTTCTTCCTTAGAGCTGTGATGTGACTGATTTGTGGTTAGACTCTGGTGTAGGTGTCCTCCTGGATTAAAGAGATTTAGTCATTTGCATTTCCCTCTTCCAGTTGCACTTCTCTGCTCTTGTTCTTTCTGCACCCTTCTGGCTGTCAATCCCTCAGCTGAAGGGAAGTCAACAGACAGCAGTTTTGTGTTGCCACACTAAGCCAGCCCTGTAAAACAACCCAAGCTAAACTAAAAGCAGTTTTAAAACAGTGCTTGGGCGCAGTCACAGCGGGAAGTGAGCTGGCAGAACAGAGTGGGTCAGCATCTGCCAGAGGAGATGCAACGCACCCAGCGTGAGCGTGAGACCAACGCAAGCTGGATCTGCTGCTGTCGAGAGAAGCTTGTCAGGACTGGGAGCTTTGTGTTTGCTCTGAGATCATTCCACTCCTTATAGCTGTTACAGAAGACCTCTTGCTGAGCAGGGTGCTCCCTATCCTGTAACTGTGTCAGTGATCCAGTAATCACTGACAGGCATGGGGTGGTTCTGCACGGGGCTGAGCCTTTGGGTTGGGTCAGGTTCTGCTGAAAGCAAGCTGAACACGCAGCTTGTCCTGTGCCTCCTTCACCCAGCTGCATCCTGCTCCCCTTGGAGCAGTCTGATGTCTGATTCTGCCCCCCAGCATTGTTTGCCTCCCTTACTTGCTGCTGTGGGTTTGCCAAAGCAAGATGTGTCCTGCATTCTCTTACCTGTTGCCGTGGGTTTGGTTTTGTTCTGCTTTGGGCCCAGCAGAACTTCAGAAAATTATTTTTACATTCTTTCCATTTCCACTTTTTTTTAAGTGCCATTGGAAGGCAGAAAGAGGCACAGCTGCCAGTGTAGGGAGTGTGAACTCCTGCTTGTCATCACCTTAATGTTACACTCCTAGAGGAAAGTGAGGCTGGCAGCAGTTCCTCTCCGCGCCGCAGCGTGTGAGCTGACTTTCAGCCCTTCTAGAAAAAGGAAGAAAGGAAACACAGAGAGGTGCCATGCAGAAAGTTTTTGGTGGGATGTAGCAGTGTGAATCTCCACACAGAAACCAAAAGGCTTGAGGAGGGTACTCCAGTATCTCATCTACAGTACCCCTCGGAGATGTGGCTGTATCGTGTTTCCCTGCTGCCAGTGAGGAGTGGGAAGCATTACCTGACTAAATGCTGCTGACAGCTTTCAGAAGCATTAGCTTCAGAAATGCTTCCATTCAGTCTGTAGCTGGTTAACCAAGCCTGTGTCTGTCTGTCCACACAAGCTGTAGAGTTCTGCAGCGAACATCTCATTGTCGCTGCCATCCTTGCCCAGTGCCACGGTGCGAGTGGCAACGCATCCATGAGTGACGCTGTGCTGGCTGACTGCACAACTTGCACCAGATGGGGCCTGGGTGCCTCCTGTGCCCCACAGCACTTTCTCTTCTCTGTCCCATGGTGCTTTTGCTTCATGCAGGATCGTTTGGGGGTTTTATTGTCCAAAGACAACTTGCTCTATCATGCTGAAGGCAGCAGCCCTGACTGGTGGAGGTGGCAGTGCAGCAGACATGTTAATATCAGGTGCTGGAGCCAGGGCAGAGGAGGGCAAGGAAGCTGGGAAGGGCCTGCAGAATAAATCTGATGAAGAGAGACTGAAGGAGCTGGGGATGGTTAGTGTGAAATACAGGAGGCTGAGGGGAGACCTCATTGCTGTCTACAGCTACCAGAAAGGAGGTTGTGGAGAGGCTGCTGCTGGTCTCTTCACCCAGGTAAATAGTGACAGAACAATGAGGGATAGAATGGCCTAAAGCTGCCACTGGGGAGGTTTAGACTGGACAGTAGCAAGAGTGGTCAGGGATTGGAATGTGCTGCCCAGGGAGGTGGTGGAGTCCCCAAGCCTGGATGTGTTTAAAGGCGGTTTGGATGTGGTGCTTGAGGATATGGGTTAGGGATGAGCCTTACATAGTCAGGTTAATGGTTTGACTTGGTGATCCTGAGGCTCTTTTCCAGCCTGAATGGTTCTGTGATCTGACTGTGAAGAGTTTCTTGCAGGACAGCAAGAGTAGAATTGAAACCAGCACCAACAAAGTGACTGCAGGCAGTCATGGGCAAGCTCTAGTCATTGCCTACAACATACTGCTCTTAAATGTGGTCTTCATTTCCTTTCTAAGCTATGCACAATTCTCAGCATCACTTTAGATAAGGAGTGAATCCAGATTGTGAGATTCAGATTCATACAGGCTCTTTAGCCCTAGCAAACTCCTTAGTTAATAGGGTTGCAGGGGAGTGTAAGACTTGAAATCAGGGGCTGAAGTCCCACAGCTGTATTCACAGAATCACAGAACGTTAGGGGTTGGAAGGGACCTCCAAAGACCACTGAGTCTAATTCCCCTGCCAGAGCAGGACCACCTAGAGCAGGTCACACAGGAACACATCCAGGTAGGATTCTAAGTCCCTGACAAGACACTGACCTTCTAGGGCAAGCAGAGCTCTGGATTCCACAGAGTCTAGGTGCACTCAGCAGAAGCCAGGTGAAACTGGGGTTTCAATCAGCTGCCAGTTTCTTTCCCTCTGGGGGAGTGCAATACTGCTGTGTACATGGACATGTCCTTTTGCCTCAGGTGGCTCCAACGTCAGCTGCTTAAACAAAACAAGTGCACACAAGTCTGGGCATTGGCATTCAAGCCAAGGTATGGACAAAGGGACCTGTGGAGCGGCCTGTCATGCACAATAAGCTGCAGACAGCAAAGCAGAGAAACAGCTGCAGTCCAAATCTCCAGAAGCTTCTGCTATCAGCTCCTGCAACCAGTTGAGAACACTGCAGAATAAATGTTCCTGGGTTTTAACGCTCCGAGGAGCACAACTAAACAAATACAGCATGGATTATCCTCCAGTCTGTTCCATGGCAAATGTTATCTTGCAGCAAAATAAATGTGTTTGGGTATCCTAGAGAGAAAGATTGGAATCCCAGGCAGAAATACAAACCTACTTGTTTATAGTGCACATCTGCAGGTGTTCAACATCTGTCCCCTGAAGATAATGACATCAACGCACAGCAAACAAGGTGTAAATCCCTGGCAGCTAACATACCCTGCATCACATTGGGGTGGGAAAAAGTCTGAGATCAGGTTACTGGAGCTGGACCACAGATGTATGAGTATAAAACTGTGGTGCAGTCACTGTATGAGAGCACAGATCCTGTCTGGAGCAGAGAAGACTGAGAGGGGATTTAATCAATGTCTATCAATATCTGAGGGCTGGGGGTCAGGAGGCAGGGGACAGGCTCTGCTCATCTGCACACTGTGCAGGACAAGGGGCAATGGATAGAAACTCCAGCACAGGAGGTTCCACCTCAACATGAGAAGGAACTTCCTTGTGAGGGTCACAGAGCCCTGGAGCAGGCTGCCCAGAGAGGCAGTGGAGTCTCTTTCTCTGGAGCCTTTCCAGCCCCGTCTGGATGTGTTCCTGTGTGACCTGTGCTGGACTCTATGGTCCTGCTCTGGCAGGGGGTTGGACTTGAAGATCTCCTGAGGTCCCTTCCTACCCCTAACATCCTGTGATCCTATAAAATGGTGCAATCACTGTATGAAGGTGTAAATCCATGGTGGGATCAGTAGATGAGGATATTCTGAGTTTATTCTGAGTCAGTGCCTGAGTTGTGGGGTTTGTGTTTGTTGCACTGGCTTTGAACTAGAGATCTGCAGGAACTTTTGGATTGCATCTGAGGGTTTGAAAATGGTGAGTCAGAAAATCAAGCTCATCTCCAGACTGTTGTACCATGCCTGGATGAGATTCACTGAGACAGGTGCCATAGAGGTCCATTCTCTTAATGAGAGAAGAAGCAAAGCTGCACTTTCCAAGTACCACTGTAGCAGTGCTGCTATTAGTATGCTTGATGAAAGCACTGCCCTCACACAGTTCTCCTTGTATTAGATCTCATTTCACTCATGCCCATGCCTAGAACAGTATGCATCTTGATTGCAGTTTGTGTAGCTCCTTTCTGTTGATCATTTAAATGCACCTTTAATGCTCAGCTGAATAAGTACAATGCAGATTGCCACTTAATTTATTAAATGCCAAACCCTCTCTTGCTGCAATCCAAAGAAGCTATCTCTTTCTGGGCTGCCTTAGCTCCACATTCACACATCTTGGGGCTTAATGATGG
The DNA here is from genome assembly GCF_014839835.1 of Dryobates pubescens. Taxonomy (NCBI): domain Eukaryota; kingdom Metazoa; phylum Chordata; class Aves; order Piciformes; family Picidae; genus Dryobates; species Dryobates pubescens. The sequence continues at coordinate 57,237,613 of NC_071613.1, forward strand.
GCTCTCTGTTCCATCTTGTTATTACTTTGCAGAGGTGTTTCAGGGGAAAAGAGATTATAATAAAGATGTGAGCTCCACAATTACAGAGCCTGCTCTGTGTTCCAGTTAAAAATGGATGGTTTTTAGTGTCTAGGCAATTGCTTCTCAGGTTTTGAAGCATCACTTTGGAACGCTCCAGCCCCTTTCTGTTCTGTGTTTGAGGCAGGAAAGTACAGGGTAGTGCTCGAAACCAACAACATCAGGTGGCGGAGAGGCGATAAAAAATAACCTGCAGTAGAAATAGTTTGAGATCAGATGAGGAGGCTGAAGTGGAAATGCAGGGGAAGCAAATTGGCTGGAATGAGGCAAAAGTGTGTGGGAAAGTTGTGGAGCAACTGCTTTGGAGAGGAAAATGAGACCAGTCAAGGGAAAGAAGGAAGAAAGCGCAGAAAGCTCGGGATGAAGAGCAGCACTGGCTGCGGCGGGAGGTGGCGGGGTAGGCACTGAGGAGGGAGGTGATCCCAGCCATTCGTAAGGACTCATGCACTTGGTGGATTGTTCCCAGGGGTCGTGGTGGTTTACAGTTTTGAAGAGGAGCTGGCCACAGCTCAAAGGCAGACTGTCTGCTGTGGAGCATCCTGCTCTCAGCATGGCCAGGCAGCCACCTCCCAGGGTGTGCAATTTCACCGCTCTGTGCTCGCTTTCCGTGGCTTTCACTCGTTACTGGTGAAGTGCCACTGTAAAATCAGATAATGAAGTCTTACAGGCCTCTTAGAATGGAAAAAATATGACAGCTAGTAATAACTAGGGGCACCTGGGCTGTATTTTCTCCTCAGCATGTGGTGGGTTTGAGAGCTCGTGTTAACAGTTTGCCAGGGATGAGGAAGGTAATTTAGCCACTTTCTATCTGCAGGAAGAGAGCATGGCAGACAGAGAAGCTGTGACAGCAGCTTTCACCTGTTTATGAAGTTGTAGCTTCTGTCTTGCTGTCATGTAAGTAATTACATGCAGTTGTAAAATGTGCAGTCTTCCAGGCAGCTGGAGAGCAGCTCTGCTCCTGTGTAAGTGACATGTTTACTCAGTGTCTTACTTCCTGGGCACGAGCCCACAGCTACTTTGTGTGCTCGTGTCTACCCCCACACCCGAAGGAGAGCCATGGGAATGTTTCTGTGGTGGGGAAATACCTTCTCCCATGCTGCAACACAAATCTCCTTTGGTTGAGCTACCTATGAATGCAAGCAACCAGCTTCTGTTTAGGTAGAGAGGAACCAAGAGCCACGAGTGGGGCACTTCATGTAAACCACAACTGAAACAATAAATGAACTGTCGAAGCTTCAGTATTCCCTTACCCTTGGATGGGACTCAATCTCTCCTGAGGAGCCAAAGCCTAGCTTTTGCACCTCTGGTGTCCTGCCAGTCCTTTTATTTTGCTGCTGGGAAACATCAGAGAAGCAGAGCTCCTGGTCTGCATTTGGAAATGCACAGGTGTTGGGATGAAGCTTTTGCCACTGCAGTCTGCTGTAGATTGCAACCAGTGGTAGGATAGCCTCAAGGTGAAGATTGCAGAGACTTCCTTTTCCAAGTAAAGAACTTCTGGGGTTTGGAGGTGGTGCTGCATTTCAGGATGGTGAGGAATGACCTTCACTGTCACTGCCAAATGTCTCGGGAAGGATGCTTCTATTTGGGCCGGGAAAGACTGGGGAGCAAAGGAGGTGTACAAAACACTTCTCCTCAGTCACTGCTTGGCTGCAGCCCAGATGAATCAAACGAGAGCTGCTCCAGCCCTTTTGCTAGCTATAAAATGCTTTCCCTCACTCCTGGGGTTGGTACCATCATGGCCTAGATTTTTCTGTGTGTAGGAAGCTGCAGGCAGGGCAGTGCCAGCTCCTGTGAATTATGGACGGGAAGGAAAGGTAAATTAGTGCTTACGGTGTTCAGCAGCCCCTTCAGCCCGGGCACTACTGGCACTTAGTCTGGCTCTAATGGCTTTATGTATACATCACAGGACCCAGCCTGATCGTTTCCATATTTTGTTTGCCTCTCATCTGAAAGTAAATAGTAGCATTTTAAACCCAGCCCCATCAAGTGCAATCTATTGAAGTGCTAAACAGCCCAGTGCTGTGGGTGTAAGAGCTAACCCTCAAGCTCCAAGGGATATTGATGGCCCTTATTTTCTGCTTCCTCCATTTCCCTAATCTAATTGTCAGGCAAACTGTACTACAAATCTCAGATTCTCTGTAGGATTAGGTGTTCTTGGCAGCTGCCTTGACAGGAATTATGCTATAAAAGCAGAGAAAAAAAAGGGAGATGCTAAAGTTTTATCTGGGAGTTGGCTCTTACTAACCATTCTGATTTCCTGCAGATACACAGTTTTGTCTTGTCTCTGGCTATGAATTCTTTCCCTGGGCAGGCAGCCTCCTGAAACATTAGATATAACACCATTGCTTCATTCACTTAGAGCAAAAAGCAGGCTTAAAGGAACCTGAAACCCCCTTGCTGCACTGCTGCTGGGTCTAGATGTGGCTTCAAGGGTTTCCCCAGTTCGGGTTTATTGGAGTTTTTTTCACTCCTCTCTTCTGTTTCTAACAGGAATCTCCCAGATAAGATCCATAAAGCAAAGGTCAGACTGCAGTTCTGTTGGTACCAGGGATGTTGTGCAGAGCACTTGTCAGAGGTCATTGGCTGACTATGTAGGTGCAGTGTTCTGTCTCAGATGCCTCTTTGCATGCATGCTAGAGGTTGAAGATTGAACTCTTCTCTAACTGTACCTCACATCATAAGATTGGTGACATTAACCTTTCACTGTGTCGTTTTCCTTTTCATGTTGTGCTTCAAGCCAGTGCTCCCCACACTCAGTACTGCTGAACAATGCATTATCAGATAAAAACACTTCTTTTCCAGCAGTGCATTTATAGCTGCAGTTGTAGAATCATTGAATGGCTTAGGTTGGAAGGGGCCTTAGACATCATCTATGTCTCTGTGGGCAGGGACACTTCTCAACTAGACTCAGCTGCTCAAGGCCTCATCCAGCCTGGCCTTGAACACCCCCAGGGAGGAAGCATCCACAGCCTCCCTGGGCAGCCCATTCCAGAGTCCCACTTAAGAGCTTCTTCCTAAGATCCAGTCTGACCCTGCTCTCCCTCAGGTTGAAACCATTACAACCATTCCCTCAGCCATGAGATATTGAAGAAACAGAAATGTAGCAGCTCTGTGACAGAGATGAAGAAATGTTCCTAATCACTAGATGCATTTTGAAAGTGATTCATTCTTTTTAATGCAGTGAATTTATCTGTGTGCCCTGTGAGTTCTCTTCAAGAACATGCCCTTACTCTGACTCAGGCTGCGCCAGGGGAGGTTCAGGCTGGATGTCAGGAAGAAGTTCTATACAGAGAGAGTGATTGCCCACTGGAATGGGCTGCCTGGGGAGGTGGTGGAGTCACCATCACTGGAGGTGTTCAGGAGAAGACTTGATGGGGTGCTTGGTGCCGTGGGTTAGTTGTTTGGGTGGTGTTGGATTGGTTGATGGGTTGGACACGATGATCTTGAAGGTCTCTTCCAACCTGGTTTATTCTATGTATATTCTATGCCTTGAATGGCAATCCCCAAATCTCAAAACCAAGCTCAACCTATTGAGTGATTTTCTCTCCCAAACGGAGGCAGCTGAGCCTGCTCAGCCCTCGTGGCTGCCAGTCAGTGGGGCAGTGCTTCAGAGCAGTGGAGTGACTCACTGCAGGAAGGACAAGCATCCAGCTAAGGATCTGAGCAGCTCAGTGTTAGAATTGAGAGGAAAATGTAGATAAAATTAATAATTAAAAAATAGATGGATAGAGAGGTTTGGGAAGGGGCAGGGCTTCTGGGCCAAAGGAAAAGTAGTGAGAGTCATTTTTCACTGTGAGTAGATATAAAGAACCTAAAGAAACTCCAGGGTTTTGAAAAGAAGCCTCAGGTAGGTGGTGCAGTTTGGGTCTTTTACTTCAATGCACAAGTGCTCAATACCTGTGGGGAAGCTGGGGTATGCCTGAAATGTTTCTTGGAGCTGGGGATGTAAAGATTGGCTGGAGAGGAGAAGCCACAGTGTATGTGTGTGTGTGTGTGATCAAGTGCTTGTCCTTGAAAGCTGCACTCTGAGTCCAGTGTGCAGAGAGCAACTGGAGCTCAGCACAGATGAGCCTAAGGACCTGTGAGCATAAGGCAGCTTGGCTGCAAAGTCTCAGTGCCTTGAAGTGAGTCCTCTGCACAGGAACCGTGTCCAGGAAGTTTGCCAGAGAAACTGGAGAGCCTGAAGAACTTTTGTGCACTGTCCTGATGAAATTAATCATCTCCTGTTAATTACAGTAGCTGTTGTTGCAGTCATGCAAGATTGCCTATGGCAGAGGCCTAAGACCTTCACCCAAAACCTGGAGAAGGCCTTGCTGAGACTTGGGCCAAGTGATGAGTTGGTTTGCAGTGGGGTGCTCTGGAGAAGGCAGAGCTGGCCACTCACTTCTTCTTTGTGTATTTGTGGCGTGTCACAGCCACGTAGAGTCCTTCTCCTCCTCCTCCTCCTCTGCTGTAGCAGCACATCAAATTAATTTTGCCTGTGCCAAATGATACAATTTTGAGGGTTTTGTACTCAATAGATGTATAAATTATTTTGCATCAATGCAGGGCTTGGGAAATGAAAGCAAATATTTGCTATAGCCAGCAAACAAGGTAATAGCAATACATCTCTGTCACTTGGTGATGTATTTCAGCTCCAGGCATGCTGCCTGGCTGGTGTTTAATAAAGACTCAACTATAAACAGATGGATAAAGCACAGGTGGAAGAGATTAAAAAGAGTGTTTTTTCCCCCCTGTTGTACCACTGGTTAATGGGGTGAGCTCACTGCTCTCTCCCTCAGCCTCACCACCTCTAGAAATACCTTTGCTGAGTGCTTTGAGAAAGGATGAGAATTAATGAGTATTTGTTCTGAATGACTGATTAGTGACAGTATTTTTATTAGGGAAACTTGAAAAGAGGCTTAGTAAATATCATCCTTTTCAGTCCTTTTTCCCTGTAGTTTTCTTAGCTTTCTTGGTTCACTGCCTTCATTATGTGACATTAGAGAAAGCATTCAGAGAGCACTGCTGATAAAACACATGTGGATCCTGCTCCTGTGCTTCCGTTGCTCTACTTCACACAGATTGCATTCCCATCACATCTGAAAGGAAGATTAATGGTGTCCAGTGATCTCTTATCAGCACTGAACAGCTTTTATATCCAATGATTATTGTTTGTTGTCTCTAAACAGTTCTCATCAATATGTGATGGTGCTGTGCACTTCACAAACTCTGGAGTGCTGTTTCCAACAGCTGCTCTGTCCCTGAGTGTGGGGACAGCTGGATGTCCTGACCACCTCAAGGAAACACAGAATGAGTCTAACAGCTCACCTGTGTCCTGCTGGAGCTTAATGGAATGAGGTTTAACAAGGCCAAGTGCCAGGTCCTGTGCTTTGGTCGCAACACCCCCAACAAAGCTACAGGCATGGGGCAGAGCAGTGGAAAGGGATCTGGGGGTGCTGGTGGATGGCTGAACACGAGCCAACAGGCTCGTGGCTGAGTGAGCTGGGGTTATGTAGTCTGGAGAAGGCTGAGAGGAGACCTCATTGCACTCTGCAGCTACCTGAAAGGAGGCTGGAGTGAGGCTGGGGTTGGTCTCTTCTGCCAAGCAACCAGCACCAGGACAAGAGGAGATGGGTTTGAGTTGTGCCAGGGCAGGGTTAGGCTGGACATGAGGAAAGACTTCTTTAGTGAGAGAGTGGTGAGGGGTTGGGACAGGCTGCCCAGGGAGGTGGTGGAGTCCCCACCCCTGGAGGTGTTCAGGAAGCTGTAGATGTGGTGCTTCAGGACATGGCTTAGTTGTGATTGGATTGAATCTTCTTGGAGGTCTGCTCCAGCCTTAGTGTTTCTCTGCTTGCTCTAGTTTAGGCTGTGCATAAGCAGTGACTCAAGGGGAGCATTTCAAAACACAGGGCAATTTGGTTTGTGGGTTCTATCAGCATCAGTAGGTTGCCCTTTGTTTGTTTTCTCCCTGTGTTTAAAGTCTGGTGAAAATGTTTCTGTCCTGCAAAAGAATATTTTTTTGATGTTTTTTTTTGTTCCATGTTGAGATGAAACTATGAATTGTTAAAGTTACTGTGAAAGAGGAAACATCTTGGGGACACCGTGCCACAGGAGGTCCTTGTGTGTTGTCTTGGGCTTCCAGGTTCAGGTATCTTGAGTCCTCCAGTATACCCCACAAGTGTTTAGCCACTGGATATTCCCTCACTGAAGCTCTTTATCACTGTATAAATAAATAGCACTCATCAGATTAGAGCTGAGCAGTTGTAGCTGTTGTGCATGATCTTGCTGCCCTCTGTGTGCTTGCTTCGAGGGAAAAGTGATAGAACAAGAGCAAAAGGCCTCAGGTTGCGCCGAGGGAAGCTTGGGCTGGATATTGGGAAGAATTTTGTCACTGGAAAGGGTGGCACTGGAATGGCAGCCCCAGGGAGGTGGTGGAGTCCCCATCCCTGGAGGTACTTAAGAGTCCTGTCAGTGCAGTTCTTGGATTTATGGTTTAGTCAAGGCCTTGTCAGTGTTAGCCTGGTGATTGGACTTAATGATCTTCAAGGTCTTGTCCAGCCTAGGCAATGCTGTGCTAGAAAGCAGCTTTGGCATTGTCTTTAGCTCTGTAACTGTTCCACAGCTGGTGCAATGAGTGCTGCCTTTTCCAAGACACATTTAATACTGTGATGCTCAGAGAGCAATTTATTGCCTGTTTACAGCCCTCTGGTCCCTGCAGGTTAGGTGTTCCAGCCTGGACTTTGAGTGGCAGAGTTTCAAGAGCACGTCATGAACACACCCTGACATATTTAATTGAGTTCAACACATAGGACAGCCTCAATTACTAGTTTTAATTAAAAAGAAGAAAAAAATCCAAAGGCAAACCCACCTAAGAGAGAGGAGGTAGTTTAGCAATGTAATTGGATGGTGCTCCCGAGAACCCCGGTCCAAAGTGCTTCGCTCCCTCCAGACCCCCTCACAACTCCTCTTGTCAGTTTGACTTCCCAGGGATGCAGACTGGATTTCAGAGATGTTTAGAGATGGGGGAAAGGCAATCAGGATTTTCAAGAAAGCATCTGTGCAGCTAATTGCCAGGGGGTGATCCTTGCTGCCACCCCAGGGCTCAGGGGCACTGGGGCACCGCGCGGTCTGCTGTGCGGATTGTCACCGCTGCTCGCGCTGTGCTTTGCCAAGGAAGCACATCCCTTGCCAGCTACCACCAAGGAGGCTCTCTCAAGCAGCCTCTGCTTGTTGAACACAGCAACACCCTTAAAGAATATAAAGTAGCTTCTTCATTGATCTTCTCTTCTCCTCTATTTGGAATAAAAAAATGAAGGGACCAGGAGCACAATATGGTAAGAAAGGAGATCTTATGTCCAGTTCTGAGGCACTCAGGTCAAGAAAGAACCTCAGGGATGTGTTTCAGAAAGTCCATCCCAGAGCCACAGAGCTGCTGCAGGCAGTGCAACATCTCCCTGTGAGCACAGGCTGAGGCAGCTGGGGCTTGGAGCAGAGGAGCCTGAGGGCTGCCCTCAGTGCTGGGGATCAAGATGTGCAGGGCTGGAGCCAGGCTCTGCTCAGGGCTGTCCAAGGACAGCACAAGGGGCACTGGGGGCAAGCTGGAACAGAGGAGGTGCCAGGGGAACAGGAGCTAAAACTTTGTCCCTGTGAGGATGGCAGAGGCCTGGAGCAGGCTGCCCAGAGAGGCTGTGGAGTCTCCTGCTCTGGAGACTTTCCAACCCCCCCTGGATGTGTCCTGTGTGCCCTGCCCTGGGTGCTGCTGCTCTGGCAGGGGGTTGGACTGGATGATCTCTGGAGGTGCCTTCCAACCCCTGTGAAATTCCTGCTCTGCAGCAGATCCTGCCTTGTATGTCCCAACCCAGGATATCTTCCACCTTGTCGTAGAGAGCAGCAAGGAACTTGAGGGATTCAAATGTTGCTGGAGACTGCAGGATTATTCACTGGGGTTATGTCAGAAGAGGACAATTAAACTGAAACCAAGTGGGAATGGGAAGCCTGGAGTTAATCTGTGCTCCCTTCACCTCAGGCTGATGAGAGTAAATTAACTGCTATTGTATGTAATATGCAAAGTAGATATTCATTATGTTCCTGACAGCAAATACAATAATGGCTAAATAGAACAGAAACAGGCTTGAAATACATTGTTAATTATACCTGTAGAGTATTGATTTCATTTTGTAATGCAGCACAGAAATAACCAGGGCCCTGCCACCCCATCCCCTCCAAGAGCCACCAGGCTGTTTCCTGAGCTACTCTCCACTGATGTCAGTGTGTGTCAGTTTGGGCTCCAAATAAGCAAGTTAAACCTTTCTGGCACACCAGGAAATGCTTTCAGAGCTGAAGGATTGCCTGCCAAAAAGGGAACCCTCACCCCAAGCTCTGTGAGTTGCTTTGACAGAAGACATCTCCATGGCAGGGAGGTTGGAAGTAGATGATCCTTGAGGTCCCTTCCAACCCTGACAATTCTATGGCTTTATGGTCAACCTTGATCCCTGAGCTGGGATAGAAGCAGAGGTGTTCAGCCCCTTTCCTGCTGTCACCACAGCCTGTGTGATGCCCTGTGCTCTGCTTTAGTAGTGGGGTTTAGACTGCTTCTTCCCTGCCTAGCATTGAATAGTTAATGAGTCGATTAATAGACCTAATTAGTTAATTAGCTTTCCAATGCAGCTGTTTGCATTGCTGTGTGCCTGGTGGCTTGGAGACTGAGGGGGAGCAACACGACTCAGAGCAGAGTAAGAGTTGACTTAGTGACCAGTTATGCAGATTGGGCTCAGATGCCTGTAAGACTGGGTGAGGAGCACATAAATATATCAAAATCCCATTTTTCATGTGGTTTTAATGACATGAGCCAGAAATGTCACTTCTTTGAGGGTGAAAATTGCCTTGGAAATGGTATTAAGGTCTGTGAGGTAGGCCGGAGAGCTGAGCTATCAACGCATCGGCTCACGCTGCCATAATCTAATTGCTCTGCAGCCATAATCACATCACTTTGCTTAGCATAATCCTGCACTTGGCCAGGAAAGCAGCTTCATTTTCTTTTGCTGCAATTCCTTCCTCATTTTTTTCCAGTTTAGCCATTTCTTCCAGCGCTGCACAGGGTGGATAGGTGTTTGAGGAATTACTGGGGCAGTGGTGTGTGCAGGTGCCGTTGGGGTGTGCTGGTCCCTCCAGTCCCTCTGAAGCTGATTCCCCTTCCTCCTCGCTCTTCTTGGGGCTCACTGCTGCCAATCCATCTCTACACTTTCAGTGTTTCAGAGGAGTAATTGGGAAGTGGATTTGTGCACTTACTAAGAAGCTGCTTGTGAATTGTCTGACCTGAGTTGGTCATGGAAGAGCTGGGTCACTGCAGATTGCACACAGTGAAACGTGGGGGGAGGTGGCACCGCCTGCCCCTATCCTCAGGACCATGCGCAGCAGATGGAAGCTTCCTTCTATATCTTATTTGTTTGATGGAGGGTCTGCCCCAAAAATTAGTTGGATGAAGCTATAAGCAGCTGAGTCTAGTTGGGAGGTGTCCCTGCCCATGGCAGGGAGGTTGGAGGAGATGAGCTCTGAGGTCCCTTCCAACCTGAGCCGTGCTGTGGTTCCTTGGGACGGGTTTCCTTCGGTCCACCAGCTTTTCTGGGCATGGGCAGATGCCAGGCCTGTGAGTGAAGCAGGACAGGAGGAAGAAGCAAGTAGTGAGGTGTCCTTCTGTTTTGTTAATTCAGCAGTGATTTGCAACTTTCTGGAGTTCTTTCTGTGCTGGATGTGCTGTTGGCATTGTGCTTTTATCCCCAGAGGAGAGGCAGGTGTGGGGCAGGAGAGCTGAAGGTGTCTGCCAGATGTAGACAGACACAGACCCACACCTGCCTGGTGTTTCCATGAAATAGGTTGGGGTTTGTTCTTCTTGTCAGGTAACTTGATGAAATTCCCCCATGGCTGGTGGTTGTGTGGGGCTGGTGGAGGACAGAGGGAGGGCTGGGGTTTTCTGGCTGTTATTTCAGCTGAAACCCTTCAGCCACTTCTGCAAACACAGATAGTTCATAATCTTGTACTGATAAATTTTAACAACACCTTGAGAGAGAGAAGAAAAATGTTTAGAGCAGAAGTGGAGGCTGTGCCTCTGCATCAGCTGACAGCCTCTTTAATCCCACCCTTCCCAGGCTGCTTCCTGCAGCCTCTTCTTTAATCCATTATTTATGTTCAAAATGCTGTAATAAGCACAGCAAGGGGATTCCAGAGATGCCTTTTCCACCAGGTGCTTTGTCATGCCAGCACAGGGGCTCTCTGCTGAAATGAGCCAAGCTTCATGTGGAGATGATCCTGTGAAGAGAGGTGGAATGGTTCCACTCCAGTGAAAGGGGAAATTTCAAGCCAATAACTCCCTTGGAAAAAATGCAGTAAAATGATATATAAGCAAATGTTCAGGTGCCAGCTCTGCCAGGCACTCCTGGCCATTAGCAGCTCCCAAAAAGGTCTCAAACCACACTGATTAATTCAGAGTGCCTGCAGTTTCTCAAGCCAAACTAAGAGCTAAGGTGGGATTTGTGAAGCCTGGGGAAGGTGAGAGAGCACAGGTTCAGGAATTTGCCTGTGAATAGTTACGTGCCTAAAAGCTGCCAGTTCTGCTTTGCTTGCAGTGGAGAGCCACAAGTTGTTCCTCATGAAGACATCTTAGGTCATATGGCTTTGATTTAAAGAGATTTTGTACAGATCCTTTTGGGGAGAGTGCTGACTCTCCAGATTTGAAGGCTAAGCTGTGAGCAGTGTTACAGCTGGCTGTAAAGCTATGACACCGACCTGGGAGCAGCGGCTGACACCCCCCAGGCTGTGCTGCCACTCAGCCACACCTGGAGGGGCTGCAGAGTTGGGTGGGGAGGAATTGAGTGAAACCCAACAAGGACAAGAGTCCTGCATCTGGGATAGAACAACTCCATAGACCAGTAGAGGTTGGAGGCTGATCTGTTGGAGAGAAGTACAGGGGAAAAGGACCTGGGGGTCCAGGAGACTGAAGGATAGCCATGAACCATCAACATGCAAGAAGGCCAAGGGCATCCTGGGGTGGATCAAAAGGGATGTGGTGAGAGCTTCTCCTCCCCTCTGCTCTGCCCTGCTGAGGCCACAGCTGGAATATTGTGTCCAGGTCTGGGCCCCTCAGCTCAAGAAGGACCTCAGGGAACTGCTTGAGAGAGTCCAGCACAGAGCCACAGAGCTGCTGCAGGCAGTGCAACATCTCCCTGTGAGCACAGGCTGAGGCAGCTGGGGCTTGGAGCTGGGAGCAGAGGAGCCTGAGGGCTGCCCTCAGTGCTGGGGATCAAGATGTGCAGGGCTGGAGCCAGGTTCTGTTCAGGGATGTCCAAGGACAGCACAAGGGGCACTGGGGGCAAGCTGGAGCAGAGGAGGAGCCACAGGAACAGGAGGGAAACCTTTGTCCCTGTGAGGGTGGCAGAGGCCTGGAGCAGGCTGCCCAGAGAGGTTGTGGAGTCTCCTGCTCTGGAGACTTTCCAACCCCCCCGGATGTGTTCTGTGTGACCTGCCCTGGGTGATGCTGCTCTGGGGGTGGTGCTGGACTGGATATCTCTGGAAGTGTCTAACATTCTGATTTGCAAATGTTTTTGAGTAAATGGGAGCTGGGAAGGTCTGCTGAAGGATGTCAAATGGTTCAAGTGTGTTGTTATGAGCAGCAACAATTCTCTCAGCTCTCACACTGCCCCAAGAACGCCGTTTGATTGCCCACATGCAACAGCAAAGGTATTACAGCATGGAATGAAAATTGAAGCTGCCTCTCGGGTTCTGTGCCTGTGGTTTGTAGATATTGGATTCTAATCAGTATTGTGGTATGAAAAATCAGATTTTGTTTTCTTCCAGAGGAGAAATTGCCTGATTAAGCTTCTCCCATTTGGAGTTGATTATCTGAGTGAATGCAATGTAACGCTGCCTCGTTGGCATTAATAGCAGTGCAGTGATAAGGTGTCATTTTGGATAAGGATTTAATACCCACTTAGCATATTTTACTTTCCAATAGTATTTATTTATGTGTTTTCATTCTTCCTATGAAGTAATAACAACTCTGCAGGGCCAGAAGCCATTCTACTGTTTCAGCACTGAAACAGGCACCAGAACCCTGGCATTTTCAACTGCTTGAGTGAAATATGAGCTGTCTGGTCTTGTCTGCCAAAGAGGTTGCCCAGGGAGGTGGTTGAGGCCCCATCCCTGGACATACTCAAGGTGTCAGGGCTCTGGGCAACCTGATCTAGTTGAGGATGTCCCTTCTGACTGCAGGGGCTTGACTGGATGACCTTTGGAGGTCCCTTCCAACCCAGACCATTCTGTGCTTGCTCACACATTATGAATGAAAAGCAGTTTCCTTTGTATGCCCCAGTCATGTAGGGGGTCCTTAGGGAATCAGCCTGTCCTGGAGTCATTCAATAACTTGTATCAGTATATGGATTTACTTGGAGAATAAATCTGATGAGGAGCATCTGAAGGAGCTGGGGATGGTGAGATGGAAAGAGGAAGCTGAGGGGAGACCTCATTGCTCTCTACAACTACCTGAAAGGAGGCTGTGGAGAGGCTGCTGCTGGTCTCTTCTCCCAGGTAATTAGTGACAGAACAAGAGGGAATGGCCTCAAGCTGCCACTGGGGAGGTTTAGACTGGACATGAGGAAACATTTTACATGGCAAGAGTGGTCAGGGATTGGAATGTGCTGCTCCAGCTAAGGCTCTGTAGTGGGCAGATGCTGGGCTCTGCAGAGCTGCATAAAGATGTGCTGTTAACAGGCCTTGTGCAGGCCAGCAGTGTCCAAACCAATCTCTGCAGCAGAAGATATGTGATCAGAAAGTCAGGAAGTAGGGCAGGTTCTGAGATCAGTTCAGAATTGATTACCTTACAAAAAACATTAAAGGAAGGAGATTTCTAAGCAGGAATGTGGAAGTGCTGGAGGAGAGTCTTCTTGTATTTCATTTTGCTCAGCTGTTATATTTTGAGGAGGCAGTTTGTTATGGTTGTTCTTGGTGAGCCCCATGTGCCTCATCCTTGCTGTTCACAACTGGAATCATCAATTAGAGCAGAGTAATTCCCAGTCCTGCAAGGTTTGCTGCTTTATCTCAACATACAGCTTTCCTTTGGGATAAAGATCAGCCCTGTCTGGTGCTGTCTCTTTTACTGTTCTATATGAGACTAAACATCCTCATGGACAGCTGAACCCAGCTGAAGGCTCCATTGTGTGGGCAATGACTGCTTGTGTAGATCAATTAAGCCTCATTCCTGGAGGATTTTAAGGCCAGGCTGGATGTGGCTCTGAGCAGCCTGCTCTGGTGTGAGGTGTCCCTGCCCATGGCAGGGGGGTTGGCACTGGATGGTCCTTGAGGTCCCTTCCAACCCTGACAATTCTGTGATAAATTAGAAAAGTATTTGCTCTCCTGGGCAGCAGGGCAAGAGAGGGGATCCTGACCCTGGACTCTGCTGCTGAGACCTCACCTCCAATCCTGCCTCCAGTTCTGGTGTCCCTAGCAGGACACAGAGCTGCTGAAGTGAGTCCAGAGGAGGCCACAAAGATGATCCAAGGGCTGGAGCAGCTCTGCTGTGAGCACAGGCTGAGGGAGCTGGGAGTGTGCAGCCTGGAGAAGAGAAGGCTCCAGGGGAACCTTACCCAGGGAGGCTGTGGCTGCCTCCCCACTGGGGGTGTCTAAGGCCAGGTTGGATGAGGCTTTGAGCAGCTGAGTGTAGTTGAGAGGTGTCCCTGGGCATGGTGGGGAGGTTGGAGCAGATGAGCTCTGAGCTCCCTTTCACCCTGACTGACTTGTTGGTATCAGTAGCACCTGCAAAGACTACTTTAAAGTATGTTTTTCTATATGAAAGAAGTGTGTATGCACATGGAATGTGTCAGGTGTGGTGGTTGTCAGTTCCTCTACAGCACAGCCTGTGTCTTCTTCTAAGACCATCTTTGATCTCACTGATATTTAATGACTTTAAATCTATGTGAGAACAGTGGTATTGCTCAGTGTGCTAGCACAGTGCCTTACCATAGCATCCTGGATGTGACTTTGGCTCTTAACCATAGCAAAACGAACTGCTGAGAGGAGCAAGAGAGAAGAGGAGAGGTACACAGTGGTAGGTGCCCCAGCAAACCTTCCACCAGTCTGCAAGGTGTTGACTTTCAGACCTGGAAATGTCATTGCATTTAACAGCCACTGATAAACTGCTCTGCCATGGAGTTGGTGGAGCAGGGGCTCCCCATCCTTGCTGTTGCCTGCTAATTCATCAAGGCTTTAAATCCTCAGTTTTCAGAGGTGGGGTGTGAAGCTTTTGGGATCTGAAGAGTTCACTCTACACCTAATCCCAGCTTTCAGCTCTGCCTGTGATGTGGAGCCCTGAGCTTCCTCAAGCGTTCAAAGTGTGGATTTTTGGTTAATTTAGTATAATCCTATATAATGATGATTATTGCAGCCTTGTGTGGAGGAGATGGATGAGGCAGGTTCTCAAATGTCAGCTGTTACTGACATTTAATCTGCTATAGGTCATCAAATACCAAGCTGGAAGAGCTGTTTTATTTTTCACGCTAATAACGCATTTGAAACAAATTACTGTTGTAAAACTGCTGTCACTTTTCCTTCTCTGTGACTAAATGCAAACAAGTTAGTGAACCAAAACCACACCTTGTGAAGCCAAAGTTATTTTCCACCACCTGTGCTCTGGTGGCTGTAGGGGATGTAGAAGCCAGTATTTAAAACCCCTGAGAAGCTGGGCAGGCTCCTGGTGCGTTTCACGGTGCCAAGCAGTCCTCAGAACTAGCTCTGCTCCGACTGAGCTGAAAGGGCCCTGCCTCAAGTGCTGGGAAAGAGGAGCTGCCGGGGAATGCAGATTGTGGTTAGGAAATCAAACACCCACCCACCCCCCAGGTCTTGCCAGTCATGTTTAACAAGCAGGGGACTGCTGGTGCTGTCCTGATTTGCTGCATAGCTAACTTAGCTCTGGCACGAAAATCAAACCTAGCAAGGTCCTGAGTGTTTCCTGCCAGCCTGAGCTTCACCAGGCTGCATTTCCAGCTTCCACACTCCTTCACCTGGGTTTTACTCCTTTTCTTCTCTTTTATTCTTTTTCCCTCCTCTTTTCTATTCTCTTTTTCCCTCTCCTTTTGCTCTTCCTCCCCTCCTCTCTGCTTTCTCTCCTCTTCCTCCCCTCCTCTCTGCTTTCTCTCCTCTTCCTCCCCTCCTCTCTGATTTCTCTCCTCTTCCTCCCCTCCTCTCTGCTTTCTCTTTGCACTACAAATACCAAGCAATTCATGAACACTTCTCCCCCTCCTCTCAAAACCAAAACATAACCCCCAAAACCAGCAAACACACCAACCCCCCCACACCACCACTACCAAAACCCCCCCACCCCCCCAAACAAACCCCAAAACTAACCCCAGTACTCCATCTGTTGCAAAAGTCATTCTTAGAATTCCCTCTTTTCAAGTCCAGGCAGATGTGGTTTGTTGGGTGGGGGAACAGCAGAGTGCTTGTGACAATAGTGTGTGGAAAATGAACCTGTGTCAGGGCAAGTGCTGTCTTTATTTTCTCTGTGGAAGAGCTTCAGCACAATACTAATTAAAGCTTTGAAAATAGCTCTTTACCTGAACTGCAGTCCAGAGCAGAATGCACAAATATGATCAATGGTCAAGAGGCAGCATTTTGCTGTTCCAGAAAGACTTCAAAGCAGAATAATCATCATGAAAAGATCCCATTAAAAATACATCTCTCTGCTTGAGTTTGAAGGATGGCAAAGTTTGCAGCCCCAGAGTTCCCAGTGAAGTAAGAGTGGTTTAATTTTCTGTGGCAAGATTATTTCACTGAATCTTGTGTGTTTGATAAAATATGCAGCAGTGGAAATTAGCCAGCTAATCCTCAGAATTACTCAAAATAACCCACCAGCTACATTCATCACCACGTGCTCTGCAGACTCAGCTCCTGCTCTCACACAGGCTCGAATCCGTGTGTGCACGACGTGGAGGCAAAGGCTCATTCATGTAACTAGAGAAGAGTCTCTTAGTGGAACAGTTTGGGGTTTCACAGAGTGTTAGGAGTTGGAAGGGACCTCCAGAGATCATACAGTCCCACCCCGCTGCCAGAGCAGCACCACCCAGGGCAGGGCACACAGGAACACATCCAGAGGGGGTTGGAAAGTCTCTAGAGCAGGAGACTCCACAGCCTCTCTGGGCAGCCTGCTGCAGCAGGACAGAGCAGAGGGGCTTGAGAAGCTCTCTGGACCCACTCACTACAGCCCTGCTAATCCACCCCAGACTGCCCTTGGCCTTCTTGGCCACAAGGGCACATTGGTGGCTCATGGGCATCCTGGTGTCCATCAGGACTCCTCAGTTCCTTTTCTGTGGAGCTGCTCCCACTCAGCAGAGCAGCCCCAGCCTCTCCTGGCTCATGGGGTTGCTCTTTCCCAGGTGCAGCACTTGCTTGTATACACAATATTTAAAATATGATGGTGACACTTGAGTCCTCCTTGGCTCTGATGATCAGAGTTGTTTTGAGTGACCAAACCATGGTCTGTGACAGTCTGAGTGTCTTTGAAACTTGCATTTTCTCAGTGGGTCAGCAGAGCAGCTTGGCACAGCTGGTTTGTGATGCACTGGGAATGATCAATATGTCTTCATCCTCAGTTCCTCTGATGAGCTTGGAGTAACTCCTGGGGAAGTACCTGGTCTGAACAAGCTCCACCTCCTCATTTCTGCCTCTGATTTATGTCTGAGGCTGTAACTTTTCAGATGAATGGCAATGACTTGACAGTTTAAATATGAATGTTTAGGCCTCTTAATGAATCCTTCTCCAATGTGTCTTGCAGTGAAAGCTGACAGTTATTAAGACTTTGCATTTATTGATGGAAAAAATCCCAAGAGTGACCCAAAAGGTAAACCCTGATTGACTTCTTACACATTTCGTAGGGGGAGTAAAGTTCCCAAACTGAGACAAGAGCCTTTTGTTCAGAAGGAAGGGAAATACAATGGAAATGAGTCATTTTTTGTGCAGCAGTGGTGCAAAGTAATGACACAGCATTAATTGAAAGGGTATTGCATGGCACTGAAACAGAAATTGGATTAAGCAGGTATTCATGTGATGTATGCTGAGATGCAGGTTTTCAGGAGTGTTTCTTAACTGTTCTCTTGGTGATGGGCAAAAAACCCCTCAAACTATGATGAGGAGAATGATTTAAGGGAAATATGGCTTTGCATTTTTATCCTCTGGCAAAGCCTCTGACCTGAATTTTGATGGATGTGGGAATTTGATTTGTTGCTGCTATACTCAGCAGGAGGGTGCTGAGACTCTGGCCCAGGCTGCCCAGGGAGGCTGTGGCTGCCTCCTGCCTGGGGGTGTTGCAGGCCAGGCTGGAGGAGAGTCTTGTTGTACTTCATTTTGCTCAGCTGTTACATTTTGAGGAGATAGTTTGTTATGGTTGTTCTTGGTGAGCCCCATGTGCCTCATCCTTGCTGTTCACAATTGGAGTCATCAATTAGAGCAGAGTCATTCCCAGTCCTGCAAGGTTTGCTGCTTCATCCCAGAGGAAAGCTGTGTGTTGAGAGAAAGATCAGCCCTGTCTGGTGCTGTCTCTTTTTCTGTTCTGTATGGGACTAAACATCCTCATGGACAGCTGAACCCAGCTGAAGGCTCCATTGTGTGGGCAATGACTGCTTGTGTAGATCAAATAGAAAATGTATTTGCTCTCTTGTGCAGCCCAGCAGGCAGCTGTGTGCTGGGCTGCAGCCAGAGGAGTGTGGGCAGTGGGGCAAGAGAGGAGATTCTACCCCTTGGCTCTGCCCTGCTGAGACCTCACCTCAAATCCTGCCTCCGGTTCTGGTTTCCCCAACAGAAGGAGGACACAGAGCTGCTGCACTGAGTCCAGAGGAAGCCACAAAGATGACCAAGGGCTGGAGCAGCTCTGCTGTGAGCACAGGCTGAGGGAGCCGGGGCTGTGCAGCCTGGAGAGGAGAAGGCTCCAGGGGGACCTCAGAGCTGCCTGCCAGGACCTGAAGGGATCCTGCAGGAAAGCTGCAGAGGGACTTTTGCTGAGGGTGTCTAGAGACAGGCCAAGGGGGAATGGTTTGAATCTGGGGCAGAGCAGGGTTAGACTGTAAAGAATCCAACTTGAACAATTCGATGCAGAGGTGTGTTTTGATAGCCTAAAACAATAGCAGAGTGATAACAACCTAACAGCTCCCAGTCCTGAATTACCACATTCCATTCACTTCACAACGTCTCTCCAAATGCATATTTCTCTGTCTGCAAGGAAATTATGTTGGCAGGGGGTCCTGCTGATGGTGAACCAATTTAGCTTTATCCTCTCATATTCTATAGATGGGGGGGGAGGAGGAAGGAAGAGAAGAAAAAACTCAATCCAGTTGCATGATTTTTTGCCTTTCCCCCCATGCTGTTCTGCTCTGTTCAGTCAGAAATCCATAGGTTATGGCTTCAGCAGGGAAGCAGATCTACTCTTCTTTTAATGCATCCCCAAACTCAGGGCTGCTCAGGCTTGGCTGCTCAGGCTGCCATCCCTGTGCCTATAAATAAGCCAGCCCTGGCTTGAACTGGTGATTTCCATAGAGAGAGAGAAAGTTATTCCATTACAAATGTCCCCCTCAAGGCTTTTGGGTTGAGCTGTGGCTGCTGTTGCCTGTGTTGTGCAACAGCAGCTGGAGCTTGGCTCGGGGTGGCCTTAACTGGGTTTTACTTTTATCTGCAGCTCAGCTCTGTGCTGCTTCCTGCCTGCACTAAATCTGCAGCCCTCTGAGAAGAAGCCATTCTTGGTTTGCTCTTATGCAATCGTGGCTGGGGTTCCAAAACACCAGGAACATTTGGAACATGTGTCCTGCCTTACACTGCAGACATCACAGAGGAGCTGGAGCAGAATTTCACTACTATGTGGCACACAAACTAAAATCATCCACCCTACTGTAGCACCTTCCAAGGCTACAGAAATTAAGGCATCTTGCTGCAGACCCTGCTAGTTTCCACCCCCCCAAAACCAGCATGAATTTATAAGGGTAAATTATCATAGAATCACAGAATTGTCAGGGCTGGGAGGGACCTCAAGGCTCAGCCAGTTCCAGCCCCACTGCCATGGGCAGGGACACCTCACACTACAGCAGGCTGCTCACAGCCACATCCAGCCTGGCCTTCAAATCCTCCAGGGATTATCCTTGAGGTAAAGGATGCTTCATGGTGGTAGGAAGGTGGTGGTGCTGCATCCAAATGCCCAAATCCATTTTTTTTTTTCCCCTCTACATTTCTGTCCTGAAGAAAATATTGCCCCAAACCTGGGAATTGCTTTAGCTGTGGGTGTCTGTCCAAGGAGCCTCCTTCAGCAACCCAAGATTTGCCTGGCAGCCCTAGGGCCATGGCTCATTAACTACCAAAAATGGGGCCAAACCTGAGTGTGGCTGACTTATTTTGATGTAGATGCAGGTTAAAATGAAAACCACTGAACCCAGTAATCAACTGGAGCATCAGCAGAGGGGAAAATATTCCTGGACCAAGCTGTAAAGCCTCCCATTAACTAATTATTATGTAAATTAAATCACATTCATTGTGATTAAGTGCAGGAGAAATCAGATCCCTCCTGTGACTAAAGTAGATCACCTGATGCCTTCTGCTTGGGTTTAGAAGAGGAGAATCCAACAGACTTTTGTAGCAGTCCTTTCAATTGGGTGTTTTGATCCCCTCCTCTGAGGAGCATTCCCTGTTTGATACAGCCCCAATGGCTGTAGTTACCTTCCAGTGCATCTTTGTGTTTCCAGTGTGTCCTGCAGTATACCTGGCTGGTGCCACTCACTGCCAAGGGTCTTCTCATTGGGTTTTAAACTGATTAGGTTGCACCTCACTTCTGTTACACTAATTCCCTCTTCTGAATTAGTGAAGGGTCTCTGGTTTGTCACTCCCCCCCCAGAGCAGCAAAATATATGCAGTGTTGCCTTGGTAATGATCCTTCCAGTGTACTTTCTGCCAATAAATACTGTTCTTTCTACTCTTAGCTCCTGTTGAGATGTGCTATCAACTACTCTACCTCAAGCTGCATAGGTCAGGTCCACCTTTGTCTGCACAGCCTTCTTTCTGTGTGTACTGTGATTCACCTCCAGCAATACTGCAGTGCAGTTGGCTTTGCTCTGTGAACTGCCAAGCTCTCTGTCATCCTTCCCCTCAAAATGTGCCCCAGGAAATGCCACCCTTCTTGAGATCAAGCTGTAAATATATCAGAGGCACATCCCTTCTGGTTCTTCAGCTGAGGTAGAAGGTACTGCCCTTTAAATGTGCATTTGTAACCTTTGGCCTCTACCTACCCAAGTAGTTCTTATGGTAACACAGAATCACAGAAACATTCAGGCTGGAAAAGAGCCTCAGGATCACCAAGTCCAACCTAGAACCCTGCTCTCCAGGGTTCACCTCTAAACCATATCCCCAAGCACCACATCCAGGGCTGACCTCTAAACCATATCCCCAAGCACCACATCCAAACCACCTTGAAACACATCCAGGGTTGCTGACACATCTTTATCTCTGATAAGAAAAGGCCAGAGGAAGAGAGAAACAAATGGAGAGGCAAAAGTTGCTATTTTCCCTGGCATTGCCATTTGATTGCTGTGTGGCAGCTGGCACAGGCTGGGTCATGTTGTCAGCAGGGTTAACATAAGAGCTTTAGGGAATTCTACAGGATGCTGAATATTCCATTCTGCAGAAGAGGAAGGGGATGGAATTTGGATCCATCTGTGAATGCTGTGGTACCTGAGTCCATTTCACCTCCACTCTTGCATTTGTTCTTCAACTACACCACACCATCAGATGTGTGATGGTTTATGTTCTCTACCTCTGTCCTGTTTGGACATGCTTGAAACTCTGGTTTGCTTCTCAGAAGGGACTGAGGTTACTGTGCAATAAGACATTGTTCTTCTGTAGGCCCCCTGAAGGAGCACTTGAGGTTTAAAAGCCAGCCTGGGAATTAAAGGAGCAATAAGAAGCGGGAATAGGCTGGCTTGTGAGTTACACAGGGGGCAGTTTGGAGTCTGAGGCCTGGCAGATGAACAGATGAGCTTCTAGACATGGTAACAAATGTCTCTCTCTTTCTCAAAGGAAAATGAGAGACTGGAGAAGGAAATAAATGCTAAATAATCCAGACATGTGAATACACTTAACTGCATGTGTCAGGGAAAAACTGGGAACTTCTTCATGGTACCTTCTGATACAGCTCCACACATGAGAGGTGTTTGGGGTTTCTGCCCAAGAGTTGCAGAGATGTGAAATTTTGCCATTGTGCTCTGCAATATTTGGCATCTTACATGCATCAGAAAGAGATTTCCATCATCCAAATGTAGCCTTGCATGGAAAAGAGATTCCTGACTCAGCTAACTGAATAAGTGAGTTAGGAATGCAGTGCCTGAGAGCTTGGGAAACCAAAGGGAATGGCAAGAGAGAAGTTGCTGAACAAAACCAATGATGATAAGGGAGGCAAATAATGTTTGGCAGCTGCACTAAGGCAGTGACCGTTGGGGTCTGAAAGGAGGTTTCCATTGAGGACAGAGGTCTTTGGCAGGAGAAGGCTGTTTTGAAGGCCCTCCTTAGGTGTTCTCAAAGCCTGGTAATGAGGGAAAGATGAATTTGTGACCACTGGTATGAGGACAGGGCCCGGGAGGTTCACTCTCACTGTTGTCTCATGGTGGAGCTCTCCTGGCATTGATTTTATTTGGCAGTGTGAATTTCCTGTGGGGTTTTGGGTTTGGTTTGTTTGTTTTCAGGCAGTGGGTTTGTGAAGGAGGGTATCCTGGTACAGAGATTTTTGTTGCTCAGGTGGGGAGGGAACATTCTTTGTGGTGTCCTAGATGGAAACAAACTCTTGTTGGAAAATCTCCAGCCATAACTCTGTCAGGCTGAAGCTGTTAGGAAATGCCTTGTATGGCCCAGGCTGGAGAGAGCTGGCTAAAGCCTGGGAAATGGGCAGAAGGGGAGGATGTGTGTGATAGCTGCTGAGAGGCTGACTGCAGATCAGCAGTGTAATAGAGCTGTGAAAATAGCAAAGGTCATCCAGTGATGGCTGAATCTCCAGCTGATGCAGGGAAGCTGCAGGACCATTGAACTCCTCTCTGGAGCAGAGCATCCACTGCTGACCATCCTTCTTCCATAACATGACCTAAACTTGGAGTCACTGCACAGAAGGGCAGCAGCAAGACCCTGTCTTTTGAGTTGGCTAAGGCTGACTTTTGTGCTTGTCCCTAGCTGCTAGAGAGTGAAAGGATTGTCATCTAGGATTGCCATCTAGAAATACCCTGAGAGGGGAAGGCAGGTGGAAAGAACTGTTTAAGCCAAGTAAATGTGCTGCAGAACTCGGCAGGTGTCATTCAGCCTACAAGGTATCATTAGTTCATGGAATGGTTTAGGTTGGAAGGAGCCTAAAGATCATCCAGTTCCAACCCCCTGCCATGGGCCAGGAACACCTCCCACTAGCCCAGGATTGCTCAAGGCCTCATCCAACCTGGCCTTGAACACCTCCAAGGAGGGGCCACCCATGACCTTCTTGAGCAACCTGTTCCAGTGTCTCCCCACCCTCACTGTGAAGCATTTCTTTCTGATTTTCAGTCTCAATCTGCCTTCCTCAAGCTTAAAGCCATTTCCCCTCCTCCTGTCACTACAAGCCCTAACTATCAGCTGTAGGAACACCAATGAAACCATTCTGGAAGAGCTTCTGGATGCAACATTGGATCAAACCAACAAAGAACTTCTGTGAGTTGAAGAAGTTTGAAAACAAAGTAGTAGAGGATGCTTGCAATGGACCTGGCAAAGAAGGTGGTGCTGTTTGTTCTTGATCAGCAGTGGGAACTCATGGGCTGTGTATGGTTTGAGAGAGCTAGGAGAATGCTCACAATCTCTGTGTGTCCTTATAGGTTGCAAAAGGGAGCAGGCTTAATAAAATTCTTTAGTGACAGAGTTTTTACTAATCTATGGCAGCCTCAGTGTTCATCCTCTTGGACTCTAAGAGAATAGAATTAACCAGGTTGGAAGAGACCTTTGAGATCAAGTCCAACCTCTCACCCAACACCATCTAATCAGCTAAACCATGGCACCAAGTGCTTCATCCAGGCTCTTCCTAAACACCTCCAGGGATGGTGACTCCACCACCTCCCTGGGCAGCACATCCCAATGGCCAATCTCTCTTTCTGGGAAGAATTTTGTCCTAACATCCAGCCCAAACCTCCCCTGGTGCAGCTTGAGACTGTGTCCTCTTGTTCTTAAATGAGCAAAGGTCTCTCCCTGTCCCTGCCAGGGCTGGTCCCTTGAGGTCAGTGCTGCACACAGTGCTTGGCTGTACAGGGACCTGTGTGTGGTCAGTATCCCTGCTGAGATTGCTCTGTGGAATGGTAAAAGTTTTCCCCACCCTCTGCTGAGAGGGCTGGGCAAATCTAGTACTGTTGCTGAGCACAAAAGTCAGTCCTGAGCTGAAACAAATACAGCTGCAGTGTATCCTTGAGAGCTGCCCAGGCAAAGCAAAGCCAGCGCAGTGGTGGGTCAGCTTCAGGTGGTGGGAGTGCAGTTCTGATTCAAACCTCCTTCTAAGAGCTCTGCATTAGTATTTCAATAGAGAATTGCATTTGGAGATTACATGGGACAGCAGTTCATTTTCTTCATCTAATTTCCACAGCACTTTGATCATACAGGAGCAGTTAGGCAAACTCCTTTCTTGTTCTGTCTTTTGCCTCTCCAGTAGGAGATAGTTTTCTTCTTGCCAGGCTGCAGGAGAAGAGTAATGATTTTTGAAATGAAAAGAATGTCACTTCCAAATGATGTTAATGTAAACCAAATGCTTAGACAACAAAGAAATGACCTCCACAGCCCTGCAAGCTGAAGAAGCAGCTTCAATTAGACACACTTTTCTCTGTCTATTTGTTATTGACATAGAAGCCTTTTATTCCTTGCCTAATCTGAAGAGAGACTGTAGTTGTAAAAGACAAATAAGTGTTATTTCTACCTTCTGTCTCGCTCTGTGTTGTGCCATCAGCCAGGATTGGTAATGCTACTGTAAGAACACTGAGCACTAAGCAATCAAATAGAGTCAGTTTGAAGTCAAGCTTTAGGTCTTTGTAGCCAGGGAATGTATTTATTTACGTGTGTATGTGCCTGATCATAGAATCACAGAGGGTTAGGGGTTGGAAGGGACCTCCAGAGATATCCAGCCCAATCCTCCTGCCAGAGCAGCACCACCCAGGGCAGGGCACCCAGGAACACATCCAGGTGGGGTTGGAAAGTCTCCAGAGCAGGAGACTCCACAACCTCTCTGGGCAGCCTGCTCCAGGCCTCTGCCACCCTCACAGCAAAGATGTTTCTCCTCACGTTGAGGTGGAGCTTGTGTTCCAGTCGGAATGCATCTCCCCTTGTCCTACCCCAGGACACCACTGAGAAGAGCCTGGCCCCTTCTTTTTGTCATGCAACCTTCAGATATTTATAAGGATGAGTAAGACCCCCTTCCAGTCCTCTGCTGTCTGAAACAGCAAACCCATTGGGTGGCATGACTGCAAAATGAGCTTTCTTGCCTTGCTGGATCTTGCCATGAAATCCCCAGCAGCACAGGCTGAGCAGAGTGCCTGTAACACTCCGGGAGTGCAGTGCAGTAGGTGCTGACCTTGTGCTGCAGACGAGCTCCACACAGCATTTCTCTGTGTGTGCGCATAGATAAACACACTTCGGGGCTGTTTTCCTTCCTAACTAAACATTTGCTTTGCAGACATCATTGTGATGGTGCACATCAGCTGTGCTATGCACACTGAGCTTTGGATGAACCTGAATGTTAAGTGTGTGAGGTTTAAAATGCTCTTACAGTAGAGCTGAAACACAGAATTACAATGAAGGACAGGAGAAGAATTCAAATGATTTGGGTGAATAGAAATCCCTGTCAGGAGTGGAATTGTCCCTCAGGAACGTTGCAGGTAAAGTTTACTCTGCCTTAAGGCCTGGTGATGGACTGCATGACCTTTCAGATTCTTTTCTAGCCCTGTTTTATGATCCTGTGATCAATTTATTTTGGCGTTTGACAGCTGCTGTGCATATGATGATGGAGATAATTCTACTGCCTTTAACACTGGCAAGGATTATGTGTTTTTTCTTCTTAATTTCAGTGTTCTACACATGGGGGAAAATCCCCATGCTTTACATGTCTGCTCATGCTTTACATTTCAAAAGTATTCTAATTTGAGTACTAATAAAGGCTGCAGCCAGAGGAGAGCAGTGTGGGCAGCGGGGCAAGAGAGGGGGCTCTCACCCTGGACTCTGCTCTGCTCAGACCTCACCTCAAATCCTGCCTCCAGGTCTGGTGTCCCCAGCAGGAGAAGGACACAGAGCTGCTGCAGGGAGTCCAGAGGAGGCCACAAAGATGATCCAAGGGCTGGAGCAGCTCTGCTGTGAGCACAGGCTGAGGGAGCTGGGGCTGTGCAGCCTGGAGAGGAGAAGGCTCCAGGGGGACCTCAGAGCTGCCTGCCAGGACCTGAAGGGATCCTGCAGGAAGGCTGCAGAGAGACTTTTGCTGAGGGTGTCTAGAGACAGGGCAAGGGGGAATGGTTGGAAGCTGAGGCACAGCAGGGTTAGAGTGGAGCTGAGGAAGAAGTTGTTCAGCAGGAGGCTGCTGGGACTCTGGCCCAGGCTGCCCAGGGAGGCTGTGGCTGCCTCCTGCCTGGGGGTGCTGCAGGCCAGGCTGGATGAGGCCTTGAGCAGCTGAGTGTAGTTGAGAGGTGTCCCTGGGCATGGTGGGGAGGTTGGAGCAGATGAGCTCTGAGCTCCCTTCCAGCCTGAGCCATTCTGGGATGTTTTAATAATAACAAAGGATATGCCTCTCAGTGGCAGTTTAGCAAACATCCTTTCCAGCCTCACACATAGACTGCTGAAGGTGTATGAGGCTGCAAGGCTGTAAATGACTGCTCTTCAATTCAAAAACCTCTCCAGGTTTATCTGCTGTCCAATGCTCTCCCCATTAGTGATGACAACCAGGAGGTAATTCACTTCCTATGGAAAATGAAATCCTGATCCTCAATGTAGTTTTAGCAACCTTCACTCTGGACTCAGATTATTCTTCATAGCATGTTAAAGTCATGGCAAGGTGGTCTGCATCCTGCAAGTGTAATTTGGTCTCACAAATAGGTATCTTCATTAAAATATTGTCAGGTTAAGCAAAATTGATTCTTGTGCACTAAAGCCATGTTAATCAAGTGTTGGGTTAGGAAGCTTTAGTAGCAGTTGGCATACTTTGATGGTTTTCCATGGCTCCTGGGGGGAATGACTCACTGGGCTTGTGCACACATGTTGAAGCCTGCACAGCCTTCCAAGCTGCTTCCAAATGTACTACAGACAGTCACATGTAATCACAGAAGGGTGGGGGTGGGAAGGGACCTCCAGAGATCATCCAGTCCAACCCCCCTGCCAGAGCAGCACCACCCAGGGCAGGGCACACAGAACACATCCAGGTGGGGTTGGAAAGGCTCCAGAGCAGGAGACTCCACAACCTCTCTGGGCAGCCTGCTCCAGGCCTCTGCCACCCTCACCATACACAAGTGTCTCCTCATGCTCAGGTGCAACCTCCTGGGCTCCAGCTTGTCCCTGTTGTTCCTTGTGCTGTCCCTGGGCACCACCAAACAGAGCCTGGCACCTTCATCCTGACCCCCACCCCTGAGGTATTGATAGGCACTGATCAGATCCCCTCTCAGCCTTCTGTTCTTTCGAAATGTTTTCCAAACCCTGAGAGTGTGGCTTGCTGTGTTTGTTACCCCCAGATGCAGTGGATCATCCCCCAGAGCAGGCAGGGGCTCTCTGGGTTTGCCACTCTGTGCTGTTGGGAGCTGGCTTGCCATTTTGAGTGAATAATGGGTAAAGAGAAATTGGAGCTGTGGTCTCTGTCCCTACACACACCATCCATTCCCAGGACAAGTATTACTTGGTGTACCTGTGGTGTGGGGAAGTAAGTTTAGAACTTGTGTGTTCCACATGAAAGGAAATTCTGTCTGCCTGTGAGTGTGTTGAGGACAGGGTGGCTTTGGGGGGGCATTCATAGAATCACAGAATCAGTAAGGTTGGAAAAGACCTCAAAAGATCATCAAGTACAATGTGTCACCCAACACCTCATGACTACTAAACTATGGCTTCAAGTGCCACGTCCAGTCCCTTTTTGAACACCTCCAGGGACAGTGACTCCACCTGGGCAGCCCATTCCAATGGCCAACAACTCTTTCTGTGTTATCTCACACAGCTTGTTATTGCAGGGGGGACTGAGAGACGGGCCTGCTGCCAGGACAAAGAGCACAAACCCGCTGTGCACAGAGCCACCAGCAGCTTTGCTCTCTGCTCTCACCCTCTGGAACTCACAACATCTTCCTTTCTTCCCACAGGAAGCTGTTCTTCACAGACTATGGGAGTGCTGCCAAGGTGGAGAGGTGTGACATGGATGGGATGAACAGGACCTGGGTGGTAGACTCCAACATCGAGCAGCCGACAGCTCTGGCACTAGACCTCATCAATAAGTGTGTGTACTGGGTGGACACCTATCTGGAGAGCCTGGAAGTTGTTGACTACCAAGGGAGAAAGAGGCACACAGTCCTGAAGGGCAGACAGGTGGGTATTTACTTGCAAACCAGTGAAAAAATCATGATGTCAATAAACAAACTTGCCTAATGCTACCAGTGTGGTGGGTTGAAATGCCCCTGCCCAGCACAGAATTGCCAGAGCAGCTCAGTGGGGGAGCAAATGGAGCTCTATTTACAAGCAAAACTACCACCTAGAAATAAGGAATGCAATGAATATGTACAAAATATACAGTATTTACATATATACACAATATACATGCAACACAGGAACCCCCCTGGGCAAACCCAGGGGCTTACTAATAGCTTCCCCCTCCCTGCCCCTTTCCCCCTGTACACGGGACAAGAGAAGGAGCAGAGAGTTGCTGTTAGCATTTAACCATAACAAAGACCACAGCAAAGCCATCAGCAGCCAGAGCTAGTATCTGCTGGAGCAAAGGGAAAGAGGGAGGGTTAGTGTGCACAACCAAGTCTGTTACATACCTGTCCAGTGGATTATCTACACCTTATCATTATTTCCCTTTTTACACCCAGTGGTGAGTTGTTTACATTCTGCCCCAGGGGCTTTTTTGGTTTGCTTTTTAGTTGAAAAGCGCTAGAAGCTAAAAGGTCCATCTGCATATTTTGCTGTCTTTGCAATTGAGTGTGCTTTGCAACCTGCAGACCAGGTTCCACCCCCCGTCTGCTTGACAGCACACCACCTGAGGCACACTCCCCATTCTGAAAGACTTTGTGGTGGGTTGAAATTGTCCCCCTACACAACATGGCCAGACTAGCTCAGATGGGAGCAAACGAAGCTCTATTTACAAGCAAAGCTACAACCCAAATATGGAATGCAATGAACATGTACAAAACAGAGCAATACAGAGCAATGGACAGATACTGGGGGGTAAATTATTAATGGCAAGATGTCCTTGCCAGCTCAGGAATGTGAAAGAAAGAGAACAGCAGAATCTAGTCACCTGTTCAGACCAATCTAGGGTCCCATCAACCTGTGTTGCTGGCAGTGATGCTTTGTCCAGCTGATCCAGGTGCTGAGAGTCGTAAATGCAACTGCTGGGACAGTGTGAGGTTTGAGCAGGAGTTGGTCAGTTAGAGTTGCTTCAGCTTGGAGGCAGCAGAGAAGGGAAGGTTTTCCTGGCACTCGTGAGGGTTGTGCACCTAACAAAGGCCACACCTGGTAGCTCCTTGGACAGACAGAGCTGGTGCAGCTGCCATGTTTCCATCCCTAGCTGCCTGAGGTGAAAACAGAGTGTGTAAAGATGAGCAGGCAGAGCAAACCTTTCACCTGTTGTGCTCCCATGCTGTGCCTGCTTCTAGCTGATCACCACTCGCTGCCACACAGCTGGCTGGCATGACTGCCACCTAAACATAGGCAGAAAACCTGACTGTGGGTCCCCTGCCTAGCCAGCCAACACCCCTGCTGTCCAGTTTGACCCAGCTCTTCGGGAACAGCAGCCCTGGGGACTAGCAGGGTGGGGTGTTGTTGGCTCAGGTAATGTTCCAGGATGGGTACTTGAGAAAAGACATCAGCTGTCAGAAGCAGCCAACAAACAGCTTGGCAGGCCGGGCAGGGAGCTGCACCGCTGTCACGGAGACGTGCTGCTCCTTTCTCTCTCCCAAATGGAGATGCAAAGGGGGACTCTCTTTATTTAGTGATTTATCTCCCCCTGCCCATTTCATTTGCAATTGTATTATTATTATCATTTAAGTTCTATAGATATATCCAGTTTTGTTGTAAAATTTTCAGTTGTTTCAAACACGTTGTGGGGCTTAGTTTGTTTGTTTAGTTTTAAAAGGCTTCTTCATTTTATTGATTTCTATTTATTGATTGATTAATTGTAAAAGGCTTCTTCATTTTATTGATTTCTATATTTTATTTAATTAATTTTTAAAGGCTTCTTGATTTTATTTCTAATTTTTTATTATTTAATTGTAAAAGGCTTCTTAATTTTATTGATTTCTATTTTATATCTTATTTAATTGTAAAAGGCTTCTTAATTTTATTGATTTCTATTTTATATCTTATTTATTTAATTGTAAAAGGCTTCTTAATTTTATTGATTTCTATTTTATATCTTATTTATTTATTTAATTGTAAAAGGCTTCTTAATTTTATTGATTTCTATTTTATATCTTATTTATTTATTTAATTGTAAAAGGCTTCTTAATTTTATTGATTTCTCTTTTCTGTTTTCTTTTCCTCCTTGCTATAACTTGGTCAAATTCCTGTTGGGTGTTCATCAAGCATCTCCACTGACCTAACAGGGTTGGGTGGGGTTTTTTAATGCATTTATTAATTTCATTTTATTTGTTTTAGTATTACATTTAATTTATCTTCTTCTAAAACTTTTACTTCATTATCTTTTGTTATTCTTCTTGTGTTTTCAAGTTGGTTTGGTTGGTTTGCTGTATTGCCACATTTAACTTTTTGTTGTTGCTGTGGTTGTTATCTGTTCAAACTGCTTTGGTTTATTTTCTTTTCAGCCTTTCGTTTTTGTCAGTGTTATTCTTGTCATTCTTTTTATCATCTTTTCCAGTTGGCTTTTGTTTGTTTCTTAGCTTTTCTTTTTATTGTTATTTTCAATTTATTTTCTTTCCTTTTAAATTTTTTTACTGTCATTATTGCTGTTCCTTTTGTCAGCTTTTCAAATTAGTTTGGGTTTAACTTTTGATCTCACTTTTGCCAATGTTGTTGTCATATGTTCAAGTCTGGGTTATTTTATTGTTGTTTGGTTTTTTAATTGCTATTGTTATAGTTTCCAAAATTGTTTGTTGATTCTGTTTGTTATTTTAGCTTAGTTTTGGTTAGTTTATATCTTATTTTATTTGTGGGGAAGGGCAAGGGGGTTGGTCTCTGCTCCCAGGCAAGCAGTGACGGGAGGAGAGGAGGCAGCCAGGGGAGGTTCAGGCTGGATGTTAGGAAGAAATTCTTCCCAGACAGAAAGATTGGCCCTTGGGATGTGCTGCCCAGGGAGGTGGTGGAGTCACCACCCCTGGAGGTGTTTAGGAAGTGACTGGATGAGGCCCTTGGTGCCGTGGTTTAGTTGATCAGATGGTGCTGGGTGAGAGGTTGGACTCAATGATCTCAAAGGTCTTTTCCAACCAGATTAATTCTATACTCTGAAATATCTGATGCCTGGCAGGGGGGTTCTAATTGTTTGGATTCTTGTTTTTGGTTGATGTCTGTCTGCATTTGTAAGTATTGGAGCTCAGTCAGTCCTCTGTGGTGAGCAATGTATTGATGAAGCCTGTGGAGATCTGAACATCTGCCAGCAAATTTGCTCACATTTGTTCAGCTTTCAGACTCGCCAGTGAGAGGCTTTTGCATTGTCGAGATCCATAAACCCAGCACAGCCTCTAGCTTGTGGAATGCTCTGTGCTTGAGCTGTTTACCTAGAGCTGGCTCAGTGTTTTCAGCAGCGTGCTCAGGCACAGCGCGGAGTTCTTACCCCTTGGGAACTCACTTGTTGAGCACCGAGCAGCACTGTGTCACCACAGCCAGCTTCAGAGGCAGCACCATGAGGAAACACAGCTCATGGCTTATTCATTTATTTACTGAAGCAGTTTTTCAGGGGTACATCCCCCACAGAGTTGCATTAGAACATAAGAAAGAAAAATAAGAATTCAGTACCCTCCTGGGAGCCCCGTTCCATGCCCTCCTGGGAGCCCCTGGGAGCCCTGTTCATGGGGCTTTGCATATCGATATTTATTACATTAATTTTTCACATCATTCCTGTATATTGACAATGTAGCTATTCTTAGTTAATATCAATTAGTACTAAAATAAGTATGCAGGATTTGATTTATTTATTTTTATTGATGTCAAAGAGAAG
This sequence comes from Dryobates pubescens, assembly GCF_014839835.1. NCBI lineage: Eukaryota > Metazoa > Chordata > Aves > Piciformes > Picidae > Dryobates > Dryobates pubescens. Next base: position 57,269,078 of record NC_071613.1, read on the forward strand.
CTGGGGAATTCAGGGGATGAATTCATTTTGGTTTGTAGAAAGCTCTTCCAAAAAGTGACTTTAAGGAGCATGAACTATACTTGTAGCATTATGATTTACAAACCTTTATCAGCACACTCAGTAATCCTTTTAGCATGCAATGAACTCTCAGCGATGTTGGATGTTTACAAATCATAGATATGCTTCAAATAGTCTGCTAAAAATATGTGGTTTTTCTCTCTTTTTGTTTCTTTTTTTGTCCCCAGGTTAGGCATCTTTGTGGCTTGGCAGTATTTGAAAGCTATTTCTATACATTTGATTCAGATAACCTCAGCCTTTTGCAAATCAACAGATACAATGGCACAGATGTTCAGGCTCTTGCCAGACTTGACAATGCTAAAGAGATCCGTGCCTACCAGAAGAGAACTCAAACAGCAGGTAAGGTCACATTTCCTCTTCTTAGGAGATGCAAAACCAGAGATCAGGTGGATGTGTGTTTAAAAAGGTTCTCTCAGGGGGGGCCAAAAAGTACGTGTATAGGAAGGTGCAGTGAAAATTTGTCCCTGTGGCAAGAATCTCTGCTGCTCCTTCTATGTATATGTATGTATTCTATTCTATGTATTCCTTCATCTGCACAGCTTTCTTAGTGCTTGCTGCTGGTTTGCCTGCACCTCTGAGTTCTTCCTGCAGCTGGTCCCTGAGCATGCAGCACCCGAGAGCCCTGGTCTGCAAGCTTTTGGGCTCCATGCACTCAAAGCTTGCAGAGGAGCAGGTTTAGATTGGATGCTAGGAACAAGTTCTTTACTGTGAGGGTGGTGGAGGACTGGAACAGGTTGCCCAGGGAGGTGGTTGAGGGCCCTTCCCCCTAGAGATCTGAGGAACTTCAATGTTGTTAGATGTCTGCTGCCATCCATCCATGAGTCTGCTAATTTAACACCATGCATTTGAAAGTATGAAATCAAGGGCAAGGAATTCTTTGGTTTCCTCAGCTGGATTTACATCCCAGCTGTACACATGTGGAGAGATGCTGCAAGGCTTGTTCTGTTCTGCGCTTTCTGGCCCAGAAAGCTGCTGTCAAATGAGGAAAAGGTGGGCTGCACTGCCATGAGATTCACTCAAACACCCAGCCTACCAACTGAGTGAACCAAAGCAGCAAAGAGTAAAGGGGGAAAGCATCAGCTGCCCTGGGACTGCTGCCCAGCACGTGCTGTGAAAAAGCTTGTCCAAAAGGGGCTGATGGCACACAACAGTCAGAACATCTCAGTAGTCCCAAGGCAGCCCTTTGGCTTGCTTGTCTGGTTTGGGTATCAGCCTAACAAAGCCACTTCCTCTGTAGCTATATTCTGAGGAGAGATTTATGGTGACACCAATTCCTCTTTATCTCCCCTCTCTGAACGTTCTGCATGCTGGTGCATGTCATCCTCCTGCTCTCCACGGCTCCGCCTGCCGCTGTCCTTCTCTCGCCGCAGTCAGAAGCCACGCCTGCGAAGTGGACCCCTACGGGATGCCAGGGGGATGCTCACACATCTGCCTGCTCAGCAGCAGCTACAAGGCACGGACCTGCCGCTGCAGGACTGGCTTCATCCTGGGGAGCGACGGCCGGTCGTGCAAAAGTACGTGACCGGAGTCGGGTCATGCCAAGGTCCATTGTTTCAGTCGGAGGCTGCCAGCAGCCAGCGTGCCAGGCCGGAGCGCCGGCTGGACGTAACTTGTGGGCACATGACGACAGAGAGGCTGCTCTGGGGGACAGCTTGACTGTGACCTGTGCCTGATGCTTCGTTCATGTACTCCTTCCCTTCCCTTCAAATGGCATTGCTCTGATCCTGCAGTTCCTAGAGGTGACCAATTAACCCAGGGAGGCTGTCTAAAGAATTGCAATAACTTATTGCAAGTTCCGAGCTAACTGCTGTGACGCTTCCGTCATGCACTGCGCATTCCCCCAGTGCACAGGTGCTGAAGTGCTGTTAAACAGCTTCTCACATCCTGTTGCCACCCAGTTTCTTCTCACTCAGAAGCAGACCACTCATGTGAGTAAGGCAAGCAAGGGTTTTCTCTCAGTATTTAATGTAAGCAAATTTGAGTTGTATAACTGTGGTTACAGCCATGAGAAGGGATGCATAAGCTCCTGCTCACCTACAGCCACCAGGACAGTCCTGAACGTTTTGAGGAGCATCTGTGTCTGTCTGCCTGCTTGATCAAATGACACTGGGTTCAGATGAAAGGCATGCAATGAGATACTTTGAGGGATGCTGGCAGATGGATATGATTGCCCGACGTCAAACCTCATCCTGTTTTCCCTCACAATTCCAACAAAGCCCTGGGAGGAATTAGTATACATATTAGGAGCTCTATTGCACCTCCAATCCTGCCTCCAGTTCTGGTGTCCCCAGCATGAGAAGCACACAGAGCTGCTAGAGTGAGCCCAGAGGAGGCCACAAAGATGATCCAAGGGCTGGAGCAGCTCTGCTGTGAGCACAGGCTGAGGGAGCTGGGGCTGTGCAGCCTGGAGAGGAGAAGGCTCCAGGGGAACCTCAGAGCTGCCTGCCAGGACCTGAAGGGATCCTGCAGGAAGGCTGCAGAGAGACTTTTGCTGAGGGTGTCTAGAGACAGGCCAAGGGGGAATGGTTTGCAGCCAAGGCAGAGCAGGGTTAGAGTGGAGCTGAGGAAGAAGTTGTTCAGCAGGAGGGTGCTGAGACTCTGGCCCAGGCTGCCCAGGGAGGCTGTGGCTGCCTCCTGCCTGGGGGTGTTGCAGGCCAGGCTGGATGAGGCCTTGAGCAGCTGAGTGTAGTTGAGAGGTGTCCCTGGGCATGGTGGAGAGGTTGGAGGAGATGAGCTCTGAGCTCCCTTCCAACATAAGCCATTCTATGATTTATAAGTATCTTTAAGGCACAAAAGATTGCCTTGCTCAGCTCCACTTTGATTTGTAATTAACCTGCTTGATTAAAGTAGGAAAGTCCCCCTGGAACAGGAGACACTGCTGCCCAGCTCAGCAGTGTGTGTTCATTTGTTGCATCCCTTCCCATTTGAAAGGAATGTGCTGTCATCTTTTGTTCCTGTCTTGTTTGTTTCTGAGGAGCTTCAGGTGTGAAAGCAAGCAGTGGTTTGTGTTTGTGCTCTGATTAGATTTAATCATTGCTTCGGTCATGGTCTGCTGGATCCTAACAAATTGTAACATGAAATGACTCCAAAGCTAGATCTGTTCACTTGGCAGTGGGTGCAAAGTTATTCTGTCATCTAGCAGAGCTTTTCTGTATGAGCTTTCATAGGAAGAACCAAACAATGAGATGTGAGCAGCTGACTGAAATCATTTGTGTTTTAATCCAGGTAATATAATGAGCTGGATTTCCTCATTTTAGATACCCTCAGCATATATGAGAAAGCAATTTGTTGTATTGAGGAAGCCTCCTGCACCCCCACTAATTGTGCCAGCTAACTAAAGAGCGATGTTCTGCGCTGCAGAGCAGAGGAGGCAGCCTCAGCTGTTCATGTCTGCAACTTCTCTCTTGCAGGGCCGAAGAATGAATTGTTTCTCTTTTACGGGAAGGGGCGCCCGGGAATCATCCGGGGAATGGATCTCAACACCAAAGTGTCTGATGAGTACATGATCCCCATTGAAAACCTGGTCAACCCTCGTGCCCTGGACTTCCATGCTGAGAGCAGTTACATCTACTTTGCTGATACTACCAGCTTCCTGATTGGGAGACAGAAAATTGATGGCACGGAGCGAGAAACGATCCTCAAGGACGGTAGGTGATGCTGAGCGAGAGTGCCAGTCGGGACCTCTCACTGAGGAGTGATCACCTCTGCAGATCACTTCAAGCTTTATTTGAAGCTCCCATGGAAAGCAGACCCAAACTGGTCCTTGAGCAGAGATGGAGAAACCTCTTTCTTCTATCACAACTTTCTGTTTATTCCTCCTGACTGCAAAGTTTGGTGAAGTTCCTCACTGGGTCTGTCTAAGCTTATGCCCAGCAGTGAGTGACTCCTACACCTCTGCTGGATTCTTTCAGTAGTTAGCTACAATGGAGCCAGAATACAGAATCTTGTAATCATTTGCTAAGCCATCCCATACCCTGTGGGCTCCTTCACTCCAACTGTATCTCAGCCTGGATTCTTGAGCTTACTGCAGTAGTTTGGCAGAGCACTTGTAATCTCATCAGGAAAAAAACATTCTTTTTTCTGATGCTTTTTCAGTTGTGTGTGTGGGAACAGCAGGAAAAGCCTACAGATGTTTCAGAACCTTAATTAAGATGTTTGTCCCCTTTATTGTAGCAGTGAGAGAAAATGCCAGGAGTTCTCTGACTTCCAACCTCTCCCCCCATGCTTCACAGGATCTCCCTGCTCTGGAGTCATATTTCATCACAGGAAAAGCTGTTAAAGTGATGAAACTTTCACAGTCACAGAATGTTAGTGGGGGGGAAGGGACCTCCAGAGATCATCCAGCCCAACCCCCCTGCCACAGCAGCACCACCCAGGGCAGGGCACACAGAACACATCCAGGGGGGGTTCGAAAGTCTCCAGAGCAGGAGACTCCACAACCTCTCTGGGCAGCCTGCTCCAGGCCTCTGCCACCCTCACCATACACAAGTGTCTCCTCATGCTCAGGTGCAACCTCCTGGCTTCCAGCTTGTCCCTGCTGTTCCTTGTGCTGTCCCTGGGCACCACCAAACAGAGCCTGGCACCTTCATCCTGACCCCCATCCCTGAGGTATTGATAGGCATTGATCAGATCCCCTCTCAGCCTTCTCCTCTCCAGCCTGAACAGCCCCAGGGCTCTCAGTGTTTCTTCATAGCAGAGATGTTCCAGTCCCCCAGTCCTCCTCATAGCTCTGTGTTGGACTCTCTCCAGCAGGTCTCTGTCTCTCTTGAACTGGGGAGCACAAAGCCTGTCAGTCTGCATTTCTTTGTCTTTTCAGGGCCCTTCCCATGAAAGGCTGCAGCAGCAGAAGGTAGCTTTTGTTAGCACTCAAGGAAACAAGCAGGATGAATACTCATCGTGGTCTTCAGAGAGCTGATTGTCTTTGCTTGTAAACCGAAGCTCAAGGCAGTGACTAAAATGCCGTTGTTTAAGCACAAGGATTTTCATTGCCTGTCACTCTTAACCCATGTTTTAATCCACCCACATCAGAGATGTTCTCTCCTGCCTGCAGAGACATGGTGCTCTTTTGGTGTAAGGTGTCTCTACAGACCTCAGTCAGCACTAACTGCAAGGAGTAGGTGGTTCTTTCCCCTGTGTTGGTGATTGCTTAGGAAAAGGCAGCATCTGAGTAAGCAAAGAGTACTCAGCTGTTGGTCTGGTACTTCCTCATTTAATTGTGAGTATGGAAATGAAGAGCATGTAGTACAGAGCCTCCAGTGCTGACCTCCTCTCACTAAACACCGTGCATTTCCTTTTACAACAGGGCAATGAAAAGGTGGAGGAAGGGAGGGAGTAGGCAGTGTGGAGATTTGAACTCTGTGAAGGTACACTGAGGAGCATCCTGGCTGAAAGGTGTTCAGACCAGTTGGGGCTGGCCTAAGTGAGCCTGCAAACACTAACAAGCTTTAGATACCAAACCAGCAGATTGAGAAACTCTTCAAAATAAATGTGAGGTGGGATAGCAAAAATACCAAAGCAATCTCACAAGAATTACCTCATGGTGTAGTATTTGTTGGGGAAGATTTGGTCCTGATGCTTCTAAAGACAAAACAAAAGGCATTGTCTCTCTTCTCCTTCTTCCCCAGGATCTTGCATCAATAGTTAGAACTTGATGTAGTTTCACAACTTAAAAAAATTGCTTGAAGGAGACTTGTTAATATTTTTTCTCCTGGTTTGCAAAACTGATGTGGCCACCAGCCATCCCACCCCAGCTTTTATTGCTGTCAGCCCTCCAGCTCAGCAGGGACAGATGAAATTGTTCCTTGGTGGAAGGCTACCAGAGACAATCAGGGGTGTCAGGAGGTGCTTTGATAGCTGCTCTGAGCAGCAGGCTGTGAAGGAGCTCTGTCTGTCATAGGTGTCACTTCTCAGATTAGAACTTGTCATTTTTTGTGCCTCTCAGGTCTTGCAAGAAGAGATGTGCTAGCTCAGACAACTCAGGGCCTTGCACCTGAGAGCCTACAAGCTGCTGACTGGGAGCTGAGGAGGCTGAGCACCTAGCACCGCTGCACTTGGATTTCCCATGCAATTTCAGCTGGGGTTTCTTATTCTTCACCTGACAAACCAGTCTGCTGTCTCGCTGATAAGGCCTGGGCAGCCCACACTGTGGCCTAGCCTGGAGCTGGCAGCACAGCTGCAGGAACAGAGCGCTGTCACCACCAGCAGCAGTTGCTGCAGTTGAAGTTTAAATCTTAGAATGGACATCAGGTTTTTAAATAACAAACAGAACAAGCCAGGCACTTTCCAAAGGATCTAAACATTGCTCAGTTGAAGTGAACTAAACTCCAGCTCGGGCTGGGGGGGTGGTTTTCACTGTCCCCTTTCTGTTGTTTGGGGATGCTGGCAGCCATAAAGTGGTCCATTATTTCCTTGTAAATAATAGCAAGGATGTTCAAGGCTTCCCATTTTGCTTAAGCAAGGTCCAAGTAAGTCTGCAAGGAGTTTTGCTGCTTGAGATACAGAAGAGTTATTTTCTTTCACTTTTTTTTCTGTGTTCTAACCTAATGTTAGGTGAATTTGAACATCTCTGCTATGAAGAAAGGCTGAGAGCCCTGGGGCTGTTTGGTCTGGAGAGGAGAAGGCTGAGAGGGGATCTGATCAATGCCTATCAATACCTCAGGGGTGGGGGTCAGGATGAAGGTGCCAGGCTCTGTTTGGTGGTGCCCAGGGACAGCACAAGGAACAGCAGGGACAAGCTGGAAGCCAGGAGGTTGCACCTGAGCATGAGGAGACACTTGTGTATGGTGAGGGTGGCAGAGGCCTGGAGCAGGCTGCCCAGAGAGGTTGTGGAGTCTCCTGCTCTGGAGACTTTCCAACCCCCCCTGGATGTGTTCCTGTGTGCCCTGCCCTGGGTGGTGTTGCTGTGGCAGGGGGCTTGGGCTGGATGATCTCTGGAGGTCCTTTCCCACCCCTACCATTCTGTGGTGCACCTCATCTTTGTATTGCTTTGTGAAGGGCTTCCCTACAGAAAGCCTGGCCTACTGTAAGCCTGATCAGTTTTATTTAACCAGCATGGCCATTATTTTTGTCTTTGTTTACTTCAGGATGTGAAGGCCACCTAAAATGGAAGAACATATTTAAAGCTCTTAGATGGTTAAATAAAAGAGAACCTCAAACCCTAACTTCACAAAGAGAACATAAGCTGTGTCTATGGAATTGTGCTGTAGACTTCTGTTGTATTAAGACTTTCTGATACATTTAATATCTGATTGCCATTAGGTTTTGGTGGTTTGTTCTGTGTGGGTTTTTTTAATCCTAGAGATTGTATATGTCTGGAAATAAAGGTGCTCCAGAATGACCACAGGAGGCACAGTGAATAGCTGCTCTGTGGGACTGAGCAGACTTGGAGCAATGTTCTTGTTTAGTATTTATAAGCAATATGCTTATGAATTTTAGCTGTATCATCTAATACTTGGCTTTGCTTTTGATGCTAATCCAGTCCAGATTTGGACACTTATTTTGTCTCCCAAAGAAACTAAAATACCCCAAAACCTTTTCACTGATCTTAGCAGGATAAGAGCTGTGTTTAACCCAAAGTGTCTAGGTTAGACAGGATGACAATAAAATGGGGTTTGAACAAATCACTCCTTGTGCTCAGGGTTGATTTCAGCCTTGTCAGTGTTTTCTTGAGCTGAGACAAATCTGCTGAAAGCCCTCTGAGCCCTGGAGGACTTCTCATTCACTCCTGAAGCTTGTCTGTCTTCTCTTCAGCAGCCTTTTCTCAGCCTGGGGCTCCCAGGTCCATGGCGAGATGGTCTCTGCTCTTCCCTACCAGGCTTTCCACTTCTTTCTTCTCTACTTGATCCCTGTGTGACCAAATGGCACCTTCCACATCCACAGAGTTCCAGCTGCCCCTCACAGTGCCCTTTTAAAAGACTGCAGCAAAGGCACTGAGAGACACCACAAATGAAACTGACAGTGCCCCTCTGCCTGGGAAACCGGGCTGAGCTGCTGGAGCCGCTCTCCTTCTGACTGCTCTGCACTCCTTTAGCTACATGACTCCTGTCAGGCCTGGTGGTGGTTGCTGGGTTGCATGTGTCATCAGACTGTTGTTTCATAGCCTTCATCCCCAGATGAATTTTGGCACCGTTGCTGCCTTCAGGCCTTTTAGGTCACAAGGGAAAATGGTTGCTCAGAAGTGCAGTGAAGTTTGTGTGTCTCAGAAAAAGGGGTGCTGAAGTTGAACACATCCTGGGGAAGCCCTCAGCATATCCTGCTTGCTCTCTTTCCATTACTTGCCCGTGTTGTGTGCCACAGGGTGAGGTGGCATCTCCACATTTGTGACTGACTTAGTGAATTTAAGTCTATTTTCTTATGCTAAGAGGGTTTTGTTGATACTTTGGTGGCTTCCTTGGTCTCTCTGTAATAACTTTTGGACCTTCAGTATGGTTTCAAGTTCGTTAGAGGTCTGTGTAGGCTGGGAGAGAATAACTGGAAGTTCTCCATATCTCATTCCATGCACTTGGACTTTGAGCCCTTTCTGAAAGAAAAGGGGAAGGGTGTGATGGAAGAGAAGAAATGGAAAGCCTTTTGGAGAACTTGTGCTTTGAGTTGAGGAGCTGGCATCATGTATGAGGGGAGAGATCTCAGTGTTTACAGGGTGCTGGGTAAGCTTGGAGGAAAACTTGTTGCTTGGGGAATCATTGTGCTGTTTCTCAGGTGGAGAAACCTCTGTGCTCTATGCCATGAACATTGTTGACTCCTTTTGCTTGTGGATGGAGCCCTGCCAATGTCACACTCAGGAGCCCACTGGCACTCCCAGGGGTACTGTTGCTCTTAGCTTGTGTGTTGCTTGCTGTGTGAATATTCTACTCACATGCTTAGCTGTGGAGAACAACTCAGGCTGCTGTGATGTTCTTGCTCATGTGTTTTGTAGACAAAGGGGCAATGGAACAAGCATAAACTGAATGCTCAATTTGCTTCCTTTTTTATAAGAATGAAACTTATGATTTGAGTTCCATATCATCTGTGATCCTGTGAGTAAAAGCAAGACAATGTAGAGTACTGGAGCTGATCCTGGAGGCTGTTATCTTTCTTTAGGGCTAAAATTAAGCAGGGTTTTATTAATTAGCAATTTGCCTATGCAAAAATTTGCCAGCTGCAGTGAACATGTGGAAGCCTATGGTTTAATGCACAAGCTTTGTGGGCAGCCTTTGTCTGTTGTAGTGTGTTTATAGCAGAGACCGATTCTGACACACAGCAAACACAGTTCAGATTCAAGGAAATAATCTCATGCAGCTATCTGGACCATATATTGGGGTTTGTTTCTGCTAATCATGGAATCATAGAATTGTTTGAGTTGTAAAAGATCTTTGAGAGCATCAAGGCCAACTCTCAGCCTAACACCACCATGGCTGTCAAACCATGTCCCAGAGTTTCACGGCTGTTGTCGTCCCCAGGGCTGGTGTCTGCACCACCTCCCTGGGCAGCCTCTTCCAATGCCTGAGTGGACAATGTGAGAACATCAACATGCAAGGTTATTGTCTTACTCCTGTCTTCTTTCACTCAACAGATCTTGACAATGTGGAAGGCATAGCAGTGGACTGGATTGGAAATAATCTTTATTGGACGAACGACGGCCACAGGAAGACGATTGCTGTAGCCAGGCTGGAAAAAGCTGCTCAGAGCAGAAAAACTCTCTTGGAGGGAGACATGTCCCACCCTAGAGGAATTGTTGTTGATCCTGTCAATGGGTATGAAGTAGACTCACTTGTGTGTGTGTGCATGATTGTGCTGTAGCATAACCATGGGGTGGAGTTTTGCTTGGGATGGGGTTAGTAGAGTCCTGTAGTAGTCTGCGGTTCTCCAGTAGCAGTGCAGCTGTCCTCACTTCTTGCCTGGAGCCCTGGGAGGAATGTGCATGCCCAGACTCTTTGGAGCTTGTGTTCATCTGAATGACTTTCACTTTCTTCTCAAACAGGTCCATCAGACCTGTATGTATTTTTAATGCTAAGTGATCTTTATCATGCTCTTTGTAAGTCTTAATTTCTGGAGGCAATGATACCCGCATCCCTGTCCGCACTGGTTTACAAAGCTAAATGAGACAGGTACTTTTTGTGACTCACTGGCTTAATTGATTGTGAAAGGCTTCATAACAAAAAGAACATTCTATTAGTGGAGTATAGCTTGGGTTTACCCTAAAATTTCACTGCTGCATCTCTTCAGGGAGTTGTCACTGGAGATTGATGAAGGCAGGCAGGTAATTCTAGTGTGGCTGGATTGATGGCTGCTTTCCTACTCCTGGAATGTATTTACACTATCAATTCTGCACTTTTGAGCTTGTCCTTTGAGGAATGGAAGTGACTGTAGGAAAGGCTGGAATTAATTAATGTCAGATAGTAGGGATGTAAAATCAAGACTAAAATCATAGCCATGCCCTACAATCCCTTCACTTGAATTTTCCAGCTCGGTAAATGACTGGCAGAGGAAAGAGTGTATGAAGATATATTGTCTGAAAAGGCCTCCTGCATAAACCACTTGTCTGATAAAATAGCATGGTTGTGATTCTCATGGAAGTTTTTCCTGAGGGACAGCACTTATTGTGCCATCCTAATTATGGTTAGAAAACGACAGCCTTGATCTAAGTGATGTGGAAGCACCAACTGATTTGGGGAGGCAATTAAAGCAGATCAATGTAAGTGTCTGTTACTGCTGCCATGTTTTAGGTCATGACATGGTAACCAGAGTAAGTGCAGACAAAACAAAACTTAATGGAGAAAAGCCCTGTTGAGGAGTCATGGAAAGATCTGCCAAACATTTTGACTTCCAGTAAAATAAATACCCTGCTGACCTGCATCTCTGCCTGAGCTGCAGGGCACAGGCAGGTAGTGCAACTCCGTGATGAAACCTGGGGCTGTTGGAGTCAAGCCTGCCATGAAGGCTTTAAGCCCCAAGAAGCAGAAGTTGCTTGGTGTTCTTAGCAAATATGCACCAAACCATGGCAGGAACCCAACCCAGCCTTCTGGTGGCTGGCTTGGAACAGACAAGAAAGAAACAACAACAGCAGCAACAAGAAATCCCCAAGCAAGCAAGCAACCCAGTGCATTGCCATGGCCAGAAACATCTGTCACAAGGATTATTTTTTACACATTTCTTTCCCAATTTCTTGTGTAAAAAACCCCAGACTGGGCAAATTTATTTTTACACATTAAAGTGTAGTTGAATACAATTTTACTGAGTATATGTCATAGAATCACAGAAGGGCTTAGGTTGGAAGGGACCTTAGAGTCTGCTCCAGCGTCCCTGCCACGGGCAGCAAAGCTGTTACTTTTTTCACTTCACTGTTTCATTCCTTTGTAAATTTAGAATTAAAAGTCCAGGACTTTGTTCTTCACAGTACAGAGAGAAGGTCTGTACAATGAAGGTCAGTACAGTACACAGCACAGACACAGGACCAGAAGTGGGTTAGGGTCATAAGAAGTTATTTCAGAGAAGCAGAACTGGTGAAATCAAAGGTGAGGCAGATAAACACTAGTTAAGTGGTGACAGCTTTAACAGGTAGCATCCAATTTAGATCAGTGTGTTGGCTTTCCTCTCTTTGTGGGAATTGAAATCCCAGCTTTGACCTGAAAATTGCCTACTGTCGATGTTTTCAGCATACTGATGTCATTATGTCATGATCTGAGGTGCTGCTTATTTGCTTCATAAAATGGCTCAGGTTGGAAGGGAGCTCAGAGCTCATCTCCTCCAGCCTCCCCACCATGCCCAGGGACACCTCTCAACTACACTCAGCTGCTCAAGGCCTCATCCAGCCTGGCCTGCAACACCCCCAGGCAGGAGGCAGCCACAGCCTCCCTGGGCAGCCTGGGCCAGAGTCTCAGCACCCTCTGCTGAACAACTTCTTCCTCAGCTCCACTCTAACCCTGCTCTGCCTCAGCTTCAAACCATTCCCCTTTGTCCTATTGCTGGATACCCTTATGAAAAGTCTTTCTCCAGCCTTCCTGTAGGATCCTTTCAGTCATTGAAGGCAGCTCTGAGGTCTCCTTGGAGCCTTCTGGTTACATTTGAGCAGCACCTAGTAGCCAGGGGAAGCAAACAGTTGTAGAAATAGCAGTGGAAAGAACCATGCAGACGTTAGAATCACTGGCTTGTGCCTATCCTGTGTGATAAAACAGTGACAGTGTGATTCACATGATTAAGACGGTACCTGAATGCTGCCTTTGTCTCATGTCATAGCTGGATGTATTGGACAGACTGGGAAGAAGATGAAATAGATGACAGTGTGGGGAGAATTGAGAAGGCATGGATGGATGGCTACAGCCGGCAGATCTTCGTGACATCAAAGATGCTGTGGCCAAACGGTTTAACTCTGGACTCTCAGGCCGACGTGCTGTACTGGTGTGATGCCTATTATGATCACATTGAAAGGATATTCCTGAATGGAACTGACAGAAAGGTAAGGGAGGGTTTCACTGTGTTATGGTAAAAATCCTTCTCCAGCTGTCGAAAGCCTGCGCAGCCCTGCCGTGTGGGCCCGCTGAAACAAGCAGCCGGCTGCGGGAGGCTGGGATCTGGCCTCCGGTGGCCGTCTTGACACACACAGGCTGATCCAGCTGGGGGGGTTCATTATTCTTCTTCATTTTGAACTCTGCTGTTTTATTTCTCATGTGACAATAAGTTAGGTTCTGATTGAGCCACAAAGAGCTTTTCAGTAGGAGAAAACAAACCACCTTGTGGCTTCTGCCGGAGAGAGGCTTTTGTTTAACTTCAGTGGATCAGCTGCTTTTGATGAATCTCTGTGCCCTGCTTGAGCTTTTGTGGTCATATGCAGTGTTGAGTGAAAAGTGGAGAGGCATTGGTTTAGTTGTTACTAATGGCTGTACTGCCTCCCTTGTGGAATCATAGAATTGTTCTGCTTGGAAAAGACCTCCCAAGATCCTAATATCCAATTTAAACCTCCCCTGGCACAACTCGGGGCTGTTTCATTCTATTAATTCTTCCCTGGGTTAAGAGACCTACACCCCACCCACCTCACCCCAGCCTCCTTTCAGGGAGCTGTAGAGAGTAATGAGCTCTCCCCTTGACCTCCTTTTCTCCACGCTGCACAACCCCACTTCCCTCAGCCACTCTTCAGAAGAATTGTTCTCCAGACCCTACACCAGCATCATTGCCCTTTCCTTGACCTGCTCCATCCCCTCAATGTCTGCCTTGCACTGAGAGGCCCCCAGCTGAACCCAGTATAGGAGGTGCAGCCTTACCATGTTGAATACAGGTGGACAATTACCTCTGTAGTCCTGCTGGCCACACTGTTCTGATCCAGGCCAGGATGCTGTTGGCCTTCTTGGCCACCTGCATACACTTCTGGCTCACGTTCAGCTGGCTGTTGACCAGCACCACCAGGTCTTTTTCTGCTGGGCAGCTTTCCAGCCACTCTGCCCCAAGCCTGTAGTGCTGCATGAGTAGCTGTGACCCAAGTGCACTTGTTCTTGTTGAACCTCATCCCATTGCCCTCAGCCTGTGGATCCAGCCTGGTCAAGCAAGGAACCCAGCCAGCAGAGGATGCCTGGAACTTAGTCATTACAAAGTGCAGCTGTTATGATAAACTGCAAAGGCTCTCAAAAGTAGCTGAGTTAATTCTGCAGTTTGTCTTTTTAATTACTAATTACTGCTGTTTACAGGATGGGAAGTTTAGGCTTGTTAAAGGTGGTTTTGTGTTCTGTATGGACTGAAAACCTTTCAAACTGGTCCTCTCTATCAGACAGCTCTTGTTAGTGGCAGTTGCTGTTCCACTGAGGGACTCCTGAGACTGGAGGTACAGCACATATCACAGCTCTAGCACATATTTGTGGCCAATAAAATGAACACAAGGTTTGGAGGGTGTTTGTAGCTTCATGTATGAGTTAATAAACCAGAAGTAGAAGGAGCATGGATGAGAGATTGTCTTATTTGGGGAACATTCTGTAGCAGCTTTTTGTTCAGAGCTTCTTGATGGGTTTCTGGTTCTCTGTTGGGTTGGGGAGGATTGGGGAGGGTTGGGGGTTAGGGAGGGCTGGGGGTTGGGGGTTTGCTGGTTGGGGTTTTTGCCTAGGGGGATTTTTTTGTTATTGGTTTGGGATTATTTTCTTGTTTGTTTGTTTGCTTCAAGTTATCACAAACTGGAAAGGGAGGTCACAGAAATAAAGGAGCAATCTCTGTGTGTACTTCACACTTCAACAAACCCAAGCAACTCATACATACTATTCTTAACTTCAAAGGAAGCAGATCTCTGATTTCCTGAACAGATATAAATGAAGAAGCTTGCTTCCTTGCTAGGGAAGGAGGTAGATGTTTACTCAGCTTCATGACTGCATGGTTGCCTACTTTCCTCCAGATTTTGGAAGTCAGCTGTTGATGCTGGTGCACACAATGGCCTTGCACCCTTGATGTCTCCTGATTTTGTTGCATTAAGTCCTGATATTTGGGTGCAGCACTTGCCTCAATTTTCGTTTCCCATTTTATTTTCTCTGCTAAGAAAATGTAACCATGGTTTCGACCTTGCTAATGCTCCCCTGTCACTCATTAACTGCAGGTGGTCTACAGTGGGAAAGATTTGAATCACCCCTTTGGACTATCACATCATGGGAATTACATTTACTGGACAGACTACATGAATGGGTCCATTTTCCAGCTGGATCTGGTGACAAGGAATGTGACACTGTTAAGGAGTGAGAGACCACCTTTGTTTGGCCTCCAGATTTATGATCCACGTAAACAGCAAGGTATTTATCACCTGAGAATTCTCCAAAGAGCTCTTCTGAAAGGGTCTCTTCCCTTGCTGTGTCTCCAAGTGTTTTGAGGGGACTAGATGACCAGCAATGGGATATGAACAGGTCTCATGGCATGAGGAAGATGCTTTCCAGTGTTTCAGTCCATTGTTGTTGCAGTTGATTATCTCACCCTTACTGAAATTGCTGAGGGCTGGAGCTCCTCTCCTATGGAAACAAACTGAGAGAGCTGGGACTGTTCAGTCTGGAGAAGAGAAGGCTCCAAGGAGACCTTATTGTGGCCTTCCAGTGTCTGAAGGGGGCTACAAGAAAGCTGGGGAGGGACTTCTGAGGGTGTCAGGGAGAGATAGGACTGGGGGAAATGGAGCCAAACTAGAAATGGGTAGATTCAGACTGAGTGTGAGGAAGAAGTTGTTCCCCATGAGGGTGGTGAGAGACTGGCACAGGCTGCCCAGGGAGGTGGTGGAAGCCTCATCCCTGGAGGTGTTTGCAGCCAGGCTGGATGTGGCTGTGAGCAACCTGCTGCAGTGTGAGGTGTCCCTGGCCATGGCAGGGGGGTTGGAACTGGCTGATGCTTGAGGTCCCTGCCAGCCCTGGCAATTCTGTGATTCTGTGCTAGGAGTACAGCAGCCTGAAATTCTCTCTGTTTACACTGCCTTCAGTGCCGTTTTTCTCGCTTGTCAAAGGGATAGTGTGGAGGTACAGAACAGATAACACACACACTGCCTAATAGACTTAAAACATATTATTGCATTTACCTTTTTTTAAATAAGGTCATAGATCCTGCCTGTCCTTTTCCGTTTGCAATTTTCTCCCCCATCTTTGTCTACATCAGCACTTCAGGACTTAATCTCCTGAACGTATGCAGTGCTCTTACACACAACCCAAGTGACCTTTGAGAGCAGTGAAAAAATCCATAGTTTTTGCTGCTTACATCAGTAGAGAAATGAGATAAAGGCCATGGGCTTGCTCAGAAGGTGTTTAGAAAAGGCAATTGCTGCTATTCAGATAAACTTACAAATGTATTTCTCTGCAGAAAAGTTTGAAGCACGTTGCCTGCCTGCAGCGTTCAGCTGAGTAGCTGCATGTCTGCTCCCTTGAATGGAAAGGTTCTGGTTAGTGCCTGCCACTGGACATCAGCCTCAGCATCAGCAGTTAGTACAAATGCAATACTGCTTAAAAGGTGACCAGATTAAATAGTAATATCAGGAGATCACATTGATCTCTACAGATCATCATCTGGGCTTGTTCATGTTGGAATGGGCTGCTCCAGGAGGTGGTGGAGTCACCCTCCCTGGAAGTGTTTAAAACAAGACTGGATGAGGCACCTGGTGCCATGGTTTAGTTGATTAGGTGGTGTTGGGTGATAGGTTGGACTTGATGATCTCAAAGGTCTTTTCCAACCAGGTTAATTCTGTGTTCTGTGTCCTAGAGAAGAGAAGACTCCAGGGGGACCTTAGACCTGCCTTCAAATACCTGAAGGGGTCCTTCAGGAAGGCTGCAGAGAGACTTTTCCTGAGGGTGTCTAGAGACAGGCCAAGGGGGAATGGTTTGAAGCTGAGGCAGAGCAGGGTTAGAGTGGAGCTGAGGAAGAAGTTGTTCAGCAGGAGGGTGCTCCACCGCCTCCCTGGGCAGCACATTCCAATCTCTCTTTCTGTAAAGTCTTCCCTTTCCTGCTGTTTTCTTATGTCCAGCTCCTTTAGGGAAATCCTTGGGACTAATACGTGGTTATGGAGTGCTGAGGTCCAAACAACCAACTTGTGATTTGCTTTATGAGTATGGAGGCAGTGCTGAAAGCTTCTTCTTTCTGTTATTCTAACCCTAAGCTTTCACTTCAGTCTGAACCAGAGCACATGTAGTACTGTGCTATGTCAAGGTCATTGCAGCAGTGAGTCTTTTATGCCGGATGGTTTTCAGGGGGTGTTTGACTCCCAAAGTCATGCAAAACCATGGTGTGTTTGGGATTTACTTCTTCTTTTTCAGTTGGTTTTAAGTTGGGTGTGTTGTGGGGTTTTTAACAGCAAAATTTGCCCCTAATCTCTCCTCAGGTTGGTGAAATTTCAGAATGCTTTCAGCTGTGTCTAAGGGGGGATGTGGTGATTGCTTTAAAACCTTGCTACTTCCACTGCTTTGCTCAGTGCTCAGAAAGCATCTTTGCCTGCAGAGAACAGGGAAATTTATAGCTGAATGCAGTAGCTATTAGCTTCCAAAGAAGCTAACACCAGAGGCAGAGGACTAAAGTATTGCCTCTTAGACATTTTTAGCTGAATGAGCTTAAATCTTGAGGAAGGGACTTTGGCTCATTAATGCCTTCTTCGAAACTGCAACTGGAGTTTTGTGATGGAGCTGCAGCTTTTAGGCTCTTCCCTTTCCCTCGTGCTCAGCGAGGTGGATCTTGCATTTTCCCCAAAGGGGGCACAAGCATTTCCTTTAAACAAAGTCAAGCTGCAGTTTTGTCTCCTTTGTTTTTTATTCTGTGTGTGTGTTTGTGTCTGGCTGCTGAAAGAGCAAGAGCCAGGCTGAATCATGGGGTGCAGAGAAAGCCTTTAGTAGTTCATTTTATGGTGTGAGTTATTTTATAGCTTCTGCCTGCATGCCTTACAAAATTTGTCTCTGGCATTTTGAGGTTGCTGGTTTGGTGCTGCTGTTTCTGTCACTGTCTACACAAGCAGAAACCATTCCCATTCACTGTGACCTAGCTGAATTGAGAGTGGCAGTTTTCTTTGGAGGTCCTTTACAGCATGCTCATCTGTGCCAATCCTTCTTTGCTTAGTAGCAACATGAAGCTCTCTAGGTGCCTCCTTAAGAGGAGGTGTTTGTCACAGTCTCTGGATCTCATCAGGCAGGGTCCTTTTCTTGCTTCTGGAGATTAGAGGTCATCTTACTTCCTTTGGCTTGGTCTTTGGATCTCTCCACACTGAGAATACCTTAGAAAATGGGGAGTTGGAGAGAAGCAAAGTAGTCATAGGAGGTGGATTTACAGTCAGCATATGAACCTGTCAAGGCCTGCAGGTGTTTCCATGGCTATGAAAGGGCCAAGTGCTAGTCATATCCAAGGGAGAAGTTCTTCAGCAGGAGGCTGCTGAGACTCTGGCCCAGGCTGCCCAGGGAGGCTGTGGCTGCCTCCTGCCTGGGGGTGCTGCAGGCCAGGCTGGATGAGGCCTTGAGCAGCTGAGTGTAGTTGAGAGGCGTCCCTGTGATTCTCTGGATTCTTGTGTGAGTCCATTGGCAGCACATAAAATAACCTCTTTTGAAATCAGCTTGGTTTTTAACTCCTCAGATTGTAAGGAAGAGCTGCTTGAGCCCCAGGCTGCCTCTCTTCACATGTGTACTCTGATCCTAAAAGCAGCCTTCCACAGCTTCAACAGCACTTGAGGTTAGGTCTGTGGGAAGGTGCAAACATAAACGAATGCTCAAGAAAACAGCAATGCAATTGCTAAGCAGCAAGGAGGGCTTCAGGGTGGCCTTTAAATGAGAAGATTAAACAAATGTATATGGCTGTATGGTTGCTGTCTGGTTGCTTTGTTTGTCTGAGGATGATGACTGAGATGAGAGTGCTTCTCAGCCCGCTGGCATAATTTTATAGCAATTTAAAGTGGAACCAGCCTAATCTGATCACACACAAGTGGCAGGGCAGCAGCTGATTTGAAAGCTGGAAAACAAAATAATACTACTAGTAATGTAACTTTGGAAATGATAATGAAATGTTGGAATATTTTAAGAACACCCATACAAAGTAGCTGTGATGAGCACTAGGTAAGGAAGTTTTAGTTCATAACTACTTGTTAACTGAATGAGTTCCACAGCTTAGTGAAGAGTTTGGCCATGGTACTCTGCTCCAGGAGGCATTTTAGCCTAGCAGTCTCTTCAGCAAGACTGGGGCTTTGCACCTTCAGGCTGGCATGGCTGTAAAGCTCACTTTAGAAACCTTTCTAGTCTAGGATCTTATGCTTTACCTCTTGGCACCTGCATTTCCCTTGTCATCATCCTCTCTTTTATCACTTCCTTAGCATCTAACCCACCATGCTCTACTTTGTCATGCCAATTAGGAGGTCAAGTAGGAACGTTTCATCTTCAAGCCAGACCAGCTGACTTTGATCTAGTGCTCTGGTTTGGATTTTATTTATTTTAAGCATGCATTTGGCTTCAGAATCATCATGGGTTTTCAAAGTGTTGTCTATATTTGTCTTCAACAGTCTTTTCATTCCATAGCCTCATTTTCTGGCAGTGATCTGACAATCTCCTGCGTGTTGCCTAATTAAATCACTGCCAGTTTCCTAGCCTCGTGCTCTGTAACTTTGGATTCCCTTTTGAAGGTTATATTTTTGGGTTGTTCATTTTGACAGCTCCTGATACCTTCTGATGGCACTGGTGTTCTCTGATGTGCATAATGGGTGGCCCTGGAAAGGTGGAGAGAGTTTGAGGGCTACTTTTTCTGAGGTGGTATAGCTGAGTGTTCCCAAGGCTTAGATGCAAACACCTCTCTTACTCTTTTGATGTTCTGTGGATGTTATTTGGGTGTTGGTGAGCACAGATGCAAAAAAAGGAGCTGTTTGGGGATTTTTTTTTACTTTTTGTAGACTATTTTAAGTCAGAGTCTGAAACATGAACTCATCATCCAGTAGAGTGTTTTAAGTGGCCAGTCTCAGTTGGGACTACTCTAATTGTGATCCAGCCCTCACACTTTGTAGAGACTTCCAGTTTGCCCTGTTAGTTTGCCCTGTTAGTTTGCCCTGTTTATGCAGCTGTGTTCCTGCCATCTGCCTCACACCCTGCCCCATGCAAGTACAAGTACCAGCAGCTTCCCATGGCTGCCTGTATTGATTACTTAACACACAATTCTTTGACTTCTTAGTGAGGGCTTAATGCACTGTGGGTACATTTTCTTGTACAAAGCAGTGGGTCAGGGCTAGATAATTCACAATCTGTCCTGTGAAACTGAGCTGTATCTTAAAATCTGAGAATCATCAGAACTTTGGTTATTTGCTGGTTATCTGATACTCATGTGATGGTTTGAAAATGTTTCCCTGTGGATACAGATGTGGCTCTGCCAGAACAGTTTAATGCCTGTGTTTACAGCTGCCTCTAGGACAACTTCATCTTTTATGTTTTCTACAAGAAAAGGAAAGTGGCAGGGCTTGAGGAGAGGGAATTGTGGGGAGGCTGCTTAATCCAGAAGCTCAATGAATGTTCTGTACACCTAGAAAGGAGGAGTTGGGGAAGGAACATCCGCTTTTCACTAGCACAGAAAGATGATGAAATAGTTTCCATGTGACATTTCAGCAGATGTGAAGTTTTGTGCTCTCCTGATCCTAGTCAGTTACCATTGATTCCATAAAGCTGAGCAGCACAACATCACAACTGGCCTTCCACTGGGCAGCACATAAAGGGACAGAAGCTGTGAATTGGCTCCAGGCTTTGGCTGTGACCTGGCTTGAGGTGGAGAGCATCAGATATAACTTGGGATTCTGAGCATCCAGGTAGATTTTCCCTCTTCCAGCCTCAAAACTTGCAGTCTTTAGGCATCAGCACTTAAAAATTAATTGCACTTTGATCCTGAGAAGTGACTGTCTGCAGTGCATCCCTAAGCAAATATGACCAGGGTTAGCAAAACAAACTCTAACATTTCCTTCAGCGGGCTTCAGTTTGAAGTCTGCTTGCCTAAGGAATGGGGGAGAGAGGTGCAGCAGTCCCTGGTAGAAGATCAAAGCACCTGACAGCTGTCAGTATCTTCATGTGAGCAGCAGACAGCTGAAAGCAGACAGCTTTCAGGGAGAAATAAAAGCCATGGAAAGAAGGGAGGGAAACAGCAGATGTGCTCAGAAGAGAGTAGAGGAATATCTGCTTTGTGTTCTGTCCGCCATAGATCTCGTTGTCCTTTTAATGGCCACTTCCTTTCTCTTTTTCCCTTGCTCTGCATTTGCAGTCACGTCGTTTGAACGCACGCAGATGCCGACGCGCCAGGACGTTCCCTTCTGTACTGTTTAGTTTCTCCTGTGTGTAGCTGTGTCACAATAAATGTCTTCTTGTATCACCCTCATGAAAAAATAACAAATCAAGGATGTAGAATATTGTGATCTGATGGCAGCGTTGTTGTGGGGTTTATTCTTGCAGGTTATTGCAACTTGTAACTGAAATTGTTTAACTACTGTCACCTGTGGTAACCACACTCTGAGAACAATGTGTCCCTGCAATGAGAGGGGAAAGTAATGGTAAAAAGCAATTGTGTGCTGATGTACTGGAAAAGTACTGCTCTAGTTGTGGCTGTCAGTTTGAAAGTAGCCTCTTTGATTGTTTTCTATTTCATTTTCCCAGGTGATAATGCCTGTCGTGTCAACAACGGAGGCTGCAGCACGCTTTGTTTAGCCATTCCTGGAGGCAGAGTTTGTGCCTGTGCTGATAACCAGCTTCTGGAGGAAAACAGAACAACCTGCACGAGTAAGAGCTGAGGGGAATGAACACCTGAGCTGCTGCTGCTGCTGCTGGTTGAGGGATTGGATCAAATCTGCAAATGAAACAAGACACTGAACTCTGCTACTGGCTTCTTTTTGTGTGTGCTGCTATAAGACACAAAAAAATAGGCCTTAAATAAAGGTTCCAAGTGAAGCCAGTGCAGTAAATAGGATAAAGATGTTTCCATGAGTACAATGTGTGTGTATATATATAAAGTATATATATCTACATTAATGGAATAGAATATAGATATAGATAGAATATCTATAGAATATCTATTCTATCTATCTAGATAGAATATAATATATAGAGAGATATATAGATATAGCTATATAGAGATAGATTATTTATATAGATAGAATATAATATAGAGATATATACATATAGTTCTATTAATGTATAGAAACATATATACTTGTGTATATATATACTTTTGTATATATACTTAATGTATTCATTGATACACACAAGTGTGTATATATATAAGTATATGTATATACATACAAGTATCTATATAAAAGTATACATATACATAAGTGTATATATACACACATAAATATATGTAAATATATATAGTATATATATAGTAGTATATATATACACAATATGTATACCTTATGTATTTGAATACTTAATATATTAAGTATTATATATATATTTAATATTGGATGAAAAAAAGGTATTGGAAAGTCAGAATATGAAAAAGCATTTAGAGATCTCATGGACCTTAAACCCCAAACCATCCAAATACCAGGAATGCCAGCCATGATTTTCTGCAACTATTATATTAAACCCACATGGGCTGGTTTCAGCTTATCTCAGTACATGAAGGGGGCCTACAGGGACTTTTGATAAGGGCTTGTTGTGATAGGATAAGGTGCAATGGCTCTGAGCTGAGTGAGGGGAAATTGAGTCTGGAGACCTAGGAGGGTGGTGAGACACTGGCACAGGTTGCCCAGGGAGGCTGTGGATGTTCTCTCCCTGGAGGTGTTCAAGGCCAGGCTGGATGAGGCCTTGAGCAACCTGGGCTGGTTGGAGGTGTCCCTGCCCATGGCAGGGGGCTGGAACTGAATGATCTTAAGGTCCCTTCCAACCCAACCCATTCTCTAACTCTATAGTATGGACTAAGCATCTTAAACTGAAGATAGCTGGGAAATGTTCTTGCTGAAGCTGCCCATGGAACGTATCCAGCAGATAGATTTTTCTACCAAGTAGCTCCTCACACACATAGTGCTATTCTTTTGCTAAGTACTATTATTTTTTTGCATCTCTTCCTTAAAACACCAACTGAAAAGTGGTGTTAATAATGAAATGGGTGACTGTAATAATTATGATTTTAAAAGCTCCAGTAGCACAGGTGCTTTGCAGATGTTTAGCCCTTGTCTTTGTAGCTTAGCCAAAATCATCTTCTTTTTCTGTTTTCTCTGTTTGCCTTTTTGTTTTCAATCTCATTGCTCTGTTTCCTGGACTGCTACGTGTGAGACTTTACAGAGGTCTCCAGCAGAAAGCCTACAAAGACAAGCAGAGCATAAGGATTAATTCATAGCATGCTGACCACTATTGAGCCTGCAGTTACCTCCTGTGTGCCCCAAGGGCATGGGTGGCAGAGCCATCCCTGTTGCGACAGGGAAGTGTTTCACTTTTTAGCAGGTGCAGTTCTCCCTGGTAAGATGGAGTGTAAGCAGCAGGAAGAAAGGTTAGACACTTCCAGATCTGAACTGAGCAGGTTTCCAGCTCTTCCCCAGCACACTTCATTGCCCAGCTCCTCCCAAGGGCTGTGCCGATCCTCCCAGGGTCATGTCAGGTATCTGCATGTGAAGCACCCTGAGCCTCATGCCGGGAGCTGTACCTGTCTGGTTTATCAATAAGCTGGTAGCTTGCTGCTTCCCTCTGCCTCAGCAGAATTTGATCCTCTCTTAGCCGAGTCTGTGCCACTGTGTAATGCAGGGCTTGGAGCTGTTGCTGGGATACAAGAATCAGCTTCTCAGTAATCATTTCCTAGCCCTTTAACATGCATCAGAATTCCCTCTGTGTCGGTAAGGATATTTCCTGTTCACCTTTGACTGGTGGCAACATTCTAACCTGGTGTTTTTCACACTCTCATCTAAGCACCAATATGGAAAACAAAACAGTGTGAGTGCTCTTCTGAGTCCTTCCCTTTCTTACCAAGGTATTTATTTCTTCACCCATACACTCAGCTCTGCTTGCTGCTGCGGGCTCCAGCTGGAATCACCTCACACGTGAGGCCACACCTCGAGTGCTGTGTCCAGGTTTGGGCAGCTCAATACAAGAGAGATGTGGAGGTGCTGGAGCCAGGGCAGAGGAGGGCAAGGAAGCTGTGAAAGGTCTGGAGAACAAATCTGATGAGGAGCAACTGAAGGAGCTGGGGGTGGTTAGTGTGGATAAGAGGAGGCTGAGAGGAGACCTCATTGCTCTCTACACCTACCTGAAAGGAGGTTGTGGAGAGGTTGCTGCTGGTCTCTTCTCCCATGTAATTAGTGACAGAACAAGAGGGAATGGCCTCAAGCTGCCACTCAGAAGGTTTAGACTGGACATGAAGGAAGCATTTTTTCAGGGCAAGAGTGGTCAGGGAGGTGTTGGAGTCCCCAAGCCTGGCTGTGTTTCAAGGTGGTTTGGCTGTGGTGCTTGGGGCTATGGGTGAGGGGTGAGCCTTGTAGAGCAGGGTTCTGGGTTGGACTTGGTGATCCTGAGGCTCTTTTCCAACCTGAATGGTTCTGTGTGGTTCTACACCAGTGTTCTGGAGAGCATTGATGAGAATGGAGGTTTCTTTTCATGCAGAGGTAGTTTTGCTGTCTGTATGTCTCAGGCTGACAGAGATGTGCTTGTTGGGTGTTTTCTCCTAGTTCAACCCGGAGAGGTGGTGCCCCAGCTGTGCAAGGCTGAGCAGTTCCAGTGCCACAACAAGCGCTGCATCCAGGCTCGCTGGCGCTGCGACGGGGACGACGACTGCCTGGATGGCAGCGACGAGCGGGCTGAGATCTGCGGTACGTGTGCCCTGCCCTTGCTGCTCACAGCCCCTTGCTCGGTGGGAGAAGTGGTGTGCTGGGTTGACAGTTCAACCCCCCAACACAAAATCACCAGACCAGCTCAGTTACATGAAGCTGTATTTGCAAGCACAGCTCCAGTCTGAAATATGGAAGCAGTGAGTATGTACAAAACACACAATATTGGTCTGTATGTACAATTTATAAACAAGACAAGGACCCCCCTGGGCAAACCAGGGGGCTACCAACAGCTTCCCCCTCCCTGCTCCCTTCTCTCTCCCCTGTACACAGGAAGAAAGGAGAAAAAGCAGAGGGTGAGGGTGACGGAGCCCTGGAGCAGGCTGCCCAGAGAGGTTGTGGAGTCTCCTGCTCTGGAGACTTTCCAACCCCCCCTGGATGTGTTCCCATGTGGACTACCCTAAGTGAACCTGCTCTGGCAGGGGGATTAGACTGGGTGGTCTCTTGAGGTCCCTTCTAATGTGCTGTGATACCCAGCCACAGCAAAGCAATGCAGCCAATGCCAGCAAAGCCAGCAGAAGCCAGAAGCTCGTACTGCTGGAGTGAAGGAGTTTGGGTACAACACTCACTCGTATGTCAGCTATCTGATCATTTAGACCTTATCCTTCTTTTCCTTTTTGCCCCCAGTGGTGATTTATTTACATTCTACTACTTCTAATTCAAGATCTGTGGAAAATTTTCAAGGCACAGCCTAAAACTACCACAAGTGGGGAGGAGAATAGCTCTGAGGGCAGTGGAACAAAAGCAATCATCCTTAAATCATTACTTTTCTTGCATATCATAGCAGTAGCTCTTTCCAAGGGCGCTCCTGCAGTCATTCATACTGCAGTACCAGAGCAGTCACCTTTGGTTTCCACACAGTCGTTTCTGATTCTTTAAGTGTTGGTATTTGTCACTTTGTTTCCCACTGTTGCACCTGTTTACATGGGTCACTGGGTAATTCAGGTTGGAGCTGGCCTCGGAATACCACCGCTAGCCCAACCTTCACCAAGCCAAGGCCAGCTTCAGCTCAGCCTCTAGCAAAGTGATGGAGCAATCAGTCCTGGAAACCATTTCCAAAGACATGAAGGACAGGGAAGTGATTGAGAGTGCTCAGCATGGGTTTGTGAAGGGGAAGTCACGCTCAGGCAGCCTCAAAGCCTTGCTCAGCTCAGCTAACAATGACAGGGAGAAGGAAAATCTTTCGGGAGGGTTGGCTTGAATCTCGTTTACGTGAGGGTAGCATAGCCCAACTCATTGATCAAGGCTGGGAATCCTCTGGGGATTTATACAGATAAAAAATGGAACTTAATGTGGTCCCAGAGCTCTGAGAGATAGTTTGTTGATCAGTGTGGTGACATTAATCTCTGTTCCCCCACTGCCAGAGTAACTTCAGTAGCTCTTCTGTGGTCTGAAATAATTCAATTGTAGAACAGAATGCACCCACACCTTAGTACACATACAGCAACCAAAACACAGCTAGCATGCAGAACACAGTCCATGTCTAGTAATGAAGTCAGATTTAAAACACAAAAGCCTACAGTTTTAAGCTGTGTTCCCTAGGTAATAACAGTTTGGTGCTCCAGTCACACTGCCAAGTAAACCCCGGCAGCATTATCAGACCTGGAACACTTTTCTGCTCAGATTGCTCATCTTTGCTTCCAGTGTTCTTGCACCCTCCACACACAGCACTCAGGAAGGGTTCATGTGCTCTTGATATCACACTCACTCTCAGTTGTCTTCAATGGAAAGGTCAAAGATAAAAACTACTGAAATGTCAAGGATAAGCCTCAAGACATCTTTCCATTTGAAATACTGCTCGTTTCCAGATGTATGCTAAACTTTCAAACTCTGCATGGAGGAGTAGGTGGAAAAGAGATTCAGATTATTTTTAACACAGCATTTCAAACTCTGCATGGTTTACTGCCCTGCTGTAGATCAAGATTTGCAAGGTCTGTTAAGTACAAGACCTTGGAGTGCTGGTGGGCAGCAAGTTCTGCATGGGACAGCAAAGTGCCCTTGGGGCCAAGAGAGCCAAAGGGATCCTGGGGTGCAGCAAGAAAAGTGTGGCCAGCAGGGCTAGGGAGGTTCTGCTCCCCCTCTGCTCTGCCCTGCTGAGACCACAGCTGCAATCCTGTGTCCAGTTCTGGGCTCCTCAAGTCAAGAGAGACAGAGACCTGCTGGAGACAGTCCAATGGAATAGCTGCAAGGTTGACCAGGGGACTTGAACATCTCTGCTGTGAAGAAACACTGAGAGCCCTGGGGCTGTTCAGGCTGGAGAGGAGAAGGCTGAGAGGGGATCTGATCAATGCCTATCAATAGCTGAGGGGTGGGGGTCAGGATGAAGGTGCCAGGCTCTGTTTGGTGGTGCCCAGGGACAGCACAAGGAACAGCAGGGACAAGCTGGACCCCAGGAGGTTGCACCTGAGCATGAGGAGACACTTGTGTATGGTGAGGGTGGCAGAGGCCTGGAGCAGGCTGCCCAGAGAGGTTGTGGAGTCTCCTGCTCTGGAGACTTTCCAACCCCCCCTGGATGTGTTCCTGTGTGCCCTGCCCTGGGTGCTGCTACTGTGGCAGGGGGGTTGGGCTGGATGACCTCTGGAGGTTCTTTCCAACCCCTACCATTCTGTGATGCCATGGTGGTTAGTAGCATAAAAGCAGCAGCAGCAGCAGCACATACACACAGCCCAGCTGCAAGAGCAGGCCAATGGTATTTACAACATCCTCTGCATTCAGCCTTCATCCCTTCCACATTCAGGAGGTCTCTTGTTCACTCTTGAATCCCAGGCTGGGTTTTTTTGGTCAGTTTTACACTGTTGCATATTTCACTTCCTGACACCTACAATTTCATGGTAAGTAAAGCAGAGATCTGGCTGTGGCCACCGACAGTGCAGTGCATCACGTTGGAAGTGTTTTATAACCTGCCCAAGCCCCTGCTCACTGCAGTGTGATGTTTTGAATATGCACTTAGCAGCTTGGACCTGCTCATGTAGTGGTTAGCAGAAGGGGGTCTCCATTTCCACCCTGGTGCGACAGGAGGGTCTTTGCTCTCCCTTGTTAAGTTCATGAGTGAGGTATTGCAGGGCATTGTAAGTGTGGCTGCTTTGCTGAACGATTTCTGCATCACAATGGCAGTGTCTGCAGGATCACCGTGTGAGCTGCATCAGCAGGGAATGCCACTCCAGGTATTCCTTTCAGCTTGTTTTCTGGAGAACAAGCCTTTTATTTGTTTCTCTAATTGTTTTTCTCTCCCCAGTCAATCACAGCTGTCCTGATGACCAGTTCAAGTGCCAGAATAATCGCTGCATTCCCAAGAGGTGGCTTTGTGATGGAACCAACGACTGTGGCAGCAATGAAGACGAATCAAACAAAACCTGTGCAGGTAAAAATCTAACTTGACTGTGCACAAGTTCTGTAGACAGTTCAGGACTGCTGGGAACAGAACCAGTCTGCTACTAGTAACCTGATTGTTCCAGGTTTTGCTGCCACTGAGGCTGAGATACAAATTGTATTTTCCTTAGTCCCTCCACCTGAGTGTACTCTCCAAAGTACTTCAGCACTTAATCTGCCCATATGGCTTAACTGCCAAAGCACTGCTTAGGTACAGACTTGTGGTGTGTTGAAAATTGCCCCCAACATTGACTTTGCCAGCCCAGCCCAGCTGGGAGCAAAGGGAAGCTGTGTGTACAAGCAAAGCTGCAGTCTGCAATGGAATGCAATGGACATGTACCAAACACACAGGATTGACAACTATTTACAGCTATTTACAGTTGATAAACAGCACAAGAACCCCCCCAGCCAAAAACCTGGGGAGCTGCTAATAGCTTCCCACTCCCTGCCCTGCTCCTTACCCCCCTGGACACAAGAGGACAAGAGAAAAGAGCAGAGAGGGTTTTGTTAGACTTAGCCAAACCAGTGCAGCCAAGGTCAGCAGAAGCCAGCAGAAGCACAAAGTTGGTGTTTCCCAGAGTGAAGCACCCAAAAGAGAGAAAGATTACCCAGGTAATGCTTATGGTGGATGTGGAAACATTTTAAAGGTACAGCCTGAAACTGCCTCAAGACCCAACCCTGCTCAGTCGTCTTTAGCCGTGGGGATGTTGTTTGTTCCAGGCTGTGATGAAAGCCACCTCACTAGCAAGCTTTCTTTTATGCTGGCAGTCATAATTAGTTGTTCAGTTTCCCCTTGGTACCTGGAAAATGTTTTCATTTGTAGTTATTAATTGTGGAGAGGACTTTAAAGGAAATACCAAGATGAGGATTGTTTACTGACTCACTGCAGGAACTCCTGGAGCTGCCCTTTGCTTGTGTGGAAGTGATGCTTGGTGCTTGTCAGCTGAGTACACTAAACAGCCATTAAGTGCCTGCTTTACAAAATAGAAGGCATCAGGAAGCTGATGACTCTCCCCAGCTGAAATGCAGTGACAGGCAGCATGCATAGTGTATGAAAATATTCCCTGAACTCATTGTCCTTGATTGAAATTTCCATATGGATAATAACTGGATCTGGCTGCTACTTGTGGATTTGGCTACAGTCACTCCAGCACAAGTGCAAACCTGTGGCATCCCTGTCACCTCTGCCATGTTATTGTGGACTGCAGCACATCTTGATCTCCAAGTGTTTGCTTGCAGCATGACTCTGATTTGAAGACCTTTTAATTTTTAGGGGGTTGAATTCTGTCTTTCTTTTTCCTTTTGTCCCTACAGTGGCAAACACAACTCATGTTTAACAAACCCTAAACTCTCTGATCTATTTTGAACTTACATTCTGCTATTATGTTTTGGGCTATTGCTATGAGGAAAAAGGAAAGTGGCAGTTGAGAATATCAGATGCAGAAGGGTTCTGTGGGTTAGTGAGGTTTCTGATGGAACAGATCACAGGATGTTAGGGGTAGGAAGGGACCTCTGGAGATCAACGAGTCCAACCCCCTGCCAGAGCAAGGCCACAGGATCCAGCACAGGTCACACAGGAACACATCCAGACAGGGCTGGAAAGGCTCCAGAGAAGGAGACTCCACAACCTCTCTGGGCAGCCTGCTCCAGGGCTCTGTGACCCTCACAGTGCAGAAGTTCCTCCTCATGTTGAGTTGGAACCTCCTGTGCTGGAGTTTATATCCATTGCCCCTTGTCCTGTCACAGGGTGCAGATGAGCAGAGCCTGTCCCCTGCCTCCTGACCCCCAGCCCTCAGATATTGATGGGCATTGATTAAATCCCCTCCCAGTCTTGTCTTCTCCAGAGCTCAGTTAAGGGTTTGCAGACTGTGCAATCCATGCAGGTGGACTTTAAAGGTTGAACTTGGAACCAAAATCTGCATTGCTGTCACTGGGGTCATAGTGCTGGTCTCCTCTTTTGAGTAAACAAAATGGTTAGGTAACCTCAGCTTTAGGTGGAGGATTCTTATTGCACTGTTACTGTCCATCAGCTTTCCAAGCAGACTGCAGAGCATGGTTTCTCTTGGTGAGCTGTTGTTCTTCAGGACAGGCATTGTGCATCCTGCAGTGGCACGTTTGCAAAGGCAGAGGTTCTCAGGGCAGTGAGCCCAGGCACATCACACCCCTGCCAGGCTGCCATTTCCCGTGCAAATCTGGATTCCACCACATCATTCTCTTTGCTGTGAAGTGCAAGCTGGTAATGCTCCAGCTGTAAGTGAGACAGCTCCATGCCTTGATGTTTGTTTACTTAGACTCCAGGCCTCATGTTGTTTCTGCCAAGCAATGCCCTTCTACCACCTGCTTTGCATAACTGCAAATAAAACTTCCTTTTCTCCTGTGTTGAGCACTGAAAGCTCTGCATTGAAAGGCTGAGCACAGGCTTCACTTTGCTCTGAAATCAAAGGAGTGATCCTTAGTCAGGTCAGGTACAAGGTGCAGCAGGCCAGGAGATGGTGCCTTCAAGACCTGCAGCTACTGGATACAGCCCTGCACCAGGAGACCTGACAGCTGTAGTGCATTTCCCTGGCACTGTGGGATGTCTTCTCTCGACAGCAAGAACGTGTCAGGCTGAGCAGTTCTCCTGCGGCAACGGGCGCTGCATTCCGGCCTCCTGGCTGTGCGACAGGGAGGATGACTGTGGAGATCAGACTGATGAAATGACATCCTGTGGTAAGCACATTTCTTCTGGGGGGAGGGGGGAACCACAGCAATCCTTCTATCAAAAGTGAAGTACACAAGGATCTCCTCCACAGGAAAGAAAAGCAGTGATGGAGCCTTTCCTGGGAACTGTTAAGTATTGCTTCTGAAATGTCTTCGATGGATAAATCAGCCCAGAGCTTGGGCTGAGCTTTCTGGCACGGAGTTTCTAACTGTGGCACCTGATAGCCAGCTCAGACAGCTTACAAGTTTTTTCTAATTGACATCATTGAATGGTTTAGGTTGGAAGGGACCTGGAAGCTCATCCACTTCCAACCCCCTGCCATGGGCAGGGACGCCTCCCACCAGCCCAGGTTGCTCAAGGTCTCATCCAGCCTGGCCTTGAACACCTCCAGGGAGGAGGCATCCACGACCCTCCTGGGCAACCTGTGCCAATGTCTCACCTCCCTCACTGGAAAGAATTTCTTCCTAATTTCCAGTCTCAATCTGCCCTTCTCAAGCTTCAATCCATTCCCTCTCATCCTGTCACTGCAAGCCCTTGTCAAAAGTCCCTTCCTGGCTTCCTTGTAGCCCCTTGAGGTACTGGAAGGTTGATCTAAGGTCTCTCTGGAGCCTTGTTATCTCCAAGCTGAACACCCTCAGCTCTCTCAGCCTCTCCCCACAGCAGAGGTGTTCTAGCCCACTGATCATCTTTGTGGCCTCCAACAATTTGATGTCCTTCCCATTATCAAACACCATCACTCTCCAAAACTGGCCTCTGTCTCATCTCTTTTGGTTTAAGTCTGAGCAGGAGGCTATTTTGATGCTTTATTCTGCAGGGTAAATGACTCTTTCTTGGTTATATCTTGAGAGAGCATCAGCAGCTCTGCTAACTGCTGCTTCACTGAGATAACTGAAAGGAGAGCCATACTCTCATCAGCTTCTTCCAGACAGTTAAGGTTTTCATAAGCCACATTGCTGCCTTCATCTGTCTGGCAGGTCCCAGGTAACTGCTGGGAGTTTGAGAGCGGCAGGGTCGATGAACTGTTGGTAATGTTGCATCAGGGCCTTCCCTCTTTCCAGGGTAGCAGTTGTGGTATCATTTGACTCACTACAATGAATTAGTCAGGGTGCCACAATATGATGAGGTACAGTTCTGAAATGGCTTAGTGTTTTCAAGAAGGAATGTGGGCTGATTATGTATGGGCATCAGTCATGTAAGCAAACAAACCAACCCAAAGTCTGCTTGGTAGGATGCTTACTCTTTTGTTTCTCTCTGAACTGATTTAGATCTTGATCCATTTTTGCAAATACCTCTTCTTGCTTAAGCAAAGAAGAACCTCTTCAGAGGAGTAAACACGTGGGCAATGTGGTTTGTGCCAGACCTCAAGGTGGAATTGATTGTGCATATTAGCATGAATGGTGGCAGTGAGAGCCCTGAACTGATGGGAATGCAGGACCATGTTATATGGCACAGAATCATGCATTTCAGTGCTGCCTGCAGAGGAGAGGTAGGGGTTGGACTTGTGCCTACAGCTAAGAGCTTTTGTTTCCTGTCCTTAGGGCATCTCACCTTTTCTTCTCTCCAGGTTAAGTATCTGCCAGGTGCAAATGTTTGGTGCACTGCACTTGTGTAATCTATGCACATAGGACGGTGGGAGGCTACTGCTACAGAGGACCTTGCATTAAATGGTTTTCTTTTTGAACACTTTGACAGAATTCCCAACGTGTGAGCCTCTGACTCAATTTATATGCACGAACGGGAGGTGCATTAGCAGCAAGTGGCTCTGTGACTCAGGCAAGTATCAAACCTTCTCTGTCGGAAGCAAATACACTGGGAAGCACACCGGCATTGCTTTGCTACTCAGCCTTTCCTTCTGAGCCTGCTGCTGCCACCTTGGCTTCCTAATGGCCAGAGAGCAAATACAGCATGCTCTAATTACTGTCCTGATCTAGGAACCAGCACAGGATGATCAGGAGCAGGTCACACAGAATACATCCAGGTGGGGTTGGAAAGGCTCCAGAGCAGGAGACTCCACAGCCTCTCTGGGCAGCCTGCTCCAGGGCTCAGCACCCTCACAGGGAAAAAGGTTTCCCTCCTGTTCCTGTGGCACCTCCTCTGCTCCAGCTTGCCCCCAGTGCCCCTTGTGCTGTCCTTGGACAGCCCTGAGCAGAGCCTGGCTCCAGCCCTGCACATCTTGATCCCCAGCACTGAGGGCAGCCCTCAGGCTCCTCTGCTCCCAGCCCCAGCTGCCTCAGCCTGTGCTCACAGGGAGATGTTGCACTGCCTGCAGCAGCTCTGTGGCTCTGTGCTGGACTCTCTCAAGCAGTTCCCTGAGGTCCTTCTTGAGCTGAGGGGCCCAGACCTGGACACAATATTCCAGCTGTGGCCTCAGCAGGGCAGAGCAGAGGGGCAGGAGAACCTCTCTGGACCTATTCACCATAGCCCTTCTGATCCACCCCAGTCTGCCCGTGGCCTTCTTGGCCACAAGAGCACATTGCTGGCTCAGAGGCATCACCAGGACCCCCAGGTCCTTTTCCCCAGAGCTGCTCTGACAGATCAGCCCCCACCTGTACTGGTCTCTGGGGTTATTCTTTCCCAAATTCAAGACTTAAGCAAGAGTGAGTAAGTGTAAGGGGGAAGACTGTCCCAAATTACACAGAGTCACAGAATGTTAGGGGCTGGAAGGGACCTCCAGAGCTCATCCAGTCCAGCTCCCTGCCAGAGCAGCACCACCCAGGGCAGGGCACCCAGGAATGCATTCAGGAGGGGAGAGTTCTCCTGGTAAATCAGAGTTACCAAGTTGGTGTCATGAAAATATGTCGTCACCACATGCCTGTGGGCAATAAACACAGCATCTCACTGACTGCCTTTTGGTTTGCCTATTGGAAATGACATTTTTCTCTCCATATCTTCTGTTGGAACTTACCCATTTGCAGTCATTTTCCCAATTGCTCTCTGCAGATGATGACTGTGGTGATGGCAGTGATGAGCTGGGCTGCATTCACTCCTGTTCTGCTGATCAGTTCAGGTGTTCCAACGGCAGATGTATCCCAGGCCACTGGGCCTGTGATGGTGACAATGACTGTGGAGATTTCAGTGATGAAACCAAAACAAACTGCAGCAAGGAAGGTCAGTTGGGCTGGCTTGGGTTGATTTGTCCTTTTTGGTTATTTGGTTTATCCCTTCTCACCACTCAACTACTTAAAAACCCAAAGAGCACTTTGTTATAGCATGGAGGATCTGATCTCAGTCCATGGAGTAAGAGAAATGCTTTGGACCTTAGCAATGTCTGGGAGGGAAAATGTGTCGTGTGATATGATGATACAGGAGTGTGTCTGAGAAGAATGATGCAGTTGGCAGGAGAATGGGTGTAAAACTGAGAACTTCTGTAGTGAATTAAGATGAAAGTGATGTTTGTCCTGTTGCAGAGATGCATCCTGCCTACAGAAAGAGGCAGTCAGCAGCTTTTCTTAAGTTACCTTTTAGTCATAGAATCACAGAATGGCTCAGGTTAGAGAGGGAGCTCAGAGCTCATCTGCTCCAACCTCCCCACCATGCCCAGGGACACCTCTCAGCTACACTCAGCTGCTCAGGGCCTCATCCAACCTGGCCTGAAACACCCCCAGGCAGGAGGCAGCCACAGCCTCCCTGGGCAGCCTGGGCCAGAGTCTCAGCACCCTCCTGCTGAACAACTTCCTCAGCTCCTGTCCAGCCCTGCTTTGCCTCAGCTTCCAACCATTCCCCCTTGGCCTGTCTCTAGACACCCTCAGGAGAAGTCTCTCTGCAGCCTTCCTGCAGGACCCCTTCAGGTCCTGGCAGGCAGCTCTGAGGTCCCTCTGAAGCCTTCTCTTCTCTAGCTCCCCCTCCCCAGCTCCCTCAGCCTGTGCTCACAGCAGAGCTGCTCCAGCCCCGTGGTGTTCCAGTCCTGTATCTGCTGTGTCCTGCTACATGATGCACACTTCCCAGCAATTTCTCTTTGCTGTCTATCTAGCAGAATGTTCATTTGTGGGATCTTTGTTTTCTTTTGTTTGTGGTGGTGTTCTTTTTTCCTGCAATAAACTACCTATTGGCAGTGCCACAAGGCTTTATTCAGACAATGCTTTCTTTGGTGCAAGCTGGCACACATAAGTTGCTCATCACATCAAAGTACATTTTATTGTATGTCATGCAGTACTGGGAATACTCTCTGAGGTAACAGGCTGGGGAAAGGAGGGAGAGGAGAAAGTATAACAGGCTGACATCTAGAAAATGCTCAGCATTCAGGATGTGATTAATAATCAGAATGACAGACTTCCTGTGCTTTGAGACATTCAAGACCCATTCCATAGCTGCACTGAGCTCAAGTTCATTGCTGTGAAATCTCTGAGACCTTTCATGCCTTTTTTTTTTTTTTTTTTTTTCTTTCTTTCTTTTTTTCTCTTTCCTAGTGGGTGCTGTGGTAAGGGACAATCATGGTAGTAACTCGTAGCAAAAACTCCCTAAAAAAGTCTGTGTCGACCCAGACTGAGGAAGAACACAAGCAGGTAGCTGTCCAGGTATCTGGCTGTAGAGAGTGCTGGAGCCTGGCTCTTGAGATGCAGAGTAGTAGGGGTAACTCTTGCATAAGGTGTGAGCAGATTGACTACCTACTTAATCTGGTGGCCAGACTGAAGGATGAGGTTGCTAGTCTTAAAAGTGTAAGGGAATGTAGGGAAGAGAAGAACATGAAGAGGAAAGAGATAAACCAGAGGGGGAAAGATATGAACGTGAGTAAGCAGGCTCTGCAGGCTCCCACAGCAGAGGCTGGTTACCCAAAAAGCAGAGGGGAATGGACACAGGTTCCTCTCAAAAGGCACAAGGTTAAGCCTCCTTGCCTTCCCACACCTTCCCCGCTGCTCTTGAAAAACAGGTATGGGGCACTGGAGATCGAGGGTGAGGTGGTCCTGTTACCAGAGGACACACCATCTGGGGTTCTCCCTGAGGCTAAAGAGCCTAAGGGTAAACAACCTAAGGTTAAACAGCCTAAGGCAAAACAGCCTAAGGTTAAACAACCCTCCCCTGGCATCAGGACCTGCTCCCTCAAGAAAAAGAGGAGGGTAATTGTTATTGGTGACTCACTTCTGAGGGGAATGGAGGGCCCCATTTGTCGGCCAGACCCATCTCATAGGGAACTCTGTTGTCTCCCTGGAGCCCAAATTAATGATGTTACCAGAAGGCTACCCAGGCTGGTACAGCCTTCTGACTATTATCCCTTACTACTTATGCAGGTAGGGAATGATGATGTTGTAGTCAGAACTCCCAGGGCTATCAAAAATGATTTCAGGGCCTTGGGAGATCTGGTTGAGGGGACAGGTGCTCAAATAATTTTTTCCTCAATACCCTTAGTTGCAGGAGGGAATACCACAAGGAACAGGACAGCAGCCATAATCAACAAGTGGCTTAGAGGCTGGTGCAGACAAAAGAATTTTGGGTTTTTTGATCTTGGTAAAATTTCTACTGCACCAGGCCACCTGGCAACAGATGGAGTACATCTGTCCCAAAGAAGGGGAAAGGTCACAGTATATGAGAATGGCCTGTCCCCCAAAGGTAAAAAGATTCTGGGGAGGGAACTGGCAGCTCTCATCGACAGGGCTTTAAACTAGTTTTGAAGGGGGGAGGGGCTGAAACTAGTCCCCTCAGGCAAGAGTCTGGGGGCAGTAAGCTAGGGTCAGAGGCCAAACCAGCAGCCCAGCTGAGGTGCATGTACACTAATGCACGAAGCATGGGAAACAAACAAGAGGAGCTGGAAGCCTTGTTGCAGCAGGAAAGTTATGACGTAGTTGCCATCACGGAGACGTGGTGGGATAGCTCACATGACTGGAGTGCTGCAATTGATGGCTACAGGCTTTTCAGGAGAGATAGACAAGGAAGAAGGGGTGGAGGGGTGGCCATGTACATCAGGGAGGCACTAGATGCCATTGAGCTAGAGATTAGGGACAATCAGGTTGAATGCTTGTGGGCAAGAATTAGAGGGAAGACCGGTAGGGCAGACATCCTGGTTGGAGTCTGTTATAGACCACCCAACCAAGAGGATGATGTCGACGAAGCATTCTATAGACAGCTTAAGGCTGTCTCAAGATCTCCTGACCTTGTCCTCATGGGCGACTTCAACCTGCCTGACATCTGCTGGGATCTCAACACAGCAGAGAGGAGGCAGTCTAGGAGGTTCTTAGACTGCATAGAGGACAGCTTCTTATCCCAGGTGCTGCGTGAGCCTACCAGGGGCAAGGCTATGCTTGACCTCCTCTTCACCAACAGGGAAGGGCTGGTGGGTGATGTGGTGGTCGGAGGCTGTTTAGGGGCCAGTGACCATGAAATAATAGAATTTTCAGTATTCAGTCAAGCTAAGAGGGCCAGCAAGAAGACCTCCACTCTGGACTGCCGGAGGGCGGACTTCAGGTTGCTCAAGGAAATAATTCAGAGGGTTCCTTGGGAGAAAGCCCTAAAAAATAAAGGGGTCCAGGAGGGCTGGACCTGCTTCAAGAAAGAGCTGATGAAGGCTCAGGAGCAGGCTGTGCCAATGTGCCGGAAGAGGAGCCGCCGGGGCAGACGGCCAGCCTGGCTGTGTAATGAACTTTTAATTGAACTAAGGGAAAAAAAGAGGGTGTATCATCTGTGGAAGAAAGGTGAGGCAACCCATGGAATGTTTAAAGAGGTTGCTAGGGCATGTAGGAGGAAAATTAGGGAGGCAAAAGCATATTTGGAACTTAAACTGGCCTCTGATGTGAAGGACAACAAAAAGTCCTTCTATAAATATATTAATAGCAAGAGGAAGGGCAGGGACAACCTCCACTCCTTGGTTGACATGGAAGGAAATGTTGTAACACAGGATGAGGAAAAGGCAGAGGTACTTAACACCTTCTTTACCTCAGTTTTTACTAGCTGGAAAGAACGTCTACCAGACAGCTGGCCTGCAGAACTGGCAGAGGGAGCCAGGGAGCTGCATGGTTTCCCTGTGTTCCATGAGCAAGTGATAGGAGCTCTCCTCAGCAGCTTGGACCCCCACAAGTCCATGGGACCAGATGGGATCCATCCTAGGGTGCTGAGAGAGCTGGCAGATGAGCTGGCCAAGCCACTCTCCATTATTTTTCATCAGTCCTGGCTCACTGGAGAGATCCCAGCTGACTGGAAGCTGGCCAACGTGGTACCCATCCACAAGAAGGGCTGGTTGGATGAGCCAGGGAATTACAGGCCTGTCAGCCTGACCTCAGTGCCAGGAAAGATTATGGAGCAGGTCATCCTGAGTGCAATCACGCAACACTTAGAGGATGGCCAAGGGATCAGGCCCAGCCAGCATGGGTTTAGGAAGGGCAGGTCCTGCCTGACCAACCTGATCTCCTTCTATGATCAGGTGACCCGCCTGGTGGATGTGGGGAGGCCTGTGGATGTAGTCTACCTGGACCTCAGCAAGGCCTTTGACACCGTTCCCCATAGCAAACTCCTGGCCAAGCTGTCAGCCCATGGCTTGGATGGGAGCACACTGCGATGGGTTAGGAACTGGCTGGAGGCTGAGCCCAGAGAGTGGTGGTGAATGGTGCCACAGCCAGCTGGCATCCAGGCACCAGTGGTGTGCCCCAGGGATCAGTGCTGGGCCCCTTGCTCTTTAACATCTTTATTGATGATCTGGACGAGGGCATCGAGTCCATCATCAGTAAATTTGCTGATGACACCAAGCTGGGGGCAGGAGTTGATCTGCTGGAGGGTAGAGAGGCTCTGCAGAGGGACCTCGACAGGCTGGGTAGATGGGCAGAGTCCAGGGGCATGAGATTGAACACATCCAAGTGCCGGGTTCTGCACATTGGCCACAGCAACCCCATGCAGAGCTACAGGCTGGGGTCAGAGTGGCTGGAGAGCAGTCAGGCTGAGAGGGACCTGGGGGTGCTGGTCGACGGTAGACTGAACATGAGCCTGCAGTGTGCCCAGGCAGCTAAGAGGGCCAATGGCATCCTGGCCTGCATCAGGAACAGTGTGGCCAGCAGGAGCAGGGAGGTCATTCTGCCCCTGTACACTGCACTGGTTAGGCCGCACCTCGAGTATTGTGTCCAGTTCTGGGCCCCTCAGTTTAGGAAGGAGGTTGACTTGCTGGAACGAGTCCAGAGAAGAGCAACAAAGTTGGTGAGGGGTTTGGAACATAAGCCCTACGAGGAGAGGCTGAGGGAGCTGGGGTTGCTTAGCCTGGAGAAGAGGAGACTCAGGGGTGACCTTATTACTCTCTACAACTACCTGAAGGGAGGTTGTAGACAGACGGATGTTGGTCTCTTCTCCCAGGCAAGCAGTACCAGAACAAGAGGACACAGTCTCAGGCTGCGCCAGGGGAGGTTCAGGCTGGATGTTAGAAAAAAGTTCTATACAGAAAGAGTGATTGCCCATTGGAATGGGCTGCCTGGGGAGGTGGTGGAGTCACCATCACTGGAGGTTTTTAGGAGAAGACTTGACGGGGTACTTGGTGCTGTGGGTTAGTTGCTTGGGCGGAGTTGGATTGGTTGATGGGTTGGACGCGATGATCTTGAAGGTCTCTTCCAACCTGGTTTATTCTATGTATATGTATGTATTCTATGTATAACTAGGAGAGAGACCTTATCTGGCGGGGTGAGGGAATGAAGGAGGAGGGAATGGGTCTATGGAGTGAGAGTTGGGGCTTAGAAAGCACCAGGAAAACCTCATCAGTCCTGAAGCTTCATCAGTCTTGGTCCTCCTTGAACATCCAAATCCATTGTTCTCTGGCTACTGTGCAAATATATTTACCTCAAATTAATACTAATTGCTGAGTGTTAATTTGACCTAGCTACTGTTAGTGAAACTGGCAGAACAATCTGCATGACTAGATGTCTAAATCAGTGGTTAGAATCTATTTAGACTGAGCCCAGGTCATAGAAGTAAATGAGGAGTGGAAAAGATGGTGTCACCTAGAATCACAGGATCATAGAATTGTCACAGGGGTTGGAAGGGACCTCAAGGCTCAGCCAGTTCCAAGCCCCCTGCCAAGGCCAGGGACACCTCACACTACAGCAGGTTGCTTACAGCCACCTCCAGCCTGGCCTTCAAACCCTCCAGGGATGAGGCTTCCACCACCTCCCTGGGCAACCTGTGCCAGTCTCTCACCACCCTGATGGGGAACAACTTCTTCCTAGCATCCAGTCTGAATCTCCCCATGTCTACTTTTGCTCCATCCCCCCAGTCCTGTCACTTGACCTCTAACCAAGTCACTAAGAGTCCAAAGAAGAAAAATAAAGGGGGGGGAGGTGGAGAAAAAAGGCACAAACATAAATGAGCAAACAACCCCCCAGCCAAACTAAATAAACCCCAACAATGCAAAACCAGCTCACTGTCCTGAATACTTCCCACTGCATGACTCTGATAAGACAACAGGATGTGTTGCCCAGGGAGGTGGTGGAAGCCTCATCCCTGGAGGTTTTGAAGGCCAGGCTGGATGTGGCTGTGAGCAACCTGATGCAGTGTGAGGTGTCCCTGGCCATGGCAGGGGGGTTGGAACTGGCTGAGCCTTGAGGTCCCTTCCAACCCTGACAAGTCTATAGAATAAAATAGAATTAACCAGGTTGGGAAAGACCTTTGAGATCATCAAGTCCAACCTATCATCCAACACCATTAATCAACTAAACCAATGGCACTGAGTGCCTCATCCAGTCCCCTTTTAAACACCTCCAGGGATGGTGACTCCACCACCTCCCTGGGCAGCACATCCCAAAGGCCAGTCTCTCTGGGAAGAATTTCTTCCGGACATCCATCCTGTACCTCCCCTGGCACAGCTTGAGACTGTGTCCTCTTGTTCTGGTGCTGGTTGCCTGGGAGAAGAGACCAACCACCTCCTGGCTACAACCTCCCTATAATTTTCCCTTGTGGTGGAGGTGGAAGTGAAGGGAGGGAGCAGGACAAGAGGTTGTGTAGAGCTTGTGCTGAGTTAGGAGGTGGGAGCGATTAGTGAGAGTTACACCTGGGGACTGGGATTCTGGCTCTGGCTAGGAAGGAGGATTCCACATCATTGTAAGTGTGGCATGCAAAAAACTCCCGTGAGCAGAGTGTCCAATGTAAGAACTCTTGTTTTCCTAAGAAACTCCTGCTCCTGGGAGATGCAGTGGGAAGGAATTTCAGTGCAGCCCCGACGGGAGCTGCGTGCCGGAGCTGTGGCGCTGCGATGGGGAGAAGGACTGCGAGGATGGCAGCGACGAGAGAGGCTGCAACGGAACCATCCGCCTGTGCGATGGCAAAACCAAGTTCTCCTGCAGGAGCACAGGTATGGCCTTGCTCTCCTCGCTCTGTCTGTGTGTGGTGTGAGCCCGTACCTGCTACTTGAGTACTGCCTTCCGTGTTTGATGACCCTGAGGCGGTGTCACTGTGCTCCCAGCACGAAGAGAACTTAATGCACTGCCCCTATGCTGTCTGCTGATTTACAGTGTAAAATGGATGGGATTGCAGGTTGCTTTCACAGATCCACACTTCACACTGGGTTGGAAAGGATCCTCAAAGGTCATCTTGTCCAACAGCAGGGACACCTCCAACTAGAGCAGGCTCCCCAGGGAGTCTGTTCCTAAACGGCTCCAAGGATGGGACCTTCATTAGCACTGCAACTCTTCTTTATGGTGTCAAACCAAATACTTAAATACAGCCTCTAACAGTACATCACATTCCAAGTATGTTCTCCTGGTTTCCATCTTTGACCCTAGAAGCAAGTTGATTAAGAGGATGTGTAAGATTTTGAGGAATTGGGAAGCACAGCACTGGGAATTCGAGGCACAGTGTTGGGAGAAAAATGTGTTCTTCTGGGGATGTTTAACATCACGTTTTACTAAGTGTACTTCATTAAGAAGTATAAAAAGAATGTGCCAGTCTGAGGCTGTGTTTGGCAAAACAAAGCTTAGATGGAACAACTTCTCGAGGGACAGTCCAGCTGAGGAAGAACTCAGAGCCTGCTGGCATGGAATTAACCTTCTTACAGCTTCTTTCGAAGCTTAATGTGACACTGGGAGAAAAACAACTTTCAACAGAAGATTTCATTCAGGGTATAAGAAGTAGTAATGTTGATGCCATTAGGCAAATATAATTGTACAGGAAAGAGGACCCTATTCTAATCACAAAATCACAGAATGGCTCAGCTTGAAAGGGAGCTCAGAGCTCATCTGCCCCAGCCTCCCCACCATGCCCAGGGACACCTCTCAACTACACTCAGCTGCTCAAGGCCTCATCCAGCCTGGCCTGCAACACCCCCAGGCAGGAGGCAGCCACAGCCTCCCTGGGCAGCCTGGGCCAGAGTCTCAGCACCCTCCTGCTGAACAACTTCTTCCTCAGCTCCATTCTAACCCTGCTCTGCCTCAGCTTCCAACCATTCCCCCTTGGCCTGTCTCTAGACACTCTCAGCAAAAGTCCCTCTGCAGCCTTCCTGCAGGATCCCCTCAGCTATTGGCAGGGTCATACTTAGCTGTGTTTGCAATCCAGTGCAAACACTGCGGCAGTGTCTCAGGAGGAAGGATGAAGTGGAACTTCTCTGGCTGCCACATATAACACAGCCAAACAATTATTTTCATCCAAAATGTGCTAAATTGGAGGCTGCTCAGCTCTGATGCAGAGGGAAATGCAATCCTGCTTGTTGGTTGAGGGGAAACATCACTTTATGGATCAGTTGTGACAGTTTGATCCATAGTTGTTGTATTTCCCTGGGTTTGTCTGGAAGGAGCAAAGCTGCTCTGCTGGAGGAGGGATGTTGGTAATGCCTTGGAGCAGAAAGCAGAAAAGCACTGCTTTGTTTAGCTGTTTGTCAGTGGAATTCCATGAGGACCAGGGAGCAGCAGTGGGTTCATGGAAATAGTGTCTGAGCTGACTCTTCCAGGTTTCAGAATCGATGTCATCTTCTCTCTGGATTGTTCTAGGTGACTAGCACTGTCTGGCTTCCACAGGTATGAGAAGTGTTCAGGAAAGAGGAGAATTGGCTCATTTCTCCTGACAGATTGCCAGCTGCTGGCATCTGATTTCCTAATGCAAAGCCGATGGGTCTGGGCAGGAGCATGTGCATGGGGGCAGCTGTCCCAGGCACTCCTCTCTGAGGGAGGTGACAGTTGGTGAGAACAGGAACGGTGCAACCTTCCTGCCCCCTCCCCTGCTTGCTTCTGTTTTGCTTAATGGCTGGAAACAGTAGCTGCAGGCCCTTCCCTTGCTGCAGCGTGTGTTGGCTCTGGTTGAGCTGTCACAATGCCGCAGGCACGAGTGTCGTGGTACAATTACAGCACTTGTCAGCCCTCAGCCAAGCCTGATTGCTCTTGCTTAGAGTGATGGTGGCCACAAGAATCCATCATGGCTAGCCTCTCTCCTGATGCACACCCCAGGATACCCAGCAGACAACATTCTCTACCTTTCAGTGAATTGCCTCTAAGAGCAGAACATTTTTCCCTAGTAAGTCATCTGGCTCTTTGCTGCAAGATGAGTTGATTGTCTTCATCTTTTCACTGACAATTCTATTGAATATTGAAAGAGCAAAGCCTAATGTCTCCTTAACAACATTTTTTGTTGCTGGAGGAACTCCTGTTGTTGTTGTTATTACTATTATTACATGATGATTATGATTTAATCATTCCTTGCCCTCACATACCTTCTATTTCCATGTTATCTTTCTAAGCCTTTAGGAGAGTCCTTGCTCTCACTGGAACAACCTGTGCAGCTCTTGAGCTGTGCTGTCCAGACTCAGACAAAGAGCTGCAGGGCACTTGAGTTAACAGGATTTCAGGATGACATTTCTAATTTGGTTTTCAGGAACATCACACCGTTGTTTGTGCTGAGGGGATGAGAAATGTGCTCAGGT
Source organism: Dryobates pubescens (assembly GCF_014839835.1). NCBI lineage: Eukaryota > Metazoa > Chordata > Aves > Piciformes > Picidae > Dryobates > Dryobates pubescens. The sequence goes on from NC_071613.1 coordinate 57,312,248, forward strand.
TTGCACAGCAGGAGGGTGTGAGTTGCAGTGACTACCTGGTTGAGGTGGACTACTGTTAGGCTACATCCAGCTACTTATTTTCTGCTTCAAAATTGCATTAGGCTTTTTTTTTAATTAGACTAGACTGATAAGATCCAACTTCATGTTTTATATGCAGAATGGTAGGGGTTGAAGGGACCTCCAGAGATCACCCAGTCCAACCCCCCTGCCACAGCAGCACCACCCAGGGCAGGGCACACAGGAACACATCCAGGGGGGGTTGGAAAGTCTCCAGAGCAGGAGACTCCACAACCTCTCTGGGCAGCCTGCTCCAGGCCTCTGCCACCCTCACCATACACAAGTGTCTCCTCATGCTCAGGTGCAACCTCCTGGCTACCAGCTTGTCCCTGTTGTTCCTTGTGCTGTCCCTGGGCACCACCAAACAGAGCCTGGCACCTTCATCCTGACCCCCACCCCTCAGGTATTGATAGGCATTGATCAGATCCCCTCTCAGCCTTCTCCTCTCCAGACTAAACAGCCCCAGGGCTCTCAGTATCTCTTCATAGCAGATGTTCAAGTCCCCTAAGCATCCTCATAGCTCTCCCTTGGACTGTCTCCAGCAGGTCTCTGTCTCTCTTGAACTGGGAAGCCCAGAACTGGACACAGGATTTCAGGTGTGATCTCAGCAGGGCAGAGTAGAGGGGGAGCAGAACCTCCCTAGCCCTGCTGGCCACACTTTTCTTGCTGCACCCCAGGATCCCTTTGGCTCTCTTGGCCCCAAGGGCACTGTGCTGCCCCATGCAGAACTTGCTGCCCACCAGCACTCCAAGGTCTTTCTCCATGGAGCTTCTTTCCAGCAGGGCAGCCCCTGGCCTGTACTGGTGCCTGGTGGTGTTCCTCCCCAGATGCAGGACCCTGCACTTGTCCTTATTGATCTGCATGAGGTTCACCTTTACCCAGCTCTCCTTGGATGGCAGCACTGTTTCTGCCCTCCCAAAGCTGTTTTAGGCATGTACTTCAATTCAGTTATATGTACTACAGAAATCTGCCTGTTTTACCCCATTCCCCACTCTGCAGCTAGTAGTACTGCTCCAAGTGCAGAGTCTTTGCAATCTGACTTGAAAAGTTCCCCAATTTCTGTAATGATCCTAAAATAAAGTTGTTCTGGAAGGCAAATGCAGAAGAGCTGTGCCTAGCCCAGTTTAGCCAGCAGCAGCTCAGACCTGCAATGCCTATTTGTCGTGCTCAATGCACTTGATATTTATTTTAGGGAGCAGTTAAGTTTTGGATCTTAACCATTTTTAGTGCTGCCCTGTGGGCTCTTACTTTATCTTTCCTTGTTCTCACATGTTAATAATATACCAGAGGAAGGGGGAGAAGATAAGGGAAGAGCTAGGGTTTTGTTGGAGTGGATAAAAAGGAATGTGCATAGAGGAGAAATGAAGTCAAGGTGGCACCTTGGTGAGAGGCAAATAACAGCAGCAGGACTGTCTGGGTGAGGGGTCTAAGAGACAAGATGCAAGTATGGGAGACGCAAAGAGCAGAGAGAAGCTGACAATGAAGAAGCTGGGAAGCATGGGGCTTTGAAAAAGAAGATGAGGAAATTGCTAGGGCAGCCTTACAGATTCCATGAGGGCTGCTGAGGAGAGGTTTGCTGAGGAGAGATGGCACAGGAGCAGCTTTGAAAGGTGAAGGAAAATTAGTGAGAATGGGAGGCATGGAGGAGTTCAGAGGGGGAGTGGAAAGGGTATTTACTGGTCATGAGCTTAGGTTTACCAGGCTTACTCCCACTCATTCCTTGCCTGCTCTGTCTTCTCTCTCACTTTCAGATCTTCAGAGCTGCACATCCTATGCAACCACCATCACAATCTTCTTCTGCTCAGAGTGATGGCTCAGAAGGATGACATTTCTGATTCAGTTGGCCTTAAAAAAATCACTAAACCCAAGCACCCCAGCAAGTAAACTAGAAACCTCTGCTGCTCCCCTGCTGGGCTGATGCTGGGTTCATGGTGCCACTCCTCCCTGTGCTAACCTCTTCTTTAGGCCCTGAAATTTCCCTTGTGTTTCCTGCTGCAAAACAAACATCTCCTTTCGACTAGGGGTTTCTAAATACCAGAGGACACCACATTCTTGAAACAGTGCACTTAGTCTGAGTCCCAGATGTGTGCTCCACAGGACAAGCAGGATCATGAACCATCCCAGCTCTACTTGTATGTGTCAGCATAGAGCATTCCTTCCCCTTGAGGGAGTCCATGCCACAGATGAGCAAAACAGTACACTTTTAGGCACTAAGAATTAACTGGTAGGGGAAACTGGGTGCAACTAACACTTCACCAGAGTAGTTTTCCTGCAGTTGAAAGGATAGTCAGTCAATGCAGTTCTTGTGCTCAGGATCCCCCAAAAGACTGAACAGTAGGTAGCAAGTGCAGCAAAATTAACTTTCTAATAATTCTAGGAACAAAATACCTTGGGGAAGCATTTGGCTCAGGTTTTCCCATGCACTTGTTGCATCAGCATCACTGCTGAAGCACTGGCTCAGTGTTGGCCACACATTCCTGCTGTGCTGCACACCAGAGCTGTGGAAAGGAACAGATACATCCACTGAGGCTATTAATTTGTGATGGAGTTCTGCTAAAGCGCTGGCGAGCCAGAACTGTGAGCTTCAGCAAGGGGTCATAAACCAAAGCCACTTCAGTGAACTCTAAGTAATGGTTTGAAGGTGGTCATAAGGCTTCATTAAATCCATCTTGCTAGAATCTTTGCAAAGATGAATTCCTTGCAAGTGTATTCTACTTCAGAACATCTCAGCGCTCGCACTGTGAGAGAGGGATCTTCTGTTGTCACACAACTCTTCATCAAGGCAGGAGAAGGGCAGGGAGGCTGATTTGCTCTGTGAACATTTGTGTGTAACAAGATTGCAAAACAGATCAGGGGCTCTACAGGAAGCAACACCAATTGACTTTGGGATCTGGTTAGTTTGCTTGGTACCTTCCCTTAGCTTTCATTCCACCGCTGCTTTGCAGTGATAACTTCAAGATAATAATGCATATGGTGTGCCTATTTGTCAGTTCTCAAGCATAAACTTACTACTTGCTAGCTACAATCAGTGGGGTTAGTCAGACCTTTTGGTAACACCTTGGACTGAATAGAACTGACAGCTACTTTGCTCTCCAATTAAGAAAGAGACAGCAGGTAGGACCGTGGATCAAGGAAGTTGATCTTGCAGAGTGCTTCTGCCTAAAAAAGGCTTTGGTAAAGAAAATCTTTCACTCATCACAGAATGACTCAGGTTGGCAGGGACCTCAGAACTCATCTCCTCCAACCTCCCCACTCTCCCCACCCAGGGTAGGTCACACAGGAATGCATCCAGGAGGGTTTGGAAAGTGTCCAGAGCAGGAGACTCCACAACCTCTCTGGGCAGCCTGCTCCAGGGCTCTGTCTCTATCACTGTAAAGAAGTTTCTGCTCATGTTGAGGTGAAATCTTCTATGTTCAAGCTCAAACCTGTTGTTCCTTGTCTTATTACTGTGCACCACTGAAAAGACCTTGGCCCCCTCCACTTGACACCCACCCCTCAGCTATTGATAGGCATTGATCAGATGCTCTCTGTCTTCTCTTCTCCAGACTAAACAGCCCCAGGGTTCTCAGTCTCTCTATGGGGGAGATGCTCACATCCCTTAATCATCCTCATGGCTCTCCATTGGATTCTCTCCAGCAGGTCTCTGTCTCTCTTGAACTGGGGAGCCCCAGACTGGTGTCCTTGCTGGACAGACTTTTGTTCCTCAAACCCATCCTAATAGGAAGTGAGTTAGTGAAGCACTGCTCCTATGGAAAGCTGTTGGAGACAAAGAGGGGGACACAAGGAAAAGCAGAAGTTACAAAGAAATGAAAGCACTGTTTGTCTGATTTGGTATGTCTAAGAGACTGAGGATGTCTCCTGCCTGTGTGCAGCTCTGCTCAGCAGAGAAATCATTAGGATTGATGGTGTTTGGAAAATGAGGCTGCCAGCACTGCTGGGGATGATGCTTCGGCGTATAAATGCAAGCCGGTTTCGTTCTGCTCTCCTGAGAGGGAAGTGCTATTCATAGGAAAGCATAATGCAGTAATAAATAAATAAATAAAAGCTGTGTGATGTTACTGAAGGATTCTGCCTCAAGTTTGCTGCAGTCTGATTTGCTGTGTTTGTTGTCTCTTTTCTCCAAGGGAGATGCATTAGCAGAGCGTGGCTATGTGATGGCGATATTGATTGTGAGGATCAGTCTGATGAGGATAATTGCGAGGGCTATATGTGTGGACCACCAAAATACCCTTGTGCTAATGATACCTCCATCTGCCTACAGCCTGAGAAGCTCTGCAATGGGAGAAGAGATTGTCCTGATGGATCTGATGAAGGCGATCTTTGTGGTACTTCTTTCAGACACATTTTCCTGGTTACTGTCTGTCACCATTCCTCCTGCTGAAAATCCCCAACCCAAACACTTCCCATGCTGCTCTTACTCCAGTTTGACCACAGCAGCCTCTGGGAGGATTTTTGCTTGAAATGATACTGGGTGCTGGCTTACTTTAAATAACATTGGGTGCTTGAAGTATTAGTTTGCTTCAAATGAGGGAAAATGTAGGGGGGTTTAGGTAACTCTTTCATTTCCTAACCCCTTAAAGTACTCCTGGAGGAAAACAATTTTGAAAGCTCTGGTATTATATGGAAGTATTGAAGGTAATTTGTCATTTTCTCCAGCTGCCAAAAGATTGAGTTGATAGAATCCTGTTAGTAGCTGTGTAAGAGGTCCTGAGGGAATGATAAACTCCTGGAATGGCTCAGGTTGGAAGGGACTTCAGAGCTCATCTGGGCAGGGACACCTCTCAACTACACTCAGCTGCTCAAAACCTCATCTAGCCTGGCCTGGGACACCCCTAGGCAGGAGGCAGCCACAGCCTCCCTGGGCAGCCTGTGCCAGAGTCTCCTCCTACTGAAGAATTTCTTCCTCAGATCCAGTCCAACCTTACTCTCCCTCAGCTTCAAACCATTCCCCCTTGCCCTGTCTCCAGACACCCTCAGGAGAAGTCCCTCTGCAGCCTTCCTGCAGGATCCCTTCAGGTCCTGGCAGGCAGCTCTGAGGTCCCCCTGGAGCCTTCTCCTCTGCAGGCTGCACAGCCCCAGCTCCCTCAGCCTGTCCTCACAGCAGAGCTGCTCCAGCCCTTGGAGCATCTTTGTGGCCTCCTCTGGACTCTCTCCAGCAGCTCTGTGTCCTTCTCCTGCTGGGGACACCAGAACTGGAGGCAGGATTGGAGGTGAGGTCTCAGCAGAGCAGACTCCAGGAGCAGAATCCCCTCTCTTGCCCTGCTGCCCACACTTTTCAGGCTGCCAACACTCAGCTGCCTGCTGGGCTGCATGAGGGCACTGCTGGCTCCTGGGGAGCTTCTCATCAACCAGCACCCCCAAGTCTCTTTCTCCAGAGCTACTTCCATGTCTCCTTGGTGGTGAATGGATTTCATGGCACGTCAGACAATGTGGGTTATCTGGGCACAATTGTATTCAGTAAAAAGGTACAAGTGTAATTGTGTACATGTGGCAGAAGTCTAGATGATAGACTAATTGAATTGTTATCAACATGCAAAGATAAAAGAACAGGTGCTGAAAGAATCTACAGCACTGTGGCAGTGGTGTTGTCCTGTGGTGATGGTGTAGGGATAAGAAGTGAAACACTGCAGGAAAATGAAGGTAATTCTGTAATCCTTTGGTATGGTACCAACAATTAGCCTTTCTGCACTGACCTTGCTTTGCACAGTGTCTTACCATCTCCAGCACTCTCTCACAAATCCCTTGGGGATGGAACTGGAATCTGTCCTTACTAGAAGGCCCTGCACTGGGCTAAGCAAAGCTGCTTGGCACGGGAGGCACAGCTTACTGGCTGGGCAGCAGCTGCTGCAGGAAATGGCAGAGAGATCTTTGCCCCATCCTGCTCCACTGCTCTGCAAGCTGTGTGCTCTGAGAGGGGAGCTTGAGTTCTCTGTGTCTAGATTATGGTGTAAAGCTAAATCCTCTCTCATTTTTATTCCTTCTGTGCTACTGCTGTGGTTGCACAATTATGTTGCTCCTGGTAGTATAGCCCTTTATGACTCCTGCATCCTGTTGGATGCTGCAGAGGGCCAAGCTGGTTTTTTTCATGGCAGTTACAACTAGCAGTGACAATTAGCAGCCCATGAGTACTTCAGCAGTTGTTAGCTGTTTAGTTCTAAAACATAAAGGGGAGGGGGAATTTGGGATGTCTGGCAGCACACTGACATGTCAGGCACATTGAAGAGCTTGACATTCTTTGGCCATGGGGAAAAACTGCCCCAGAAGCCCCAAACTTGGGGTTAGAAGTTAGGGTGCTCAGTTGGGTCTTGGTTTTTCTTTACATGGGAAGAAATAATTCTTCTGTAGAAAGCTCTTGTGGTTCATAGAGTTCATCTCAAGTGTGCAAGGCTTTCAGAGGCTTGTTAGAATGAAACCAAAGAACTAACAGACACAAGCAATACAAGTGAAGCCTGGCTTCCAGTGTGGCAACAGATCAGTTTGGCGCTCCCCTTGATGCCCTCGGCTGGGCTATGAGGTGTAAGCAGTTCTGTGCTTCCCTTCTCCAGAGGTCACAGGGTTTCTGGCAGACATGAGTGTCACACTTTTCCTTCAGATGCTCTAAAGGTTCCACCAGTCACCCTCAGACGTTCAGCAGAGCTTGGCAACTCACCAGCTGCCTGCAGAATGTAATGTGGGAGCACTGCCACACAGAATGGAGAAGTGGCATTCTCTAGTAGCTGTTAGTGGAGAGCAAGGGGAAAGAGCTCCTGAGCTCTTCCAAATCTTATTTGGGTTTGTTTCTTTGACAAGTCCTTGAGACATAGATACACAGGACTGGGAATGGGAGCCGTGCCCCTGCAAGCTCAGGTGGCTGGAAGCAAAGGAAATCATTGGGAAGGCTTAATTCTTTCGGTCACTGTTGAAGGTGGGTGACCTCTAATGGTCTTTGGACTGAGCCTGAATGGGCACTCTTTAATTCTTTCATGAGTGAAATCATGCTAATGAGAGCCTGTAAGAGTGGGGCTGCATCGTACATCTGCGTGTCTGCAGTGCTATAATCCTGAAAGGCTGCCAGGAAGCTACTGGGTTGCTGAATACTTCGAAATGAGGTAATTTGAAATAGAACTATGACAATAAATTAAAAAGCTGTTTAATAACTGTAAAATTCAATTTGCACTTCTGAGGGACCTTTTGTGTGTTTCATTTGACCGAAGAGACTTGAAGAACATGCAGTGAACTGACAGCCCCTGTGGCTCTCAGCGTTTGGGTTTGGTTTTCTTTGGTGTTCTTTCAGATGAATGTTCCCTCAACAACGGTGGATGTAGCCATCAATGTTCTGTGGTTCCTGGAGGAAGAATTGTGTGCTCCTGCCCTGCAGGATTCAGTCTTGGAGCAGACAACAAAACCTGTGAGGTTATGGATTATTGCAGCAAGCACCTGAAGTGTAGCCAAGTCTGTGAGCAGCATAAAAGCACCGTCAAGTGCTCGTGCTACGAGGGCTGGAGGCTCGGCAAGGATGGCGAGAGCTGCATCAGTACTGGTGAGCTGAACTTCAGTGTTCTCAGCCTTCCAGATGGTAACAGCTGTTATGTTCCCTTCCAGAGAGGTTATTTCCTTTCTTGATAGTCAGAAATACAGGCTGACCTTACCCACAGGTGGAGTTCTTCAGACGTGCTGTTAACGCTGTCCCTGTCTTGGGGCTGGTGAAGGAGCATTGTAGTATTGCTGTGGTGCTGACAAGAGTTCCTACCAATAACAGCACAGCTCCTCTGACATCTGGTACAGATACTCATGTGTGTTTTACAGGCATGGGGCAGTACATGAGTGTGTGTATGTACAGGGAATATGGAGAGTTCACAGAACCACAGGATGGCAGGGGTTGGAAGGGACCTCCAGAGATCATCCAGTCCAGCACCACTCCCAGAGCAGGATGACCCAGGGCAGGGCACACAGGAACACATCCAGGTGGGGCTGGAAAGTCTCCAGAGGAGGAGACTCCACAACCTCTCTGGGCAGCCTGCTCCAGGCCTCCAGTACTCTCCTTGTGTTGAGGTGGAAGCTCCTGGGTTCCAGCTTGTCCCTGTTGTTCCTTGTCCTGTTCCTGGGCACCACCAAACAGAGCCTGGCACCTTCATCCTGGCCCCCACCCCTCAGGTATTGATAGACATTGATCAGATCCCCTCTCAGTCATCTGTTCCCTAGACTAAGCAGCCCCAGGGCTCTCCATCTCTCTTCCTAAGAGATGTTCCAGTCCCTTTGTCATCCCCATAGCTCTCCCCTGGACTCTCTCCAGCAGCTCCCTGTCTCTCTTGAATTAGGGATGCCAATATTTTGAAGCAGTGGGTCAGTCTGTGACATCATGCTAATGATCTGCATTACCTGAGGGTTCAGCAGTTTAATTCTGATTGCACACACACATCAAACAACAGCTGTTAGCAGCTGCTGTCTGTTGGCACTCACAACTGAACCTATTTTTTCACCTATGGCATTGTGGTGCTTGTTTTCTGACCTCAGTAAGCCTCACTAATCAAGAATCAAACCTCACTGTCCCAGCTGATAGGGACTGGAGCATGAGTGAAAAATTGTTAGGTATCTTCTTCAGGTGCAGAGCTGTATGTAGAATACAAACATGTCTGTGCAATGTACACTGTTAGACATCTTCACCCCCAGCTAGGGAGGTAAAAGTAGCATTGGGTTTGCTGTCTAGCTGTTTCAACTTAGGAGTCTTTGATACTTGTCTTTATTATCTGTATTCTTTGATATTATCACTTTAGAGGAGAAATGTCTCCCCAAATGACTCTAATTTATTGAATAATTAAAAATTGAATAGATACCAAGATTAAGGGCTGGAGCACCTCTGCTGTGAGCACAGGCTGAGGGAGCTGGGGCTGTGCAGCCTGGAGAGGAGAAGGCTCCAGGGGGACCTCAGAGCTGCTGCCAGGACCTGAAGGGATCCTGCAGGAAGGCTGCAGAGAGACTTTTGCTGAGGGTGTCTAGAGACAGGGCAAGGGGGAATGGTTTGAAGCTGAGGCAGAGCAGGGTTAGAGTGGAGCTGAGGAAGAAGTTGTTCAGCAGGAGGGTGCTGAGACTCTGGCCCAGGCTGCCCAGGGAGGCTGTGGCTGCCTCCTGCCTGGGGGTGTTGCAGACCAGGCTGGATGAGGCCTTGAGCAGCTGAGTGTAGCTGAGAGGTGTCCCTGGGCATGGTGGGGAGGTTGGAGGAGATGAGCTCTGAGGTCCCTTCCAACCTGAGCCATTCTGTGATGAAGGTATTCTTCATTCATTCCAGATACTCAGTGTTTCCTCAGATGGTTCACATGAATAAATTCTCCATCAGTAGGCTTGCCATAAAAGCCCCAGTTTGCTATTGCTGCTCACCTGAAATAACCCAGCAGTTAGCAGCCTAATTAATGATCCTTTTTTTGTTGTTTCTTCAGAGAAAGCAAATTGCAATATTTCCACATTGCAATGTTTGAGCTAATTGTTCATTTTAGAACTTCCTCAGAGTAGTAATAAAGGCCTTAATTTACTTATGGCCAAAATATCTTATTGCATGTAATAACCCCAACATTTCTCATTACAAACCCATGAATCATTAACATTTAGGTTGATATCATGGGTGTCCTCTGAAGGAGCTCGTGGGAGATGCTCAGGCATTGCACATCTTGCCTTGGAGCTATTGTTTTTCATTATTAGCTGTTGTTGTTCATCAAGAATGTGGTTTGCATTCATCAGACTGCAATAACTGTTGCTACAATCTCTAGAATCATCTCTCACCATTGCTTTGTGTTCCTCTAATTGTTATGACCCTATTTGAATGGTTACTGCTATGGCCTGGATCAGAGCTACGTTGTTCAGACAGTACTGGGTTGTGCTGGTAAGGGATGCTGAAACCATGCCTCAGTGGCATGGTGCTGTGGTTCTGTCTCTGAACTGCATCGTTGTTATAAACTGGTGTTTTATGGCACTGCTTCAGTCTGACTCTCAGTGGCTTTTGATCCATCACATTTCCCAGAAGCACAGAAACATTCAGGTTGGAAAAGGCCCTCGGGATCACCAAGTCCAATTGATAACCCTGCTCAAGCTTCACCCCTAAACCATGTCCCCAGGCACCACATCCAAACCACCTTCAAACACATCCAGGCTTGGTGACTCCACCAGCTCCCTGGGCAGCACATTGCAATTTGTTTTATTGTGGACATTCCCAAGAATTCTGTGTTCTGACTGGGTTACAGAAATGGGAGAATTAAAGCCCTTGTAAGACAAGATTAGGACCTGGATGGAGGAAAGCTTCAAATGTGTTCTAAATTCAAGCACACAGAAATGACCAACCACTATGTGGGAGCTGAGAGACATAAATAGCACAACAAAATACACTGAAAAGCAAGAGAAGCCAGGTGAGGGTTTCTCAGTTTTTCTTAAGGCCTTGAGATATTTCTGCTTAACCTTTACTGCTGGTGCTGAGAATCTGAACTTGTGACCTGATTTGTACAGATGTTCTCAACAAAATTAAAATGGAATGTATTTTCTGAGCCCCACCAGGCCTGCTGATTGAAAGGAAAACCATAGAATGGCTCAGGTTGGAAGAGACCTCAGAGCTCCTCCAACCTCCCCACCATGCCCAGGGACACCTCTCAACTACACTCAGCTGCTCAGGGCCTCATCCAGCCTGGTCTTCAACATCACCAGGCAGGAGACAGCCACAGCCTCCCTGGGCAGCCTGTGCCACAGGCTCAGCACCCTCCTGCTGAACAACTTCTTCCTCAGCTCCACTCTAACCCTGCTCTGCCTCAGCTTCCATCCATTCCCCCTTGGCCTGTCTCTAGACACCCTCAGCAAAAGTCCCTCTGCAGCCTTCCTGCAGGATCCCTTCAGGTCCTGGCAGGCAGCTCTAAGGTCCCCCTGGAGTCTTCACTTCTCTAGCTCCCCATCCCCAGCTCCCTCAGCCTGTGCTCACAGCAGAGGTGCTGCAACCTTGGATCATCTTTGTGGCCTCCTCTGGACTCTTGCCAGCAGCTCTGTGTCCTCTTCTTGCTGGGGCCAGCAGCACTGGAGGCAGTAATCAATACTATCCTAAGCTGCAAGAAAAACATTGAACATGCCATCTTTTATAGTAGCTAATCACTGTAGGAACTGATAAGTTTGTTGAATTTGAATGACACCTTAGGTAGCAGGAGAGGTCTCTGGTCCTTGTTGTTGAGTGTGAGCATTGTTGTAGTGAAGGGAGCCCAATGTTGGTCTCATTTGTCAATGTGCTAGCCTCAAAAGGTCCATTTTCTTTCTGTCTCCGTGCTTGAGATCTTACATGCACATCAGCAGAGTTCAAAGCAATGTTGGGAAGATAAACAGCCCCCCAAATACCAAACTACTTCAGTAACACCACTTGGTGTACGGTTATTCTTGGAATAGCCTCAGTGATTTAGAAAGCCCTGAGCCCGGCGTAGGTGTGCATTGTGTTAGAGCAGTAACTCATCATCTCCTCTCCAGCAGCAAAAAAATTGCTCAGAGGAAAATTATTACCTTGCTTTTAGCTAAGTTATTTTTGCTATCCAAAATAGCACTTTTTTTTGGTATGCAATCAAGCCTTTCAGCAATGATGTGTAAAGTTGGCATGCAGCACTTCCCTTTTCCAAAGCATTTGCTGCAGTGTCCAGCAGAAGGCTAATGGGGGTTGGAGTGCTGGGAGTGCAGTAATGGATGGGAGTTTTGATCCTGAGGGCATCTCAGAATCAAACAGGGTGTTTGTCAGAGGAGCCTAATGAATTGCCAGAGAGATGGAATGAGTTATGGAATAAGAAGGACATAGAAATGAATTGCCTGAACTGAGCAATGCTTTCCTTTTTCAATGTCACTTTCAGTGTCTTTGTTAATGTCTTTCTCTTAGCTTCCCCTGCCTCCCCTTATTTCTGCTTATGTTCTCTTCATTCCTTGAGGGGTTTAGGAGGTGGTGTTATTTTTCTCTTTGAGTTCCTTGACTTTCCACATCTCCTGTTTCCATCTAGTGTGATTTTTGCTGTTCTGGCACCTGTCCTGCTGCCCTGGCAGCTTCTCAAAGACCAAACGTTTTGCCCCTGCTTCACTGTGCATTGATTGGACTCAAAGTGTGCTCCAGAGCTCCGTTATACAGATAGGAAGTTAATACAAATTACCTCTCTTTTCATGCTCTCTCTTTGCTAATTTGTCTTAGAGCACATTTCAGAGTAAGTTGTGCTGATTTATTGCACTTGACTTCTTTTTAGGTGATAATAAGCACCGAAAAATAATGCAGGGGGAAAAAACCCAAACGAGCCAAAACAACAACCCTGCTGTTGAAAGAGATTTCAATTCCATACTTATGTTCAGCCTTTAAGAATTTGGTGTAATAATAGATGGATTCTGAAACACTTAGCTTAGCATGAACCTGGATTCATATCCTTGCATTGATTTGGAAAGGTGTTGCAGTTTAGAACGATATTTTAGTTGTAAAAAGAATTTTCCAGAGGATTCAGACAGTCTGAGAGGGAGGGAGGGAGGGAGGAAAGAGGAGGAAAGCCTCAGCATATGACCTGAGAATTTACAATGTCTGAAGTGGATTTACTTTGCCTTACATATATTTGCCTACACATTTCTCACTGTTGGTTTCTATTGATAAATGTTGTACCTTGAAGCTCTAAAAGATCCAAGAGGACACAGTCTCAAGCTGAGCCAGGTGAGGTTCAGGCTGGGTGCTAGGAAGAAATTCTTCCCAGACAGAGACTGGCCATTGGAATGTGCTGCCCAGGGAGGTGGTGGAGTCACCATCCCTGGAGGAGCCTGGATGAGGCACTTGGTGCCATGGTTTAGTTGATTAGATGGTGCTGGGTGAGAGCTTGGACTCGATGGTCTTGAAGGTCCTTTCCAGCCTGGTTAAATCTGTATTCTGTATCCCATTGAACTTTTCTCCTCTTTGTCATAGAATTGTCAGGACCTCAAGGATCAGCCAGTGCCAACCCCTGTCCCATGGCCAGGGACACCTCACACTACAGCAGGTTGCTCACAGCCACCTCCAGCCTGGCTGCAAACACCTCCAGGGATGAGGCTTCCACCACCTCCCTGGGCAACCTGTGCCAGTCTCTTACCACCCTCATGGGGAGCAACTTCTTCCTCACATCCAGTCAGAATCCATTCCCCCCAGACCTATCACTCCCTGACACCCTCAGAAGTCCCTCCCCAGCTTTCTTGCAGCCCTCTTCAGATACAGGAAAACCACAATTAGGTCTCCTTGGAGCCTTCTCTTCTCCAGCCTGAACATCTTGATCATTTGCAGAGTAGATTATGCAGCTTGAGTTAGACTTCTGCTTCGAATGAAAATCCCCATCCAACATAGCACAGATTTATTAGGTGTCTTTTTTTGCCATTGTGGTATTAATTACTGGCAAACATAAAAGAAGCTGCTGGTGATGTCCATCATGTGTGTTCTTATGCATCAGAGTGGCCCAAAATCCCCCTAGCCTGTGATCTCCTGCATAATAGCTGCCAATTTGCTGGGAGCTGGGAAGTGCCATGAAAGTGTTCCTGAGGTTGAGCTAAGTGATGCTTCTGAAGCAGCTGCTAATGTCGCTGATCCTGCTCTTCATTATGTTATCTAACTTCTGCAGAGCTTTGAAGAATTGCCTTTACAGAGTCATTCATTGCTTTAACAAATAGGAGGATCGTTTGGAGAGTCCAAGCCACGTTCTGAACGAGCACTTCAAGAGCAGAAAGAGCTCTGCTGAGGCACCTGATTAACTTAGAACATCACAGATCATTTCCTCTGTGTGCAGTGGTTAGCAAGAGAAGAACATGAAATTGATCTTTTAGAAAAGAAGTCCATAAGCATCCTCTGCTTGGTGATAACTTGTGGAACTTTGTGGCTGTTGTAGAAGAGCAGTGAAATGCTGCCTGCTGCTCGAAATTGCCAAGCAAACAAGAAAGGAATTGGGGGTTCTGTAAACTGGAGGCTTGATTGGAGGCAGAACAAACAAGCTGAAGAACTCCTTTGACTCAGCAAGAGATTGGTGTGGAAACCTGTCTATAATCGAGTGAAAGACACTCTGAATTCATTGAGTGGTTTAAAGAACCAGATGTTTGTCTTGTTTTATGAACACAGCTCTTGATTATAAAATACATACATTAAAAATCCTGATTGCAGATACATAACAACTATGACATCAGAGGCAGTTTTCTATCGTGCCTGCCTGTGCAGAGCACTTTTGCAGTTCTTGTAGATCATGGAATGAGATCATTGTTAGGGTTGGAGAAGTCCTCGAGGCCGTTGAGTCCAATCCTCACCCTAACACCACCATGGCCACTACTCCATGGCCCCAAGTGCCATGGCCACAGGTTTCTGGAACACCTGCAGGGATGGTGACTGCCCCGCTGTCCCGGGCAGCCTGTTCCAACCCCTGACCACTCTTGCAGGAAAGCAGTTTTCCCATGTGCCCAACCTAACCCTGCCCTGGCACAATTCAGGCCATTTCCTCTCCTTCTATCAACCTGATCCTAGGAAGAAGAGCCCAGCCCCCACTCCACTGCAGCTTCCTTGCAGGGAGCTGTAGAGAGCAATGAGGTCTCCCTTCAGCCTCCTCCAGACTAAGCAACCCCACTTCCCTCAACTGCTCTTCCCCAGCCCCGTTCTCCAGACCCTTCACCAGCTTCATTGCCCTTCTCTGGACGTGCTCCAGGACCTTGATGTCTTTCTTGGAGTAAAATGCCCAAAGCCAAACCCAGTGGTCAAGGTGTGGCCTCACCAGTGCTGAATGCAGGAGCACAATGACTTCTCTGCTGGCCACACTGTTCCTGATCCAGGCCAGGCTGCTGGTGGCCTCCTTGGCCACCTGAGCAAATACATAATATGGTACAAGCCCAGAGGAGCAAATAACCCACCATGAATTGCCTGCCAAAGGAATTCCTTTGGTGGTGGTCAGGTTTGTGAGGGGATGTATCAATGAGCTCAGAAAATGCTCATGTCCTTACTTGGTACTCTGGGATGGGGTTTGTTCTGAAGCACTTCAGTTGGGAACAGAAGGTAAACGCTAGATGTTCCAGAGGTGCTCTCTCTGTATGGGGTCTCACTGACTGGATTCCCTGCAACTTGTGAGGAAACACTTTTAGTTTTGAAAGCATGCTTTTTCAGAGCTCTGCTGGTGGGCTTTTGGAGGAGGGCTGCAAACCACTTCAACAGTTGAGGCTGATCTTCCTCAATTTCATGCTTAGTATCTCCAGTTGTGATCAAAGATAATGCCGGAAGGGAGAAGTCTGTGGGGCTGCAAATGTGTTTGAAGGTCTCCTTATCAGAAGATGAATTGTTTCAATCATCTTTCTCCTGATAAAGTGCCCTGTTGTTCTTGTTCCCCTTGTCTCTTGTGCCAGTCTGTAGCAGTGCCTCCCTCGTGCTTCTCTTGCAATGTGTTGTGGTTTTTCTGCTTCCAGATCCCTTTGAGGCTTTCATCATTTTTTCTATTCGACACGAGATCAGAAAAATTGATCTTCACAAGCGTGACTACAGCCTCTTGGTTCCTGGCTTAAGGAACACAATAGCACTGGATTTTCACTTTGGACAGAGTTTGCTTTACTGGACAGATGTGGTAGAGGACAAAATTTACAGAGGCAAGCTCTCTGACACCGGAGGTATGAATTCAATCTTTCCTTTCTTAACAGTGAGAACAGCTGCAGAGTGTTGGAGCTCAGGAGCTCCAGCTAAGCTGCCTTCACAGAGATGAGTTTAGGATGATACTCTGCCTTTAGAAAGGGAGGTATCTAGACTGTGCATGATAAAGAACTAGAAATAGAGTTCTTGTCATGAAAGATTGCTTTTACAATAGGCTGGAGGGAGCAGGAAATGGCAGATGCCAAGGGCTGATATTTCTTCCTGGTCCAGTGAGTGCCAGAGCAGGGTCACCCAGGGTACTCCACACAGGAACACATCCAGCTGGGTTTGGAAAGTCTCCGGAGGAGACTCCACAACCTGTCTGGGCAGCCTGCTCCAGGGCTCTGCCACCCTCACTGTTGAGGTAAAACCTTCTATGTTCAGGTTTGTACCCGCTGTTCCCTTATTACTGTGCACCACCAAGAAGAGCTTGGCCCCCTCCACTTGACACCCACCCCTCAGGTATTAATAGACAGTGGTGAGATCCCCTCTCAGTCTTCTCAAGACTGATCAGCCCCAGGGCTCTCATCTCTCTCTTTCATAGGGGAGATGCTCAAGCCCTCTAAGCATCCTCCTGGCTCTTCCTTGGACTCTCTCCAGCAGGTCTCTGTCTCTCTTGAACTGGGGAGCCCAGAACTGGACACAGCACACCAGGTGTGGTCTGAGCAGGGCAGAGCAGAGGGGCAGGAGAACCTCCCCAGCCCTGCTGGCCACACTTTTCTTGCTGCACCCCAGGGACCCCATTGGCTCTCTTGGCCCCAAGGGCACTGTGCAGTCCCATGCAGAACTTGCTGCCCACCAGCACTCCAAGGACTTTCTCCATGGAGCTGCCTTCCATCAGGGCAGCCTCTAACCTGTCCTGGTGCCTGTTATTCTTCCCCAGACACAGGACCCTGCACTTGTCCTTACTGATCTTCATGAGGTTTGCCTGCAGCCAGCTCTCAGCCTGTCCAGATCCTATTGGATGTCTGCACAGCCTGACAGGTGTCAGCCATCCCCCAGTTTTATATCATCATATGATGGTCTGTGCCCCTGTTCACTCTGTCAGACTCTGTATTAATTATTTAAGACTCTGTTTTGCTTTCCTTTTTGCTTTTTGTTTTTCTTCCAGGTGTCAGTGCCATAGAAGTGGTAGTGCAGCATGGCCTGGCCACACCTGAAGGCCTCACTGTGGACTGGATAGCAGGAAACATATACTGGATAGACAGCAATTTGGACCAGATTGAAGTGGCAAAACTAGATGGCACTTTGAGAACAACGTTGATAGCAGGAGCTATGGAGCACCCAAGGGCTATTGCTTTGGATCCCAGATATGGGTAATGATAAAATGATTACCAGTTTGTGGTGCAAAGGATTTTAAGCTTGAATTCACTTTTTTTTGCTGTGAGTTATAGTTCCTAACTTGTCATTAATAGGCAATCAAAGTATATTTTGGTCCCAGTCCATTATTAGTGTGTTTTGCCTCAGTGGAGTGGGTCAAGAAAAGGTAATTTGGGAGATACAGCAAATTATTTGTTAGCAAATTGCTTCCCTTGGTTTGTTGTGGTTTCAGTTCATTTTTTGCTGTGGGTGTTAGCAATTGGAGGCTTAAATCTAACCTTCCCATGTGGAGGATGGACAGGTTTGGTTACTGCTGGGATGATTCATAGAATCACCAAGATTGGAAGAGACCACAAAGATCATCGAGTCCAACCTGTCACTACAGACCCCATGACTAGACCATGGCACCAAGTGCCACATCCAGTCCCCTCTTGAACACCTCCAGGGATGGGGACTCCACCATCTCCCTGGGCAGCACATTCCAACACCCAACAACTCTCTCTGCAAAGAACTTTCTCCTCACCTCGAGCCTAAACTTCCCCTGGCACAACTGAGGGGAAGTTTAATCTCACTTAGAGATTGTTTGTTGGGAACATAGAACGTGGCTTAGACTAAAACACTTTTCATGGTTGGTTCTTCCCCTTTCAAGTGGAGCTAAAGCTTTTCAAGTGCTGTCAGTGTATTTTTTTTCCTACCTGTTCCTGAGGGATGCTCTGTAAACTGGAATATTATGAGTCCTAAGTGTAGCAGGTTCAGCCTGCTATCATAAACATGTATTTTATCCAATGCCTGCCATCATGTAACAAAAAGTCATAATTGGGTGCTCCAAAAAAAAAGCAGTTTAAATGAAACTGTTGTTTGACTTTGTTGTTATATTGGCGCAATAAAACCTGTTTTCCCTCAGTGTCCTTTTAGCAATCATCAAACATCTTTGACAGCTCCAGGATTT
Source organism: Dryobates pubescens (assembly GCF_014839835.1). Lineage (NCBI taxonomy): Eukaryota > Metazoa > Chordata > Aves > Piciformes > Picidae > Dryobates > Dryobates pubescens. Next base: position 57,330,196 of record NC_071613.1, read on the forward strand.
TTAATCTTCCCAGGAAAAAAGAGAATTAAACCCCCAAACAACAACAAAACCAAAACAACAACAACAACACAATGACTCAAACTAACAAAAACAACCAACAGAACAACACAAGCAAACAAAACCCAACCAACCCACCCCAAACCAAGCAATTAAGAGGAAGAGGTTGCCCAGGGCAGTGGTGACTTGGCAGTGCAGGGATGATGGTTGGACTACATCTCAGAAGTCTTTTCCAGCCTAGACAATTCTGTGGCTTTACCATTTTTGACCCTTCTCCCTTGTTATGGAGATGTAGCATGACTTGTGTTCCTGGGCACCAAATGGAAAGGAACCTTGTTGGACTGAAGCTGTCTGATACTACTTGTAAAGAACATGATTACAGTCTGAGTCTCTGCAGTTAACTCTTTATAACTGCTTAAAAGATTTCCTGTCAAAGGTGTTCTTTTCCTTGAGCAAGTAAAGAGAAGTTTGTTTGTTGTTGTGAACTTCAGTTAAAGACAGTTAGGGCATAACTGCTGCTGCTACTTAACAAGAAACCTCTTTGGCTCTCCATGAGAGGAGATGGTACAGAACAGAGAGCGAGCAGCCCCCACACCACTTCTGGGCAGGTGTTTTAGCAAGACTGCTCTGTTCAAAATTTGCTAGGGACATAACCAAATTCTAGAGGTCTGCCTTGGAACACTTCCCAGTGAATGGAAATCTCTAGTTTAGCCTGGTGCCAATCCCAGCTGCTCTCCTTTTCTCCCCTCCCCATCCTCCTCACCTGTGAATTGCTTTCAAAGGCTCTCATTTTAATTACATGTTTTTCATGAGCTGTGTTTCTAATTCTAGAAGGGGGCAAGCCAGGCTGGTACTTGTATGAAGGGACATGAAAGAGGCAACAGCACTAACTTTATAGCTCTTTAAAAGCTTGGTGAGTTTCATGGCTGCTCTAACACTGCTGATGAAATATTACCTCTATGCTACTCTGCTACTCCAAAGGGTTTCTGCAGCTGCCCAAAGTAATCAGTGTTTGTTCCATTCATTTAAAACATGTGGATCTTTGAACTTTCCCCCCAGCTATTGTCTTACTGAACCATTTCAGATTGTTCTAAGTTCTTTAATATTTTCTTATGCCTTTCTTTTCCTTTTCCCTTCCCTCTCACCAGAATCCTCTTTTGGACAGACTGGGATGCAAACTTTCCTCGCATCGAATCTGCTTCCATGAGTGGAGCAGAGAGAAAGATCATCTACAAAGATATGGACACTGGAGCCTGGCCTAATGGCCTTACTGTCGATCACTTTGAGAAAAGAATAGTCTGGACAGATGCCAGGTGAAGTGCTAAGAGGTTCTCATGATCTGTGTGTAGATCCTTACCCTGCACACAGGAGTGTGAGCGTCGTGCAGTGCTGGGCATTGTGTGCCTCCAGTCTGGTGTGGGCAGGATGGACATTTCTTTAATGACAGTGCTGTCATATGTCACTTCCTCATGGGCTGTACCAGCAGACTTTACTGGCCCTGACCAGGCTTCTCAGGCATCTCATGGTGCCTGAGACACCCTGGCCATGGTCCCAAGAGCTTGGCCCCTGCCTCAGCGAGGCACCACTGCTTGGGAATGGCCCTGTTGGTCCAGATACCAATATGCAGAGTGACTTCCTGGCCTGACCCTATCTTGTCACTACAAACCTCTCTGCTGGCTTGGACTCTTGCTTGAACCTGCCTGCCAGCACTGTGGCCTGCTCTTCTCTGCTGTGGTGAGGGCAGTGGAATGTGTCCCTAGACGGTGAAGCTTCTGCCTCTGCCAGCTGTAGTATCACCCCTGGCTCCCTCTGCCTTAGAGAGCAGTTGCCTGCTTGTCTTCCCTGACACTTGTTAATGAACCCAAGCTGTTGCCCTCTTTTTGCCATAACTTCATCTGAATGGAAACTCTTTTCCTTGCTGTGTTCTCCTAGCATGGAGGTAAATTTGATCTTGAAAACAGCATGCAAGCAAACCTGTGCTTCCTGTCCTTAGTTAATTGCATTCACCCCAACAGCTGATCTCCAGAGCTGGTGACTGAGCTGTACACATCCTCTGGTGTTACCAGGATGTGAGAGTGAAGTGCTTTCGAGACATTCTGCAGCAATGCCATGTGGTTTTCATGCAACCTTAGCTGTGGGGCTGTCTCGTAGGTCGGATGCCATTTACTCTGCACTGTATGACGGAACCAGCATGATAGAAATCATCCGGGGCCACGAGTACCTTTCTCATCCCTTTGCCGTCTCCTTGTATGGGAGTGAAGTCTATTGGACAGACTGGAGGACCAACACGCTTGCAAAAGCCAATAAGTGGACTGGCCAAAATGTCAGTGTGATACAAAAGACAAGTGCTCAGCCTTTTGACCTTCAGATCTATCATCCCAGTCGTCAGCCACAAGGTGACTATGGAATTGTAGTTGTTACAGGGGTAGGGGGCAAGGGGGGTGGGAGTATTCTTTTTCTATGCAAGTATCTTTACATGAATTTGCCTTAAGTGACAATTTTTAAACGCTGCATTTAGCACCTCTAGTGCTCCTTGGGTGGTGGTAGAAGCTGGATTCCAACCAGCAGCTTCCTGGGATGAGTGGCTGTGAACATTGCCCACCTGGACTCTTGTTGATGTGTTCCAAGCACAGTGCAGACCACCTGTACTGAAAAGGCTTCCAAGTTACTTATGATGGGGCCCAGAGTGACTAGTCTGATAGTGCTAAACACACACCAGTGTTAGCTGTCTTTCTTTTGCTCTTCTCCAGAGGATGGTTATCTTTTCCTGGGAAATGATCTCTGGATACAGTCCTTAGCTGTGCAGATTCACTTCCTGCTGTAATTTGCCTTCATTTACTCCTTCACTTGCCTGTCTCTATTTGCTTCTCCGTCTTCTTGTTCTGCATAACAGATGCCACCACTGCCTTTCCACCTGTACAGCCCCAGCTGGGTGTTGTCCGTCAGCTGATACTTCCCCAAAGCACATCCTCCTCACTTAACAGCTTATGTCTTCAAATGACATCTTCCATTTCAACTGAACAGAGTATGTCTTACATGGGAGAAGGAGCTCATCCTGCTGGAGGCAGGGGTCTGGAGTTTAAAAACTCCAGAAGCAGCAGACCTTGTGTTTGTGTGTGGCTAACAAGCTCAAGTGAAAGGAAGTTCCCAGGATGTGCATTAAATAAATAACAGGAAATTCTTTAAATGATTTCTCAAGTCATTGCTTTCCCTTTTTCACCTCTGTGTGCATTGCCATCTTTTTATCACTTTATAGAGCATAACATTTTTTTACACCTGAGCACTGCTGCACACTCCTGCCTAGTGCCTAGGCTCTGTCAGCAGGTCCAACAGGAGTTGTGTATTTAGTACTCTTCAGCTGCTTGACAATGAGAACTGTCCAGATGCTATCTGTCTGATAAATAGATAAATCTTCTGTTTAATTCCTAATGAAAAATGCAGGACTCAGCAAGGACACAGCTCCCTGAGGCAGATTTGCCATTTCTCTGGCATAGGTAAAAGCCTTAATGAATTTCTTACAATCCCAGCTGAAGCATCAAAAGATTTTCTCTCTGAATCTTTCAGCCAGATGTTAAATATGTAGTGGAGAAAGTTTTCACTGATTTTAGTGCTCATACCTGTGAAGATTCATCGGGCCCAAGAAGGAAATCACAGAGCAGGCCATTAGCTACACATTTATGATCTTTCTAGGGTATAATTGTACCTCTGCCTTCCCTGGAGCTCCAGGATTACAAATGCAGAGGTTTCATTTAACTGGAGTAAAATTGTTTTCCACACTAAATTTTCTGGCTTCAATGATGGCAATACAGAGACTCTACCTAAGTGTGTTGCTGATTACATGAGCAATAATTAAATCCAAATTAATTATAGAGAAGAGTGACACATTTGCCTAGAATCCCAGAATGGCTCAGGCTGGAAGGGAGCTCAGAGCTCATCTGCTCCAACCTCCCCACCATGCCCAGGGACACCTCTCAGCCAGACTCAGCTGCTCAAGGCCTCATCCAGCCTGGCCTGCAACACCCCCAGGCAGGAGGCAGCCACAGCCTCCCTGGGCAGCCTGGGCCAGTCTCAGCACCCTCCTGCTGAACAACTTCTTCCTCAGCTCCACTCTAACCCTGCTCTGCCTCAGCTTCAAACCATTCCCCCTTGGCCTGTCTCTAGACACCCTCAGGAGAAGTCCCTCTGCAGCCTTCCTGCAGGATCCCTTCAGGTTGTGGCAGGCAGCTCTGAGGTCCCCCTGGAGCCTTCTCTTCTCCAGGCTGAGATTTTGCTGTGATTTCCTCCTGACACCTACCTGTTGGTAGCACTATCAGTTACTTCTCCAAATGTGCCTTCCCTCAGACACCCATTTCCTCCTCCTGCTGACCAGCTGAAGAGAGGTGAACTGAAGGTCCTTAGTGCAGTGCTGACACTTGGCAGTGTTGTCCTTCTTCCTAACAGTTATGGCCACTTCTGCCATCAGAAAAAGACTTCTTTAGTGGGCTTTAGAGTTTCTCCTTCTCTGACTTTTCAGGTGTTGAGACTTTGAAAGTTCCTGTAGCCCTGGCTTGGGAATCATAGATGTTGATGGAAATCATTGGCAAGTTTTGTTGCATGGCTGTTTGCTGAATCAGATGCTGGACTTCATTCTATGTGAAGTGAGGAGGACAAGGTGGTTATCTGAAGTAGCAATGAAAGGCTATGGTAGGATGAGGAGTACAACAACGTGGTCCCAATGAAACTTCTGCAGTGACTTTGTTGGAAGGATACTTGGAGATTTCTTTGTGTTGATAAAACTAGAGCTACACTGATGTTTGGAATAAAGTTACAAGCAAAGTATAGGACAGGAAGCTGTTGATATGGTATTACAGGCTCTCGGGAGATTAGAGGTTGGAAGGGACCTCTGGAGATCATCCAGTCCAACCTCCCTGAGAAGGAGACTCCACAGCCTCTCTGGGAGCCTGTTCCAGGGCTTTGTGACCCTCACAGTGCAGAAGTTCCTCCTCATGTTGAGGTGGAACCTCCTGTGCTGGAGTTTATATCCATTGCCCCTTGTCCTGTCACAGGGTCCAACTGAGCACAGCCTGTGCCCTCTCTCTTGACCCCCCAGCCCTCAGCTATTGATAGACATTGATCAGATCCCCTCTCAGTCTTCTCTCCAGACTAACCCAGCCCCAGGGCTCTCAGCCTCTCCTCCCCAGGCAGTGCTCAGTCCCTTCAGCATCCTTGTAGCCCTCCCTTGGACTCTCTCCTGCAGATCCCTGTCCCTCCTGAACTGGGGAGCCCAGAACAGGATATGCAATATTCCAGGTGTGGTCTCAGCAGGGCAGAGTGTTGCTGAGCATTTCCAAACCTCTTCCTGGAGAACAGGGCTCAGAACTTCTCCACAGGAGCTGGAATGCCAGCTTGCTCAGGACAGGCCTTCTGATGTGAGCATGGTGCATGGATGTGCAGGTGTAGGCAGAACTTAGCCATGATGGGCACCATGCAAGTACAAGAGGCAGACTCTGCCTAGCTAAAATGTGATGCCACGAAGGGACAGATTCAAGATGAATGTAGTGTGGAGGATAAGTAGGTCCTTAGTGAATGCATATTCAAAGGAGGCAGGGGAAACTGTTCATTTGTCAGCTGGTGCTAGAATGTCTGAGTGAGTATTTTAAAGGTTGCTGGCCAACCCCTCCACCCCCCCTCCATTTTGTTTGAATAATGTGAGAGAGAGCAGTCAAGCAGCAGAGTGATGACAGTGATACATGGGCATCAGTGCACAGGGCTGCAAGGGAGGTGGATTGACAAGTAATCAGCACTGGAAATCAATTGAATCATGCAAAAGGCTGGCCAGTTGGTGAAAATGCCACTTCTGTGAGTGGCTGTGATCAAAAGGAAAAGATATTGGTGGAAATGATTAGGACAAGAATAAAGAACCACAGAGAGGGCAATGTGATGCTGTGTAAATCCCTGTCACTGCCATGGCTTGAATGCTGTGTGCAGATCACAGAACAGATAGCCAGGGAAGCTGACAGGCTGATCAAGAGTGTGGAAAAGGGTTTTGTATGAGGGCAGTTGAGCTGCTGCTGCTTGAAATACAGCTTATAGGCAGGCTGCTGTGTGATGGCAGGCTGTGAAATCAGGAGTGGCAGGGAGAAGGTGAGCAGGGAATGGCTGTGAAGTTATTCCCAGGAGAACTAGGAGGAAGTGCTAGAGCTAGCAGAGGGAACTAAGAGCCAGGTTTTGGAGAGTGACAGCAGTAGCCTGGCTGTTTGCCTGCAAGAGAACTAGGTGCTGTTGGAAAGTCAAGAGGGAGCTTAGCTCTTCCTGGGTGCCAGCAGGGTGACAATCTGGAGGGACATGTGTATATCTCTAGCTATACATGCACACAGCTGTGCTAGAGATCAGTCATCTGTAGGTCATGGTAGCTTACTGCTCCACATGTGCATGCACGTGCAGACAGCTGTGTCTGCCTTGCAGCACCACCAGTTTGGTATCCCAGGATCTCTGAGAGGAATTGTGACATGGACAGGTGGCAGCTAAGTTGTGCTCTCTCCTCTTGGGTGATGCTTACAGCACACTTTCAACCACAGCTAAACTGAAAGGCCTTTTGGTTTTGTTTTCGTCTCTATGCTCTTCTGCCTGAATTCCATGCTCAGCAGCTTTGGTGCAGAAGAACACAGTGCACTACTTGCACAGAGAGACAAGATGAGGATTATTATTCCCAAGCCCTAAATAGATCCTTGTGAGAGGCAGTTGTGTGGGTAAAAAGAGGCTGAAGTTCCACTGAAATTGCTGCTTTGCATTGGCAAATAAAGGGAGCAGTGTTTTGTAAAACACAGGACCGAGTCCTAAGTCTCACTGCAGCACTCTCAGCAATGCCATAAATGCAAGAGGTTCATCTCCTGAGATCTCTTAAGACCTAAATGATTCTCTGATCTCCTTCAGAACGTTGTCCAAGCCCTAAATGAAGCTTCATTTTTGATGTGTGGTTCATAGGGCTGGATGGCATATTTACTGTTATTAATAGCCTATTAATTATTCATGTTTGTCTTGAAGGAGGCCTGGATCCTTCTTCATTTCAGTCTCTTTTCCTCTGCTTCACATCTGTTATCGTGCATGGGAAACTGTGGACTTGTTAAACACCCAGAGCCAAGAAAAGGGGTGGGGTAAAATAAACATTTTTCTGCTGTAATTTTTGGGAAAGAGAGGAGGAAATAAGGATAAGAATAAGGATAAGAGGGTATTTAGCATTGCCCAATAGCAAAGAAGATACTAAGTCATCAACCATGAGTAATTATTTTTAAGCTTATTGCTCCAGCTGACTTCCTGTGGGAGGTTTAATGGAGCTGACAGAGAGGGCATGGAAGGCTTCTCTTGTATAAGCCTTGGGGCAGCAGGAGAAACTGCAAAGGCTGTGGGAGTGCTGAGTGGCACCCAGGACTGCCAGCCTTTGAAAGGGCACATGGGGAGAGGGCTTCAGCTTCTGTTTGGTTTGGGGCAGAATGCTGGAAGATGCTGAATTTCACTGACCTTCATTCTTCCTGCAGACAAGTTGGGAGCTAAAGGGTTGAGGAGCTGAGGGATGATACTAAGGAAGCACACATGGCTGAGAAAGAAATGATTCAGTGGAGCAAAGCTTTGAGTCTTTGAGTTTTAGTGCCTGAGTCTGAGCTAAATTTATTTCTCAAGGAAATGAATCCATCAGCTTTCCCTACTTATCTAATTACTCCCATTACAGCCGAGCACAGCGTTGGAGGAATATATTCTGAGCTAATTGGGTTTGTTAATTATAAGGTTGTCTCTCCAGGTTAGTCATTCCCATTGCCTTCCTCATCACTGTTGTGTTTCTAAAGGGTTGTGTGGTTTATTTTTCTCTTAGCAAAGGGAAGAATCAGCATTCATTTATGCTTCAAGAGTCTCTTCAGGAGTGCTCTGGAGCTGTGTGCCATAGTCAATGAAGATCATCCCAGGTTCTGGAAGGCAAAGGTGTCCTCTACACTCAGCCTTCTTTCTGCTCATGAGAGCTGTTTCTACACATCCTATTCAGCCAGTGAGCTGTGGGAAGTGACTTGAGAACAGCTGCACTTAGGAGAGGTTTGACTTTCAGAACAGTACAAATACTTTGGCTTGCTTTTTCAGATAAGCTCTGCATGGTAGCTTTGCAGCTACCGTGCTGGGAGACAGATCAAAGTGGCAGGGAGCACTGGATTCACCACAAACTGTTGCATCATCCAAGCTTTGCTGCTTCAGGAAAAAAATATGTATATAAAAATTGGGTGCTCAGATCCTCAGCTTATGAACTCTTCCCATTCCCTCACGTGTTGTGGTCAGGAGTCTACAATTCTCTGCATGTAAATGCTGTAAATCACAGTCACAGGGTGGCACACAGGACACATCCAGGTGGGGCTGGAAAGGCTCCAGAGCAGGAGACTCCACAGCCTCTCTGGGCAGCCTGCTCCAGGCCTCTGCCACCCTCACAGGGACAAAGTTTTCCCTCCTGTTCCTGTGGCACCTCCTCTGCTCCAGCTTGCCCCCAGTGCCCCTTGTGCTGTCCTTGGACAGCCCTGAGCAGAGCCTGGCTCCAGCCCTGCACATCTTGATCCCCAGCACTGAGGGCAGCCCTCAGGCTCCTCTGCTCCCAGCCCCAGCTGCCTCAGCCTGTGCTCACAGGGAGATGTTGCACTGCCTGCAGCAGCTCTGTGGCTCTGTGCTGGACTCTCTCAAGCAGTTCCCTGAGGTCCTTCTTGAGCTGAGGGGCCCAGAACTGGACACAATATTCCAGCTGTGGCCTCAGCAGGGCAGAGCAGAGGGGCAGGAGAACCTCTCTGGACCTACTCACCACAGCCCTTCTGATCCACCCCAGGCTGCCCTTGGCCTTCTTGGCCACAAGGGCACATTGCTGGCTCAGGGGCATCCTGCTGTCCACCAGGACCCCCAGGTGCTCTTCCCCAGAGCTCCTCTCCAACAGATCAGCTCCCAGCCTGTCCTGGTCCTTGGAGTTGTTCTTTCCCAGATGCAGACTCTTCCTACTCTTGTTCTTGTTGGATTTCATTCAGTTTCTCCTTTCCCAATCCTGTTCAGGTCTGGCTGCATGGCAGCACAGCCTGAGGGGGCATCAGCCACTCCTCCCAGTTTGGTGTCATCAGCACTGGCTGACAGTGCCCTCTGTGCTCTGATCTGCAAACAGGCTGCAAAATCCTCGCTAGGAGAATGTAACCAGTGGCTTCATAAAGCTGCAGTGAGCATTTTTGTGGCTGTTCTAGCCAAACCCACCCCAGCATTTCAGAAGAAAGCCTGCTTGGGCCAGAGCTGGATGGTACCTGGGGGAAGGTGCTTAGTCCAGCGAGGTTGGGTTTGTATCCAGCAGACCTGCCACCCCTTTCCCACCAAGGCAGCCTAGAGCAAACCCTGGTTTCAAAAGGTGTTTGTTATATTTTGCTCATTCCACGGTTCACTTCCAGCTCCCAACCCCTGTGCTGCCAACGAGGGCAGAGGGCCCTGTTCCCACATGTGTCTGATCAGTCACAACAGAAGTGCTGCCTGTGCCTGTCCACATCTGATGAAACTATCTCCAGACAAGAAAACCTGCTTTGGTAAGTTCCCCCCCAAACCACCCCACCTCCTGACAGCTGTGTTTGGGTTAGAATTTCGAACTGGAGCAATTAAAGCACAGCCTCCTAAAGCCAATCCCTGCCCTTCCTTTCCATTTTTCTATCTTAAAGGGCCAGCTCCTCTTCGAGGCTTGCTAAATGCTGCTGATATCTGAGGGGTGTGGAGCATTGACATTTACTACCACAGCTGGTTTTCCTCTTGCTTCTGTGCATGGTGTGTTAGCAAGGAAAAATCTCTTTGGAAAACAGAGAGGTTTATACTGTAAAGAGCATCATCAGAAAGTGATGAGTCAGGGAAGCTGAATAACAAAAGGCTGCTTAATAGCTTAAATCTCTACCTGCTCCTCTGGAGCTGCCTTGGTTTCATTTGCTGCAAGGATTAAGGAAAGGAAAAGTAAACATTAGACATGCAGCCTTGCAGGGGAGTCCTACAAACCTTTACAATAAACACTTAAGCTACAGAAGCCTCCAAATGTCAAATAATTGTGTCTGGTATCTGTAAATCCTTGCACCACATTGCTCTGTTCAGTGCTGATTAATAACACTGGGCAAATACAAACATTTTGTCCTATGAAGGAGACAGCCAGGGAAAAGAGTTACCTTCACTGTTCCTTCACAGGCATTTGCTCCACTCATGTTGACTTTGGGGATAAAAAGAGTTCTAGTTTGGCTTTAATGTGTGGCCACTGTTCATTTAGGGATGTCTAAATTACAGTGATCAAGGAGTTTCTCTGCCTTTCCCTGCTCACAGGGACATCATGAAAGCCCTTGTGAGTTTTAGTGGTGGAAAATCTGCCCTGTTACAGAGATACTCTTCCCCTGGGACCACAGAATCACTGAATGGGAGGGGTTGGAAGGCACCTCCAGAGATCACCCAGTCCAACCCCCCTGCCAGAGCAGGGCACCCAGGGCAGGGCACAGGAACACATCCAGGGGGGGTTGGAAAGGCTCCAGAGCAGGAGACTCCACAACCTCTCTGGGCAGCCTGCTCCAGGCCTCTGCCACCCTCACAGGGACAAAGTTTTCCCTTCTGTTCCCCTGGCACCTCCTCCTGTCAGTGCCTGTTGGGAGGTAAAGCTGAAACAGCATCTTTTGGATTGGGACACATGGGATAAATTTGAGAAACTTACCACTTGGTCAGTTTTGCTTAGCCATTCCCAAGGCCATGGTGAGTTGGTGGTGTGGCAGCATGATGGCCAGCATCCGGAATGAAGGTGTTTTCATACAATCAATAAGGTTGGAAGAGACCTCAAGGATCATCAAGTCCAACCTGTTACCCAACACCTCCTGACAACTAAACCATGGCACCAAGTGCCACATCCAATCCTCTCTTGAACACCTCCAGGGATGGGGACTCCACCACCTCCCTGGGCAGCACATTCCAATGGAGAATGACTCTGTGAAGAACTTTCTCCTCATCTGCAGCCTAAACCTCCCCTGGCACAGCTTGAGACTGTGTCCTCTTGTTCTGGTGCTGGCTGCCTGGGAGAAGAGACCAACCCCCACCTGGCTGCAACCTCCCTTCAGGGAGTTGTAGAGAGCAAGAAGGTCTCCCCTGAGCCTCCTCTTCTCCAGGCTAAGCAACCCCAGCTCCCTCAGCCTCTCCTCGCAGGGCTGTGCTCGAGGCCTCTCCCCAGCCTCGTTGCCCTTCTCTGGGCACCTCCCAGAGTCTCAGTGTCCTTCCCAAATTGAACGGGCCAGAGCCCTGTGGTGCAGAGTGGCCTTGACTGCCTTGCCTCCTGGTAGCTGTGTTCTGGAGAGGCTGAGGAGTGCCATTTTCCCTGGTTTTGGACAGAAAGGAAGAAATTCCTGCTTTATGCCCGGCGCTCCGAGATCAGAGGAGTGGACATAGAGAACCCCTACTTCAACTTCATCACAGCCTTCACCGTCCCCGACATCGACGAGGTGACCGTCATAGACTTTGACGCCGCAGAGGAGCGCTTGTACTGGACTGATGTCAAAACACAGACCATCAAGAGGGCCTTCATCAATGGGACTGGCCTGGAGACCATCATTTCGAGAGGTAAGCAGTGTAACATTGAAGGAAAAATAATCCATCGTGGGGAAGGGTGTCCTGAGCATGATAAAACATGGGTGTGAAGTTCTTCTCACAGAATCACACAATTACTGAGGCTGCAAAAGACCTCTGGCATCAATCCAGCCTAGGACCCAACACCACCACACCAGCTAAACCCTGCCACCAAGTGCCACATCCAAGCTTTTCTGAAGGCCTCCAGTGATGCTGGCTCCACCTGGGCAGCACATCCCAGTGCCTGATCAGCCTTTCCATGAGGAACTGCTTCCTAATAGCCAACCTATACCTCCCCTGGCACAGCTTCAGGCCATGCCCTCATGTCCTGTCACAAGTTGCCTGGGAGAAGAGCCTGACCCCCACCCGGCTACAGCTTCCTTTTAGGTAGTTGTAGAGCATGGTGAGGTCCCCTCTAAGTTTCCTCTTCTCCAGGGTGAACCCCCCCCAGCTCCCTCAGCCTTTCCTCATCAGACCTTCCCTCCAGCCCCCTCCCCAGTCTTGTCACTCTCCTCTGCTATCTCAGAGACAACTTTACTAACAACTGGAGATGTTCTCAGACCCAGCAACAGGAACAATGCTTAGAGTGAGTTTTAGAGCTCTTCCTTACACCATGAATTGAGCTACCAGGGAGAGAAAGAGTAGTTGCTGGGTTTTTTAATGGTAGCAGAAAAAGCCCATAGTTTAGTGTATAAACTGTGCAGGGAAAACTCAGAACACTTGTCAAGCAACTTCACAAACCTATCCTGTGTGAGTGTTCACTTGTCAGCATTCCTCCATGCTCTTTGTGTTGTGGCAGAGTTTTGTTGGGGCTTTGTTGTTGTTTGGGTTTTTTCGGTGCTAGGTGGAACTTCTATACAACATTTACAACACTCTGATTCTCTGCCCCATCAAAAGATTCCAAAGTCCACTGCCTGTGTGTGAATGTTCTCATTTGCTAGCAGCTGTATTTTTATACCGTTTCATGGGCAGCTTTGTAAGCACATCCTCGTGGGATTCTGGTTGGATGAAGTCTTATGCCAGTGTCACAAAGATGCCAAAGTCAAGCTTTAACCTTTTCAAGAGTATGAAATGATTACTGGCTAGTTCCTCCAACCAAAACAACCCAAAAAGGCAGGGGATCAGTTCAAAATGGGTCAAGACTATGCATTCAGTAACTCCTGCTGCATCCTCGAAGCTGGCAGACTTCCTGGTGCAAGCCAGTTCCAGCCACATCCACGGCAGTTTGTCAATGACAATAACTCTGTCAGTGGAAGCTGTATAGAGATAGAGTGCAAACTATCAACTGGAATGAAATCATTGATCACCCTTGGCCTGTTTCCTCATCTACAGAGATGGCCAATGTGAGCCATTGCTCTGCCAAGGCAGAGTGGCATCTTGCTATCCAGCTACTGATTTCATTTCCAGCATTTGAAGCAAATCTTGAGAAGTGCTAACGTTGTTTTCATCAATGGCTTGCAAGGATGGCTGTCACGTGCAAAGACGCTTGTCAAGCTGCCACATTAATCCCATCTTACAGTTTTTCTACCTCTGGCTTTGTGGGTTAACCACAGAAGGTAGCTGAGCCCCACAGAGCCACTCACTCCTCAGAGTGGGATGGGGGAGAGAATTGGAAGAGTAAACGTGAGAAAGCCCATGGCTGAGATCCAGGCAGCTCAGCAGGAGCAGCAAAAGCTGCATGCACAAGCAATTGACTCACTGATTCCCTCTGGCTGACAGATGCTCAGCCAGTTCCTGGAAAGCAGAGGACTGAGCTAGAGTCTTCAAAGCCTTCAGACAGAAACCCAAACAACTTCTTCAGTGACAAAGCTTCTTGGCTAGCTATCCACTACATAAACTGTGCTGTAGAGCAGTGATTTTAATTCAGACATTCTGTGTGAGCCTTCCTGCTTCTAGAGTCTAGAGCTGTGAAATTTCAGCAGACTTCTCTTTCGGAAAGCCACCGAACGTTCAGTAGACAAAGGCAGCCCAACAAAGAAGGCTGAAGCTTGCTTTTACATCCTGAGTAGCGCTGATGTGTGTTCAGTGGGGTTGTTGAACTTCCAGTGGAGGCAGGCTCCTTCTACGTCCTCATCCCTTTGAAAAAACCCCACAAGGAGCAGCACTTTGTAACAGCTCCCTGAGCAATCAATGCCTTTGTAAGCGGCAAAATGCTCTGCGTGTCAGCTCCTGCCGGAGGATTGCACCCAGAGCCATCCAGAAATAACATCCCCGCTACGACTGCTTTCCCTTTCTGCAGATACTCAGAGCATCAGAGGCCTTGCAGTGGACTGGATCTCCCGAAACCTCTACTGGATTAGCTCGGAATTCGATGAAACCCAAATTAATGTGGCACATTTGGACGGTTCCTTGAAAACCTCCATCATCCACGGCATCGATAAGCCCCAGTGTCTGGCAGTCCACCCCGTGAAAGGGTAAGGTACCACCCACAGCAAAGCTCAGCAGAACATTTCTTCTTTGCTCACATTAAGAGATTTCAGACTTCAAGTAAATGCATGCTCTGGGAGCACTGCTTCCCTGCCAGGGCTCCCCGTTGATTAAATCGTATCAGCAGTACTTGCAGGCTCTGCCTGCCTCTAAACATGGGAATGTTTCCACTGCTGAGGTGTTAAAGATGCTGTGTGCACAAAGCAACGTGGTAAACGTGTTCATTTTCTTCTTCAGTAAGCTCTACTGGACAGATGGTAACACAATTAACATGGCAAACATGGATGGCAGCAACAGCAAAATTCTCTTTCAGAACCAGAAAGATCCTGTCGGTAAATACCTGTTTCATTTTTCCTCCTCTACTTCCTGCCACACATAGGCCAGGAAGGCAGTCAGTGAGTGGAATTCCACTGGAGTGCATTCTTAGGGATTCAGGATTACCTCTGTACTTTCTGAGGGAGATCATTTGGTCACTGAACGTATTGTCAGCCGAGCAGCTGTTTGTTGTAAAGCTCTGACCCCATGCACCTGCTGGGTTGTTTACAAGGGCATGGCTCTTGGGAGCTGCTGGAGCGTTGTGCTCTCAGGAGCTTTGAGGCAGTGTGCATTAACGTGCTTGGCTCACTGCCTCCGCTATAGCCAAAGCACTCCAGGTTTAGTGGGGAGGAGGGTGTTGTCTGGGGGTTTGTTGTGGTTGGTTTTGTGTGTTTGGGTCGTTTGTATATATTTTTTTAACTAGAGCTCACTCCTTTCTTCTGAACAAAGCATTTTGCTGATGATTATGGTGCAGCCCTATCTGCTGCTTTACCTGTCTCATTTTCCAGGGTGATTCTACTTCAATAGCCTTTGTAATGGAGTTTATTTTTCTTTTGAATAGGAAACATAATCTCCAAACACAATTGTTGTAGTTGTTCTGGAGACTGGCCCTTGAGATGTTTATCTGCAATGTATTTTGTTTGTTTCAAAGACGTTCTCTCTTAGGTCTGGAAGTGCATTCGGCAGAGAAACAAACCTAAGACTTCTCTAATATTATTTTTTCACCTGTGGCCAGCCATAGACAGTTAAAACAGAAACTTTGGGTTCCCCTTTCCCACCTTAGTGATTCAAAGTCCAAATACTGTCTCTGTGCTGTTCTTTTCCCTGAACTTCAGGAATGAAGCAAATTGAAATACCAAACGTGATGATCTGTTAGTGGAAGATCTCATTGCCTGTATGGCTTTAGGATTGGGATCTCTGTGTGTGAACTGGCAGAAGAGCTGCCAGTGGTGTTCTTTCTAAATACTAGAATGTTTAAGGAAATGTGAGTGAGGGAAGGGGGAAATAGAATAGAATAGAATTAACCAGGTTGGAAGAGACCTTTGAGATCATCTAGTCCAACCTCTCACCCAACACCATCTAATCAACTAAACCATGGCACCAAATGCCTCATCCAGGCTCTTCCTAAACACCTCCAGGGATGGGGACTCCACCACCTCCCTGGGCAGCACATCCCAATGGCCAATCTCTCTTGCTGGGAAGAACTTCTTCCCAACATCCAGCCTAAACCTCCCCTGACACAGCTTGAGACTGTGTCCTCTTGTTCTGGTGCTGGTTGCCTGGGAGAAGAGACCAACCCCCACCTGGCTGCAACCTCCCTTCAGGGAGTTGGAAAGAGCAAGAAGGTCTCCCCTGAGCCTCCTCTTCTGCAGGCTAAGCAACCCCAGCTCCCTCAGCCTCTCCTCACAGGGCTGTGCTCCAGACCCCTCCCAGCTTTGTTGCCCTTCTCTGGACACCTTCCAGCATCTCAACATCTTTCCTAACCTGAGGGGCCCAGAACTGGACACAGGACTCAAGGTGTGGCCTAATCAGTGCAGTGTACAGGGGCAGAATGACTTCCCTGCCACTGCTGGCCACACTGTTCCTGATGCAGACCAGGATGCCCTTGGCCTTCTTGGCCACCTGGGCACACTGCAGGCTCATGTTCAGCCAGCTGTCTACCAGTACCCCCAGGTCCCTTTGTGCCTGGCTGCTCTCCAGCCACTCTGAGCCCAGCCTGTAGCACTGCCTGGGGTTGTTGTGGCCAAATGCATGTGGAAGCAGTGATGGCCTGGTCAGGGGACTAGTTTTTTGGTCTTTGTTTTATTTTAAACCACAGCAGAGTCCTTGGAGGCCAGGATTTTACAATCCATGTGTTCAGGGTGACTTTGGCAGCTGGAACATAAGTCACCCACACTAGAATGTGTTGTGAGTATCTGTGATGCTCATGGCCAGTAAGTAAACTATTTTCATTGGTAACCACAGGACAATTCCTGGCAAAAACAAAATGCACACTCACTGACAGCAGTGAGTGCACCAAGGTGGAATAATACAGCAGGGGAATGTTTTGGGAGGACAAGTGTGGTAGGCTTGAGTAGAAGGAAATGGGAATGTGATTCCCGTGGCTGGCTGCTGTGTAATTGGAATACCCTTGTGTAGAAACCCCACTTTGGTATCTGAAGAAGCAGAGAAGCTGACAAGATAACACTGTAATTGCTCTGTAGACTGCATTCATAGCAGCCCCATGGATCTGCCATGGTGAAACCAGGGAGCTGGCTGGTGGCAGCCAGAACTACAGATGCTCATCTCACCGTCAGGAAACCTTTATGCTTGCATAGCACCTTTGTAACCCAAGGCTTTGAACAGCTCCAGGGATTAACTCGTAGCATAGTCCCTCCACACTCCCAGGAAAGATTCCTGTGCTAGGTTGAGGCCTTGAGCAGCTGAGTCTAGTTGAGAGGTGTCCTTGCCCATGGTTGGGAGATTGGAGCAGGTGAGCTCTGAGGTCCCTTCCAGCCTGAGCCATTCTAGATTCTAGGCAAATGTGCCACACTTCTCTGTAATTAATTTGGATTTAATTATTGCTCATGTTATCAGCAACACACTTAGGTAGAGCCTCTGTATTGCCATCATTGAAGCCAGAAAATCTGGAGTGGAAAATAATTTTACTCCAGTGAAATGAAACCCCTGCATTTGTAACCCTGGAGCTCCAGAGAAGGAAGAGGTTCTGTGACTGACCTATGGTATGAAATGCAGTCAGTTTTGGCATCTTTCTGCTGCAGACCTAACATCAGAGATGTCCTAGTGCCAAAGCAAATCAGCATGGCAGGTGGTGTCACCATGTCAAGTGTATTTCACTGTGGAAAATCTGCTACACTTACTTGAACATGTTTAGAGGATCATGGAAGTCTCAATTGTATTCCTAGGTCTTTGCTCTTACTTGCAGAAAGTCAGAGGCTTTATTCATTTAGCAGCTTGTTCTGCAGGTGTTTTTCTTTCTATGGCCTTCTTGCCTCTAGCTTCAAGGAACCGATGGTGGCATCGGCTCCCTGTGAAACGAAATCCGCACTATGAAATCATGGCAAATCGCTCTTAGGTTTGGCATTTCTGCATGCTGAGCATGTAGGGAGAGAACAGACTTTTCATCCCTCTGAACCACAACTATTGGCCTGTTTTCTAAGCCTATCCATTTGTGATTTTTAGAACAGAAATGATAGCTTCTAGTTTGCATTTACTAGTGGTTAATGACCTCACTTAGGGCCTCAATTCGTTTAAGCAGTTGCTCGTTGTCAGCTAATGCTCTTTCATTGCTCTGTTACTGACTGATTCCTGTAGATGCTGTAGAGAAATAAAAGGCAGAGATCTTTTAAAAGGCCTGGATTATTTTTTCCAGTATAAATGGCTGAGTTTGTTTAGTTTTCTTGACTGTATTATTTTTTTTAAGTGTGAGTGGAGAGCTGTGTGCTTTTTTGTGCTTGAATAGACTTCTGTTACACAAAGAGCTTAGGACGAAATGCACAGTATCCATTCCAGCCACAGTTAACAATGGTATCCATTCATTACAGGGTTATCAATAGATTATGGGGAGAACAAGCTTTACTGGATCAGTTCAGGAAATGGAACCATAAACAGATGCAGCTTGGATGGTGCTAACCTTGAAATAATAGAATCCATGAAAGAAGACTTTACCAAGGCCACAGCTTTAACCATCATGGGTAAGTCCAGTGGTAATTCATTTTTTAACTGATTGGAAGATAATTAGTAATGATCTATTGTGGTAGTTTGAGGCTGGGGTGCCTTTAAGAAACCAGAAAGTTGAAGACTTCCAGAGGCCAGAGAAGTCCAGGAGGTGGACTAGGAAGGTGTATTTCATTCCCATGAGTCCTGCATCCATATAAACCTGGCTGCAGAATGAGGTTTTTCCCTCCCTCTCTTCTCCCAGGAGCATGCACAGGCTCTCTTATCTCTTGTGGAGGAGGCCTGATGCTGGCCTTGGCAATGCTGCCAGTTAGGCCTGGAGCAGCCTCACTGGGGCCTGGAGCAGCCTCACTGGGGCCCGGAGCTGCCAAGCCAAATTTTAGCTGTGTCACAATGGTTTCGTATCAGAGATTGGGGGGGGAGGGGGCACATGAAGTCTTGGGTTTGTTGGCCTGGTTTAAAGGGAGGGTTGTGTGAAGCTTTGGCTTAATGAGCTTCTGTGTTAAACCCAGACTATGGATTTTGTGTATTTTATATGCTTTGTCCTGTTTTATGTAGTTATGAATAGCATTTCAGTGTCCATTGAAACTTCCCAGTCCTACCCAATCCTTTGTGTTTTGCCCCTTGTGGAAGAGGTAACAGAGCACTCTGGCTGGCTCTAAACTAAGACACCTATCAAAACCATGGAGAAGCTGTTGGTGGCTTGATGTAAATCATACCTACAGTGCAGTCACTAAGGAGGCTGTTTGGCTTGTGAGTGATTGGCTTTGATGTTTCATCGAAGAGGGCTCACAGTCTGTATTAAATGTATTCTAAATACAGCCTTGCATATGTATGTGTATGCACAGGATGAAGGCAACAGCCTGATGGCTTCTATTTGCTATAGCTCCTTGTAAAGCACATTGGAAGGAGGGCTCTATGCTTTTTGTTACAGATAATTATCTGTGACTTGGTTGGTTGGTTTTTTCCTGCTGCTTACTTCTCTCTGCTGTCTTATTTTGGAGTATCTCTAGTTTGTTGCTTTGTGAAGTTTGTTGCTTTGGCTTGCACTTTGTGAAGACTTCTTTGGGTTATGAGTTCCTGATGGGTGCTTGGATAAGTTGATTATTGGGATCTGCAGATGTATGCTACATAATCTCTGTGCTGAATTGGTTAGAAAAGTTGTGTTTGTTGTGCTTTGCACGTTGAAGCACACACTGAGGTGTCCCTGCCCATGGCAGGGGGGTTGGAACTAGATGATCCTTGAGGTCCCTTCCAACCCTGACAAATCTGTGATATTTAGAATGCTCACAAGCATCTCAGTCATTAAAAATAACGAACCCAGAGAATGGTAGCATGAGGGAAAATGCCTAAAACTTCCCAGCAGTCATTAAGATCCAGACTGCTGAGCACTGTGGGAATGTTACCTTCAGTTGTTGCATATGCATCTCCTGGCTTTTGCTGGAAATAGGAGCAGTGTGTTCAGAAATGGCAGTGTGACTCAGATTCTAACATTTATATTATTCTAGAGATAATTTTGGAGCTTTCTGCATTCCCACCCAATGCTTTGCTGGCCTCTGTTTGGCTTCAGTTACAAACTATTTCTGTTTATCTTGGAAACTAAAAAAAAAGTAATCAAGCTCAGTTGCTAAGTAGGCTTTTGTTGGGCTAGTTGACTCCTCACTGCCAGGCTTGTATCAAGTACTTAGTTTGATTATATGATTAATCCAAGATCCAGATGTCCATCAGGATGTTGTGCTTGTGGGAGTGACACTAGCTTAACTCCAGAGGCTTGCTGCACGTGGGGTAAATGGAGTCATTAAGCAGTAAGCTGCTAAAACAGTTTCATATTCCGCCAGGGCTGAGCTCTAAATGCTGCCAAAATGTGTTGGAGAGGGAATGCTTTTATACATGACCTCAAACAGGAGGGAGTTTTGCGTTAGGAGTCCCGAGCGCTAGTACAGACAAGTTGTCTGTTGTTGATTTGATTAGGAATAGAACCAGAGTGGGCAGGATGACCTTTAGGGGACTCTTGGAGGTCTTTGATATGAGGTGTTGTAAAGAGTATTTATTCCTGCTCTCACTGAGGTGTCTGTGGTGTCAGGCCTTCACCTGTGATTCACAGCAATGATGACCCATTGGGGACGGTGAGTAAAGAGTTGATAGCCATCGTTTCAAGAAGATTGTTTCAGGCTTGTTTGTGTGGGAGTGGCTCCACTTCTGCAGGTGTGGGGACTCTAACATTCACATCTAACATTCCTGGGATGCTGTATTTTCATGGGTGATGACAATTCTTCCTATTCAGAATTAGTGACCAAACCTTGCCACGTGTCTGGGTTTCCCTGCTTCTTTTGCTCTGGGGTTAATTCATTGTTTTGGAGCCATGGTTGGGATAGGCTGAGAGATACCATTGCAGTATGGTTCCATACCGGAATCCTTTGGAGAGCAAACAAATACAGGTTAGTAAACAGCACTGTAGTGCTGACAGGAAAACATGAAAAGCTTCTGTATCCCTTTCTCCAGGATTCTTTTACACAGATACTGCAGCAACATAAATGCTGTCTGGTTTCCTGCAGTGCTGGTGGCTTCGCATCAGCTTCTTGTAGTCAGGCTTCTGTGCCTGTGACATGGGTCAGAGCAGACAACTCAGCGTGACAGGGAGCAAGATAAGAGAGCTTTAGTTGATAACTGAGCATAACTAACAGTGTCTAAATAAAGAGGAATGTTTAATTACTTCCCCTGTGAGACTGTACCTTGATGGTGCATGAAAACTGAGTGCCCCTGTTGATCTGGTTGCCTGCAGGTTTAGCAGGAAGCTTTACCAGGTGACTCGCAGCAATTGTGACCTTTTTTTGTGCCACTTTGGATCGGTTTCATGGCTTTTCTTGACTGCTTGTATCTAAAGGCACAGTAAACACATACAGAACAGCATGAGCTGGGGTGCTGCATTTTGCAGAGGAAACCAACATCAGCTGACACATCCAGTAGTTTTTGCTATATATTGTTATGCTGCAAAAGATTTTTTTGATCTCTAAAAAAGGAATGACTGACAAAGGCTTGGCCCAAGACTGACTGACTTCTTGCTTTGGTCATTGCTGGGCTGCTCTGCTCTGTGGTATCTTGCTCTTTGTTAATTTCTACATGACTGAAGGAATGAGAAGCTGTTTGCCGTTCTGTGGCCACCTACTGTTACGTGAACTCAAGAAATACTCTTGATGAAGGCAGTGAAGTTTTGGGTTGCTTTTTGCTGTAGCTTCATGGAGTAGCTCAGGGCTTGAGCGGGCAGTGATGGATGGCACTCCCCTTTAGTCCTAGTCCTCAATCTCCTCATTGTTTGTGCTTCCTTGCTTTCAATCCCTCTGCTGTAGTGGTGCAGGTTAGCTGTTGTAAACTGCTTGCAAGTGACTGTTTCAGATCTTTACTGATGTTTAGTCCTTCCCAGGCTCTGTTTAACATTTTCCTGCTGTTACATCCCTTTAGTGGGAGCACACAGAAGCTAACAAGACATGAAAAAGCAATGTTAACAAACAAGTTGAGACCAAAGTGACTCTCAGGTTACTCCTGAAGGAAATGGAAACAACTTACATAACTCACATCTTTCATTGATTGGTTTTCTGCTCAGTAGTGTCACTCATCCTCCTCCTTGCATATGCTCAGCTCCAAAACTCCTTCTTTTGTTGTTGTTGGTTGGTTTTGTGCGTGTTTTTGCTGCATCTTTTTGAGCATCAAATATATGGGATGAAAATTAACTTTCATTTGAAGGTAAAGCATGGGAATAGACACTGAATTACCTTCTTTCCATGCCCTTAAGCATGCAGAAAATGTCTCTTTGCTGTTGCTGCTCTGTGTGACAAAGGTGTTGCCTTCAATTCAGGATGAAGTCACATTAGCTTTTCTGCTCTCCCCACTTCTTTTTCTGGTAGCCATTGGCTGTGTGAGATGTCAGCCACTTGCAGTTGATCTCCCCCTCAGAAATGCCTGTGAATGCTTTGCTGAGCACCTCCCACTGCTTTTTGTATTACAGAATCACAGAATTGTCAGGGTTGGAAGGGACCTCAAGGCTCAGCCAGTTCCAACCCCCTGCCATGGGCAGGGACACCTCACACTACAGCAGGTTGCTCACAGCCACATCCAGCCTGGCCTTCAAAACCTCCAGGGATGAGGCTTCCACCACCTCCCTGGGCAACCTGTGCCAGGCTCTCACCACCCTCATGAGGAAGAACTTCCTAACATCCAATCTGAATCTACCCACTTCTAGTTTTATTCTATTGCCCCCAGTCCTGTCATTGCCTCACACCCTAAAAAGTCCCTCCCCAGCTTTTGCACTTGGTCAACAGGAATTTTCTTCTACTACTCCCTTAAGTGCTTTGTTCAAAAACCTCTGAATTTGCTTCTGGTTACCCTGGGCCCCAGCTAAGTTTCAGCTTTGGAAAGTCAAGGTGTTCCCTGGGAGAGAATCTCTGAATTTCTCCTACAATACAGCAGTAGTTTCTGATTTAGATTTGAGTCCAACCTATCCTATCCAGGCTCTGATTTCAGCAGTTTTCCTGGTAGCCAGTGCCTGAGTGTGATCCAATAGCACAGATGTATTTGACATTCAGCACCAGGTCTCATCTCCTGCCTTCCAAGCTCCTTAATGAAAATGGCTCCTTGAGTATAGCTGAAACTGGTTGGAAGCTTGCCTTTGTGGTGAAAATTGTGTTGTGTTTCTGGATTGGTGAGCAGGCTCGTTATCTTCCAAGATCTGAATTGCAAAGGAGCTTGCAGCTCTAGCTGATGTATTCCTCAAGTGGTCTTTTCTCTCTTGAATGATATATTGCTCTGAATCATAAACGGAGCATTGCTGGAAGAGTATTGATTAGTTACTGTAAGTTTGCAGCTGAGGAGAAAAAGGTATTGCTGGCTTCTGGCAGGAGTTTTGCTGGAGGTGTTTGCATGCCTTGTGTCAGCTGCTCACAGCAATACAGTTTAAAGAATCCCAAAGTTCAGCTCAATTCACTACAGAACAGGAATATGATGCAGATTGTGTGGCAAGGAGAGAATTGCTTGTGCATTGGGGAGTTTTTTTTCCCCAATGCTTGTAGTAGAAACCTTCATGGAAACATTCCACAGTGCACCTCCAGAGATCATCCAGTCCTACAACCCTGCCACAGCAGGATCACCTAGGGCAGGTCACACAGGAACACATCCAGGTGGGCTTTGAAAGCCTCCGTCCTTAGAGGTCCCTTCCAGCCCCTACCATTCTGCAAATCTATGCAGTGGTCTTTTTGCAGTTATTGTTTTATACCAGTATAAAACAGTGACTGCATGTGGTGCTGTTCCTGTTGAAATTCACAGGATTGTCAGGGTGGGAAGGGACCTCAAGGATCAGCCAGTTCCAACTCCCCTGCCATGGGCAGGGACACCTCACACTACAGCAGGTTGCTCACAGCCACATCCAGCCTGGCCTTCAAAGCCTCCAGGCATGAGGCTTCCACCACCTCCCTGGGCAGCCTGTGCCAGGCTCTCACCACCCTCATGGGGAAGAACTTCCTAACATCCAGTCTGAATCTTCCCTTCTCTAGCTTGGATCTGTCAATCTACCCACTTCTAGTTTTGTTCCATCCCCCCCAGCCCTATCACTCCCTGACATCCTAAAAAGTCCCTCCCCAGCTTTCTTGTAGCCCCCTTCAGATACTGGAAGGCCACAATTAGGTCTCCTCAGAGCCTTCTCATCTCCAGACTGAACAACCCCAACTCTCTCAGCCTGTCCTCATAGGAGAGCAGCTCCAGCCCTTAGACCATCCTTGTGGCCCCTCTGTGGAGCTGTGTAAAGAAATCTCACTCAGCAATGCAACAAAGCCAGACCTCGATGACAGCTTTTCAGTGGGAGCACAGGTATTAGAACAAGGCCTTTTTGGACACAACTTCTCTGTCCTCCAGCCATCAAGGCATGTTAACAAGCAGTCAAATCAGAGAGCAACTATTACAGCGCTGCTTTTTCGAGAGGAAGCGTGCACTCCTCCTCCCGAAAGGCACTCATGCTGCCCCTCACCCTCCTCACGGAGGGAACTGATCTGCTGCTTAGCTGATTGTTGGTTTAAGTACAGTCTCAAAACCAGATACACTTCAGGAACTGAGCTTTGTCTGTGCTGGATGCAATCGTGAAGGGAAAGGGGCTGCTTAGATCAGGAAACTTCAAATACTTACACCTTAATTTTCCAAGTCATCAGTCTTCTAATTGCTGTAGCTCCATTCATTCCATTAGCATTAATAGAAGGAATATATCTAGGCAATTTGCCCACTTCTAAGTACAGTACATAGTTGTCTTCCATAAATACTCAAACCACCATTAATGAAAACTAATGGCCCATCAAGATTTGCATTCTGAGCCCTGCCTGAATTCTCCAAAGGCCTGTCCACAATGCTGGGGTAGCAGTTTCTGGCCTTTGCAATAGCTGCTGCCCAATATGTTGCTGCACTTAACGCTAATTGCCCAGCCACGTGGATAAATACAACAATTTTAATGTATATTATAAGCCAGTTCCAGCAGCAGGATTGTAATTAGTGATGGAGCAGCACTCTTGTTAGCATAATCAAGGAAATAAATCATTTCACTTCAGTTTGCTGTTTCAAGGTTTCAGGGAGAGTTGTTTCTTCCCTGGGCTGTGGAAGCAAGTTGTCTTTGTGCTGCAGTCGAGTGCTTTTCTAAAGTCAACTAGTGTGTCTTTCAATGACTGTAGAAATTAATTCATCCCAATAGTAGGAGTCACAGCTGAGCTGTCTGGAGGGAGCATCTATTTGTCACATAGAGATGAGCAGCCCAAAAATTCCGAGCAGTTATGGCAAAAAATGGCTGAACTGTCAGGATTTGCATGAGCTTCACCTTGCTTACGTCTCCAGGATGTCCTTCCTGGCTCACTGGAGAGGTCCCAGAGGACCGGAAGCTGGCCAGCGTGGTGCCCATCCACAAGCAGGGCCGGTTGGAATTCCAGGCCTGTCAGCCTGACCTCAGTGCCAGGCAAGATCATGGAGCAGGTCATCTTGAGTGCAGTCACACAGCACTTACAGGATGGCCAAGGGATCAGGCCCAGCCAGCATGGGTTTAGGAAGGGCAGGTCCTGCCTGACCAACCTGATCTCCTTCTATGATCAGGTGACCCATCTGGTGGATGTGGGGAGGCCTGTGGATGTAGTCTGCCTGGACCTCAGCAAGGCCTTTGACACCGTCCCCCACAGCAAACTCCTGGCCAAGCTGTCAGCCCATGGCTTGGATGGGAGCACACTGCGATGGGTTAGGAACTGGCTGGAGGCTGAGCCCAGAGAGTGGTAGTGAATGGTGCCACATCCAGCTGGCAGCCAGTCACCAGTGGTGTGCCCCAGGGATCAGTGCTGGGCCCCATGCTCTTTAACATCTTTATTGATGATCTGGACGAGGGCATCGAGTCCATCATCAGTAAATTTGCTGACGACACCAAGCTGGGGGCAGGAGTTGATCTGCTGGAGGGTAGAGAGGCTTTGCAGAGGGACCTCGACAGGCTGGGCAGATGGGCAGAGTCCAACGGCATGAGATTGAACACATCCAAGTGCCGGGTTCTGCACATTGGCCACAGCAACCCCATGCAGAGCTACAGGCTGGGGTCAGAGTGGCTGGAGAGCAGTCAGGCTGAGAGGGACCTGGGGGTGCTGGTTGACGGTAGACTGAACATGAGCCTGCATTGTGCCCAGGCAGCTAAGAGGGCCAGTGGCATCCTGGCCTGCATCAGGAACAGTGTGGCCAGCAGGAGCAGGGAGGTCATTCTGCCCCTGTACACTGCACTGGTTAGGGCACACCTCGAGTACTGTGTCCAGTTCTGGGCCCCTCAGTTTAGGAAGGAGGTTGACTTGCTGGAACGAGTCCAGAGAAGGGCAACAAGGTTGGTGAGGGGTTTGGAACACAGCCCTGTGAGGAGAGGCTGAGGGAGCTGGGGTTGCTTAGCCTGGAGAGACTCAGGGGTGATCTTCTTGCTCTCTACAACTACCTGAAGGGAGGTTGTAGACAGACGGATGTTGGTCTCTTCTCCCAGGCAGCCAGTACCAGAACAAGAGGACACAGTCTCAGGCTGTGCCAGGGGAGGTTCAGGCTAGATGTTAGGAAGAAGTTCTATACAGAGAAAGTGATTGACATTGGAATGGGCTGCCTGGGGAGGTGGTGGAGTCGCCATCACTGAAGGTTTTCAGGAGGAGACTTGATGGGGTGCTTGGTGCCGTGGGTTAGTTGTTTGGGTGGTGTTGGATTGGTTGATGGGTTGGATGCGATGATCTTGGAGGTCTCTTCCAACCTGGTCTGGTCTATTCTATTCTATTCTATTCTATTCTATTCTATTCTATTCTATTCTTCTCATTCAGCTCCCATACTGTATCCTCTCTCTAAAACTTCTTGTGCACCACAGGAAGCCTCCATGTGAAAGATTCACAGAACCACAGAAAAATTCAGGCTGGAAAAGAGCCTCAGGATCACCAAGTCCAACCCAGAACCCTGCTCTACAAGGCTCACCCCTAAACCATAGCCCCAAGCACCACAGCCAAACCACCCTGAAACACAGCCAGGCTTGGGGACTCCACCACCTCCCTGGGCAGCACATTCCAATCCCTGACCACTCTTGCCATGAAAAAATGTTTCCTACTGTGGATGACCTTTGGAGGTCCCTTCCAACCCAACCCATTTTAGGGTTCCCTGATTAAAATGTTGGCATGTTCAGTTTGCTGAAGGGCTGATAGCAGAGGGGACTTGCTTTGCATTTGTTTTGATTCAAATTTATTAGCTCAGAGAAGAGACCAGAGATGGACCAATGAAACCTTGCTTCTTTTCCTTGAAAGCTACTACAAGAAGTGCATTTTGGCTGATGGAATTTTACTGGCAAAATAGCTGAATTGTTTTCTATAGTAGAGGACTCTGGGGAAGATACAGCTGGAGGGTCCTCAGCATCACATTAAATCAACTTCATAAAACTCCATAACTTCTTTTCTGAAATGGTGAATTACAAAGGGGCAGCCACCCAGTAAGGTGAGTGGCTTGACCAAGTCAAGAGGAACTGATCATCTACAGTGAGCTGGAAGGAGGTCATTGTCCTGTCTCAATCTTGTAAAGGGAGTAAGGTCAGACAGGGTGTATGGCATTCAGAGAAACTGAGAAACACACAGTGGGGTTCACCGTGGACTGTGGAACTTCTCAAGCCATCCTAGCCCCCTCTCTGTGTATTCCAGAGACAGGGACAACTCATTTGTTAAGGCTTTGAATCAGAAGCTTGGCTCTGGTGTCTGTGCCAGTGTTTGGCCATTGGTTCACTGAAGTTTGAGTTTGCTATCCAAGTTGTTCACAATGATACTGTGTGGAGCCTGCTTTTCATGTCCTCATGGTGTCTTAGTTATTGATTGCTGTTTGTTTTGTGGTGGAGAATGGGGTTTAACATTAACAGCAGGGTTTGTTCACTTGCTAGAATGAACTTCTTCCCCAGAGCAATGCCAGTAGAATTTCCATCTGTAAGTAGGCTTTTTAATTCAGGAGTTTGTATGGAAGTAGCCTCCAGTCAGCAGCTGCTGCAGCCCAAGTGATTCTCAAGTTGTGAAGCACGGCAGATGTGATCTAAGGGAGAGCAGTCCTCGGTGCACCTGGGTAGTGCCCAGTCCCTGACAGTGTGGCCAGCATGAGTTCCTCTGCCATACTGTAGAGTGTTTGCCACTGTCAGCCCAGCACCTTCATAGGAACACCACCAGCACACAGCTGCTGTAGAAAGGAGTGCTAGGATCTTGATAGAGCTACTGCAAAGCTCATACCTGTGGCCCTTCACATGTGTGTGGGTACAAAGACATGCCAATAGCGAAGGGCATTTACGGCACTCTTCTGCCTTCCCTTTGTTTTAACCCAGTCTGTCTTCCAGGCCTTAGCACCAGGGAATAAAAATTGTGTATGAGGGCTGCTGGGGAGGTTTTCAGCAGTGTCTGTGTTCTTTTCTCCTGTTTGCATCTTTTCCTCCTGCTGTGTTTCCTGATGGTTCTTTCATTGTTCTTAGTTGTTTTCTTTTCGCTGTGTGGTTGCCATGAATTATTTTCTAGCTCATTTGTGCAACATCAAGTGATGGAACCTGAAATGTTCCAAACTCAGTAGGGAGACCGGTTTGAGGAAAAGTGGAAAAGGTTATTGCCTTAAAGAGGTTATAAACCATTGACACAGAGCCATCTGACTGGCTAAATAGAAGGCTATCCAACTCCTTAGCTGAGGAAGCTTTTAGAGTGGTTGCAGGCAGTGATGAGAATGGCAGACTGCTGAGCTGGGCAAGTGTTGTGTGTTTCTGAGCAGAAGTTGGGCAATCCTGAGTGAGGACACTTAAATTATGTTAATGGGGCTGCAAATGGAACATTTTCCTGAAGTGATGTGAGTGAAATGAAGTAGAGAATCTTTATCTCCTAGATACCTCTCAGTTTCATGGCATCTTTTAGATTGCTGGCCTCATACACTGTTGCTCAACTTCTGAACATTATCTTTGTTTTAATACCAACCTTTATATCTTAATTTCTTTCTTAATGACAAACTGTATTCCACAGGTCCCACTGCAGCCACAGCAAGATCATCCAACTTAGTGCTTCTAGCTTCAGCTCACCAAACACCCCGTCTGAATTTAAGTGAAATCTTTCTCTAAAGCCACCTGAAATCCAGGCCTTGCAAAAGATGCTGTAAAAATACTTGGGTTTGGTGGAGGAAACCTAAACCATATCATTTAGGTGGCTGGAAAGATTTTATGTGATATTAGAAAGAAATTCTTGACAGGGTGGTGAGACACTGGAATAGGTTGCCCAGGGATGATGTGGATGCCTCTTCCTTGGAGCTGTTCAAGGCCAGGCTGAATGAGGCCTTGAGCAACCTGGGCTGGGGCAGGAGGTTGGAGCTGGATGATCTAGAAGGTCCCTTCCACCCCAAACCATGCTATGACTCTATGTTGAATGTAGGGCAGCTGCACTTCTCTGTCATGAATCTTTGCCGTGTCCTTTGTGCTGTGATTCAGATATGCTGCTTGTGCTGACGGACAAGGCTGGCTTGAAGCTCTCTGCCAGTATGTGCTTAGCATGTCTCATTTTTCATGTTCTTTTAAAATCTTGAGTGAATGAGGATGAAGAAGTTGATGTCAATGTAAATTGGCAGCTTAAATAAATTCTTCAAGGTGGTAAGACTGTTTTACTGTCATTATCACAGAACTGTCAGGGTTGGAAGGGACTCAAGGATCAGCCAGCTCCAACCCCCTGCCATGGCCAGGGACACCTCACACCACAGCAGGTTGCTCACAGCCACATCCAGCCTGGCCTTCAAACCCTCCAGGGATGAGGCTTCCACCACCTCCCTGGGCAAACTGTGCCAGTCTCTCACCACCCTCATGGGGAACAACTTCTTCCCAACATCCAATCTGAATCTACCCATTTCTAGTTCTGCTCCATTCCTCCCACTCCTGTAATCCTTCTTCATTTGAAAAGCCTGGAACCAGCTTTCTTGTGATCTCTAGGTACATGGTGACTGGCTCCAGCACAGTCTGAAAGCAAACCCTGTGGCACGCCTCTGTGTGATCTGAAATTGGCCATACTGCAATTCTGCCCCTCAGAAATGCATGGAAGCCTCTCACTGAAAGTGGGAAAAGTGAATTTACAAATCCCAAATGTCTGTTTTAAAACAAATGAACAGCTTTGTTCTTTGAGCAGTTTTAACAGACTCATTCTGGTTGGAACCTCTCTCTAAGACCATCCAGTCCAACCATTCTCTAACTCTGCCAAGGCTGGTGCTAAGCCATGGGCCTCAGCACCACATCTCTGTGTCTTTTAAGCACCTCCAGGGATGGGGATTCAAGCCCCTCTCTGGGGAGACTGTGCCAGTGGAGAAGTTTCTTCTACCATCCAACCTAAACCTCCTCTGGTGCAACTTGAGGCTACTTCTTCTCCTCTCACTTGTTTCTAGGGGGGAAGAGACTGATTCCCACCTCTCTGCAACCTCCTTTCAGGGAGCTGTGGACAGCAAGAGCATCTTCCCTCAGCCCTCCTTTCCCCAGACTAAACAACTCCAGTTCCCTCACCCTCTCCTCACTGGACCTATTCTCCAGACCCCTCAGCAGCTTATTGCCCTTTTCTGGAGCTACTCCAGCATCTCAGTTCTTTCTTGTAGCGAGGGCCTAAGAACTGAGCACAGTACTCAAGGTGTGGCCTCCCCAGTGCTGAGTTCAGGGGGACAATCATTGCCATGGGCCTGCTGCCCACACCTTTTCTGGTCCAGGCCAGGATGCTGTTGACCTTCTTCGCCACCTGGGCACACTGCTGGCTTGTGTTCAGCTGGCTGTTGAGGCACCCTCAGGTCTTTCACTACTGGGCAGCATTCCAGCCACTCTTCCCCACCAGAGTTAACTCTCTGGTATAAGTTCATTCCAGGTTCCTGTGTAGTTCTAACAACCGTGTACCTCAACAGCAGTGAAAAAAAGAGTTTCAAACTGGCCTAAGAATTAACCTCCGATGTTTTTTCTCACCTTAGGTTTCAAACAATTTGAGAGTGACCTTCTTAATCCTTAAAACTTGAACATTTTACAGATAAAAAGCTTTGGTGGGCAGACCAGAACTCAGCCCAGATTGGTACCTGCAACAAAAAGGATGGAAGAAACCCAACTGTGCTGCGCAACAAGACCTCAGGAGTTGTCCATATGAAGGTCTATGACAAAGCAGCACAGCAAGGTATGGCACCTTTGGAGCACCTTCACCCAGCTCTTAGACTGCACAGGATCTTTCCCTGTGCTGTATTCCAAAAGTGGGTGGAAGAGAAGAGTAATTCACCACTACAAGTCTATAAAACAGTTTATTATTGAAACAGTTGCTGAATGGACTAAGATTATTGATTAGCCTAAAATGAAATTGTTCAGTTGATCAGACAGCTTCTGGAGGCTGCACTGCAGCAAGGTTTGGAGTTCTTCTGGACAATCAAGGTTTAAGATTTCCAGTCAACAAGAGGCAGTGACTGTGTGAACCTCGTCTCAGGTTGCTGCAATGTAAAGTGAGTGAAGTTTGATGAGATAATGCATCAGAATTCTTCATTAGCTGCTGGGTTTAAGACAGTTTAATCCATCTAGATTGACAGACGTGGCAACAGGATGAAGCAAAGGTCAGCCAGCAGACAAATGGGGGAATATTGCTGATGCTGCCAGAGCTTTGTTGGCAAAGTGGGAGCCAAGACAGTATGCAGAAGTGTACTTTGGGGTCATGCACACCCGCTGAAGAATTTGGAGAGCAGTATTTGGTAGAATCTGGCAGTAATAACTTGACATCATCCTACAGTTGCAGTCACCAGAGTTGCAGTGTTCAAATGTCATTTCCTCTTCTCTCTTCTCCCATCACTTTCCTAGGCAGCAATTCCTGCCAGTTAAACAATGGGGGATGCTCCCAGCTTTGTTTGCCAACATCAGAGAGCACCAGGACTTGTGTGTGCACGGTGGGCTACAACCTGCAGAAGAACCGCATGGCATGCAAAGGTAGAGCAGCTTTCAGGGCTCCTTCACAGGCACTTCCATGCTGCAGTGACTTACATCAGATTTAGTTAGCAACCTCAAGCTGAAGGAATACATGCTTTATGTAATTAATATACTTGATTGAATCAAGATAGAGAATAGACAGCCTTGAAATTTAGCTCTTGATTTGCCTTTAGTTCTGCATAGACTCTTGGGGGAACTCTGAGGAGTATCTGTACATGTTGATTTTAAATCCAGGCAGAACAGCAGAGCATCTGAGCCTTCCTTAGCAGCAATTCATATGTGTTGTGTACCTTACCCTGAAATGAAATGATAGGTCACAATACCTAAAAGGTAGAGGATCTGATCCTATCTTACTGCCTTTAAGAGCAAGCAAGGCCTGGGTTTTGTTCAGGTTTATTTCAACCTTTTGTCTGTTTGAGCACAAAAAGTTGGAAGCATAGCTTACATCCAAAGCCTCATTTCTTGCCAGAATAATTAAAACAACTTTATGGTCAAGGTGCCTTAGAGTTCTGTAAATTGAACTATGTCACAGGTCTGTCAGTTCCTCCACTCTTGTTAACTGGCAAGGTCTCCACTTTCCTCTCATGGACTGTTTTATCTTTCCTGTAGGTATTGAATCATTTCTTATGTATTCTGTTCATGAGGAAATCAGAGGAATCCCTCTTGATCCAAATGATAAAATGGATGCTTTAATGCCTATATCTGGAACTTCATTTGCTGTGGGGATAGACTTCCATGCAGGTAAATACTATGAATTGTCTATCATGTGTAGGGTAAATCTAGTGATGGATAAACATAGTGTGTCTAGAGACAAGACAAGGGGGAATGGTTTGAAGCTGGGGGAGAGCAGGGTTAGAGTGGAGCTGGGGAAGAAGTTGTTCAGCAGGAGGCTGCTGAGACTCTGGCCCAGGCTGCCCAGGGAGGCTGTGGCTGCCTCCTGCCTGGGGGTGCTGCAGGCCAGGCTGGATGAAGCCTTGAGCAGCTGAGTGTAGTTGAGAGGTGTCCCTGGGCATGGTGGGGAGGCTGGAGCAGATGAGCTCTGAGGTCCCTTCCACCCTGAGCCATTCTATGAATATATACACACACATATACTCTCTCTGTGTCTCTTATGGAATTACAATTGGATATATAAAGTATGAAAAAATAAAGAATGAAGAAATATTATTTATCTGTGGGCATTGTCTTCCCTAGCATAAACAGCTGCCTCAGGAGATGCCCTGCTGCTGCTTTTGAAACCAGCATGTGGGTTGCAGTGGATCTGTGCTGTTAACTCAGCTCTCTCAATGGAAATGCAGTGAATTCTGCTTGTCCTATCTCTTAATCAAGAGTCCTTCTTGGCAGCAGAGCAGAGTGCTTTAGCATTGCTTGCCTGGCAAGTGTAAATGGTCAGTGGAGATAGGTTCATGCTCTAAGACCAGGTACTGGCCCTTCTCTTCCATCTTCTGGACAGGCGGCCGCAGCAGAATGGCAGCTGAAACGACTTACAACACTAAGAGATTCTTAGTGCAAGCTTCTCAGGGTACTTAAAGTTGAGGATGGATTGTGGATAGGATAATTTTTTTATTCATCAGCCTGTTCCTCTTAAATGCCATACTTTTAAGCTTGTTTCTACTTACTTCTCTCTTCTCTTTTTTTTTCAATACTGCCCAAATTCAGTCTGTGGTTAGTGAAGGGAAAGCTTCTCCAGGCAGCTCCACACTGTAGTTTTTCACACTCCTAAATGCTTTAGAGTGGTGACCAATAAAATAATCTGATTTTCACACAATTATCTTGTCAGCCAGATAAAAACCCAAATAGACCAAGACAACAAAAACCCCACAGGAAACCCCACAAGATATTTATTGTGATTTGGAACAGGGGTGGTAGCTTCCATCCCTTGTCATGGCCTCGTGGCCCTATTTGGTTGTCATAAACTTACAGTTGTGATTTAATTATTGAAACAATATTCTTAAAGGATAAAAATAAGATTAATTTAAAATGATAGTTTTGGTAACATCCTTCTGTTAGGTCTGAGACACAGGAATAAATTTATGGGCAATGAAGCTGGGGAGGGGTCTGGAGCACAGCCCTGTGAGGAGAGGCTGAGGGAGCTGGGGTTGCTTAGTCTGGAGAAGAGGAGGCTCAGGGGAGACCTTATTGCTGCCTACAACTACCTGAAGGGAGGTTGTAGCCAGGTAGGGATTGGTCTCTTCTCCCAGGCACCCAGCACCAGAACAAGAGGACACATTCTCAAGCTGTGCCAGGGGAGGTCTAGGCTCAAGGTGAGGAGAAAGTTCTTCCCAGAAAGAATAATTGGCCCCTGGAATGTGCTGCCCAGGGAGGTGGTGGAGTCCCCATCCCTGGAGGTGTTCAAAAAAGGCTTGGATGTGGCACTTGGTGCCATAGTTTAGTTGTCATGAGGTGTTGGGTGACAGGTTGGACTTGATGATCTCTGAAGTCTTTTCCAACCTGGTTGGTTGTGTGATTTCTATGAAATTACTGTTCATTGATATTAGGTTCTATTAATTAAGTTATATTTATTAAGTTGTATAAAATTATCACAGAAGCACAGGATGGGAGGGGTCGGAAGGGACCGCCAGGGATCAGTAAATCCAACCCCTCCACCAGAGCAGTATCACCCAGGACAGGTGATCTACTGATGTAGGTGTCTGGAGTAATTAATCTAAGAGTGACTGGCCTGTGTTTGCCAGGAAATGACACGATCTACTGGACAGACATGGGCCTCAACAGAATCAGCAGGTCTAAGCGTGACCAGACGTGGAAAGAAGACATCGTTACGAATGGCCTGGGCAGGGTTGAAGGCATTGCTGTGGACTGGATCGCAGGTAGGTCTGAGCCTGCTTCAGCAGGGGGCTCAGCTTCTCACAGTGCACTGCTGCATCTGCAGCTCAGCACTGCAGAGCTTGGCTTACTTTCAGCTCTAACGTTTGTATTCCAAGTGTCCAGACATCATTTTTTGAAGATACAACCACTGGGGTATTTTGTGTGGGTTGGGTGGGGTTTGTGTGGGTGGGTTGGTTGGGTGGGTTTTTGGGTGGGTTGGTTGGGTTTTTGTGTGGGTTGGGTGGGGTTTGTGTGGGTGGGTTGGTTGGTTGGTTGTTTTTTGTGTGGGTTGGTTGGGTTTTTGGTTGGTTTGTTTGGTCTTGTTTTCAGTTTTACTACAGACTGCCAAAATGATTTCATTATCTTGAGCACTGTTTCTTAGATGGACAGTCTCCACAGTGAGAGCCATGGCCATGGGTCCTACTTCAAAATGGAAGGCTGAATAGGACTTGAACATAAGCTTGGACATAGAATAAGCTTGAACATAGAAGGTTTCACCTCAATATGAGGAGAAACTTCTTTACAGAGAGGGTGCTGGAGCCCTGGAACAGGCTGCCCAGAGAGGTGGTGTAGTCTCCTGCTCTGAACACACTCAAAAGCCACCTGGATGCATTCCTGTGCAGACTACCCTGGGCGATCCTGATTTGGTAGGGGGCTTGGACTGGATGATCTCTGGAGGTCCCTTCCAACCTCTAATGTACTCTGATACAGTTCCTTTCTGGTCTTAATTTGAGGTGGTGGAGCCACCATCACTGTAGGTGTTTAGGAAGAGACTGGATGGGGCACTCAGTGCCATGGTTTAGTTGATTAGATGGTGTTGGGTGACAGGTTGGACTGGATGATCTTGAAGGTCTTTTCCAACCCGGTTAACTCTATTCTATTCTACACAGGATTTACACACTTTTTAAGGGGTCTTTTCCAGTAACTTCAATGTGTTTTTCCTAGGTAACATCTATTGGACAGACCATGGCTTCAACCTGATTGAAGTTGCCAGGCTGAACGGCTCCTTCCGCTATGTGGTTATATCCCAGGGCTTGGACCAGCCAAGATCTATCGCAGTACACCCAGAGAAAGGGTAACGTGGCCATGGCTCGTACCTTGCATGCTGGCACTGAAGCTCTTAGATAAGGGAGTCAAGGCCTTCATTCTAACAGAGGAGCATTTAATAAAATCCCAGAGGGCTGTATTGGAAACTGCTGCACTGGAGCTAAGCAGAGGTGGAAGGAAGTGCACTTCACATGCTGACGGTTGTGATCTCTGTGTCCATGGCAAACTGTACTTGGCCAAGGAGTCTTCATTTTCTAAGACAATCATTTCAGACAAGTTCAGGTATTGCTTGGAAGCAGGCTGAAATCCATTCTTCAGTTTCCAGGAAGTCACATTAGGGCCACAGAGATGATCCAAGGGCTGGAGCAGCTCTGCTGTGAGCTCAGGCTGAGGGAGCTGGGGGTGTTCAGCCTGGAGAGGAGAAGACTCCAGGGGGGGACCTTAGAGCTGCCTGCCAGGACCTGAAGGGATCCTGCAGGAAGGCTGCAGAGGGACTTTTGCTGAGGTTGTCTAGAGACAGGCCAAGGGGGAATGATTGGAAGCTGAGGCAGAGCAGGGTTAGAGTGGAGCTGAGGAAGAAGTTGTTCAGCAGGAGGGTGCTGAGACTCTGGCCCAGGCTGCCCAGGGAGGCTGTGGCTGCCTCCTGCCTGGGGTTGTTGCAGGCCAGGCTGGATGAGGCCCTGAGCAGCTGAGTGTAGTTGAGAGGTGTCCCTGGGCATGGTGGGGAGGTTGGAGCAGATGAGCACTGAGGTCTATGCATCTCTATTCATCCAACACTTTGTTGAGAGCAGGGACTACACTGCAGCATTGATGGAAATAGAGCACATTCTGTCTCCTTCCAGCTCCAAACCTGTTAGCACAGGTACAGCTAAAATAATAGCAGTAGATCCTGCAAAGAATCTCCATCTCTTTTCCTTAGCAATACCAAAGGTACTTCCTGAGGATAAGGCACATGAAGCATGGCCTTAGTGGAGAAGTGGTGAACAATGTGTATCAAAACCTGAAATACCTGAGCAACTCCCTGCCCTACAGCCAGAGGTGACACTGGAGCTCATTTTCCCCAGGCTCTATCGAGTCAGCTTCTCAGGAAAGCAGCCTCTGTGCTCAGAGGAGTTTGCAGCCACAGTAACGAAGGATTCTGACTTCTCTGCTGAGGCCAGGTCGATTCAAAATGCCACTTGGATCTCTGCCATGATTTCTGCTATGAGAATGGAGACAGAAGCATCTGGGTGTTTTACAGACTAGAGCACTGCAACTTTAGTGTTTCTATGAATGGAGGTGAAAGCAGGAAGTGGCTTTATTTCCAGCACAGTGCAATAGCTGATGCCACAAGTCCTGGCAGTTCACACAGCACCACTGGCTGCTTGGCAGGATCTGGTAGCAACCCTAGTGCTTTAGGGTTTGTGCTGTGCTTCAGAGGAGGATCTTCTCCAGATCCTAGTCAGAATCTGGCTGCATTGATCAGTAGATTCTTTTGTCTTTAATGTACCAGAATGGCTGCACTCTTCTGTTACAGAAAAAAGTAAACATGACAATTTGGGAGCAAAACTGTTTCAAAGGAACCTGATCAAATCCTTCAGCCCAGAAGGGCTCACAGAGCTGCTTCAAAACAGCAGTTAAGTTTCCAACATCATTTTCTTCACCATGCATGCAGGTTGTTTGCTGCATTCATGTACAGGCAGCCAGAAAAGCCCCTGTGAAGCCAGAGGCCAAAGTGCAGTGGAGGATACTGAGATGTGGAAAGAGTATGAATTCTGTCACTAACCCCACCGTGTTTGACTGGACATGCCAAACGAGTGGGCAGCTCTTCTGCAGCCTTTGGAGAGGCAAGATGGAGCACAGCATTTACCAAGGGCTGCAGGGAGGAGCAAATGGCAAGCCCTGGGCAGAGCAGTACTTCATGCTGCTGTTGAACAGCTGCACTTTTTTTTTCACTATTATTAAAGTGTGGGTATATTTATTTTTTTATTTTTCACAATTTTATGGGGCCTCCAAGAAAGCTGGGGAGGGACTTTGGAGGGTGCCGGGGCGTGATGCTCTGCTATGGAGACAGACTGAGAGAGTTGGGGTTGTTCAGTCTGGAGATGAGAAGGCTCTGAGGAGACCTTCTTGTGGCCTTCCAGGATCTGCAGGGGGCTACAAGAAAGCTGGGGAGGGACTACTTAGGGTGCCAGGGAGTGATAGGACTAGGGGGGATGGAGCAAAACTAGAAATGGGTAGATTGAGATTGAATGTCAGGAAGAAGTTGTTCCCCATGAGGGTGGTGAGAGCCTGGCACAGGTTGCCCAGGGAGGTGGTGGAAGCCTCATCCCTGGAGGTGTTGAAGGCCAGGCTGGATGTGGCTGTGAGCAACCTGCTGTAGTGTGAGGTGTCCCTGCCCATGGCAAGGGGTTGGAACTGGCTGAGCCTTGAGGTCCCCTCCAACCCTGACAATTCTGTGATTCTATGATTTTAATGAGATTATTTTCACACAGTGCTTTCTGCCTCAACAGGTCACAGTTTTGTTTTACCAAGATTTGAAGTGTGCAATAATTAGCCAGCAATAGGAACAAGATGCTTTTGGAAAGAGAGAGCTTCTGCTTTTAATGGACATGTAGAGAGGCCACTGAACCGTCTTCTAAGCTCTTAGAAAACTGTAAGGCCACCAAAAAGCAGATAATAAAATAGGGATTAAAAGTAATTTGGAGGAGTTTAAATTATGGCACTTGAAACAAAGAGTGAAGAAGAGAAATGTTGCCTGTAGAAATGCATTCAGTCACGAAACGTTGCTTCGATGCCTTGACCTTGTTGAGTCTTAGAGTTAGGTTTTGGAGGTCTTTAGAATACTGAAAGCGTAAGAGGCCCACAGGTTAGTAACTGCTGTCCATGGTTGGTAGAACAGAGGATCTCCTGTGAAGGCAGGTAAGCTTATCTCTCCTTTTTAATGCTGAGCCACCAAATGCTATCTTGAGCTGTCTCCAGTCAAGGTTTTTCAGGGGAAGAGCAGCAACAGTGGCTCAAGAAGCAGAGCTCTGCCTTCCTGTGGGAAGGCGAAGGCCTTTTCACCCTCTCTGTTATTGTCAGCTCTCTTTCCTTTTACTGAAGCAAAATTTCCAGCAGTATTCTGCCCTCCCCTTGCCCTGACTTCATTTTTCTTGAAGCTTGAGTTGACAGCTGTAAGAATAGAGAGGAAAATAGCAGTTATTGGATCTCACTGAACCTGCCCAAGACAGAAGCAGGCAGTGTTCTGTGGCTGGCACAATCCTTGTGGCCACAAAGGAAGAAGTGAAGGCTGTGCAGTCCTGCAGAGGAGTGTCCTTGTCCCTTCTCAGGGGTGCTGACTCACACAACAGGCACTTGGATGGCTTTTTTTATTTTCCCCCTTTGAATCATAATTTGCTGATCAAGCTCAGAATTTTGGCTGGAATACAGAGCTCAGCTCATGCTGAAATATTCTTAGCCTTTGAAGATGCCTCCTGCAAAAACACGTTGGGAATTGAATCCCTGTTTAGGGTTTGGGGCTAGTTTTAAACTCTGGTATTGATTTCTTTGTCTTCTTTTTACATTATTATTTTTCCCCAAAGAAGTTTTTGTGAAGGTTCTAAACCAGCACCAAATTTCTGCCAATCCCATCTCCATCTCAGTTCTGTCACTTCTATATGGCACAGCTGGGCAGAAGTTGAGTCCCAGGGGTTCCTGTGTTGGTGGCACATGGCCTCCAGGGCCAGGCAGCAAACATTGCAGATGGTACTTCCCAGAGCTTCAGAGAAGCCACGGCAAGACCAGGTCTTTACATCCTACTTATTAACTTCTCCAAGTTTAAATCTCAATCTATTAATATGATCATGAATGCTCTAAGAGAGCATTGAGTAACCTGCATAAGACTGTTGGCTGCTACTCAAGATTTTACCTGGAGAATTCCAGGTTCATTTAACCTACTAATTATGGGGGTTTATTTTGTATTTTTTCCTCATAATAACAAGTCTAAGGAAGGAGCAGGGAATGTTTCTTTCCATTGTACTGAATCCCTGCTTCTCTGTAGCCAACATCCACTTGATATCCTGTGTTAAGAAAGCTCCTCTGACTTGATGCCTGAAAGCAAGCTGAGCTCTGGTGAGAAGTGCTGTTCATGATCTGGTTAAAGCTGCCTTAACCTGTGGTTGTTGAGATCCAGCTGGTCAATGATGTCTGCCCTAACGTTTCTGAAATGTAGCTTTAAGTTAGCTAATGTAGCAGTTAAGCTTCCTGATGCAGTATGGTTTAGAGTTAATATTCACACTACAGCTTATGTCAAGGAGCACCAGAACCAGTTTGGTTTTGTCATAGGCAGAAAGCCCCACAGTAAGGACCTGAGGAAGGTGGGCATTGGTTCAGATGCTCAATACAGTGAGCCTAGGATAGGATCCATACTTGTTCTCTGTCCCATTTTCATCCCTCTTTTTTCCATGTATCTGCAGTCATGCAATCAAATATAACTGTTTAACCTCAGGTTGGTGTCGTGACATCACCAGGCTCAGGGGCAGTAAAGCACAGAAGGCTTTTGTCAGACCAACACATTGCAGGCAGAGAAATGTTGGAGAGTGCTTTGCCACATTCTGTGCACCTTGTGTGCTAAATGATGGTTTGCTCTGCTCTGAGGAATACTTGCTATGGAAATGGTTCTCTTCAGGTGATTCCTCGTTTGCTTGACCTCAATTATAACAACTCAGGAGAGATTTCTTGCCCAGGCTACTGTCAGTGAAGGAAGTGCTCAGTGTACATTAACTGGCTTCGTTTTGCTCTATCTGAAGCAACAGATTGTGAAGTAGGAAGGTCCAAGGCATAAGTTTCATCTAGTATCTTACTCTTGAAACAGTGATGTTACTGTGCCATTAAGTATGCAGCAATAAGAAATTGAGATAAGTAAGATGCAGATTCTCCCTAGGAGCATTAGGGAAGAGTAGGAAATACATTTCCTTCCTACATAAACTCCCTTTGCTCTACCATTTCCACCCCACTGCTTCCTACAGAGAACATTTTGAAGTCAGATGTACATTTCTTATCACATTTGTTAGTAATTCAGTCTGAGAGCTTCTGTTCTTCTGTTACAGTTCCTTGGTTTTGTTGTGGTTTGGTGGTGTTTTGTTTGGTTTTTCTGGGGGGGAGTGTTTGGGGTTTGTTTTGGTTTGTGTTTGCTGGAGGGGGTTTGATTGTTTTGTTTTTCCCATTTGCTTTCAGTTTTCTAAGCACAAAGCTGGATTCTTTCAGGGATGGAACTGCACACTGATGGAATGCAGTTTCAATAATTGATTCCTGTGTACCACTTATCAACAAAGTGTCCTATGAAACAAGTGTTCTGATCTAGTTCATCTGGTGAGCTTGTTTAGACACAAGACCCTTACCATCATTTCTCAACACCTGTTTCGTGGCAAGGCTTGAAGCAGGGCCTGGTGTGTTTGCAACTCTTATTTTGGTGCTAATTTTTAATTGGCAGTTTCTCCCACACTTTAGGTATTTGTTTTGGACAGAGTGGGGCCAGACTCCTTGCATAGGCAAGGCACACCTAGATGGATCTGAGAAGGTGGTGCTTGTGAGCCTGGGGATCGCGTGGCCTAACGGCATTTCCATTGACTACGAGGTTGGTTCCACTGCCTTCCAGCATGCGTCCAACTGTAGAGCCCTTGTTGTGTGTATCATTAAAGCCAGCTTGCCTCCCACCCTGATGTCATCTTAATAACTCTTAATTAAATACCTGATGAGACTGTTGATGTTTCCTTTAAAATTAATCTTTAGGAAAATAAATTGTATTGGTGTGATGCTCGTACCGACAAGATAGAGAGGATTGACCTTGAGAGTGGAGGGCACCGGGAGATTGTGCTGTCAGGGAGCAATGTGGATATGTTTTCAGTGGCGGTCTTTGGAGCTTACATCTACTGGTCTGACAGGTAATTTATTTTTCATAAGCATTGGAGCCTCAGAATGTTATTGCAGTGCCAGGAGCCTCACCTCTGTAGGATGAGCCACTCCTTAGCAAGGTCGCAGAAGGGATCGCAGAGGGCCCTGCCGCCTGCCAGGGAAGGGCACTTCTGGTGCCGAGAGCCGAAGCGAAGCCGTGTCCTAGATGAGAACAGGTTCCTTCACCTTCTGCTAGGTGCCCTTCAGTCATTTGTCTGGTGTGAATTAGTTGAGGATTGTTGATGAGACATCTTCAACTTTTTTGGCAGAGCACATGCAAATGGCTCTATTAGAAGAGGCCACAAGAATGAGGCCACGGATGCTGTGACCATGAGGACTGGCCTTGGAATAAACCTGAAGGAAGTGAAAGTCTTTAATAGAGCACGAGAGAAAGGTTGGCTGTTCTTAAGGATGCTATTAATTGTTTTAATATCACCTGCTGCTTTTTATGTATACTAAAGCATACCCAAAGTTAAGTAATCACTGATTTTAGCTCTGCTTTCTACCCTTTTTGTTTTCTCGTTATTATTTTCTAATGATAAAATTAATCTACTAAAGGAAACACACAGTACAGATTCTGCTGAACTTCCTGAGTGTTTTGGGGAGAAAATCTAACCCCAAAACACTTCCTGTCATCCCAGGTTTGGTGGGTTTCCTTTAGGTTTGCATTTTGGTTTGTTGGTTGTCTGCTTTTTCTATTGAAAAAAGGGCAAAGCCTCAGTCCTAGGAATGAGAAGGGCCTTGAGCTCTGCTTTAAAGAGCAGCAATCTCAGGCAGCCTCAGAATCCCACTGCAAACCAGAACAGTTTTTGTTTCACAGCTAGAAGTTCTCAAGCACTGTCTCTGAAACATGTCATTTCCTGGAATTACTTGGGTTTGAGTCCAGCTCTTTTTGTGTGTGTGGGAGGAGACCTTGTAAATAATCAGATTTTGTTGATGTTCAATTTGTGTAGTGAACTCCAGACACTCCCTGTGATTTATGGCACTGATGATTGCATTTTACCCTCCACTTCCTGACTCAGAGCAGTCTTGCTTTTAGCTGTCCTTTTTCCTCCTAAATGTCTGGGTTTGAAGAGATCCTTCAGTGGGCACAGGTCATTAGAAGTCCACTGAAAATGAGCATTTTCTCAGAGCAAACTGCTAGCAGGCCATCCAGGCAACATTTTCCATACATGTATTAAAAAGGAAAAAAGAGAGCAAGAAAAAAAGTGACTATAATGCAAGATAAACTTTTTGATAGTAAGATGCCTCTGGTGCTGGCAGTGCTCAAAAGTTGCTCTAATCAGATCACTGTGGACACAGAGATCCTGTTTCTTTCCTTTAGATCTCTCCTGACTCAACTGCATTGAGCATGACATGCACAGTGACTCTGCACTGTGAAAGAAAACAGGCTGAGCAATCCATAAGAAACAAATGGTTTCTCTGATTTATGTTTTTTTCCCTGAGGGACTTTGAAATGTTTATAACTCTCTTTTAATTAATTTGCAGATAGACTCATACCCATTCCATGAAGAGTTTCTGCAGGGAATTTACTTCTG
Source organism: Dryobates pubescens (assembly GCF_014839835.1). NCBI lineage: Eukaryota > Metazoa > Chordata > Aves > Piciformes > Picidae > Dryobates > Dryobates pubescens. The sequence continues at coordinate 57,373,030 of NC_071613.1, forward strand.
GAGGCATCATATTCTGTGCTTGAAAAGAAATTACACACAAAAATTCATCATTTCTTTTAACTAGGCTAGAAACAGTTGAGGTCTGCTTGCTTGGAAGGGCTTGAGATGGACTGAGAGTTGGGGTTGTGCAGTCTGGAGAGGAGAAGGCTCCCAGGAGACCTAATTGTGGCCTTCCAGTATCTGAAGGGGGCTACAAGAAAGCTGGGGAGGGACTTTCCAGGGTGTCAGGGAGTGATAGGACTGGGGGGAATGGAGCTAAACTAGAAGTGGGTAGATTCAGATTGGATGTGAGGAAGAAGTTGTTCCCCATGAGGGTGGTGAGAGCCTGGCACAGGTTGCCCAGGGAGGTGGTGGCAGCCTCATCCCTGGAGGTTTTGAAGGCCAGGCTGGATGTGGCTGTGAGCAACCTGCTGTAGTGTGAGGTGTCCCTGCCCATGGCAGGGGGTTGGCACTGGCTGAGCCTTGAGGTCCCTTCCAACCCTGACAATTCTCTGATTCATCATCTAGAATTAGGAAAGTAGAGGAATGGGAGAAAGCCTTGATCCTTTACATGGCATGGCTTTTCCTGGCAGCTGGGCTTGGTCAGAAACAGAAGATGTGGTTGCTGAGGCTAGAATTCTTTTGCTGTTGGATTGAAACATGTAAGTGAATGGGTTGGAACAGGCTTTTCAAATGTTACTAGGGTCCAAATGGTTAATGTCTTTGGGAGGGGATGGCAGTGAGCCAGAAGGACGAAAGGGAGAGATTAAAGTGGAAAGAGTTTTTTGAATGGCTTTGTTTATCACACCTGTTATTTCTTTATTTATGTGTTTTTAAGTTGATTGAACTGCAATAGTTAACATTGTTTCAAAATCCACAAGTACAGCTAGCTAGCTTCCTGCCCTGTTACTGAAACCAAAATGCCCAACCCAGCAAAACCAAATCAAACAACCGAGGAAATAACCAAAACTACAAACCCAGACAACATACACAATAACCCCAGCAAGAACCCAGCAGCCTGTGCTGCTGTGATTAATGTTTGGGTTCCTTTTCTTTTCCTTTTTGAATTTGTTTTGGTCCCCCAGGCACCTGTTTGACCCTTCCTGCTGAGCTGGTCCTGCGGGGCTGCTCACAAGCAGACAGCCCAGGGAGGCTGTGGATGCCTTCTCCCTGGGGGGGTTCAAGCCAGATTGGATCAGGCCTTGAGCAGCTGAGTGTAGTTGAGAGGTGTCCCTGGGCACAGTGATGAGCTCTTAGCTCCCTTCCAGCCTGATCCACTCTAGGATCCTATGTGTGCAGGGGCATGCCCTAACTACACTGGGTTTAGAATTGGCCATTTGAAAAGCTCTTTACAGCTGGTGAAGTGTGGAAGCATTGAAGCTTTCCAGGAGAGATTTTAGGCACTCAAGGATCTTTTCTCATATATTTTCCATCTCAACCTCTCGTCTTTCCCAACAGATATTAACTTTTCTAGCCCAATAAAGCTTTCAAAGAATCCTGAAAGCAAACCATAGGTGAAAGTGCATGCAGCTGAATCTCCAAAGGATTTTGGATAACTCTACAGGAGCAGATCTCCTGTGGGCTTTGCCTACAAACACAGGATTCCACGTCTCTGCTTTTCAGAGTTGGCTTTCACCTCATTTTTCATTATTTTTCTTACAAGTAGCTTCAGCTTGAAGTGTAGCAGTTAGCAAACACAATCATCAGACACCACATATTCCCTGACAATGAGTCTGGATTTCTCTGTGACAACATCCTATTGAAGGTGTCTCCTTCCCCTTCACTGTGGAAAACTTCCAGAAATGGGAAAAGGAAGAGCTGAGCTCTTGTATGGGAAGAGCTGTCAGGAACAGAACCTGAGTGATCAAAACTTCACTGCAACAGTGCTTCATCCATAGTCCAGCAAAGACAGAGGAAAACAGCTCCTAATTCTTCTCAATTATTGTCATTTTAAATCTTGCTTGAGGCAAGCCACTGAAGTTACCAAGCTGGCACTGCTTTCTTAATGCTATGCATTTGCCAGGGAGGGAGTTTCTGAAGTCAGGTTTTAAAGGGAACTAGAAGAAAAGGGGAGGAAATGTCTTTCTGAAAGCCAGGGAGCTGATTGAGACAGTTTTGTGCCTGTCAGGATGTGTGTTCTCCTTCTGGTGAGGATTGTCTAAAAGCAGCACTGTGTTCTGCTGGGGCCTGGGTTTGAGCTTTGCCAGTAACAGGTGTGAAATAAATAAATAACTAACAGCTTTCAGGGCACTTGGAAAAGTCTCCAAGTCTTCAGCTGGGTATCAAAGCATACCCCACGTTACAATCATTCCCTGTAACAGAATCTGCTCTCTTGTGAATTGGGAAGGACGTTCCTGATGTTTTCTCCATAGCTGTATTCTTTAATGCTGGCTTTAGGCTGTGGTTAAGTTTGTATTCATTACTCTTTGGGCCTTTAGTTCAGTTGTGAATGTTGCAGAATCAGCTTTAAGAGAAGGATCCCTAAAGTAGACATGATTGCACTTGGCTAGCTTAAGTGAAAACTGAGCATGGTACAAGATGGATTCTTTTCTTTTGATGATGTTTTTTTCCCCCAGGGACTAACATTTGTGCCAAGAACAACGGGGGATGCCATCAGCTGTGCCTGTACCGGGGAGCTGCCCGGAGAAGCTGCGCTTGCGCCCACGGCTACCTTGCAGAGGATGGCATTGCTTGCCTGAGACATGAAGGCTACCTGCTCTACTCAGGAAGGACCATATTAAAAAGCATCCACCTTTCAGATGAAACCAACTTAAACTCCCCAGTGAGGCCCTATGAAAACCCAGAGTACTTCAAAAACGTGATCGCTCTCGCCTTTGACTACAGCCTGCGCGGCAGAGGCACGAACCGCATCTTCTTCAGCGACGCCCACTTTGGCAACATCCAGGTCATCAAGGACAACTGGACTGGCAGGCAGGTCCTGATTGAAAGTAAGTCCAATGATTCACTGAAGTACACATCTCATGTCAATAAAGCAAAAAGGTGACACTGACTTGATTTGATAGGATCATGGAATGGCTGAGGCTGGGAGAGACCACAGAGAACATAGAACGGTCCAGGCTGGAAGGGACCTCCCACGCTCGACCAGTCTGACCTCCCAGCAGTCAGCAGGGTTATCCCCAACTAGGTCAGGTTGCCCAGGGCCCTGCTGAGCCTCAGCTTGAATATCTCCAGGGATGGGCCCCCAACCACCTCCCTGGGCAGCCTGTTCCAGTGTTCCAGCAGCCTCATAGTGAAGAACTTGTTCCTAGCATTCAATCTACATCTGCTCTGCTCTAGTTTGAAGCTATTGCCCCTGGTCCTGTCCCTGCAGGCCTTTGCAAACAGTCTCTCTCCATCCTTCTCATAGGCCCCTTCAGGTACTGGCAGGCTGCTGTTAGGTCTCCCCAGAGCCTTCTCTTCTCCAGGCTGAACACCCCCAGCTCCCTCAGCCTGTGCTCATAGCAGAGCAGCTCCAACCCCCTAATCATTTTCATGGCCTCCTCTGGAGCCTCTCCATCAGGTCCATGTCCTTCCTATCTTGAGGGCTCCAGACCCGCACGCAGTGTTCCAGTTGAGGTCTCACCAGAGCAGAGCAAGTGGCAGAATTACCTCTCTGGCTCTGCTGGCAACACTGCTTTGGATGCAGCCCAGGATGTGATTCAAGTGCAGTCAGTTAGCAGATGCATTATTTATTGTGTTTGTTCTCTTCCTTATCATTTTTGAGTACTGCCTGGGGTTTGTTTTGGTGGGTTTTATGGTTGGTTTTTGTTGTTGGGGTTTTTATTCCCTTCAGTTCCTTTCAGTAACTGTGTTCCGAAGTGTCTCAAGTGTTGCATGGCTTTGCCTCTTCTGTTGTGGATAGTTCTCATTTGAATCTCTTATGTCATAAGCTTTGTGCCTGTGACATTTATTCATGGTTGGGTTAAACAGTGTAACAGCAAGACCAAAGCAAGTGATTAGTAAAAGTGGATGTGGAACAAATCACCCAGATAATGGATATGATTGTAGAAGAGAAAGAAGTAAACAGCTGACAAAACATTATTCTACAGCCAGTATTGGTTAATTACAGCATCATCAACCCTTGCACTGTGCTTCTAGGGAGGTATTGGTGGTCATGAGAAGTGTTGAGAGTAACAATTGAAGAGCATTGTGCAAATATGATGCAAGGCCTCTGTGGTTTGGTTGGTTTGTTTGTTTTCTTAGAGTTTTTGTGTGTGCATATGTTGGAGGAATTAATGCTGTCTGTATTAAGAGATGGTAAAGAGAAAGTAAGCAAAGCTCTCATTACTCCCAGGAAGGCATCCAGAGCTGAAGTGAGAGAGAGGCACCTTGAGAGAGACACCAGCAGCTCTCAGAAATAAGTGATGGTGACAGACAAGCACTGTTTTAACTCTGGTGTTACAGAAAGGGGTTTAAAGTATGATGTGAAAAGCCACTGGAAATGTTTACATGTAAAACAGCCAAAGAGGAGGAAGAAATTGCTGCTGAATTGTTTGGTTTTCTCAAAGAACACTAAAGTATTTCTCATGACCTCATAAGAGGTTCTGGTACAAGAGCTGAAGCTATTCCACGAAGCACAGCTGAGAATTGTAGCTTTGAGAGCTTGTCACAAAGTGTTCCCACTTGTTATCTTAATATGGCCAATTTCATTTTTCATTAGCAGAGTCAGCACTCTGAGTAATTGAATGTCAGAGGAAATGTTGTACCCTTGCAAAAATTGACTCTGTGTGCTTGGGAGGTATTTTCAAGCTGTGCTGGTTGGGTTCAGGTTTTCTTCCCTTGTAAATGAGAAGGGATCTCACATCCCAGGACACTTGAGTTTCTTGTTCTCCTGAATGTTTTTGAAACACTTTTCCACAGAATCATACAATCCTAGCATGGCTCAGGCTGGGAGGGACCTCAGAGCTCATCTCCTCCAACCTCCCCACCATGCCCATGTGGTGACAGTTGGACTCGATGATCTTTGAGGTCTCTTCCAACCTTGGTGATACTGTGATGCCCAGGGACACCTCTCAGCTACACTCAGCTGCTCAGGGCCTCATCCAGCCTGGCCTGCAACACCCCCAGGGAGAAGGCAGCCACAGCCTCCCTGGGCAGCCTGTGCCAGAGTCTCAGCAGCCTCCTGCTGAACAACTTCTTCCTCAGCTCCACTCTAACCCTGCTCTGCCTCAGCTTCAAACCATTCCCCCTAGGCCTGTCTCTAGACACCCTCAGCAAAAGTCCCTCTGCAGCCTTCCTGCAGGATCCCTTCAGGACCTGGCAGGCAGCTCTGAGGTCCCCCTGGAGCCTTCTCTTCTCCAGGCTGCACAGCCCCAGCTCCCTCAGCCTGTGCTCACAGCAGAGCTGCTCCAGCCCTTGGTCATCTTTGTGGCCTCCTCTGGACTCTCTCCCACAGCTCTGTGTCCTTCTTGTGCTGGGGATGGGGACACCATCATAAGAATCTGTTAGCTGATGGATTTCTACCTCACTGAAATCACATTTGCCACTCAAATCAATACATTTGTGAACTTTCCTACTCAGTAGAAACAGTTAAGCTCTGTAGAGAGTCCTCTGTTAAACAGGTTTCTAGCTCACTAAAACCAGATTTACAACTCGTGAGCAACCTATTACCTAACGTGTTCTTAGCTCACCCAGAGCAGATTTACTACCCAGCAACAACCCATTATCAGCCATGTTTCCAGTTCACTGAGGACAGATTTACAGCCCCAACACAAGCTATTATCTAACAGAGTTCCAACTCACTGAATATTGATTTAGAATTCATAAACAACCCATTATCTGACAAATTTTCACCTCACTGAACAGATTTGCAACTCATAAACAACCCATTAGCCAACGCATTTGTGGCTCAGGCAAAGTAGATTTACAGCCTATAAACAACTTTATCTAACTTGTTCCACTTCACTAAAAGCAGATTCAAAACACACCAAGAACCTAGCACCTGCTAGGGTTCTGTCTTCAGCAGCAAGAAGCAATAACAACAGAGCCGGTGCAGGATGTGCACATGATGGAAAGCGATGGTGTCCCTGGACTCGGCCCTGGGGAGGCCACAGCTTGGTTCTGGGCACCACAGTACAGGAAAGGCATTGAGGTGCTGGAGGCTGACCAGAGAAGAGCAACGAGGCTGGGAAGTAACCCTGGGAAATAAAAGTTTTGTAAGCATGTTAGCAACTTGCAGCCAAGATAATCAATGGTTTGTAAGCATTTGCCAGTTTAAAGAAGTCTTATCACTCACCTACTCATTGCCAGCTTAAAACCCAGGAAGAAAGGGAATAGCAGCTCACTGCCTAGTGAGGTTTGAATTCATTTAATCCCAGTCTGAATCACAGCTCCTGTAAAACATTTTCCCATCTGTTCCTCTGGGCACCACAGTACAGGAAAGACATTGAGGTGCTGGAGGGTGTCCAGAGAAGAGCAATGAGATTGGAGAGGGGTTTGGAGGGCATCACAGGAGGAGAGGCTGAGGGAGCTGGGATTGGGTAGACTGGAGTAGAGAAGGATGAGGAGAGACCTCATTGAGTGAGTTTGGACATGAGGAAAGATTTCTTTATTGAGAGAGTGGTGAGGGGTTGGCACAGGCTGCCCAGGGGGGCGGTGGAGTTCCCATCCCTGGAGGTGTTCAAGGAGCTGTAGATGTGGTGCTTCAGGACATGGTGTAGTGGCCATGGGAGCTGGGTTGTGGTTGGACTCCATGATCTTAGAAGTCTTTTCCACCCTTAGAGGTTCCATGATTCTCTGACTCTGTAGCATGCCATACCCTGACACCTGCAGCTTTTGTGCAGAATAGGCTTGTGGAGTCCGTTGGGACTTGCTGTTCCTTTCTTTTGTTGGCAATTCTATAGATTAATCTTTCTTGATTGCCAGATCTAAGAAATGTATTTTGCCTTTACTGTGATTTCCCACAAATCTGCTTTTGGGTGTTGCATTATCTCACCACTCAGCCTTGCACCTGGTTCTATTGCCACAGCAGCACCTCCACTTTCATGCAGTCTACAGACATGTTGTAAGTTAAGTTGAGCACAGCCCTATGAGGAGAGGCTGAGGGGGCTGGGGTTGTTTAGCCTGGAGAAGAGAAGGCTCAGGGGTGACCTCATTGCTCTCTACACCTACCTGAAAGGGGGTTGTAGCCAGGAAGGGGTTGGTCTCTTCTCCTAGGCAACCAGCACCAGAACAAGGGGACACAGTCTCAAGCTGTGCCAGGGGAGGTTTAGACACGAGGTGAGGAGAAAGTTCTTCACCAAGAGAGTCGTTCGTCATTGGAATGTGCTGCCCAGGGAGGTGGTGGAGTCGCCGTCCCTGGAGGTGTTCAAGAGGGGATTGGATGTGGCACTTGGTGCCATGGTTTAGTCATGGGGTCTGTGGTGACAGGTTGGACTCGATGATCCTTGGGGTCTCTTCCCACCTTGGTGATACTGTGATGCTGTGAACTTATGGATGCAGCAGTACCTGTGGTAACGCTGTTGTGTCGTGGCTCCCATCCCTGCCACCTGCTTAGCTCTCAGCCTCTCCTGCCAATCTGTTAGAAGATTTTTATATATATATATAGTTTTAGGTTTTTTCCTTTCTTGAAGTGCACACTTTGAGAAGTGTTTGACCCTGAGGGGATGAGCAGATATTTGCTGGGGGGTCCCACCCACCCACTGACTGCTTTACAACCTTCTGCTTATTAGCTGTAAAGAGCAGTCATGCAGTTCACTTTGCACAGGCTAGAGAGCTTCTGCTTCTAACCTGTAAGCTCAGCTAGCTACAGTGCATCTGCTCTGTATCCTGGGGTGGTGGAACAGCTTGGTGCAACCTGCTAAGGCAAATGGTTTCATTGCCAGGGATCGTCCTTTGAAATGAAGCACAGTCAGAGGGATTATAGCTGGAACGTGCCCTTGTGGCTAAGAGAGCCAATGGCATCCTGGGGTGCAGCAAGAAAAGTGTGGCCAGCAGGGCTAGGGAGGTTCTCCTGACCCCCTGCTCTGCCCTGCTGAGACCACACCTCCAATACTGTGTCCAGTTCTGGGCTCCCCAGTTCAAGAGAGACAGAGACCTGCTGGAGAGAGTCCAATGGAGGCTATGAGGATGATGAAGGGACTTGAACATCTCTGCTGTGAAGAAAGACTGAGAGCCCTGGAGGTGTTTAGGCTGGAGAGGAGAAGGGTGAGAGGGGATCTGATCAATGTCTATCAATACCTGAGGGGTGGGGGTCAGGATGAAGGTGCCAGGCTCTGTTTGGTGGTGCCCAGGGACAGCACAAGGAACAACAGGGACAAGCTGGAAGCCAGGAGGTTGCACCTGAGCATGAGGAGACACTTGTGTATGGTGAGGGTGGCAGAGGCCTGGAGCAGGCTGCCCAGAGAGGTTGTGGAGTCTCCTGCTCTGGAGACTTTCCAAACCCCCTGGGATGTGTTCCTGTGTGTCCTGCCCTGGGTGACCCTGCTCTGGCAGGGGGTGCTGGACTGGGTGATCTCTGGAGCTTTCTTCCTACCTGTAACATTCTGTGATTCACAAAGTAGATTCTTGGTTTTGATGGAACCAACAACTAATGGGAGCCATAATGAACTAAAATCGTGAAGACTGAACCTTTTCTTTGCTGTTACACATAAGAAAGTTACCCCTGTGGACTGCCCCCTGAAGCCAAAAATACATTTTATTGGGCCAGAGGAGTGTCTCTTTTCCCTCTTCCTTCCCTGGTGAACATGGCACTGGGTGTCAGCAGCTCTGAAAAAAATCTAGAAGTGCTATCAGCTGAGAACTGAGAGAAGACCATCTGAAACCATGGCTCTGGTGAACCATCTGCGTGAGGTCTTCCTTCTCAGTGAAAACGAGTATGGCTTGAGGCAGCTGATGACCTTCGCTGGTAACTAACTTGCAGTGTGAGACAAGAAGCTGCCTCATGGCATGTCTGGAGGCTGCTTTTGGTTAATTCTAAGGTTTAAACCTCTTTGTTCATACAAGGAAGGTTTATTGCTAACAGTTCAGTCTCCTGGCTTTTAATCATAGGTGGAAGTTTGAGGTGATGTCTTCATTAACCACAGCCTGCCTCAGTGTATGTGTGAAAAACCTGCAGTGTCCAAGTACATTTGGTGTAGCAGTACAACTCTGCAAAGACCAGCAAGGGAGAACTTAGAAACTAAATAAGAAGAGGGAAAAAAAGAGAGAAGAAAGCTAAAAGAAAGCAAATCATAGAATCACAGAATTAGGGGTTGGAAGGGACCTCCAGAGACCATCCAGCCCAACCCCCCTGCCACAGCAGCAGCACCCAGGGCAGGGCACACAGAACACATCCAGGGGGTTTGGAAAGGCTCCAGAGCAGGAGACTCCACAACCTCTCTGGGCAGCCTGCTCCAGGCCTCTGCCACCCTCACCATGCACAAGTGTCTCCTCATGCTCAGGTGCAACCTCCTGGGCTCCAGCTTGTCCCTGTTGTTCCTTGTGCTGTCCCTGGGCACCACCAAACAGAGCCTGGCACCTTCATCCTGACCCCCATCCCTGAGGTATTGATAGACATTGATCAGATCCCCTCTCAGCCTTCTCCTCTCCAGCCTAAACAGCCCCAGGGCTCTCAGTCTCTCTTCTTAGCAGATATGTTTCAGTCCCCCACCATCCTCCTGGCTCTCCCTTGGACTCTTTCCAGCAGGGCCATGTCTCTGTTGAACTGGGGATCCCGGTTCAAGTACAGTATTGTACACAGCATTGCAGGTGTGGTCTCAGCAGGGCAGAGTAGAGGGGAAAGAGCAAAAAGCATGAAGCTGAGAGAGTCTCCCTGAGCTGGGTACCTTTTTGCCTGTGTAAACAGTGGCTCTGAGACATTTTGCCAGCAGAAGATCCTCCAGAGCACAAAAGGCAGTGAAAAATGCTCCTGTTTTGAACTTCAGGCACTTGTGGCCAGAGAAGGCAAAAGTCTCTTTACTGCTAACATCATGTCAGGTTCTGTGATGTACTGGAAAGCTTTTTACAGGGTGAATCTTTCAGAGGTGTTCCAATGTGTGCTACTGGCTTTTTTTTTTGAGCTAAATGGGTCCAATTTAACTGTCAACAAGGCATTTATGTTCCCATTTCTCTCACAGAGCGTTAAACTTGGTACATTGTGGGAGATCCCTCTAGGTTGGGAGCTTTCTTCTCCAGGAAAGAAGTTTTCAATCTGTTAAAAATAAATGCTCAAATGTTGGTGCTTTTTGTTCCATGGCTTAAATCATTCCAGTTGGGTATGTTTGGGTAAGGGGGCAGTGATTTCCTCTTTTCAGAAGAGGCAATGTGAGAGGCCATTGTGAAATCCAGGACATTTAAGCAGCAAACCCTTCAATTTATTATTACAGCTGCAGCCTTGTTAATGAAAAGCAGAAGTGTCTGGTTCATGACTGGATCTTGTGGCGGTTTGTTAGGGTTAGTTGGTGAAATTCATGAGCTGTAGCCGTAGGTGTATGGCATTACTTATCTTTCCATTGTTTTGCTCTGGAGCTCTGCATTTCTGCACTTGGCTTGCTTTGTTTGGCTGTGGCTGGTTGGCAGCTCTGAAATGTGTTCCTGATGGGAGCTGACATACCCTGATCTGGTTCAAGATGGACTGAGCATTCCCAGCCTCAGCATTCAGGAGAGGGGTTTCTGCTGCTGAAAACTGAGATTCCTCACAGAGATTCAATAGTTTGTGATTGCTTCAGCTTTCTACATTGCCCTCAAATTTTTATTGATGTAAACATTTGCTGATGCAAATTCATACAGCAGCAGCTGTGGCTTAGTTCACCATAAGCTTATTTGGTGAATTGGGTGAACCTCTCTTGACATTTATCCCTTCCTCTCTATTATTCTAAAGAGTGATGTGATCCAGCAAATACTATTAGGCTCTTCTCCCATTAATGCTTGTTTCAAACTCTACAGTGTGTGGGTTTATTTCAACAGTGGCAAAGAGAAAGTGTTATTAGATGCATCTGTTAGAAGGTTTATTAGTCTCAGGGTAGTCCCTTTGGTGGCATTGATTTAAAGGTGTTGAGGCTGAGTTGTTTGTTTCTTTCCAACAATTCTTAAACCAAGGACCAGCTCCTGCACTTTCCCAACCCCTAACTTCTGCTGATCAGTCAGCCTGGAGAAGTGGCAGCTCTGGGCAGGCCTCACAGCAGCCTGCCAGCACAAGAAGGGGCTACAAGAAGGCTGCAGAGGGACTGTTTGCAAAGGCCTGCAGGTACAGGACCAGGGGCAATGGTTTGAAATGAGAGCAGAGCAGATTGAGAGGAACAAGTTCTGCACCAGGAGGGTGGTGGAACACTGCAACAGGTGGCCCAGGGAGGGAGTTGGAGCCATATCCCCTGGGGATATTCAAGGTCAGGCTTGACAAGGCTCTGAGCAACCTGATCCAGTGGAGGATGTCCCTGATTACTGCAGTGGGGGTTGGACTGAGTGACCATTGGAGGATGCTTCCAGCCCAAACCATTCTATGAGTAGATATTTTTTTAAGAGCCTAGACATAATGCATAAAAAGATAATGTGGGCTCTTATAATTAGGCAAAAAATCCTCTATCATAATGGTGAAGTTTCTTTAAAGCCTAATAAAATAATTCCATCTTTATCTGTTAGCTTTCCCTTTCTGCTTTTAAAGCCTCTTTTATGTGGATACTTTATTTCTAAGTTATGATATGGTAACAGTGGTTAACTGGGAGTCATCTCTTGAGCCGTACTGGGAGGCTTACAGTTTGCAGTGTGGATTGCTGAGATCCCCATATTTCCTTAAGAATATGATGTACCATTATTGCTTTGCCACAGCATTCCCCACTCACCCTAAGACACTCCCTAAACCTAGTGTAAGAGTAAGTTATATTCAGGATAATAAAGGGCAGAACATTGCAGATTTGCATCCTGTTGATGTGGGTTTCTGCACTGAGCTTTCAGGGAGCAGCCATGGAGGAGGGATATTCACTGGCAGGGAAAAAGGTAATTGGAGGTAAATGGAGATTTCCTCATAAAAAGCTGTTGGTTATTTCCCTCCCCCCACCTGTGATAAAAGGGCTAAATCATTCTCTAAATAAAGATATTATGTTCCAAAGGAATAGAAGTGGAGCACTAATAGACAGAAAAGCAGAAACACTGCATTTAGCAGCATAACCCAGACTTGTTTTTTAGAAGCTGATGATCAGGGCAAGGGATGATGGAGCTGTCTGCTGTGTCCTGACTAAGAGCTTGGTTGAAGTGCTGTCAGCTACTGTCTGTCCAAAAGAGAAACCCACATCCATGCCTGTGTAAGCAGAGCTTGCTGTATTTCAAGGCATGGAATCACAGAAGCACAGAATCATGGAATCATTAGGGTTGGAAGAGACCTTTCAGATCATTGAGTCCAACTGCAGCCCACCCACCATGACCACTACACCATGTCCTGAGGCTCCACAGAATGCAGTCACTTGACAAGGGGAAAGGACACAAATGGAACACAGGAAATCCCACCTCAGCATCAGGAGAAGATCCTTTCCTGTGAAGGTGACAGGGCACTGGAGCAGGCTGCCCAGAGAGGTCCTGGAGTCTTCTTCTGTGGACTTTCCAAAACATTCCTGCGTGCTCCTGATTCAGGAGAACTTTCTTTAGCAGGAGCGTTGGACTAGCTGATCTCCAGGCGTCCCTTCCAACCCCTGCCAGTCTGTGACTATAAATATCCTGCCACTTAGGCATCTGCCTGTCTTTCACACTGTACTTCACAGGAGCAGTAATTACATCCCACACTTGATGTGTCGTCTTTGACATGGACTACAGCAAGGTCACAAATGCAGAAAGATCTTTTATTCCTGAATGTCTTAGAAGTGTTTCTTGAGCAGCTACTTGGTTTTCATTTTCATTTGTACATAGCCTGAGTCTTATTTGTCTTCAGGAATACACCACGCAGTTTTGTAGATGTATTCTACTTTCTTAAAGACAAACAAAAGAGGAAGTGTTTTGTTGTTGTTCTCGTTTGCTTGGTGTTGGTTTGTGAAGGCATAATGAGGTTGCTTCCTTGCTTATAGTGTCTTTATTTAAGGTAGTTGTTGCCTTGAAGAACTCAAACCCTTTCTTTATAGTCTCTTGTTGCATTTAATACTCTTTAAGGTGTCAGAGGATGGTTTTATAGTTTACAGAGGCTGAAATATGATAGAGATGCTTGCTGACTTCTGGTAGAATTTTAGCAGACTTTAAATGTGCTCTGAAATACAATCAGGTTTTGGGGCTAACTGGGACAATGAAACAACTGGTTGTCCCAGATCTTGGAACATTGGATATTCAGGCTTCTTGTTGCAATGGAATATACAGTGGCCTTGTTTCACCTGTGACTAGCAGAAGCAGTTACATTAAATCACACTCAAATCATAGAATCACAGAATGGCTCAGGTTAGGGAGGGACCTCAGAGCTCATCTGCTCCAACCTCCCCACCATGCCCAGGGACACCTCTCAACTACACTCAGCTGCTCAAGGCCTCATCCTACCTGGCCTGAAACACCCCCAGGCAGGAGGCAGCCACAGCCTCCCTGGGCAACCTGTGCCAGAGTCTCAGCACCCTCCTGCTGAACAACTTCTTCCTCAGCTCCAGTCTAATTTTTGAGATAAATGGAACTCTTCTTGCTTATTTTTTCCATTGCAGCTTATTATTGTCTTAGAATTTGTGTTTAGCAAAAAGCTTCTTTCTTTACAGTACTTGAAGAGCAAGGCAGAGGGGTAAAGAACTAATTCAAGTTTGAATGGTGCAGTCAGTTAGCTGTGTGAACATAAAGCCTTTTTTTCAGGGGCTTTATTGCTTTTGAGGCACTCTTTTCACCTCAGATCAAATGGTGACCACCTGTTATCTATCACCATACTCTTAGATGCACAGATTGGCAGGGAGCAGTGTCACCTCCTGGGTGTAACAGCTGAGGGTCTGTATCCTGACAGGTAAATTGTGAAAGCCACTTCAGAGAACGGATAAAGATCGAGCAGGTCTTTAACATGAAGTAGTGAACATTAAAGCCTTCTCCAAAGTGCTGGTATCAAAGTGCTGTTTATGCTCAGTTTTATTGCTGGGCTGGCTTTTCAGTGTTGCAAACACTACGATGTTGACGGTCGTTCTTCCTTTACAACTTAAAGAAAAGGAGATGCTAAAAATAGGAAAGGAAAAGGAAAAGGAAGTTGAAGTGGTGCTACTGAGAGTGTTTGGACTGCAAACTTTCTGTAGACTTTCAAAGACGCTAAGAAACAGTAACCTGGGAAAGTGAGACACGGCAGCTACCTTACCCAGGTCAGCGGCAACAGCTGTCGGGTCACTGCAGCTCGATGTCCTCCCGTGCTTTCGTTTCCTCTTTGCGACGATGAGGGAGCCCTGGTCCGAGTTCTTCGGTTATTGATTTGTTACTTGTCTGTTCCCTGGGAAAGGCAGATGAAGATCAGGGTGGCAGTATTTATGGGCTGCATCTCGTCTGCGGGATGCAATCCATCTTCGTTAGGTCCGGTAAAAGTGATGGATAACGTTTGGCAGCGCGATGATGCGATCGCTCTACCGGCGCCGCCGTAAATCATAAGCTGCTGCATTCTCTTGTGTAGATATTTAATCAGCTCCACACCCCATTACTGATTTAATTCAGAATGTCAGTGGCAGGTGAATAATGTGAGTATTTGTATATTAATATCATATTGTATTAATGTTCCTTTCATTTAAGTATTCTATTCATGTGAAAATCACAAACTGTTGCTTCATGGCTAGAATAAATTTAATCAGTGCTGTAGGCATCTGATGCCATCAGTGTTTTAATTCAATATGTCAGGGAAACAAATGTGTTTCTTTTCATTTCCACTTTCTCTATGCTTTACTAATTCGGAATATTATAGGATGCTCTGAAAATATGAAGCTGGGAGTAAACAAATTGCCAATTTTCCTCCTGTCAGTAGATCTTGGGACCGAATCCCTCCGTTGCAGCGCTGGAGAGGATGAGTCCATGTTTCAGCTATGTTTTAAGGTAGCTAAATAGCTAGTGAGAAACTAACCTTAAAAAACAAAAATGCACTGGAGTGTTTCTCAAGGAAGTAGGGAATCTACAATAACAACTGCTAGTGCTGTAACACCAGAGGTCTTTGGAATCCTCTCCAGGCTCCTGCCGCTGGCTTTTTAGGGAGCCACCTGGAAGTGGCTACAGGGCCATTTCTAGAACTATCTCTGTCCTCAGCTGGCTCCTATTTGTCCTTGAGAAATGATTCTGTACAAAGGAACAAAACAATGTTGCATGAGCAGTGGTAGTATGCTGAAGACCTGCCTGCACTGTGGAGAAGCTACTTTAGCCAGCTCATATGACATAATAAATATGATGATGACCATCATCACTAACCCTGGCCCTGGCCAGCCTGATCTAGTGTGAGGTGTCCCTGCCCATGGCAGGGGGGTTGGAACTAGATGATCCTTGTGGTCCCTCCCAACCCTGACTGATTCAATGATTCTATGATAATAATAGTAGTAGTAATAATAAAGTTATTGCCATTGAAGGAATGGAAATCTTGGATCCCTTTAGCACCTACTCTCTAAATCTTATGCCCTGGACTTCAAAACAAACTTTGAAACAAACCTGCAGACTTCTAGAAATATTAAGTAGTTCTCTTCTCAAAGGTTGTTTCCAACCAAAACAATTCTATGATTCTCTGATCCTACCTTTTGTTTCATCTGGCAGCTTCTGAAACAAGAAGATAAAACCTTTCCTCTACCTCACCATGTTTCTGATGCTTCAAATTAAAGTCTCTGAATAAAGCCACTAAATGTGGCATTCAAAGAGAGAGCCCGTGGAACCCATCCATCTTTCCAAAGTGCTCTCCACATGGCCTTCTTTGCAGGGCTCAGAAGGAGCTTTTGTAGTTTTCAACTTAACTTCAGGGCCATTTTTAACGTTAAATTCACTTTAACATCCCTTTATTTACTTGTAAGTGTGCTATAGATTCCTTCCCCCCCCTCAATAAATTGTCCTTCATGAACTGGGGAAAAAAAACCCTTCTACACATTTGCCTCCCTTTCAGGAGTATCCTCTAATTTATTGTTCTCTCTTCCTTCTGTAAGACAAGTCACTGAGGCTTCTTTACAGACATGCCATGAAAACATACACATATCTGCAAAGGGATGCACAATTATTTGCCTTGATTTGTTTGCCTCGTGCTTTTGCTTTAGTGTTAGCACTTTCAGCTGCACCAAACTCATTTGGAGACCTTTTGCTCTGTGTGTAGGAACTGCACGGCACAGTCTGCACCTTCCAGCAGGCTGAGTGTAAGTGGTAATAAGCGGTGTTAATCCTGATTGTATTTCTAGCTTTGTGCCTTCTGCAGCTCATTAATAAGCTGCATGAACCTTCTGGCCTAAAATTAGTTGTTTCTAACAAAATAAGTGAAGTAATCAACGTGCAATTCTCTGGTAACTCAGAAATAATGGTAGGAAATAATTACTCCTATTGCTCACCCTCTGTCGCTTTTGTATATTGGCAGCAGATGCAATTTATCTTTCTTGGACATTAAATATATGCTTTAGCTGCTTATTAATGTTTGCTTCTCTTTCTAGCTCACCATTTCTTTTTTTTCATGTGGAGTGGAAGACTGTGGTATTGTGGCTTATTAAAATGATGTGGTGATGAGGAGACCTTCAGAGCTGGCCTCTTTTTCACTGTTCTTCAGGTGTTTAAAAAACAAATCCTTCACAGTTAATAACAGCAGGGCACTTTGATCCTTATTAATGTATCTGTGGTAGGAAACACAGTGAAAGGTAATGCTAAATAATAGAAGTAATTAGTGAAAACATGCCCAAGACCTGACTTAAAGCGTGTTTGAAGTCATGAATAATTACTGCTGTCTGGATTAAACACTTATGATTCCTAATGTATTATCTGGGGAGACTGCTGTAAAAAAATATTAATGTAATGAGTGTCAGAATTGACAAATATAGTCCAGGCTTTATTAATAATCTTAGCCTCCATATTTGTTTGGGGCTTTTTTAATTTAAATTGATGAATAGATAATAAGTTTGATTCCAAGGAACAGGTGGGGTGATAAGACTTGGCAGTCAAGAGGCTCTCAGAGCTGAACTCTAATTCTTGCAGGATCAGCTTCTGGCAAGCATAGAATGGTTTGGGTTGGAAGGCACCTCCAAAGGTCATCCAGTCCAAAGCCCTGCAGTCAGCAGGGACGTCCTTCAGCAGAGCAGGCTGCTCACAGCCTTGTGCAGCCTCACCTTGAATATCTCCAGGGATGGAGCCTCAACTGCCTCCCTGGGCACCCTGTGGCAGTGCTCCACCACCCTCACAGAAAAACCTATTAGGAGGAGTTTTATACACTCTGTCTGTAACCATGTCTTCCAGATGTTGGGTCAGTGGAGGGACTTGCTTATCACAGAGCTTGGGACACTCTTTATTGGACCAGCTCAACCACATCCTCAATCATGAGGCACACTGTTGACCAGAGACGTCGAGGAGCTTTCAACCGGGAATCGGTGATAACAATGTCTGAAGATGACCACCCACACGTGCTGGCTCTAGATGAATGCCAAAAGTATGTATGGTGTCTTCCTCACCAGATTTACTCTAGATGAATGCCAAAAGTATGTATGGTGTCTTCCTCACCAGATTTACTCTAGATGAATGCCAAAAGTATGTGTGGTATCTTCCTCACCAGACTTACTCTAGATGAATGCCAAAAGTATGTGTGGTATCTTCCTCACCAGATTTACTCTAGATGAATGCCAAAAGTATGTATGGTGTCTTCCTCACCAGATTTACTCTAGATGAATGCCAAAAGTATGTGTGGTGTCTTCCTCACCAGATTTACTCTAGATGAATGCCAAAAGTATGTATGGTGTCTTCCTCACCAGATTTACTCTAGATGAATGCCAAAAGTATGTGTGGTATCTTCCTCACCAGATTTACTCTAGATGAATGCCAAAAGTATGTATGGTGTCTTCCTCACCAGATTTACTCTAGATGAATGTCAAAAGTATGTGTGGTATCTTCCTCACCAGATTTACTCCAGATGAATGCCAAAAGTATGTGTGGTATCTTCCTCACCAGACTTACTCTAGATGAATGCCCAAAGTATGCATTATGTCTTCCTTACGGGGTTTTAGTTGGGTGCCAAGTGCTGCTGTGAGCAGCACCACTTTGTTTCAGAGTCACCAATGCTGATGAACCCCATGGAGGTTAAGCAGATGCCTTTGTTCAGGATGCAAATGTTTGGGGTTTTTTTGTTCTTTAAAGTTCTGTTCAGCAATTGCAGAGTAAAGAGCCAACATTTGATGCTTTTATATTTCAGATCAAATAACCACTGCATTATCATTGAATGCAAGACAATTCCAGCTGGCTTTAAGAAAAGTGAGCTCAATGAGAATTACCAAGAGCCATCCTTTATGGCTTTCTTTTCTCAGGCATTTTGCACACTGATTACATCAAAAACCAAACCCATTTTCAGCATCTACCAGAAAGGAAACTGAGTTTCTTGTGGGGCAAATGGCTATTGTATAAAATCATACAACTACTACATCCAGGAATGAAGCCTAATTTACTTCTCTTCCTGCCACTCTCAAGGGGACTCTTTCCTAGTAAGATAAGAGGAAGGATCCTGTTTTTACTTCAGCATCTTGCTAGTGAGTGTCTGACAAATCTGAGTTACCTGAATCTTTTCTGCTAAGCCTGGAAGAAAGGCAACCTGCTTTTTCTGCATGTTGTGACTGCTCCCGCTTTGGGGACACAAGGCCACGTTTCTGCCTCATTGAGTTCTGTTTTCAGCTTGTGCTAGCTGAACATACGACGGGGCATGGGCAGCCTAGGAGATTATTGCCATGGGTGGCTTCACTTAGAGTTTGTGCAGTCTTGTAAAATCAGATTTATCTAGATACCATCAATAAACCAACTGAAAACTGGTGGAGATTGCAGAGAGAGGATGGGCAGGTTCTGCTCAGGGTGTCTTTACACACTGATTACCTCCACAGCTCATCCCACAACGTTTCATCTACTGTTGTAGCAGTTGCAAGGGGCTGATTGCCCCTCCTGTAGAGCATGTTAAAATCACTTGATTCCCCATCATCAGCCTTCTGCTTGCCAGCCCTTTGGTCTGTGTCAGAGCTCTAATGTGGGCAACGCTGCAGATGAATTTCCCTGTTAGAAATTACCAACATACACATTAGGAGAATTAAGTTGCTATCATTACACAGCTCTCTGTAATGGGGCATTAGTGCAGAGACACGAGCAGAGCTGAACAGACCTGTGCTCCCGTGCAAATTAATGAACTAGGAAACTGCTATAATGGATAGGCTGTTGGCTGTAACACTTTCTTCTTCGCCCCTGATCATCACAGTCACTTCCAGGTGCCCTTTGTGGCTGGCTGTTCATTTCCTGTCGCCCATTTCACAGAGAATTGAATTACAAGATGTATCTTAGGGGTTTGTTTGTTGTTTTGATTTTAATGCAGCTTAATGTTTTGGACTAACTGGAACGAGCAGCTTCCAAGCATCATGAGGTCGACCCTGTCAGGCCAAAACGCACAAGTGGTCATCAGCACAGACATCCTGACGCCCAGCGGGCTGACCATCGACCACCGGGCCGAGAAGCTTTACTTCTCTGACGGCAGCCTGGGCAAGATAGAGCGGAGCGAATACGACGGATCGCAGAGATACGTGAGTAAAGCGCGGCTCCCGGCCGCGCTCCCGGGCAGCCTGCAGCCCTTGGGGAGAGCGTGGCACTGAGCTCCCTGAGCTTCTCCCAGTGTTAGCTGCATCTTAGAGTCACAGCTGAAAAGGCTCCTGAGCTGCGAGGAATGCTCTGTCTGCTCGGCACACTCGGGTCTTGGGTGACCTTGTGGAGATGAAGACGCTTAGCACAAAAGCTCTTTGCATGAGTATTGGCCTGAGGCATCATTGTCCTAGATGAGCTCTATCAGCTTGGAAAAAAAAGTGTAGCACTAACTTCAGTGGCAGAGGTAGAGAAATGTTCTGCTTTCCAGAGGAGGCTTCTCGTTTTCCTCCTGGTGCCAATTTTCTCTGAATGCATTAGAATGCATTTGGTGTAATTGGCAGGCCAGGCTGGGCACTCACAGCTCTCACCCACTGGACATTGAAACTTCCACTTTTCTTGCTATATTGTCTCTTGGGTTAGCTTTCTGTCATTTTCACTTTTCATCCCCATTACAGTAGACACTGCTCATGAAAGCAGCCCAGTACACTCTTCTGAAGGCTTTTGGGGAGCCCCACAAAGCAATTCTACTATCAGCTGTCCTACCCCAGCACTTGTTTGGGGAGAATCATAGAATCACAGAATCAACCAGGTTGGAAGAGACCTCAGAGATCATCAAGTCCAACCTATTACCTGATGCCTCCTGACAACTAAACCATGGCTCCAAGTGCCACATCCAAGCCTTTTGTGAACACCTTCAGGGACAGTGACTCCACCACCTCCCTGGGCAGCACATTCCAATGGCCAGTTACTCTTTCTTGGAGGAACTTTCTCCTCACCTCCAGCCTAAACCTCCCCTGGTGCAGCTTGAGACTGTGTCCTCTTCTTCTGGTGCTGGGTGCCTGGGAGAAGAGACCAGCCCCCACCTGGCTACAACCTCCTTTCAGGTAGCTGCAGAGACCAATGAGGTCTCCTCTCAGCCTTCCCTTCTCCAGACTACAAAACCCCAGCTCCCTCAGCTGTTCCTCATATGATGCCCATCATAAGTGATGTGCCCATGCCCTTGGACTCTGTCCAGCCTGGCAAGGTCCCTCTGCAGAGCTCTCCCACCCTCTAACAGATCAACTCCTGCCCCCAGCTTGGTGTCATCTGCAAATTTACTGATGATGGACTCAATCCCCTCATCCAGATCATCAGTGAAGATACTGAACAGGATGGGGCCCAGCACTGATACCTGGGGCACACCACTGGTGCCTGGCTGCCAGCTGGATGTGGCACCATTCACCACCACTCTCTGGGCTCAGCCTCCAGCCAGTTCCTAACCCATCCCAGTGTGCTCCCATCCAAGCCAGGGGCTGACAGCTTGACCAGGAGTTTGCTGTGGGGGACGGTGTCAAAGGCCTTGCTGAGGTCCAGGCAGACTACATCCACAGCCTGCCCCACATCCACCAGGCAGTCACCTGGGCATGGAAGGAGATCAGGTTGGTCAGGCAGGACCTGCCCTTCCTGAATCTGACTCCATTGTTGATAACACTGATTTGAGTTCTTACATGCTATGAATTTTCATAGTCACAGAATGGCTCAGGTTGGAAGGGAGCTCAGAGCTCATCTCCTCCAACCTCCCCACCATGCCCAGGGACACCTCTCAACTACACTCAGCTGCTCAAGGCCTCATCCAGCCTGGCCTGCAGCACCCCCAGGCAGGAGGCAGCCACAGCCTCCCTGGGCAGCCTGTGCCAGAGTCTCAGCAGCCTCCTGCTGAACAACTTCTTCCTCAGCTCCACTCTAACCCTGCTCTGCCTCAGCTTCAAACCATTCCCCCTTGGCCTGTCTCTAGACACCCTCAGGAGAAGTCTCTCTGCAGCCTTCCTGCAGGATCCCTTCAGGTCCTGGCAGGCAGCTCTAAGGTCCTCCTTGAGCCTCCTCTTCTCCAGGCTGAACACCCCCAGCTCCTGTGTGCTTTCTGGGTTCTGGAGGCACTTTTCCTGCGTTAGGCAGATGTGTGTTGTCATTCCAAAAAGCAACCACCAGGCTGTTTCGTTCAAATCTGCACTGCACTGAACTGCCCTCACCAGCAGCCCTTCGGCAGCAGTGCTCATCACAAAGCAGATTCATTCTTACTGAGACCAGAATCCAGACAGCAGCCTGTGTTACTCATCTAGGGAAAGGAATATTTGCTGGGCAGTTGTTTTTCTGCACACACTTGAAGGGATCTCTGCTTTCACTGAGGGGTTTTCAGCAGGGTCCTCCCATCACCCAACCCCTGAAAATAAGCAGATCACAGTTTTCCTCCTCACCATCTCTACTTCACTGCTCTCTGCTTGTTGGCTCAACAGAGGCAGAAGTTGTATCCTGGAAGACAAAATGCTAAAGATGATGTAATGAACTTCCTCCCACTCTGCAGCTTCTTTCTTCGTTCTACTTACTACAATAATCTTGCACAGTGAATGTGTAGAAAAGAATCCAGCAGTATGGAATTGACTGTTGGAATGGATTGTGAGAGTCGATTGATTTTCTGTTAAGGTGATGTTTTCATAGTAGTATTTGCTTGCTTCAAGGAGCCTTTAAAGTTTGGAAGACATTTTTTTTGCTACTTTTCATCCTTTTGATTGCTTAGAAGGGTGTGGGGCTGTGTGTGTGTGTGAGCTTTTCTCATCCTACTCTTCCAAATCCTCCTGTTTAACAAGCAGAAGTGGCAATTATCTTCCTCAATAATCCCTTGCCCTTTTTCATGCTTTTTTTTTTTCTGTCCTGCCCTTAGTTGGATTTAATATTGTGGCCACAGCTGCTTTCAGCTGTTAAGTGCTTTAATTATGATGTCTTGTTCATGAAAACAGAAACTGAGCCAACAGCAAAGCAAGCTGATTTTCTGCTTTGGACTTATTTTCCCAATAACTCAGGAGCTATTTTAATTTGATTCCCTTTCTTCCTCAGTGTTGAGCATTCTGTAGAATTTGACCTCTCAAGAACCTAGAAGTAGAGTTGAATTTCCTGCAAATGGGAGTCAGGTTATTTCCTGACATCCAGGTTGGAACACTTTGGTCCCAGCTATGTTTTTGAGGGCCTGCAGGTGTGATTGTTACAATCAGTATGGGTTTAGAGGTGTGTCCAGCAGTTCTCACCTTTCTGTAAGCACAGCCTTCCTGTCATTCTGATGCTGGCTTTCTAGAGTAGATCTTTCCCTTCTGTTACAGTTCTATAGCCAAGCAATTATGCAAATTCCAAAGTTCAACTTCTATCATCTTCAGTAACATTTTGTCAGGTCTGTTCTTCGAGCTACTACATGCAGAAATCATAGACTCCTACAATGGCTCAGGTTGGAAGGGAGCTCAGAGCTCATCTCCTCCAACCTCCCCACCATGCCCAGGGACACCTCTCAGCTACACTCAGCTGCTCAAGGCCTCATCCAGCCTGGCCTGCAACACCCCCAGGCAGGAGGCAGCCACAGCCTCCCTGGGCAGCCTGTGCCAGAGTCTCAGCACCCTCCTGCTTGAACAACTTCTTCCTCAGCTCCACTCTAACCCTGCTGTGCCTCAGCTTCCATCCATTCCCTCTTGCCCTGTTGCAAGAAAGGTTTGGCTGAGCATTTGTGAAGAAATTTCCTTTAAAATGGCCATCTGCAGTTTGGGACAGCAGTTTTGGACAGTTTGTGGAAGGTACTCTGATGACATCAACATGACCTTGAGAAGCAGCCAGATAGCTGATGAAGGCAGGCCAGAAGAGAGAGAAATGCTGCAAAACATTAACCATTAGAAATGGTGAATGTCCAACCCCATTCCAATCAGGATGTGCTAAAATGTCTCAGGAAAGATTCTGTGCATGAGAAGTTACCAAAGATGCAGGTCCTGAACGTGGTTGCAAGCTGAAGGATGACCTTGCTCTGTTAGCTATAGACTACTAATAATGTGATGTCAATGCTAAGCCAAAGGATAACAATGTCTAGAGGAAGGCAGATATTTTAATAAGCTTGGGTGGTTGTCTAGAGAAAAACAAGATAAAAGTGAGCCTACTCTCCGTAGGGGAATTCTTTCTGCTGCTTCCCTGTGGTTCTGTTAATGCCCACTGGAAGCAATGACAGCAGAGAGCCAGGAACTGCTGGTGATGTCGTTAGCACAGCAGCCACAGTTTGCTACCAGCACATTGGAGTTCCTCCTGGCTTGCCTCCCTCATTCTGTCTGATAGGAGAGTTCCTTGTTAGGTTCCAGGCTTTTTAATCAAGTCATTCCTTCTGTGTTTGCAGTGCAGCTGGAATGCTGTGGATGCTGGTGGCAGGGAAGGGGACTGGAAGTGAAGCTGTGGTGGTTTATTTGCCTGTTCCCTGCCCAGCAACATAAACATTAGTTGTCTCAGGGAAGTGCTCTTCTTAATCCTTCTCTCTTGCAAATCTGATCAAGAAGAGTCTGCTTCTCAAGCTTCCACATGTCCATGCTCCCCTTTAACATTTGCCTGAAGGAGTCCAGAGCCAATCTGAAGAGTGAAATGTCCTCCCTGCCTGATGAATGGTTGTTCTGGGGAGTTTGCTCATTGACACTGACGAGTTGCTTTGAGAAGCTGTGTGAAGTAATGCTAAGATCGAACCTAATGAGAGCAATTGCCTAACCAAAGGCACTAAAATCCTCTAATCCATGTCAGCTAAGTAGCTGGTTGAGCCATCCACCACTTAGTTTGGGGCTGTTTTCTGCTCTGTCTTCATGTCCAATTGGGTAGCCTGGCAGAAATCAACTGCAAGAAGGCATTAATGAAAAGATAAACATCACCTCCAAGGCTGTGGAGAGGAAGGTTATTTATAGTACCTCAGCACACCACAAGATTCTGGGAGATGGAAATAAATGTAACATTAGATGAAGTTTGCTGTTTATGCTGATGAAAGTAAATATTGTATCATTAATATGCAGGCAGTTGCACAGAACTTAATGCAGCTGTAATTCACAGAGGTGTGCAACTTACACTGGAATGGCATCAGAAAGTACAGGCCTGGGATAAACAGTTGCTTAACATTCAGCTGGACTGCACACCTCAGTAGCAGATGGAGCACTGTGGGTTTGGCTTTCAGGGTCTTAAGTGTTCATTTCTACCACGGAGAAACAAAAATTAATTGCTGAAGAGGAAGCACTTCTGATTTTGCTAGATTGCACTTGGGCAATTCAGAGAATAACTAAGGCTGGAAACGACCTTGAGGGTCACAGAGTCCAACCATAGTGTCCAACCATAACCCACCTACCATGGCCACTAAGCCATGTCCTGAAGCACCACATCTACAGCTCCTTGAACACCTCCAGGGATGGGGACTCCTCCACCTCCCTGGGCAGCCTGTTCCAAGCCCTCACCACTCTCTCACTGAAGAAGTTTCTCCTCATGTCCAACCTAACCCTGCCCTTGCACAACTCAAACCCATCTCCTCTTGTCCTGTTGCTGGTTGCCTGACAGAAGAGACCAACCCCAGCCTCACTCCAACCTCCTTTCAGGTAGCTGCAGAGGGCAATGAGGTCTCTCCTCAGCCTTCTCTTCTCCAGACTACACAACCCCAGCTCCCTCAGCCTCTCCTCATATCATGCCCTCCAAACCCCTCCCCAGCATCACTGCTGTTCTCTGGTCTTCCTCCAGCACCTCAATGTCTTTCCTGGACTGGGATGCCCAGAACTGAAACTGGACCCAGTGCTCAAGCTGTGGCTTCCCCAGGGCCAAGTCCAGGGGCACCATCACTGCCCTACTCCTGCTGGGCATGTTGCAACTGTTCTTGTAACTGCTATCTCTCCACTGCATCCTTTGATACCTAACTGCAATTCAAGTTATTGTGAAGATATTTTTGCGGGATACAACAAAGGAAAAGAAAATCCCTGCTCTGGGGATGTGCCAGTGGTGAGATGTGGTCTCTCTTCAGTTCAACCAACAACAAGTATTGATTATTCTTGGTAGGGTATAGCTGTGACTGGCACTGTTCTTCCACAAACTCCACCATGAATTTAGCCTGGGAATTCTGATTTCCTTTTGGAATCAAGTATGAGGAATTAGTGAGCTCACAAGTGTTCTCTTCAGGCCCAAATGCTATTACCATCCCCTTCCACCTTACCCTTTGCAATTGTTTGGGTGTTTTTCTGCTTAACATAAGACTTCTGTTCTAATAGCATCGCAGTGCTGGAAGGGCAGCCTTTCCATCCTCCAAATCAAGGCTGACAGATTTGTTTATCTGGGAAGGAATAGGAGTTTAGTTCTTTATTGAAGTAACAAGAAAAACAAATAAACAAACCCCCCTAAGGAGTCTCATCTAAATGTATCCTTTTTTTTCCAGGTGGCTAAATCAAATACCTGGACGCTGTGACTGACTCTTCTTTCTTTCCTCCCTGCCTGTGTAACTGCTTTCCCTGGGTCACAGTCTCTCAGTAATTTTTCCATAGATTCCTTGCCTCTAATCCTTCGAAAACAGT
This sequence comes from Dryobates pubescens, assembly GCF_014839835.1. Taxonomy (NCBI): domain Eukaryota; kingdom Metazoa; phylum Chordata; class Aves; order Piciformes; family Picidae; genus Dryobates; species Dryobates pubescens. The sequence continues at coordinate 57,399,027 of NC_071613.1, forward strand.
GTTCAGAATTGAGTAATAAATGCAGCCTCCTGCTTTATGTCTCCTGTTTGAAGGGCTAAAATGCATTAGCTCATTTTGATTAAGCTGATGCTCTGTGTGAGCCAGGCTGGGCTTTCTGATACTCATCTAGAATTGATTTTTAGATTATTAATATTACTTTGTACTTGTGTGAGGATTTTATTATGCAATAGACTTCAAATTGTCATTAATTTGAACCTTCGAAAGTGTACTTTCCTGTATTAGATTTGTCATTCTGTTATAGAGCTCTAAGTAGATTTGGGTCTCTTTAGAGGAGTAGAGAGCCCTTAAAAAACTTTTAAAAGCTTTATTAGATGGCACAGGCCATTTATTAAGCATTTTGAAAGAGAAGTATTAGCAATAAACCATTCATTAGAGTTAAAATATTTAAAAGGCACTCATATTTTAAGCTGACACCTTAACTTTATGCACTCCTCTTTAAAACCACATCTTTCTGTAAAAGCTAAACACTGTCACAGTGAGGATTGTTATGGGGAGCATTCAGACTGACACTCCAGGAACAGCTGTGTAGAAATCATTCAGGTCATAGTCTCCTGGCACAAACTCTTGTCTGCCTGACTGGCATCTCCCTCTCTTCAGTCGTGTTTGTCTGGAGAAACTGCTGCATGTGCCTCACATCTGCAATCCTGGAATGGCTCAGGCTGGAAGGGACCTCAGAGCTCATCTGCTCCAACCTCCCCACCATGCCCAGGACACCTCTCAACTACACTCAGCTGCTCAAGGCCTCATTCAGCCTGGCCTGCAGCACCCCCAGGCAGGAGGCAGCCACAGCCTCGCTGGGCAGCCTGGGCCAGAGTCTCAGCACCCTCCTGCTGAACAACTTCTTCCTCAGCTTCAAACCATTCCCCCTTGGCCTGTCTCTAGACACCCTCAGGAGAAGTCTCTCTGCAGCCTTCCTGGAGAATCCTTTCAGGGGATCTCTGCTCAGCCTTCTCTTCTCCAGACTACCCAACCCCAGCTCCCTCAGCTGCTCCTCCTGTGATGCCCTCCAAACCCCTCCCCAGACTCACTGCACTTCTCTGGGCACCCTCCAGCACCTCAATGTCTTTCCTGTACTGTGGTGCCCAGATGAACAGATGAGAAAATGTTTTACAGGAGCTGTGATTCAGACTGGGACTAAATGAATTCAAACCTCACTAGGCAGTGAGCTGCTATTCCTTTTCTTCCTGGGTTTTAAGCTGGTAATAAGTAGATAAGCAAGAAGACTTCTTTAGACTGGCAAATGCTTACAAACCATTGATTATCTTGGCTGCAAGTTGCTAACATGCTTACAAAACATTTATTATCCTGGGTTCAAGTTTCTAATCTGATGAACACTTCCGTTCTGGAAGGTTCTTCCCCCTTTGATTCCTAAGGGCTCAGAAGTGTGAGGCTTTTAGCCATGCTCTTGTTCTCTTTCCTGGTGGGGGATTTTTGTTGTTGTTGTTTTGGGTTGTTTTTTTACAGGCAGGTTTAGATAAACTCTGATTGTTGAATTAAGGACCAGATGCCTGGAATCTGACCCTTGGAGCCTTGTAGCATCCCGTGCATACATTTGAAGTGCTGTCATCTCATTTGCCAGGACAGAAGAGTTAAATGTTTCGTCTAAGCCTCTCCAGGGACGTGAGGCAGTGTGCACTTCTAAACCCACTTGTTTGGTGACAGCTTTCCTTCTGATGTTTCTCTTCTGTGTGTATCTGGTCTAGGTGATTGTCAAATCTGGACCAGGCACCTTTCTCAGCCTGGCTGTGTATGATGAGTACATCTTCTGGTCAGATGGGGTGAGGAGAGCTATCCTGCGTTCCAGTAAATACACAGGAGGAGACACCAAAGTCCTTCGGTCTGACATCCCACACCAGCCCATGGGCATTATTGCTGTTGCCAATGACACTAACAGTTGTAAGTTACACTATTTTGTTGCTTCCAGCATCACTCACTTCAAGAGCTTTTCTTAATTCTTAACCAAGTTAAACCATTTCATAAATTCTTGTGGTTGTAGGAATGGTTGGAGATGGAACGTAACCTCTTCAGTGAGTGGATATCTATCACTGGTGCCCCTGTGCTGCTGGGGCCATCATGTTCATTTGATAGCAATTAAACCACCCCCTGTCCCAGACCAGCAGCTTTGCCTGTTGGGGGCCTCTGCAATGATTGTCTTCAAGGTTCCTCTGTTTGTTTATCTTTAGCATGCCAGCATCTGAGGCGTGCTGTCATTTCCATGTGACTGATGAAGCTTGAATCAGTTGCCCATGAATCTAAGCTAGGGTGCTCTTTACTCTCTCCATGCCAGTGCCCACTGAAACACATTTAATGAAAGAGAGTTCATCTTTTGTCATTTATTTTCCAGGTGAGTTATCTCCCTGTGCACAAATGAACGGAGGCTGTCATGATTTATGCCTTCTGACTCCTGACGGCCGCGTGAACTGCTCCTGCAGAGGGGACAGAGTCCTGATAGATGATAACAGATGTGTGAGTAAGTAATACTACCTGACACAATGCTTCTCCGTGCTGGGATGCAGTTGGCTCTCATAAGCAAAGGCAGCTGGCCCAAGCCATTAGTTTTGTTGCTTCTGTTTCCTGGGAAAACAGATCTGACGACTGGGCACATACCAGGCTTTGAACTTCCTTATGTCCTTCAGGGCTTTCGGGGACTTCAAAGGCATTTAAATGTTTCCTTAAGTTCCACTTCGGATAGTAGGTTCTCTGCCCTGCTGAGGCCACATCTGAAATACTGTGTCCCATTCTGGGCCCCTCAGCTCAAGAAGGACCTCAGGGAACTGCTTGAGAGAGTCCAGCACAGAGGCACAGAGGTGCTGCGGGCAGTGGAAGATCTCTCACAACAGGGCACATAGAGCTGATCTAGAGGCAGTCTGGAGTAGTGGAGTACAGCTGACTTGTATGACATTTACAGCTCTTACTCAAAAACTACTTTGTCTAGCTGTGTAGCTGAGATGCAGTGAATTTTGCAGGGGATTTGCAGTAGCAGAATCTGATCCCTAATGATTCAAAGATATTAAGTAAGACTCTACTGCTTTCCACAGCTTTTTTTTCCACTGGAGTCCAAAGCTTCTGCTTCCTGTAGATGGACTATGACCACCAGGCTTGTGTAATCAGCTTATTCCACCCTCCTACACTCTCACATTTCATTGATTTTGAACTTTCAAGATACTCCTCTGAGCTAGAAAATGTCCTTGAGTTCCATTACCTACCAGACTGGACTGCACTTGGGCCTTTGGGCCAGGCCTATCTCTTGCTCAGCTGCCATTCTCTCATCCCTTTACCCATGAGATAGAACACAGTAAGGTACCTGCTGCCACCTTCCCTGAATCTGGAAAGATCCTCATGTTTGGGATTTTTACTTCCTTAGAGCAGGGCAGAAACCTCATTGACTGATAAAGAAGATAAGATCAGATTGTAGCAGGTTTAAAGTTTTTGAAGGCTTGGTTGAGATATTTATGTCATAAACATTTCAGTTTCCTAGATCGGTTAGGAGAAGAGCAAATACAAAGGAGTTGGAATTCTTAATGCCTGGAGCAGCAAGGAGACAAATCTTTCTCTGAGCCTTATTTCACTTTCATTAAATGTAGTGGATGTTGTTATTTCATGGAATGATTTAAACTCATTCCATGAATTCAATTCAATTCAACCCCTGCTTTGTTTGGAGGTGGGAGAGAAAAATGGCTGCTGGCATCCCAAAAAACTAAAGAAGGCCCCAACCCAGATGGAAAACAACTGCTCTTGTGATAGTGAGATACAGCTTCCTTAATCATAGTTGTGATATTTGCATATCTATCATAAGTGCTGCCAAGATAAAAGGATATGTGTCCTGATCCATCAGGCCTGTCTAGGACAATATTGGAGCTGTTGCTGAAGCTGACCTTTCAATGAAGTACTTTCCCTCACTTGTTTCTTTGCCTTGCCAAGACAGTGATCAGCAGCAGAAGTGAAAGAGGCTCAGCAGCTGAGTTCTTCAGCAGATAAATTCACTGGTCCAATATTTTATCATACAAAATTCCACAGCATTCATCTTTCCCAAAGTCATTGCCCCTCTTACCATTGCTATTAGGTAAAGCTGTGTTCAAATCTTCATCTAGAGCATGATGCAAGACTCCATCTTCTGAGTGAGGATGTGGAACGTCTGCAGGCAATGTTGATCTGGGGTCTTAGTTGAAACAGAAGGAAGTTTGCATATGAAACATTGAGCTCGGCTGGCACAGGGAGGGTGAGAACAAGACAGGCTCTAGTTTAGCTGCAAGACCAGAAGCTTCTTCGTGGCAGAGTTGGAGAGGATGCTCAATAGCATTAAAAGTTAGCAATTCCAGCTGAGAAGAGGAATTAGCTGTCCTTCTGAAGGGTCATCAGGCTGTGCCACTCACTGACAACCAAGATCCTTGAGAAAAAGCTTCAATCAAATTCAGAAGGGGGTTGAATTATTGTGTGGGTAATCAGGCTGCCCAGGCTGCTTATTTCTCATCACAGAAGTGGTCTCACAAGGCACTGAATTGCTTTGTTTGTGTAAGCTGGGGCTTGAGGCTGCCTCTGTAGCACTGCCAGCCAGCCTTTGGCTGGGGGCACACGGTGTTTTACATAGATACATTTCTGGTTTTTACTTTCAACTCATCTTTCTCTAAGGGCTGCAGGCTGAGATGCTGAACAAGATGAACTGCAAATGTAATTCAGATGACTTCTCCTATGAGCTAGGTTCTTACAATGCTAAAAAAATGGGGGGGGGAGGGGAAGAGAGAAAAATGATTGCTGCAATAAACTTGATTCCAATTTGAAGTGCTGTATAAATCATATTCAAGGTCAGCTCTCACCTTCTCCAGTCTCACTGTATTCTCTTTTAGCACTTCTTTTGTATTTTGCTGCATGTTTGAGTCAGATCAAGAAATGGTTTCAATTTATGGTGGCCTAACTTTTGCATTCATAGATGCACAGAGTGGTTTGGGGTGGGAGGGACCTTTGAGATCATCCAGTTCCAACCCCCTGCTATGGGCAGGGACACCTCCCACCAGCCCAGGTTGCTCAAGGCCTCATCCAACCTGGCCTTGAACACCTCCAGGGAAGGGGCATCCACAGCCTCCCTGGGCAACCTGTGCCAGTGTCTCTCCACCCTCACTGCAAAGAGTTTCTTCCTGATCTCCAGTCTAAATCTGCCTCCCTCAAGCTTAAAGCCATTGTCTCTTGTCTTATCAATACAAGCCACTGCAAAATCTTTCTCCAGCTTTCTTGTAGGCCCCCTTTAGGTAGTGGAAGGCTGCTCTAAGGTCTCCCTAGAGCCTTCCTTTCTCCAGCATTTAAAACCAGCCTTTGTTTCTTCCTGAATCTGTACTGTAATGACAAGGGAAACAAGAAAAGAACCCACAGTAATTAGGCCTCATTTCCCAGCTGTTCCTCTTGGGTTGTCCTGTCCCCTTCTCTCTCTCAAGTTTTATCTTTTATTTAGAACCATAGACATGAAGCAAATATATTTGCTGTCATGAAGTTTGTGACCAAATGATTCTGTGTCAGTTTTGCAGTGTTTGGTTGCTTGCTTGTTTGGGTTTCAGTTTCCAACTGAACTAATCGATAAATCTATATGCAAGAGACAGCAGAAGGAAAAACTGTGAGTGGACGTTTGTTCTCCTCTAAATTAATAGACGAGACATCCACTGTGAGAAACCAGAGCCACAAAATAATTACAGGTCTACCAATTATTTTTGGTGAGTAATGAAATAAGTACATCAGGTTTCCATCCCTGGGTGTCAGGCTGTGTCTTTACCAGTTGGTGCTGGTGCCTGTGCACACACTGTGCAGCCAGGCAGCTTTCCTACTGTCCACTCTGAACCTCCCCAGGGGCAGCTTGGGGCCATTCCCTCTTCTTCTGTCACTAATTACCTGGGAGAAGAGACCAGCACCAACCTCTCCACAACCTCCTTTCAGGCAGTTGCAGACAGCAATGAGGTCCCCCCTCAGCCTCCTCTTTTCTAAACTGAGCAGCCCCAGCTCCCTCCTCCTTGGTTGAAGAAGGTTTTTTTAAACAGTAAGAGAAGATTCTGGGGGGACCTTAGAGCTGAAGGGATCCTGCAGGAAGGCTGCAGAGGGACTTCTCCTGAGGGTGTCTGGAGACAGGCCAAGGGGGAATGGTTGGAAGCTGAGGCAGAGCAGGGTTAGAGTGGAGCTGAGGAAGAAGTTGTTCAGCAGGAGGGTGCTGAGACTCTGGCCCAGGCTGCCCAGGGAGGCTGTGGCTGCCTCCTGCCTGGGGGTGTTGCAGGCCAGGCTGGATGAGGCCTTGAGCAGCTGAGTGTAGTTGAGAGGTGTCCCTGGGCATGGTGGGGAGGCTGGAGCAGATGAGCTCTGAGCTCCCCTCCAGCCTGAGCCATTCCAGGATTCGATGAAGAAATGGTTGCATACAAGGTGGGGGCTGTGGAGATTGACAGTGTGGGGACAGGACAGCTGAGCACAGGAGCTACAAAGCCATCATCTTGTCAAACTCCCTGCCCTTAGCCCAGTCTTTAGGTTGCTTTGCTACATGATCCAGTGTGGACATTTGGCTGCGTGTTTGTCTTTTACTGAGTCTCCCTTGCCATGCGATTCACCCCAGCAGGAAATTGCTGACAGTTGTTTGCTGTTTAGGGATCTGTCCCCACTGCTGCAGGCCACCCCTGTAAATGCTTTTAAGCTTTGATGCCATGGTGCTGGGCTGTATTTGCTTATTTATTTATTTAGTGTTTGTTCTTCATTTTCCCAGACCTGTGCAGGAGATACTGCAAATGCAGCCAGCATCTTTCTCATTTTCACTTGCTGTAAAAGCTATTAAAAATTGCATGTCAATGTCTCTTGTTTGTAGCTAAAAACTCCACTTGCAACATCTACTCTGAGTTTGAGTGTGGCAATGGTGAGTGCATTGACTACCAGCTGACCTGTGATGGCATTGCTCATTGTAAGGACAAGTCTGATGAGAAGCTGTTCTACTGTGGTAAGTGTTTCTAGAGGCTTCACCTTCACATCTTTCTTTGGGTCCTGCATGCTCATATTGCTTCCCCATGTTGGTGGCTTCCCTGCTTGTCCGTACCAACTGCTCACAAAGCTGCTCAAGAAGAGGATGCCAGCTTGCACTCAGAACAAACCTTGACACAGTGTGTACAGAGCTGCTCGTACCTGAAGAGGTTTTCCTTGCAAACTTCCTGTTTCAGCTGACACATTTGCTGAAAGCATCTCAAATCTCATTTTCTGTCTCTGAAACAAAAGGAAACAGACATCCAGATGCTTACCCAGAGATGAAAACTGGAGCATTTTCAGGTTTAATGTAGCTGATGTAGCTTCCCATATTTGATAAGATTTTCTTTGGTTATGACTGTTCAGGTCCAAAATATCAGCATTCTGCACACCAATCCATCTGCAGCTTGCAACAAATCAGACTCGAGGGTGTCTGCTTGTTACTTTCATGGTTTTCCCCAATGGATTCTAGCCCTACCTGGGGTTTTTTTGCACTGATAAGCTCTACATGAATCACTACCAGGTTTTCCATGGTTTGCCTGCTGCAGTTTCTAGAGCACTGCTGTTGAAATCATTGAGTCACCCTAGTGAATTCCTGTGTCCTGCACAGTGTCATGGTTCAAAGACAGAGCTTTAGCCTAGTTCCTAAGTGGGGATTCCCCACAGACTTAGAGTATCAAAGGTAAATAAACTCCCATTGGACAGAGAACAGTAACAACTGACAGGTATGTATCATGCCCTTCCTTCACTGAATAGCTCATTCTTGGTTGCACACAGAGTTCTTTCTTCGTCTGTCACTTCTGCTTGCAACTTCTCTGTCTGTGACCTTGCTGGGATCATCTGTTCTGACTGGGAAGGGAGGGATGGGAGGGTGTTGCTAATGGACTGCCCAAGGGGGAACTTCTGATTGCTGAGTTGTAAATGTATGTCAATCCATTTTACACATAGTCATTGCATTTTGTACTTCTAGAGTTTAGCTTCCCTTTTGTAAATATACCTTTCATTTTGCTTCTGAGTTCTGAGTTTGTTGGGTGGTGGTGGTTGGTTGGGTTTTTGGGGGGGGAGGGTGGAATTTACTCTGGGGGTAATTTCACAGGCTCACAGGATGTTAGGGGTTGGAAGGAACCTCTGGAGATTTTCCAGTCCAAGCTCCCTGCCAGAGCAGGACCAGAGAATCCAGCACAGGTCACACAGGAACACATCCAGATGGGTCTGGAAAGGCTCCAGAGAAGGAGACTCCACAACCTCTCTGGGCAGCCTGCTCCAGGGCTCTGTGAGCCTCACAGTGAAGAAGTTCCTCCCCATGTTGAGGTGGAACTTCCTGTGCTGGAGTTTATATCCATTGCCTCTTGTCCTGTCCCAGGGTGCAACTGAGCAGAGCCTGTCCCCTGCCTCTTGACCCCCAGCCCTCAGATACTGATAAACCTTTATTTCCAGTTAGCTGGGGGTTAACCTCAAGCCCACCACCCAGGGGAAGCCCCCTTGGCTGTGTGTCTCTCTCTTGTCCTGTTCATCTGTGGCACAGCCTCGACTCCTCTTCTGTTCCCCATGGGAACAATTCCAACCCACCCAGCATGTTTATGCCTGCCAGCACTATGGTTTTGGGCAACATCTCTGCTTTAATTCCTGCAGTTCGCTTCTAACACTTTAATAGCCGAGGCTGGTCCTGAAAACAAAAAAAGAAACAGAATAATCTTCTTCTTTTTTATTCCTTTAAAATAAATGAGCATGGACAATCTGAGAGCAGCAGCTGATACTATGCCATTTCTTCTTCTTCTTCTTTCATCTTCAATTTATGGCCCGTTAGCTTTCAGCCTTCTGTGTGATAACTGCTTTGATCATGTCATGTAAAACTAACAGTAACCTTCCATCAGCCCATCTACATGGTGATGACTAAGGAGGTTGGGTTATTGCAATCTGTGAGAAGATAACACAGCAGACAAGGAAATAAGAATCTGTAATACACAAAACACTGCTTGCTGCTCGGTGGGAAAGGCCCTTGAAGTACAAGCAGCTGCTTCAAAGCATGGAAAGGCAAATGACTGATGTCTGTGAATTCCCCCTTAGGTTCCCTTACTGAGTGTTGATAGATGTGTGTGTGCACAGTGATTAGGCATAGGAAGGGCTTAAATGTGAGAACAAAACAAAAGCACACACACAAGTCAAGCACAGCACCAGGAAAGCCACTCAGCTCGGGTTTCATGTGCATTAATTGCCATTCCTTTTAGTCGTTTCTTTCAATCACACTTAACAAGAGAAACACTGAGGTTCCATGCAGTTTCTTTAGGACAGGAGGGTGGCTTGAAGAAACAGAGAGAAAGTCATCTGGGAACAAATAAGAAAGTTGTAGCTGGTGAAGAGTCACAAAATCCTTTGTGCTGTCCTTGCAGGCCAGTTTCCTTCTGTCAGTAGCCTGAGGTTTACTGAGCTGCTAAAAGTCTTTTCTACTGCATTCCACATATTGAAAACAGTACAAATGCAGGATCCAGCACCTGCCTGTCCATGGAGCTGCTGCCTAATTTTGTGAAGGATGTTACATTAACTGCTGTGTGCTGCCTGACATACAACAACCACAATGAGCTGTTGGAAAAGGAGGAGGAGCTGGGGTTGTGTCATACACAGAATGTTGGTTCCTCCATCTGATCAAGTACAAGATGCTGGACTCAATAGCATTGATTAACTAACCCAGTGAACAGGACTGATTTGTTCTAGTGTCCTGACTTCTGCAATTCATCAGTCATAAAATCATAGAATGGTCTGGGTTGGAAGGGACCTCCAAAGGTCATCTGGTTCTAACCCTCCTGCAGTCACTAGAGCAGGTTGCAGAGGGACTTCTCCTGAGGGTGTCTAGAGACAGGCCAAGGGGGAATGGTTGGAAGCTGAGCCAGAGCAGGGTTAGAGTGGAGCTGAGGAAGAAGTTGTTCAGCAGGAGGCTGCTGAGACTCTGGCACAGGCTGCCCAGGGAGGCTGTGGCTGCCTCCTGCCTGGGGGTGCTGCAGGCCAGGCTGGATGAGGCCCTGAGCAGCTGAGTGTAGTTGAGAGGTGTCCCTGGGCATGGTGGGGAGGTTGGAGCAGATGATCTGAGGCCCCTTCCAGCCTAAGGCATGCTGTGATTCTATGATAGTGAGAACTAGGAATTAGCCTTTCCTTTTTAATGTCTTTTGTCTGTCTTTTGTTCTTTCTCTTCGTGCTTGTTTGTTTTCATCCTTGATCTGTCTGTCAGTCCAGCTTCTTCTGCCAGACAATAAATGAAGTTTTTCCTGTAGCTCTGAAGGCATTTCCATTTAAAAGGTTTTTCTGGAGCATCTGCCTGGTGTCAATGTAAGGTGGTTGTGCTTCTCTCTCAAGGAGCAGGGGGAAAGGATGACCTTGTGCTTAACTCTGCAGAAAACAGAGGCTGCCGGAAGGGCTTCAAGCCCTGCTCCAATCGCCGCTGTGTGTCCAGCAGCAGAGTCTGTGACGGTGCCAATGACTGTGGTGACAACTCTGATGAATTTGACTGCAAAGGTAAGGGACAGTTGCCTCCTGGGTGATTTCAGAATATCTCTGTGTGAATCCTCTGTGTGTAAATAGAAGTAGCTAGCAAATGCATCAAACTTTGTCAGGATGATTTGGTTTTGCTAGAACCGAATGCCAAGCAGGTTCACACTGATGCTTTTTGGAAAACATAGTTTGGGAGTGAGCTGAAGCCTGATTTTGGGTTACACCTGCAGTGCCCAGTGGTTTTGGCTATGGTAAATAGAAATGCAAATAGCTGTGGCAAACACATCATAGAATTGTTAAGGCTGGATGGGACTGCAAGGCTCAGCCAGTTCCAACCCCCCTGCCATAGCCAGGGACACCTCACACCGCAGCAGGTTGCTCACAGCCACATCCAGCCTGGCTGCAAACACCTCCAGGGATGAGGCTTCCACCACCTCCCTGGGCAACCTGTGCAGGTCTCTCACCACCCTCATGGGGAACAACAACTTAACATCCAATCTGAATCTACCCATTTCTAGTTTTGCTCCATCCCCCCCCAGTCCTATCACTCCCTGTCAGCCTAAAAAGTCCTTCCCCAGCTTTCTTGTAGCCCCCTTCAGACACTGGAAGGCCACAAGAAGGTCTCCTCAGAGCCTTCTCCTCTCCAGACTGAATACAGTAGCTGTTCGCTTTTTTTGTCTGAAGTATTAAGTGCGAAAGTACCTTCACTGCAGACAAAAGGTTGGCAATGGGTGATTTCTCCTCTGCATCTGCTGCTAATTTCTCCTTTGAAGCAGCTACTGTTCTATTTCTTTGCTTCTCAGATGCATGGCAGTGCCTGTGTCCCTTGCAAAACTTCCTGGAATCGTTTGCCTTTTTATATCAGAATCGGGTTTGTGTCTTAAACCATGAATATTTATATCCTTGCAGCAGGCAGTGAATAAATACTAGCCAGCAGACAACACAAATCCTTAGTTGTAATTCAGGGAGACTGGAGGGGAAATTATTCCACAGTGTGCAGCTAAAACATATGTAGCTGTAGTAAGGAGCATTTTCAGTTGTTTTGAAAGCACTGCATAGTTTTTAATCATTTAGCTGAATGTGAGTGGAGAGAAAAGCATCCAGGCAAAAACTCCAACCTGGTATTATATGAAAGAAATCAAAGAGATTCATGGATGGTCCTGAAAATGCTGCTTCCTCCCTCGTGTGGAAATGATCTCTAATTGAATTGACTCATCCAGAGGGAGACTTTTAGGCTCAACAGACAAATTCGAACATTAGAAACTTGTGTTGTTTGAGTTTATTATGCCTTGTATTTCTGCTGAACGGTTAGCTATGGAGTGTGTTCTGTGTGCTCTGAATGCCTCACTCTAAAAGGTAGGAGTTTTAAACATGAAATAGATGTAATATGCATCCAGAGTGTGTTTTTAGTACCCTGATTTACATCTTTTCTCCCCATATATTATAGATTCAACGTGTGCCTCGACGGAATTCCGCTGCGCAGATGGGATGTGCGTCGGAAAATCAGCTCGGTGCAACCAGATCATTGATTGTGCAGATGCTTCAGATGAAAAGAACTGCAGTAAGCTGGTGGTTGTACCTCATCATGGCATCTGTTCCATGATTGTTCCTCCCCATACAGCAGTTATTTCCTAGCCATTACTAGCTGGATACCAGCAGCTGCCTGCTCTGAGCAAGCTCAGGCTAAACCTGCAAGTTAAAGCATAGGGCTCTGGGTGTGTGCTAGGTGTCAACTACTCATTCGCTGTCTCTTCCCAGATAACACAAACTGTGCTTACTTCTACAAGCTTGGGATCAAGTCTTCAGGATTCATTAGCTGCAACTCAACCTCCCTTTGCATACTGCCAGAGTGGTTGTGTGATGGATCTAATGACTGTGGTGACTACACAGATGAGCTGAGATGCCCAGGTAACTGCCAAGGAGTGGGAAATCACTGGCCCTTTGGAAAAGCAGATTCCTCTATTCCTGGTCCTTTTGTTTGTTTGTTTTTGCTATTTTGCATTGCAAAATGTTTATTCAGTCAATATTGTTTTATTTAGCACAGAGTGCTGAATGCTGTTGTTTTCACCAGCCTCTCTTTTGTGTTTCATTAAATTATGTAAATGATTACAATTACTATTACCGGCAGAAAGGGCTCTGTTAGCTAGCCAGCCCAGCTTTCTCCTGCCTCCAGGTTAGGGCTGCCATGAAGTGTTTGTGTTTAAGCAAAACATTAGTCATTAGTACAGTACATTAACCCTTACTTTGGCCTTCTCTCATGGCAAATACATTGCAATTTGTTTTCCTGTTTGCTTTGGTAATTGACTCATGCCAGACTCTAATTGTCCTGTGACTAACACCTGCCTCTGTCCTCTAAGAATTAGTGTTTAGTAACAATTAACATTTGCTAATAATTAACTGTTGCTAATTTGTAAAAATCAGCCTCTTAACTTTGTGGTTAAATGCCCTGCAGTTTTTGCCTAGAGCTTTTTGCTTAGAGGTGATCTCCAAGGTCATTTTCTGGTTCCCTGAGCTGGCTATTCTGGAGTTCTGTGTGGTGATCCCTCTGTGTCACCAGAAGCTTCTCTCAGCATTCTCCTGGATTTTGTGTCGACTTCATTGATTAAAATAGTGCCAGCACCCAAAAGGAACCTTTCACTTCAGCACCTTTAACCCAAAGCTAAGAACTTTCCTCCTTCCTTTAAGACAGATGCATGTTAAATGACAGTTTCTGTTCTAATCTCCATGTTCTCCAGCTCATCTGGTAATTCCTTAGACTTTCCTGTCCACAACCCTTCACTGAGCTCCCAGGAGCTTAGCTTTCATTTCCTCTGTCTGTAGGGGCTTTATTCCACACCAAAGGAGATTCTGAGGGCAGTGTGCTCTAGCCTCAGTAAACTAATGTTGCAGAAGTAAACTAATGTTGCATTTTATGCTAGTGCTCATTTATTTGTGCTGCTTTGTTCTATGTGTGCCAGAAAGTTCCATCATTTTAATGTGTGACTAATTGCCTGGATCCTTCCTCCCTTTGCTCAGAAGCAATTCCATTCCAGTCCAGCCTACGTGTGATTTCCTTTGCCATTTCATTCAGAACTGACCAGCTTTGGCACATTAAGTTTCTGAGTGTTGTTTCTGTTCTGAATATGAGCTCTCCTGTTAGCAGGCTTTGTTCAGTGCCATTGTTCTTACAGAAAATTAAGGCAAGAATTCATTTAGCAGTGGCTGTACTTAATCTTTAATAGCCACCCAGCCATCACAGATGTCCCATCTCTCTCTTTCTTCTTCTTTTTCTATTCACAGAGCTGTAGAAGCCATAAATATGATAATTGTAACGTGCTTTTTGAGAGACAGGCAGTGGGGGAGGGGAACCTAAACCAGGGTCACTAATCCTAAAGCACTGAGGGAGTAAGAGAAATCTTGGCAGAGAGCTTCAGTCATCTCCAGTGCTTGGAGCTAAGATGAATCCCTTGGGTTATCCCAGGCAAAGAGTGCGCTTGTGATTTTGTAAAGAGCCTGTGCCGCTCCTTAGCCTCGTCCTTGTGCTGCCATCATGAAACTAAATGCATGCTATGCTTGCCTCCCTCCCTCCCCTCTGCTGTCTGAGCATTCACAAAAGTGAACTCCTGGCTGGCTTTCACGCTCAACAAAGGAAAGAGGCAAGGAGGAACTTCTTAGTTTGTGGTCGAGGCTAAACCTCTGGCTCCAACCTCAGTGGTGTAGCTCCAGTTAGTCAGTGCATGCATCAGGTTTGTAGCTCATCTCAGTGAGTGTGACACAAACACTGCCACAATTAAGTGATCTTGTAGAGGATGGCAGCCAAAGCAGAAAGGCAAATTTGTCAGCTGATGTGCCCCAGCCAGCAGTGCTGACCTGTCAAGTGAACAACTTTCCTCTCTAGCCTCTGTGAGTTCAGTCTGAAGCGGTGCTCTGATTCACGAATGAAGCATTGCAGCTCCCCAAACTACCTGGGAGTCACTCTTCTCCAATTTGCATGAGCACAATTAAATATGTAGCTCTTCTTTTTAATTATTTTTTCCCCCATTTTGAGACATAAACACTTTGTTGTCCATTAGTGCTCAGAACCCTAGCAGAAATGTATTAGGCTCCTAATCATAGTAGTAGAGACCATTTTACATTACATTCTTTATTTTATCACAGTTCAAAACAAACCCACATGTGAAGAAAATTATTTTGGTTGTCCTAGTGGAAGATGTATTCTGACCACCTGGCTTTGTGATGGGCAGAAAGACTGTGAGGATGGAGTGGATGAGCTGCACTGTGGTGAGCATCTTCTCTTGTTTGTGTTTCTCTAATCACTGATCACTTTGCAAACAGACAGAGCTGTGCACTGAGAGCTCAGAGGCTGAATCTAGAGCCATACAAAAAGGTCACTAATCCTATATTTTCAGATTCATCTCTCTAATACTTCATGCTGCCAATATCATAACCCCTATTTCATGACAGAATGAAAGCTCTGCCAAAATTCTGTTCTAAACATATAGAAGGAGAAGAAGAATTGATTGGGTTGGAAGGGACCATAAAGCTCATCCAGTTCCAACTCCCTGCAGTGGGCAGGGATACCTCCCCATAGACCATGGTGCACAGGGCCTCATCCAGCCTGACTTCTCTGTTGCTTTAATGTTTAACATTTCATTAATCCTTCACATTTC
This sequence comes from Dryobates pubescens, assembly GCF_014839835.1. Classification (NCBI taxonomy): domain Eukaryota; kingdom Metazoa; phylum Chordata; class Aves; order Piciformes; family Picidae; genus Dryobates; species Dryobates pubescens. Next base: position 57,414,155 of record NC_071613.1, read on the forward strand.
CCCATGAAGTCAGTTGTATAGACATCACCAGATCACAGCAGTATCTTGACCCCAAAAGAAGTAACCAAAATGCACCTTTATGAGGACACAGTCTCAAGCTGTGACAGGGGAGGTTTAGGCTCAAGGTGAGGAGAAAGTTCTTCACAAAGAGAGTTGTTAGCCACTGGAATGGGCTGCCCAGGGAGGTGGTGGAGTCACCATCCCTGGAGGTGTTCAAGAGGGGATTGGATGTGGCACTTGGTGCCATGGTTTAGTTGTCAGGAGGTGTTGGGTGACAGGTTGGACTTGATGATCTTTGAGGTCTTTTCCAACCTTACTGATTCTATGATCTAAGCCAGGTGTAATTCTTTGCAGTAACAACAAAAGTAATGTGAATAAAGTACAATATGAAGTGAGAACCAGGTTACAGGCCTGTTCTCACTCAGATCTTGTAAGGTTCCTAAACTCCACCTGAGGAGCAATCAGATGGTTTGGCTCACAGTGAGAGTTGGCCTTTTAACTTCCAGTTGCTCTGTATTAGCTGAATGGATTAGTTCTGTAATGAAACTGTAGGAAGAGAGCAAAAAGCAGCAGCAAGTTTTCCTGTTGCCTATGGTAATAAACCCTGACATTTGTGTATTCTTGTGGTGGTTTTTGCTCCTCACTACAAGGGCCTGACAGTTATGCACTTCACAGTCCAGCTTCTACTAATATGATTTCCTATTTGCTTTGCAGTTTACATTTTATAGATACATCTTATAACTTCAAAATTAGGAGCTGCTGTGCACTGTGGCAATCAGAAGGTTTTGTGCTGACCACATCCATTGAGGTTACCCTTCCAGAGTTTATTACACTGGGTTTAAGCACTGCAATATGAAGAAGGAGGCTGTACTGGCAAATGTGGACTGCCATCTCTGCCCTCCTACCAAAATAAAGCAGTTCAATGGTGTTCTAATATATTAGAAGGTGTTACATTGCAATATAACATAGATCATAGGATAATATAATGTGCAATACACAAAGCACACTTCTGTTTCTAAAGTGTGTGTCCTTATCTCACTAGCAAAGTGTCTTAAACATTGAGCTGCAAGTGGTTTGAATGTTTTACCATCCCTCCGTTGAATGATCTTCATCAATGCCTTGGTGAATGCAAGCTCTTAGACAAACTGGTAACCTGCTGAGGACCCAGATTAGGATTATGAAACCTCTTTTAAGGCACTGAAATTGGGAGGGCAGTAAGGAGCAGTGTGGAGGTTGCCAGAAGCACTGTTGTGACCCTAACAAATGCAGTGGCTGCTGTCATTCCTAGATTCCTCTTGCTCCTGGAATCAATTTGCTTGCTCTGCAAACAAGTGCATCTCTAAGCAATGGACTTGTGATGGTGAGGATGACTGTGGAGATGGCTTAGATGAGAGTGATGCTGTCTGTGGTAAGTAGAACCATTCCAGTTCTGTATTGTGTCAGTTCCATACTGAAAATGTGGTCTCTGTCAGAGTGGGACCAAATGATCCAAGCAGGTGGTAGAAAGGGAAAAACCAGAGCTCTAAGGATAGGATATCAGAGAATAGCCTCCCCCAGACAGATACCTTTTTTATGGTGGCTTTGTGATCTGTTTGTAGTCTGACACTGGGGATGTGAATGCTGTACCAGCATGAGCAAAAGGAGAACCAAACTCTTCTCCAGTTCTCATCCTGGAGTTAAAATCCCTGTACCACCTTTTGTGGTTTATCTTTCAGTGTTAGATGTAGTACTGTGTTAGGTGTTTGATGATCCAAGGGCTGGAGCACCTCTGCTGTGAGGACAGACTGACAGAGCTGGAGGTGTTAAGCCTGGAGAAGGCTCCAGGGGGACCTCAGAGCTGTCTTCCTTGAAGGGATGCTACAGGAAGGCTGCAGAGGATGTCTAGAGACAGTGCAAGGGGGAATGGTTTGAAGCTGAGGCAGAGCAGGGTTAGAGTGGAGCTGAGGAAGAAGTTGTTCAGCAGGAGGGTGCTGAGACTCTGGCCCAGGCTGCCCAGGGAGGCTGTGGCTGCCTCCTGCCTGGGGGTGTTGCAGGCCAGGCTGGATGAGGCCCTGAGCAGCTGAGTGTAGTTGAGAGGTGTCCCTGGGCATGGTGGGGAGGTTGGAGGAGATGAACTGTGAGGTCCTTTGAGCCAACCTGAGCCATTCTAGGCTTCTATGAATAGAAGAAACTGCAGACTGTCCGAATTTGCCTGTGGAGCAGTGCTGGGCAGCACATTCAGCATACTGTGCAGAGCAAAATCTCCCTGTTTGGTATTAAAATACCCCTCCCCTTCTTCAGTCATTACCCATTGCCTGAAGAAAAGATACAGATCAAGTGAGAAGATGTTCAAGCCTCACATGCCATGTTTTTTCAGGTTCAGTGACCTGTGCAGCAGACACTTTCAGCTGCTTGGGCTCCCACGCCTGTGTCCCCCAGCACTGGCTGTGTGATGGTGAAAGAGACTGCCCCGACGGGAGCGACGAGCTGGCGACGGCAGGCTGTGGTACGTTTGGGTCTTGACCATGCCTGGAGCTGCTTGCTTGGTGCTGCTGCTTCACCACTGCCAGATGCTGTTTGTGTGGGTGGTGCCATGCCTGCCACGTGTGTGTCTGTGGTGCCATCTTTACCCTGTCAGGATTGTAAGCAAAGTTGATGGACCCCACGTGAGCATGCACAGGAGCATCCTTCTGTGTTTCAGTCACCTGAGAGCTCCAGCTTTGGTTGAGGCATCCTGAGGCAGAGCAGCTGAGGGTCAGTGTGTGTGTGCCATGTCCCAGACATGGTACAGCATGGGCTCTAATGCAGTGAGCAGGTTATTGCCAGTGCTGCTGTGTGGCAGGGAGCCTGTGCCTCAATGCAGTTCTGTCTGCAGTGTGTTCTGGCTAACTGTTCACAGCTTGCCATCTCTCCCCTACAAACTCTTGCTCCCAGTCTTCTCAGATCCATTTCCACCAGGAGTGTCAGGGGTTCAGTAGCAGTTTCCCTGGGGGTTGGTTTATTATTGTGTATGAAATGGCATAGGTCAAAAATACTGCAGTGTGTCCTGTCCACTCAGGGCATGTTCTGTCACTTGCCATTGCTAGACTGAGTCATAGTCATGGATTTTACAGAGCTGCTGTCCAGGAGCAGACTAACATAGGAAGGACATCTGCACTTCACAAGTGTTCCTTTACTCAGAGTCAGACTTTAGGTGAGTTGTAGACAGCATCAACTCCTGAAGCCCTTCTGTCTTGCACTGGTTTAGTTATCCTTACTTCTGTAGCTGTTTCTGTGGTGATCAGCAGCTTTCCCTGCTCTGGAGTCGTGTGGTGCTCTTTGCATGACTCAGAAGTTACAATATTCCCATTGGTTCCACTCAGACCGCTTCTGATTTCACCTTTCTGCCAGCACCTGGCTGCATTTCTTCCTGTTCTCAGCTCCATGTGGTTTTACCTCCTGTCTTTCCCTCAGCTCCCAATAACACCTGTGATGAGAACACGTTCATGTGCCACAACAAAGTCTGCATTCCCAAGCAGTTTGTCTGTGACCACGACGATGACTGTGGAGATGGATCAGATGAATCCCTGGAATGTGGCAAGTACAACAAAGATAGAGGAAACAGAAACCTTGCACACTGTTAGCTGTGAGGCCTTTGGCAAGGCCTGCTGGTTCAAGTCAGCAGTGAAAAAGAAGGCTCTTTGCTTCCTAAAAATTCATTTCATATTAACTTTTAAATGATGTATTAATGAACACATCTTGGCATTGACTTAGGGCTGGAGCTACAGTGACCAATGGTTTGCTGGAGTTGTGACTCACAGTTGATTGCAAAGAACATTTAAAAATGTACAGCCTAGAAGTTCTTATTCATTATGGAAATCTTTTCATATATTTCTTTGTCTCTGTGTCTAGACACATTTCTTTGTATCTCCTGCTGAAGCATCTCTCTAATGGTTATCACTGCAGTTAAATTATATCCACTAAAGCCATATGTGAATGTTTAATTTTCACCATTCATATGAATTTAGGGTTTCTTTTATTCTGTGAATGTCTGTACAGTGGATCTAGGTTATACTCAGAAATATTCAGCCCTATATTCATCTTCTCATCCTCCCCATCGTGCCCAGGGACACCTCTCAACTACACTCAGCTGCTCAAGGCCTCATCCAGCCTGGCCTGCAGCACCCCCAGGCAGGAGGCAGCCACAGCCTCCCTGGGCAGCCTGGGCCAGAGTCTCAGCACCCTCCTGCTGAACAACTTCTTCCTCAGCTCCACTCTAACCCTGCTCTGCCTCAGCTTCAAACCATTCCCTCTAGACACCCTCAGGAGAAGTCCCTCTGCAGCCTTCCTGCAGGATCCCTTCAGGTCCTGGCAGGCAGCTCTGAGGTCCCCCTGGAGCCTTCTCCTCTCCAGGCTGCACAGCCCCAGCTCCCTCAGCCTGTGCTCACAGCAGAGCTGCTCCAGCCCTTGCATCATCTTTGTGAGCTGAGCTCACTCCAGCAGCTCTGTGTCCTTCTCCTGCTGGGGACACCAGAACTGGAGGCAGGATTGGAGATGAGGTCTCAGCAGAGTCCAGGGGCAGAATCCCCTCTCCTGCCCTGCTGCCCACACTCCTCTGGCCACAGCCCAGCACTCAGCTGCCTGCTGGGCTGCATGAGGGCACTGCTGGCTCCTGGGGAGCTCCTCATCAACCAACACCTCTAGTCTCTTTCTTTGGAGCTACTCTCAACCCACTATGCAGGAAGCTTTGTATCTCTTCATGGGGCAAGAGGTTCAGTTGCTGACCTTGCCTGGGGTGTGCACACTTTGCTGTCAGGAGCCTGAAGCCAAGCACGGGGTCATCAGTTGTTGTGTCTGCAGGGTATCGCCACTGTCGTCCCGGGGAGTTCACCTGTGCTGATGGCAGATGCCTGCTGAATTCCCAGTGGCAGTGTGATGGTGACTTTGACTGCCCAGACCATTCTGATGAGGCACCAATAAACACCAAGTGCAGGAGTTCAGGTTGGTGTTTAATGTTTTCAGTGGCATGTGTGACCTTCCTCTGGGCAGAGAAAAGGTTTAGGGTTGTAGGGAGGCAGGTGTATAACTTCCTAGCTTAAATCTCCAGGGCTCTCATGGGGACATTCCTTGTGTCTTGCAAGGAGAATGTGTTGTCATCCTGAGCAGTCATAACCTCAGTTCACCAAGTTCAAGCCACCACTTCCTAGGGCAGAAGGTAGCTGTAGAAATAGATTTTGTGCAGTGGGTTCTCAACTGTATGGGAAGACATCTGTAGGAAGAACTAAACAGGTGAACTATTCACAACCAGCTTCCAGGGAGCGATAGCCTCTCGGACACTGCAAGGTAAAAAGTGTTCCAACACTGCCGCTAAGAAGTGACTGTTCCCTTGTACACGGGTCTCTCCTCTCACGTGCAGAGGTTGCCAGCCTGTCCACGAGCAAATCCATTCCAAGGCACTAACAGACCTGTGTTCTGCTCTTTGTTTTCCAGAGCAGTCGTGTAACAGCTCTTTTTTCATGTGCAAGAATGGCAAGTGCATTCCGCAGCGGGAGGTCTGTGACGGCAAAGAGGACTGCAGCGATGGCTCTGATGAGAAAAGCTGCCACGTTAACGAGTGCCTCAGTAAGAAAGTCAGTGGCTGTTCTCAGGACTGTCAGGATCTTCCTGTTGGATACAAGGTGAATCATTACATGTGTGTCAGAATTGTGAAGTCTTAGTTCTTTCCTAACTACTCTGTGACTAAAATAATAACCCTGTGTGCTGCACGTCCTTGTTCTGTTGGAACTCGCCTACCACAGTAGGAACATTAAACCTTTTATTCTCAGTAAGCCCAAGAGCCCTGCTGTATCAAAGCCCTGCTGCAGCACAGTACAGGCCCTATGGAAAAGAACACAGGATGCTTTAAATGCAGTGAATCATGCTGCTGGATACAGAACACCCAGCACCCCTAAGGCCTGTTCTGCAGGGCTGATCTCAATTCCATCATCCCCCAGCCTGGACTGTTATCTAGGATTGCCTGACCTAGGTGCAGGTCCGTGTCCTTGTCAGGGAGGCATTGACTAGAGAGCTGAAGACTGCAGTTGGAGACTAAGTGAAGTAGAGCCAGAGCCTTGCTGCAGCAGCATCGCTGTGGAGAAAGCATGCCACATCTCTGCAGAGAGTAGGGAAGGGAATCCAGCAGGGAATGTGGTTTTCCACTGATGAAGCAGCGCCCCTGTTTCTAAAGCTCTCAACCCAGCTGTGTTTTGCACCATTCATGTTGCATGTGATGAGCTTGCTGTGGTGATCAGCAGGCCCCGATAAAATGGGCTTCAAGAATCCTCACTGCTATTTATTATGCAGGACTCTGGATGTTAGCAGTGCTGCATCAAAACTCAGTGACAATTGTACAGTTACCACAAAGCAAATGTGTAAGGGGAGACAAAGCACTCCCAGGGGGCTTGGCCATTACTGTTTTCCTGGCAAAGTCCTTTCCATGTTTTTGAGGAGCTGTGTTAATTTGTCTTCAGTTAAAGAAGGGGAAGAGAACTACTCATTCCTACAGGGTGGTTTGGGAGGGAGTGGTTCTTAGAACCACAGCAGGAATTCCTGAACCCCAGCACTGGGGAGTGTGCCTGTAAGCAGTGCAGGCAGCAACGTAATTGAGATGTCGCTGGGAGAGCTGAGACCACAGAACCAAGGTTGTGATGCTAAATTATGGGAAGAAAGTACCTCAGATAACAAACAGAATCAATGACTAATGCAAAATGAATGCCTTTGGCTTTCTTTCCCAGTGCAAATGCTGGCCTGGATTCCTGCTGAAGGATGATGGCAAAACCTGTGTGGATATTGATGAGTGTTCCTCTGGCTTTCCCTGTAGCCAGCAGTGCATCAATACATATGGAACCTATAAATGCCTGTGTGCAGATGGCTATGAGATACAACCTGATAACCCCAATGGCTGCAAATCCCTTTCAGGTACCACTTCTCTCTTTCCCCCCCCCGCCCCTTTTTAATTTTTTTCCAATCCACAGCACTATCCAAACCAATTTGTGCAACTCCTTAGCCCTTTGGTGCAATACAAACAGTGCTCTGTGAAGCACACCACTCCTTCAGCAAGCAAGAGCAATGTGATGCCTAAGCATAATGAGAAGTTCTGGTTTTATCATTAGCTATTTCACTCAAATAACTTGTAGTGAATAGCTGCAGTGGGTTATGAAAGACTGAATTAGTAACTTGATTAGAAAAACTATTAGGGGAGTTGGAAATAAATCAGTGAATCCTACTTCTGAGTCACATGATGGCAGGATGTTTATGGTAGGTGTCTTAAGAGCCTTCTGCCGGTTTCTCTCATCAGCTTCAGGACATTAGAATGCATCTCAAGCTTCCTGGTATGAAAAGGAAGAAATAAAAGGAATTGCCAAGTCTGTTATCCCCTTCAGTATTGCACAGAATGCAGAGTGAAGCTGGTGGTTGTTTCCTCACCCCTCTGCCTCTGCCACTGGAGTCATTTATTTGTGCTTCAGAGAGTGGCATTCGCTAGAGCAGTGAGAGGAAGAGCAAACTGCCAACAGGCAAGAAACAACCCCCACTCTCTTTCTGAATGGCAGGAAGGCTGGAAGCTCTGCCTACCTCATCTTGCTGCCTCAGAGGCTTCCCTGAGTAATCAGAGGAAACACAGGAGAGGGCAGAAATGCAGTACCTGGTTTTCGCTCTCCTCCTGTTTTGTGCCCTGCAAGGCACTCCTGTGCTTAGAAGCCACAGATCACTCAAGGAGCTGGAGCCCCACAGAGCACAGTTTAATTGAGCTGTAATGTGGCAGACGTTAAAAGCCATCAGGACAAAGCTCTTCATGCTCTTGTGCTGCAAGGAGGTGCCAAGGTGAACGGTTGTCCCCGTGCTGATGTTTTTGCATGAATTGCCTTGGCCCCTTCACAACAGAGCTGAGCATAGCAGCCATGCTCCAGGAACCACCACGGTGGTGCTGAGGAGGATGCCTTGGGTCGTTTAAGAACCTGAAGGGGGCTACAAGAAAGCTGGGAAGGGACTTTTGACAGTAGTGATAGGGTGAGAGGGAATGGATTGAAGTTTGAGAAGGGCAGATTGAGACTGGAGATTAGGAAACCTTCCAATACCTACAGGAGGCCTACAGAAAAGCTGGAGAAAGAGATTTTGCAGTGGCTTGTGTTGACAGGACAAGAGGCAATGGCTTTCAGCTTGAGGAAGGCAGATTTAGACTGGAGATCAGGAAGAAACTCTTTGCAGTGAGGGTGGAGAGACACTGGAACAGGTTGCCCAGGGAGGCTGTGGATGCCCCTTCCCTGGAGGTGCTCAAGGCCAGGCTGGATGAGGCCTTGAGCAGCCTGGTTGGAATTGGATGATCTTCAAGGTCCCTTCCAACCCAACCTATTCTGTGAGTCTAGGAACAGCTGAGCATCGAATGCAAGCAAGGAGGTCCAGTGTCTTCAGTACGAGAGCAGAGTAGGCTGGCAGCACATCTGCACTCCAGGGCATGCAATGAGCAGTAGCTACAAACCTTTGGCATATTTTGCATTATTATTAGGGGGGGGGGGGGTTTTCTTAGTAAAAATAAAGCATATTTAGTTTTTTCCTCTGTCAGTGTCAGAGATGTGTCCAAGCCATGGCATGAATGGCTATCAGGAGGAGCATTTTCTGATAGACTAGGCTAGAGAAAAGCCAGCTCTGGCTTGAGTTGAGAATCAGAGGTTGCAGGTTTGTCCAGACAGCTGAGGTTTTTATGCCTGCCCTATTCAGAGCGCTACAGTCTCAAGAAACAATGGCCAAAACTTGCTTGGCTTGCAGCTGGTACAGATAACAGTGATGGTTTGAAAGGGAATGTTGAAATGCAAGCTAGTGGGATGGAAGAGATTTCAGCTTCAACCTCTGGCATTAGATCAGGACAAAATGCAGCATGGGGCCCATAATACAAAGGCAATAAATAAGCAATGAATGCCATGGAAAGATTTTACTAATTGATTGCTTTGGTCATGGTTTGGTTTTTCTTTTTGTATACTGCATCATTGATCTCTCTTGGAACATTTGACTGTTTTACAATATTCCTTTCCCCATGCCATTGGTCAGAGCATGTAACATTTATTCCCCCCCCTGCCATCTGTACCCCAGCATTGTGTTCCTGGTTTTTCCATAACTTACCGGAAACGCTAGTCTAATGTGTTCTTTCTCCCGGGGTTTAGATGAGGAACCTTTCTTAATTCTGGCTGATCATCATGAAATAAGAAAAATTAGCACTGATGGATCCAACTACACTTTGTTGAAACAGGTATAACCACCACCACCACCACCACCACCGCAGCACCGTGCTCGCAGCTCCACTCTTTGGGTCCTTCCTAGAGGCATCGTCCCACAATTGGCCTGGGCTGCGCCACGCAACCCCCGCGGTACCGCCAGGGTTCCACTGGTGTTTTAAATTGACTCCCTGCTCTGAACTCGACATGCTTCCAGCTCAGGCAGTTGTTTCATCAGTCCTTCTGATGTACCAAACCCAAATCATCTTGTGTTTGGGATCCTCTTCCATCACAAGATACTCTGGGGCCCCCTCTTTGGCCATGCATTCTATTTGGGCTGCTTGCTGTCCTAACCCAGACCTGTCTCTTTGTTTTGATTTAGGCAGACAATCCCCAGATTTGCAGCATGACCCTACATGAACTTAGATCTTGGGCTGTGTCTGTGTTTATTTTTTAAGTAATGACTCTAAATTATGATCTCCCAAAACCTTAGGTGAAAAGAAAAAGCTGCAAAACTTAGACCTTCCCCCAGAGAATCGATACAGAGCTGTCACCCATAGCAGTTTCTGCTCTGCTTCTATGCTTCACCTAAGTGTAGTTACTTACCATAGGTTAGAGCTCCAAATCCTGGTTTAATGAAACCATCTATTTCCTGGAGTACTAATGAATCAATTGCAGCAGGACTAGAAGGTCACACCTTTCCAGCCAGTATCAGGAGGCTTTGTGTGACTTCTTGTGTCAGCAAGCTGTGCAGCTTATTGTCCCAAGAGAGGTGCTGAGATCTCCACAGCAGTAATTACAGAGTTAACCATCTTGCATTCAGCATTGACTTTATTTAAGCACAGCAAGCATTGTGTTGGAGTCTGTTTGTTCTGGAATCCTTCTGAGTGCCCTCTCATTTACATCTCGCTGCCTCTCTCCTCTTTTGCTGGTATAGCTGTTAATGGCAGCCTGTGGAAAGAGGGGAGCAACAGTAAATTCTCTTCATGGTTGGTGCTGACAGATTATCTCAGAGCTTCCTCAGCCTCCCGTTTAAGGGCCTCCTTTTCAGGGCATTAGAGCCCAGGTAGCTGCAGCCATTGAAGAGAATCTGTGCTCTCCATACCATATTAATTCACCAGGCTAATGAACACCTCTGCTGTAGAGCCTCCTGGCCTGTGAGCCTACAAATAGAGCATGTTGCAAAGCAGCCAGACTCTCAAATGCCAGGAGCAGCTATACCAGCAGAGCAGGCAGGCTGGCTTCCTCACCAGGACATGCTTTTGTGCTTCTCATGCTCCCATGGATTGGCTCTGTCTCAGACACCTCTCAGATGGAGGCAAATACCAGAGCAAAGCCACCCTTCTCTGTGTATTTGATCTGTGCTTTGCCATTCTAACAGCTCTTCATAGGAACTCAGAGCAAAGCAGCTGGAAGTAGGAGCTCATTCAGTCTTTGAGCTGTTCTGTGCCAGCTTTTCCCTCCTTTTTTTCCCTTTCCCCCCCCAAATACACAAGCTCAGCTGTTGGAGGTGTCTCTCACGTTCTTTGCCTTCCATTGCCTTCACTTGTTGCCATCAAATCCTTAGAGTTTCCATAGACAGCAAAGAGAGAGACACACACTGTTCCTCCTCACTTTTGGGGGATATTTGCCTCCCTTTTTAAAGTGGGACACCGAGGCAGAGCAAACCACGGCCTAGGGCGCTGTGTGTAACAGGAACAAGCCCAGGGCTGTAAGATGAGAGACTAATGCAGCTAACGACCTTTGAGCTCTTCCCAGCTCCCTCCAAAAGTACCTTGCACATAAAGGGACAAAGAATTATGCTGGCAGGGCTTAAAAGTGACACAGAGAAATGTTGTCTGGAGCTCTGCTGCAGATGTGCAGAAGTAATTTTACCTGCAGTGGATGTTCTGATAAATATTGGAACTAAACTTCCCCCAAATAAAACACTTGGAAGCAAAGCCCTGCAGGGAGCCAATTCTCTTTATTACTCTGGGTACTTAAACTTTTACAGTGTGGCAGAATATGGAGATACAAAGCTATGTTTTGACAAATTACTGACCTTGTCTAGAATGCTCTACGTTGTGGGAGTCTCTTTGGTACTCCTTCACTTGTCTCCTCTGTTAAGAGTTTGGAGCAGGGAGTTCTCAGTTAGTGCCTTTCTACTAACAGCAGCAAGAGGCAGGGAAAGTGTTTTGTGGCAGAGGGATGAGTGACAGAGCTTTGTCAACTCCCTGTGGGCATGGCTGTGTGGAAAGGAGAGCAGTCCTCCAGCACCATATTGTTGCAGGCTTTCTTGCAGGATGGTTTGTGCAGCCTTTCCCCTGCGTGCTGATCAGAAGACAGAGCAGCAGCTGGCAGAGGAGCCCTGTTAGCACATTCTGTACCATTACATATTGTTGTTCCTAGGTGTTTGCTTTAGGCTTGGCCACTCCAGCACACCTCCTCTCCAGCCATGAATTACATTAATGAGGGAGGGTGCAGACCTACCTGAGAGTGGAGTGTCATTGGGCTGATCAGGGAACTGGTTAACCGATCTCATGGGTTTCAAAGGAGTGCAGACTGCATCCATTCCTTTTACCAGTGCTGCTCCATCTTGGATGACAACATCCTTGTATATTAGGAGTAGTTCTGCTACCTCTTAGAGTGTTAGGAAGGTTTTGGGCAAGGCTTTGCTGTTCTCAGAGAAGGAAATAGGAGCCATCAGCTGAATGCAAGGCCTCTCACCCTGCCATGTGGGATGAAAAGCCATTAGTGTGTGGCTGCTCTTCACAACCCCCAGCAGTACCCCAGACTGGCTTAGTGATTGGAGCCATAGGAGACTCCCAGATGCCTGCTGGGTACCCAGCTTTCCCACTGTGTGCAGACAACCTCTGTGTACACAGTTCCCACAGTGTAGAATCACAGGATGGTTTGGGTTGGAAGGGACCTTTAAAGCTCCTCTAGTCCAACCCTCCTTCAGTGAGCAGGGACAACTTCCAGCCTCTCAAACCTCAAACCCTGCTTATTCAGGAATTAAAATGAATGCATTGCTGACCACCACAGCTTAGAATTCCTGTTTAATTTATATCTGTAGTGAAGTGCTTTCATTAATTAAATGTTCTGCTATTCCTGAGGTTTCTGTTCTAAAAGGGATGTGATCTCAGTGACCAAAGTAATGCCAAAGGTAGCAACCGACAGAGAAGTTGAGCCAAAAGCTAAAGCACTTAGTGCTGCAGTTCATTTTAAGACAAAGGCAGAAGCTCTCCATTTGGTTTCATACATCATCTGCATGTGTGAAGCGAGAGCGTTCTCTGTCACCATATTTATTTCTGTTACAATTCTTACCTCCTTCTGCCTGTGTGCAAGTAATGCATCAAGAAATGATGGAAGCACTTCGACAATATGCAGTCAGTAAAACAGAGCATTAGGAACGAACATTACCTGCAGTGCACTTTGCATTCTGAATGCTCTCTCCAGCAGCCTGAGTACAAATGCCTCAATAAAGTGACTGGTCTCCCCCCCTCCCCTCCCTGTTTCTAGGGTCTGAACAATGTGATTGCAATAGACTTTGATTACAGAGAAGAATTCATCTACTGGATCGACTCCAGCAGACCCAATGGCAGTCGCATCAACAGAATGTGCTTGAATGGAAGTGATGTCAAGGTAATGCATGGCAAAGTCATGGGATGGCTTGGGTTGGAAGGGACCTTCAAGATCATCCAGTGCCAACCCCCCTGCCATGGGCAGGGACACTTCTCAACTAGATTTGGCTTCTCAAGGTCTCCTCCAACCTGGCCTTGAACCCCCTACCAGGGAGAGGGTAAGTGCAACCTCCCTGGGCAACCTGTTCCAGGGTCTCACCACCCTCACTGTAAAGAATTTCTTCCTAATCTCCAGTCTAAATTTCCCCTCCTCTATCTTCAATCCATTCCTGTCATAGCAAACCCTTGTCAAAAGTCCCTCCCCATCTTGCCTGTAGCCTTCTTCAAGTGCAGGAAGGCAGCTCTAAGGTCTCCTTTGAGCCTTCTCTTCTCCAGGCTGAATAGTCACAGCTCTCTCAACCTGTTCCCCCTAGGGGAGGTTCTGCAGCCCTCTGGTCATCTTCATGGCCTCCTCTGGACCTGCTCCATCAGCTCCATGGCCTTCTTGTGCTGAGGGCACCAGAGCTGGATGCAGTACTCCAGGTGAGGTCAGAGCAGTGTGCTACATGGCACACTCTCGGAGCACACCAACTTCACCTTGTTGAGGGCTGAGGTTTGAACCTGACTGGCATCAGTGAACCTTGTTTACATCCTTCACACAGAAATAATTGCTCATGGAACTGAAAACAGAAGAGTTGGTGAGCAGAAGTTAATGGCTCTCTGCTTCACTGGAGCACAGCTCAAGTCTGGTATGGCCTCAAAAGTTTCCTCAGGTCCCTGGGAAGAGTTTATTATTATTTTTTCTGGAAAAAGCAAAACAAAACCAGGAAGCAGGGAAGGATGGGGATCAAAATCCCTCCAGTCCTCAAATCATCATTACTGCATTTAAACATTTCCCAAGCAGGCAGTCAGCTGCTTCTCCACTGGGGGTCAATCTGTGTTTTGTTGCTTCATGAACGTGCTCAGCACTGGGGATGACCCCAGACTTCTCCTTTCTATTCTGAACTGTTGCAAGACTTTTCCCAGCCAAAAGAGTTGTAATTGCCAGGTGGAAGAGCACAAAGCAGCTCCTCTTTTTAGTTCCTTATGCAATAATTGTTTGATCTTTAAGGAAAGGTTTGAGAAATTTGACCAAATGTTTTCAACTGCATATCTGTCAGGATGGGTGCCTGGCTGGCATTTCCTGCTTGTCCTCCTTGCTACTTTGCAGCTTAAGGAGTGGGCTGACAACGGAGATTTGACTCAAATCGGGTGCCAGACTCAAAGGGTTTTGAAAAGAAGCAGATAAATGTTCATAAGAATGTTTGGATTTTTCACTGAAAAATTCATCCCAGGTGGGAGGAGCACACCTGGGAGCTAAAGCTGTGCAAAAGCAGTGCTCAGGCCTGGCTCTGCCTGATGTGCTCTCAGTGCCACACAATAACCTCCTGTCTTTAACAGGCTGCCCCTGCACAGGTTTAATAACTGGTGCTACACAGAATTATTTTGCCAGCAAACCTGTTTCAATATTTCTTCTTTCTCTTTTTTCTTTTCCTTGAATGAGAGCTTTTGTGGCTGACAGCCTTTCCCCTTGAAGCATTAATTCAGTTTTATTTCCTTGCTGCTTGTTGTTTTGCTGTTGGTGGTAAGTAAATATCCTGTTAGTCTGAATGATGGAGTTTGATAGATTGCCTAGCATTTCCCTGTCAGCAATACCATCTCCAGCTTGCTTCTTCTGGCATCTCATTTTTCCTCTGCCTCTGATCATGGAGGGGATATTTCCACCATTTGAAGGCAATAACTTTTTCACAGGAGTGTGCTGAACACATTAACAGTGTTTTATGCACAGCATTGTAGAGGCAAGTGGAAGCTGTTGCTGGAAAACGCTGCGCTAAGCTGGATCCTCTGCATTAAATGTCTCGCTGGAGACCCCAGTGGCTGGAAGAAGCTTAAAGTGGCTCTCCAAAGGAAAAGTCATCAGGAAAGAGAGACTAATTGCTTTGGTTGATGCTTCTAGATAGTGATGCTAAAGACTGCAGTGCATAAATACCCTGTTTGCAGAGTTGTCTGCTTACACAGGGGATCATAGAATGACAGGTTTGTCAGGGTTGGAAGGGACCTCAAGGCTCAGCCAGCTCCAACCCCCCAGCCATGGGCAGGGACACCTCACACTACAGCAGGTTGCTCACAGCCACATCCAGCCTGGCCTTCAAACCCTCCAGGCATGAGGCTTTCACCACCTTCCTGGACAACCTGTGCCAGTGTCTCACCACCCTCATGGGGAAGAATTTCTTCCTAACATCCAATCTCAATCTACCAGTTTCTAGTTTTGATCCATTTCCTGTCACTCCCTGACTCCCTCAAAAGTCCCTCCCCAGCTTTCTTGTAGCCCCCTTCAGATACAGGAAAGCCATAATGAGGTCTGCTTGGAGCCTTTTCTTCTCCAGCCTGAACAGCCCCAACTCTCTCACAGCTGCACCTTGCTAAGAGAGTGACACTGGTGTTGCTAAGGTGTTAGAAAATAAACCAGTTCAGTGAGATGCAAAGATTGGTGCATGCCTGGATTGAATGTTATAAAGATTTTATATGGTGCTAAATAAGATAATGAGCTGAAAGGCTGCTTCTACATAGTCATAACTATAAAATTGATTTAAAGTATCTAGCAGTATCCCTGCAAAGGCTTTTCAGTATCTTCCAGTGGTAAATCAAATTAAAACCAACACATTCAGCTTACATGTAGAGCTGATTATGTGTCAGTTCATCCTCTGGTGCACATGCTTGCAGGGGTGAGGATGACAGTAAATCAGAGGGCACACTGCAGTAACAAACCTGTTAATGCCACTTAAGAAATCCCAAGCATTTTCAAGTGTTGCATTCTATGGGCTTTTTTCCCTGAAGTTTGGGGTGCACAGACCCTAATCAGGCCTAGGATGTCATTGTGGACCTTATCAAGAGTAGAACTTTTATGTCTAGAATAAGTTGGACTCTAATGATTGGGAGTCTTCAAATGTCACTCAACAGCTAACACCAAGGACTGCCAGCCCAGGAAGTGCACTCATGATGGGATTGTTAATCACTTGGATCTCAGTTGGTCAAGTCTCAGAACTACTCAACTCATCCAGAGCCCTGAGAATCACACAGCCCTGTCAGTAGACACCAAATTGCTTCTGTCTCTTATTCCCTTGGGAGTTTAACTAATTGGTAGCAAGTTCTTCTTTCATCTGCCCCACCAGTGCTGGGAACAGGAGCACAGAATTCACCTTCCAACTGGGTCATCCTTTGCTGTCTGCCTGAGCTGAGTTCTGCTGTGGTCTGTCTGCCATGATGACATATGGCACTGCTGTGACAGTGAAATGAAATACCTGCCAGTGGAGAGTGCTGAGAGAAAGAGTGAGCTAATAAGCAGATGTGTTTGAGAGCATGCTATGGGGAGAGAAGCCTCATCTGCATTTGGTTCTGGGAAAAATAAACAGAACAGGGAAGGGAAGAACAGAATGCAAAGCAAAACAAACCCAAGCAAAGGAAACCAAGCAAGCAGATACTCCAACAACACCCCCCCCCCCCCCAAAACTCAATCCAAACCAGCAAACAAACCCCACACCAAGCAAAACCAGCAAACCAACCAGCCAGCCAAAACCAACCACAAGAACAAAAGGGGAGCTGGGAACTTCAGAGGGAAAATGAAAGACACAAAGTCCTTAGCAGTGAGTGCATCGTGCAGGGAAGTTGGCAGTGTGGTTATCTGCTGCACCAGGACAGTCTCCATTCTCCCTGACTGTAAGGACAGTGTCAGAGCATCTCATGGAGGGGCTGCAGCACTTCAGAAGGGCCAGCACTTGGCAGGGAATAATCCAATGTTTCATGTTGTACCTCTCCTATGTCCCAACTCTATCTTGTCTAACAGTAGCACCCCTGAGTAGCTGTTCCTTACCCAGCATGCAGCTGAATAATTTGTGGCACTTCTGCTCCCCTAGGTAGTGCACAACACAGCGGTTCCCAGCGCCCTGGCTGTCGACTGGGTTGGGAAGAACCTCTACTGGTCGGACTCTGAGAAGAGAATGATTGAGGTGTCTAAACTCAATGGCTTATACCCCACCGTGCTTGTCAGCAAAAGAGTGAAGTTCCCTAGGGACCTGTCCTTAGATCCTCAAGCTGGGTATGGAGCAGCTGTTTTGCAGTAACTGATGTCTAACCTTTTCTATTGAAACATTTTGTGTTAAAACAGAAGAGAGGTGTGGTGGGTTGAAATTACCCCCCCCACTCACTGGAGAGCATTGCCCCCCAAGACTGAGGGAGCTGGGGGTGTTCAGCCTGGAGAAGAGAAGGCTCGGGGGACACTCTAGAGTTGTCTTCCAATACCCAAAAGGATCCTACAGGAAGGCTGCAGAGGAACTTCTCCAGGCTGAACTCCCCCAGCTCCCTCAGCCTGTCCTCACAGCAGAGCTTCTGCAGCCCCTGGATCATCTTTGTGGCCTCCTCTGGACTCACTCCAGCAGCTCTGTGTCCTTCTCCTGCTGGGGACACCAGAACTGGAGGCAGGATTGGAGGTGAGGTGTCAGCAGGGCAGAGTCAAGGGTCAGGATCCCCTCTCCTGCCCTGCTGCCCACACTGCTCTGGCTGCTGCCCAGCACTCAGCTGCCTGCTGGGCTGCATGAGGGCACTGCTGGCTCCTAGGGAGCTGCTCAGCAATCAGTGCCCTCAAGTGTCTTTCTTTAGGGCTACTAATCTGGAAAGATCTGTCCTGAGGTTGTAAGTCATGACATGCAGCAGCAGCAGCAGCAACCTGCCTGCCTGGACCCAAAAGAGGAGATTCTCTTTTTCAAAAATCCCCACACCGTGCTGTGTGTTTTGGCTAAGTACCATCTTGAGAAGGGAAATTGCTGCTCAGCTTTCCAGCACTTCCTCAGCACTTTACACATTTTTAAGCCCTCTGTGTGAGAAACTGTTCTAATGTTTTGAAACCAGCACTTAAGTGAAGTGATGCAATTTGTGTTGCATTGCTGTTACCGACACAAGAAGACTTTGCAATGTGTGTGATGTATGCAGTACAATGGCTGCCAGAAGCTTAGCACTGATGCCATTTATGCAGGATGAGAGATCCATGTAGTGCAGCCTGGAAAGTGCTTCAGGGAGAATCACAGAATTGTTAGGGTTGGAAGGGACCTAAAGGCTCAGCCAGTTCCAACCCCCTGCCATGGGCAGGGACACCTCACACTACAGCAGGTTGCTCACAGCCACATCCAGCCTGGCCTTAAAACCCTCCAGGGATGAGGCTTCCACCACCTCCCTGGGCAACCTGTGCCAGGCTCTCACCATCCTAACTTCCTAACATCCAGTCTGAATCTACCCATTTCTAGTTTTGATCCATTCCCCCCAGTCCTGTCACTCCCTGACACCCTAAAATAGGATCCATGAGTTCCAATCTGGACAGTGCTTCAGAGCCTAAGTTACCAAGACTATGCAAGTTGAATCCAAGTTTTACCAGCCCGTGATTAACTGGATGAAAGCACAGCTAACATGAGGGCTCTCCTGTTCAGACCCTCAGCCTTTAGGACACTGATTTACAAACAGGTCTAGAAAAGTCAGAAAATCCACCTGCAGACCAGAAACATTGCAGAGTAATTGCTGGTTAGTCCTTGAGCTCAGCTGAAGAGCTGCTGTGTTGCTCCTGTTCCTGCATCCCTAACCAGAGCAGCTGTTGTGTTTTGTTTTCCAGCTACTTGTACTGGATTGATTGCTGTGAGTATCCTCACATTGGCCGTGCTGGCATGGATGGCTCCAGCCAAACAGTTGTCATAGAAACACAGCTATCCAGACCCATGGCTCTTACCATAGATTATGTCAACCACAGACTCTACTGGGCTGATGAAAACCACATTGAGTTTTCTGACATGGATGGATCTCACAGGCATAAAGGTTGGTCACCAGCATTTCTTTTTGAAGCTAGCTTTTGGATCCTGTTCCATGGAAGGGGCTTTGCATTTTCTGTGCAGGCAGGTAAAACCCTCCCAGGTTTTGCAGTGTTTCTTGATACATTTTTCCTTTTGTCAGTGTTTTAAGCATTGCTTTATGTATTCCTTCTCTCCTTGAATCAGAATTGCTGCATTTAAACAATGTGCAAAGCATCCTCTTCAGTGTCTTGTCTGTTCTGGTTGTATCTGTATTTTGCTGCTTTATTGGAAGGCTTTCAGGGCAGGAAATGACCCCAGACTTTGTCTTTCTAATCTGAGCTATCTCAAGGACAAGAAAGACTTTTTCCTCTCTCCTTAATTACATTATGATAGTTTTACTTTTAAGGAAAAGCCTCAGAAACTGTGTTATGAATGCTTTTAAAACATGCAGTAATACCTGACCCTGGGGAACATGTCAGAGGAGCACAGAGACTGAAGGAACAGGCTCAGCAATCAGAAGCTGTCCTGTCAATTCTGCACCCCAGTGTAGATTTACAACAGGTTCTCAACTGAGTTGCAAAGCCAGAGAAGCCTGGCTGTGAAAAGTGGGAGGGGTCTGTCCTGTGTGCCATGTGCCAGAGTGGCACCAAGAGCAGGCTTTGTGCAGGCTGAGAAAGCCTGCAAATGCTCAACAGGCTGCTCCACAGAAGTCAGTAAGGAGACTGGTGGAGGAGAGGAGCCAGCAGTGTGCACTGGCAGCCCAGAGAGCCAAGCAGAGCCTGGGCTGCAGCAAGAGAAGTGTGGCCAGCAGGGCCGGGGAGGGGTCTCTGGTGAGACCCCAGCTGGAGCTCTGTGTCCAGTTCTGGAGCCCCTAGTACAGGAAAGATCTGGAGGTGCTGGAAGGTGTCCAGAGAAGGACCACAAGGATGAGCAGAGGGCTGGAGCTGCTCTGCTATGAGGACAGACTGAGGGAGTTGGGGTTGTGCAGTCTGAAGAAGAGAAGGCTCTGAGGAGACCTAATTGTGGCCTTCCAGTATCTGAAGGGGGCTACAAGAAAGCTGGGGAGGGACTTTTCAGGGTGTCAGGGAGTGATAGGACTGGGGGGAATGGATCATAAGCAGAAATGTCTAGATTCAGATTGGATGTCAGGAAGAAGTTCCCCATGAGGGTGGTGAGACACTGGCACAGGTTGCCCAAGTGGAAGCCTCATCCCTGGAGGTTTTTGCAGCCTGAGTAGGCTTGGAACTGGATGATCCTTGAGGTCCCTTCCAGTCCTGACAATTTAATTTGGGGCTTTCCTAATAGACAGACAAATTAATAACTTCTGAATTTCAGCTGTCATGAGGTAATCTTTAGCCCTGTGTTCTCCTCCTCACCTGATACATCATTAAAGAGCTCCTAACTTTTATCTATAAAGCCTTTTAAAACCAGTGTAAGACTATGAGGAACAGCTCTCACGTTCCAAAGGGTGCAATTAAAGATCTTCAAGTACACTAATGAATCGGTATTGGTGTGCTAGGGTGAGGGTGAACTGCTGCTACGGTGGTAAAACTCCATACATTTGGGATTTCTTTGTTTAGGCTTTTACCTCCTAGGAGGTACCTGCAGGGCTTTTGTCCAACACGTGACACAAGTGCTTTGGTTTCAGATTGAGGCCTTGCTGGGGAATTAAACAAGATAAAAAGCTCCCTAGCCCTTCTTTTCATGATTATTAAGTTCTAAGCAGATAATGAACCAGTCAGTGGCAGTGTTTGGGGATGGTAGATTGCAGAGTGCAGCAGTAGCTCTGAGCTGTGAGCATTCCATTCATCTCAGCATCAACTCCTGTGGTTTTCATAAGGAGCCACAGGGCAGTCCTCACCTGCTCCCCTGAGCAGTGCCAGGCATAAACCCCTGAGTGCCAGCTGGCTTCCTAGGGACAGGTTCTTCTGAGAGGGGAAGCAAAGCTCCCTACTCCTCTTGGTATTATTCCCTGTGCTGCAAAGGGTGCCTTGAGCATTGCCCTGCATGGAGATCACTTTGTCTTTAATCAGAAACCTTTCCCTGCCTCCTCCCTTTCTCCTGGAACAAATCACCACAGAAATTGTGCATGCCTTGACGCTTCAGCACCAGACAGGAAGCATTTCTGGAAGAGGACATTTAACCTTTGCTGATTCATTGTCTCAATCAGGGACATTTGGGGTGGTCCTGTGGTTGGGGTGTGGGGGAGATGAGTGATCCCTTCTGGCTTTGTGGTACGGTAAACTGCTCCACGCTGATAGGCACTCAGATGAGAAAGATCAGTTTTATATCTTGTGGTAACTGTTTCCTGTATCGTTCACATGGATTTCATGGTCCATTTTCCTTTGCCATTTTGAGATGTAAGGGATGGTTGACTTTTATTCTTTGTGTTTTCAAGTGGAGAAGCAGAAAGGCACGGATATGATGACCATAAAATACATACTCAGGGAGCAGAGAAGAGAGTCTAAATGGGAATCCTGTGAATAATGCAATCTGAAGTGCTGGTTAGCTTCGGCTAAGTGAGGTTTTCACCTGCTTCCCTGGCCTTTGAGGATAAGGCTAACTGGCTGAGAGGGTTGTTTGTTTTTTCTGAGAACAAGCTTTTGTCTGTTTTAAATGGCCTGCTGCAAAATGTATGAGAAAATGCCACAGAGATTTCCCAAGACCCAGCCAATGTGTGCCTTGTCAGACTGGGTGGATCTCGCATCAGAAAGCTCTTACTGTGTGAGAGAGGCTGCAGTGCTCTGTGCTCTGCGCTGGGGACTTCTTGAAGGCAAACAGAAACAGCTTGGGCTAATCCTTGCCGTGCTGTATGTCACACCAAGGAGTGCTCGTTCCACACCGTGGGGAGTTCATGGATTTTTCAACATTTAGACCTTAGTGTCAAGATTTTTTGCAGCAACAGGAAGTTGTTAGGTGTGTTTTTCCTTTCTTGATGTCTTAATCTTAAAGATATTTCAGGAGAAGGCAACATCTGCTGCGCTTCTCTTGTAAAGCTCCTCTGCACGCCAACAGAGGAATGGGCTGCTGCAACTGGCAAGGGAGTCATAGAATCAGCCCGGTTGGAAAAGACCTCAGAGAGCATCAAGTCCAACCTGGCACCCAACACCTCATGACTACTAGACCACAGCACCAAGTGCCACATCCAGTCCCCTCTTGAACACCTCCAGGGATGGGGACTCCACCACCTCCCTGGGCAGCACATTCCAATGTCTGACAACACTCTCTGTAAAGAACTTTCTCCTCACCTCCAGCCTAAACCTCCCCTGGCACAGCTTGAGACTGTGTCCTCTTGTTCTGGTGCTGGTTGCATGGGAGAAGAGACCAACCCCCACCTGGCTACAACCTCCCTTCAGGTAGTTGCAGAGAGCAAGAAGGTCTCCCCTGAGCCTCCTCTTCTCCAGGCTAAGCAACCCCAGCTCCCTCAGCCTCTCCTCACAGGGCTGTGCTCCAGACCTCTCCCCAGCCTCATTGCCCTTCTCTGGACACGTTCAGGAGTCTCAATGTCCTTCCTAAATTGAGGGGCCCAGAACTGGACACGAGTCCTGGTGAGAACTTGGAGAACATTCTAACCAGGCCAGAAATGTCACAGTATCTGGGGGCTCTTCGTGGCACCAGAGGCAGCAGTGACCTTGCTGATCGATTTGAAGTTGTGCTGCTTGATTCTGTAAACTGTGGCGCTTAGAGAGTTTAGCACTGCAGCGTTCACAGGTGTTATGCAGAGTCAGTGCCTGAGCAGGCATTGAAGCACTAATCTGGCTGAGCACTAAGCTGGTTTACTTTGAGCTTTGGGGTGGGGTGTGGAAACAACCCACAAACATTTAAGAATGTGTCAGACATTTAAACAGCTGCTTTTGGATCCTACTGGCCAGAGGAGATGCGAGCTTCACAGTTCCCTGGGTATCTAATTGCCTCATGCAGGTTTTCCATTCCCTCAGAGCCCTTAAAACCCAGAGGTGCCAACCATTTCCCATCACACTCTCTGAAGATGGGAATTGCAGTGCAATGAAACTATAACAGGAGAATGTTTTAGCCCAGCCCAGGAAGTCCAGCAGATTCTCTGCTGAGATTAGTCCTCACCTCTGCTGAGTTCCTTGATGTTTTATTCTCCGTTTTGGAGAGCCATGGAACTGAAGTGCTGAACCTTAACTGAATTAATGACTTGTAAACGAATTTTTCTCTCTGTTAGCTGCATGACAGCTGAACTTTTTATAGCAGCTCAGTGTGAAAAAAGCCTTGTATTCAGAGCTAGCTTCTGCAGGAGTGTTTACAAACCTCAAAGCTGGTGTAGCTACCTGTAAGTTTTAAAGCACAAAGTGTGAACTTTGTGGAGATTATAACCTTTTAATTTTTTTCCTCATTTTTAACTCCTGTCACTTCAAAAATTGCTAATTGTAAAAGATTTGTAGGTAGAAAATAAATATCATAGACTCACAGAATGGCTTAGGTTAGAGAGGGAGCTCAGAGCTCATCTGCCTCAACCACCATGCCCAGGGACACCTCTCAGCTACACTCAGCTGCTCAAGACCTCATCCAGCCTGGCCTGCAACACCCCCAGGCAGGAGGCATCCACAGCCTCCCTGGGCAGCCTGTGCCAGAGTCTCAGCACCCTCCTGCTGAACAACTTCTTCCTCAGCTCCACTCTAACCCTGCTCTGCCTCAGCTTCCAACCATTCCCCCTTGCCCTGTCTCCAGACACCCTCAGGAGAAGTCCCTCTGCAGTCTTCTTGCAGGATCCCTTCCTAGTTATTTTTGCTTGTTTTGAGATATGGATGGGATGAAGCTCTTACTTAACCCAATTCTTTAAGCTTCACAGAGGCCATAGGGTGACATGGTTATGAGAAACCTTAAAAGTAAAAACTCTATTACATCCATAGCTAATACTATTAAGTAATTAATACTTAGTGAGTGCAACTCTTCTGGCTCTGTGTTGAAATGTGACTGTAAATTCTCAGTGAATTTGCTGGTGGAGACCTGACCCTTATGTCTGTGCAATGTAATTCCTGTGTCTAACACAATCTATTACTTTCCTACTAATGGATTGTCAAGTGGACACCTTGATTAAGTGTTTTCAAATAGGTGAGGAAGGAGAAGCAGAGCTACTTATCAGCTATGACTAACCTGGCTGTGCTTTGGCAGTCCAGTTTCACTGCCTGCCAAAGAGAGCAGAGCTGTTAGTCTTGCTGTCCTGTTTGGAACTGGGGTTCACGCCATGCTGTATGCTGTGAGGTTAGTGATTAGCACTGCAGTCTGTAAGCAATGTGTCATTTATGAAGAGGGAGAGCAGTAATGCAGCTAGAGTGCTCATGGAGGTAAAGGAAAGACTGTCCCCAGCTCACAAAGGACACAGAGCTGCTGGAGAGAGTCCAGAGAGGCTGGAGCCCCTCTGCTGTGAGCACAGGCTGAGGGAGATATGGGTGTTCAGCCTGGAGAAGGGAAGGCTCTAGGGAGACCTCAGAGCTGCCTGCCCAGGACCTGAAGGGATCCAGCAGGAAGGCTGCAGAGGGACTTTTGCTGAGGGTGTCTAGAGACAGGCCAAGGGGGAATGGTTGGAAGCTGAGGCAGAGCAGGGTTAGACTGATGCTGAGTAAGAAGTGCTTTAGTAGGAAGGTGGTGGCACAGGCTGCCCAGGGAGGTTATGAAAGGTATGAATTGTTCCAGCTGGAATTTGAGGTTTGCCAACTCTCTTTAGGCACATTCCGGGTAAGAAGATGAAGCTCTTTTCATCTAAGAGAACAAGGTAAAGGTGTTAAGGATATGCTGGATAAACAAAAGGCAGGCTCTGCTCTGCCTTTTCAGCTCTGTTACTCAACAACAAAAGGTTATCATTTACAGACAGACCACTGTGGCCAGCCCTTCTCCTGTGACATTTCTGATTACAGCCATATCTGTTATAAGAAAAAGGAAGCAGAGTTCAGTTTGTGCTTACCAAGAACAAACAGTTCAAGATTGAAGAGTAGGCAGTAGGATAAAGAGTGCTCCAAGTCTTGCTCTCTCTTTTGTCCTTCCATCCCTTATCAGATCAGGTTGGTTCATAATTTTGCAGTATTGTTACACTGGCACCACCTTGGGCTTTGTGATTGCCAGGCTGGCTGTGCTAGGGACGAGCAATAACCTCCTCTTGCTGCTGTGTTTCTTTTAATGCCAAATTGCTTTTCCTCCCCTCTCTCTTGCTGAAATCACACACTGTTATTAGTTGTCTTAAAGGCTGTGCACCTGGAAGTGTCTGCCTCATGTTTTGGATGTTTTCTAACAGCTTTTAGTCCCCTCAAGCAGCAAAGGAATATTGTCCCTCTGCAAAGAGCAGGTGAAGTTAGATTTCTGTTACGTACTACCTGAAGGATTAGCTACTTGAAGGCATTGCTGTAGAACCTGGAGGTGATTATTCCTAGCTGAATTTCTTTCATTTCCTGAACACTGATTGGGCCAACTAATTTTAAGCAAGCAGATCTCATGCCCCATCCATCTTTATCATCAGTGGTAATAAAGAACCCTCTAGGCCTGACACATTGTCATGACAGTTATTCTCAAGGCATTATGGAGCAGTTGTATCTGTCAGCCCATGCAGTATGGAATATTTTAACTGGCAGTCTTCCAAGAGTGAACATTAATCTTAGCATCTCTTCTTGCAGTTCCTAATCAAGATATTCCAGGAGTGATTGCACTAACATTGTTTGAAGACTACATCTACTGGACAGATGGGAAAACCAAGTCGCTCAGCCGTGCCCACAAAACCTCTGGATCAGACAGGCTCTCGCTGATTAACTCCTGGCATGCAATAACAGACATCCAGGTGTATCATTCTTACAGGCAACCCGAAGGTAATTATCCTCTGCATGCTTTCCTTACAGCTCATTGATGTCTTTCACTTAGTAGCCAGTTGCTGAGTAATTGGGAGCTTGCCTGTCTGCAGTGATCTATTTTTGTTCCTGTTTTGTTCCAAATCGTGGACATTTTCAAATTAGCATTTTGAGACACCAATCTGTGCTTCTTTTGAGACACAAATCTGTGGTTCCTGTTGGAAGTAAATCTGGTATTAAATAAATGTGCTGTGTCTTCTTCAGTGAGGAGATGCCAGTTCTGCTGCTCACAGACCCTGGAGGTGCAGAACTGCTCAAGCTGTGTTGCAGCACAGGTTTCTCCTTATCTGGGATGTTAAGGAAACCTTTAGCATTGTTTGAAAGGTACAAGTATTAATAATACAGAATGCTGGTGGTTAGAAACTGGTTTGGCTGAGGGGGTGTCAGACAATGCAGGGCTCATGATGGTGTCTGCTCCTCCTGATGTCCCTGTCTTTGGATTGCTACTGATAACAATTTGGCTCTTGACTGGGATAAGCTAATTATATATTTAAAAAAGCCCCAAACCCCAGGACCCCCAAACCAAACCCTGGTGCTTTGTTGCTTCCTCTTTGCTTCAGTGTGGAATCTCCATGCACAGTAATAGCTTTTGTTTGGTTGGTTTGCACCCAGCAGAGAATAGCTTAAAGGCAAGAGGGAGAAGTTTGCTCTCCTGGGTTCTCCATTTGAGGCGTTGTGTTGTAAACGTGGTTGTGTGCAAGATGTTTCTCTTGCTCTGTGAAGCAGACACCCTGCAATAACAGCACTGGTACGCTTCTCTTTCTCTGCCCACAGTGTCCAAACACCTGTGCACACTCAACAACGGTGGGTGCAGCCACCTGTGCCTCCTGGCCCCTGACAGGAGGTACTCTTGCGCCTGCCCCACCAACTTCTACCTGGCAGCGGATAACAAGACCTGCTTGTCAAACTGCACTGCCAGCCAGGTGAGTGCAGCTGGGGGGACTTGTCTTTGTTCCCACTTTCTCTCAAGTGATGAATGTTGCTGCCCATGGAATGTGGAGCCTGCAGACCAGGGAACTCGTGGGTGCATGGGCAGCATGTAATCGTTCAGGCTGTCAGTTGCAAATAAGCTTGCAAATGCCTTTCTTCCCCGAGATGGCAGAACTTGTTCCCTTTTAAATGTGGCTGTTCCTGCCAGGCACCAGAACAAATGCAACTGCTAAAGCCAGAAAAATGGCTTGGGAAAAAACCCACATTTGTATAGAAAATGAAGCATAAATATACAAAGTTTATGTGACAAGCTGCAAAGTGAATCTAACAGTGACTTGGGAGGACTCATGCATGAGCAGCTTTATGTTAATACAAGGAAACGAGCTCAGGCCAGTCAGCTGGGGAGGTAAACAGCAGGGCTTCATTAAAACAATTCAGAGGCTGAAATGGAGATGCTAAAATATGCAATGAACTAACAATTACATCAATTAAAACACTGAATTCTGCATGGGAGGTGGATTCTTTAGTATCTGAAATAACTACTCAGTGAATTATTCATTTATTTTCTCTTAAAAAATAAAGTAGATCAAGTAGAGCAAACTGATTTCCTGTAACAACTTTGATAAACATCTTCGGACTGTTCTACCCAGGCAAGGGATTGCCTGATTGAATATTACATATGGCCTTAACATCTTCCTAGTAGTCCAGTAGTATGCTGCTGACCTCTTCCAGTGTTCTGCATCATGATGCATCTTGTCTGTGCCCATTAGGAAAGGGTTTTAAATGTTTGGAACAGTGCTCATCTCATTAACTAATGTACAGCATGGATAAGATCCCTTCTCAGTCTGCTCCTCAGGCTAAAGAGCCCCAGGTCTCTCAGCCTCTCCTCATAAGAGAGATACTCCAATCCCCTCATCATCTTCATGGCCCTCTGTTGGACTGTCTCCTAGTCCCTTTCACTCTTGAGCTGGGGAGCCCAGAACTGGACACAGTACTTCAAGTGTGGCCTCACCAGGGCATAGTGGAGGGGGAAGAAGGAAACTTTCTCAACCGGCTGGACACACGTTTCAATGCACCCCAGAATACCATTGGCCTTCGGGGCTATGGGGGCACATTGCTGGCTCAATGTGAGGAAGGCTATGCTAGCAAATAGACAATACTACCCATGAGGATAGGCTGACTTTGTTTGTAGCCTACATTTGGAGACCTTCTGCTGAGCTTCTCCAAGTTGCAGACCACTGTTCAGAGTTTGGAAGAGTTTGCCTTTCAAAGGTGACCTGCTGCACAGCACGTCCCTACACGTGGCAGAAGAATGAGGCAGCTCCAGCTGTAAGTCCTGCTACAGAAATGACCATGAAATGCTAAACTTCCTTGGCAGGGCAGAGAGAGCTGAGGCAATGCCCCAAGTGTAACACAGCTTTTAAATACAGCTTGGCTGAACAATCAATGAGGGTAAGAAAGGGGAGCAACGAGCAAGCTATTTGTTACGCCCAGGCACAGGAAAGAGCACGTCTTGCATTTCTGAAGCTCTCTGTTTCACTCCTTCCCCTGCTCATACAAACCCCAGGCAGGAAGCACAGCACAAATCTCTCTAGATGTTTCTTCCTAGCATCAGCCACACAATGACCTCCGAGTTTAGGCCTAGCCCTGGAAGTCTGCATGAGGAAATGTCTTGGGTTTGTTTTGTTTGCGTTTCTCTTGCAGCCATCGCGGAGGCGTGGTTGCCTGAGCTGAGAGGAGAGGCACTGCCAAGCTCCCACAAAGGGCTCTTCTATTTTTTGCACAAGTGTTTTATCCTTTGGAAAGGTTGGCAGGCCCGACTCCTGCTTCTCGCATTTAATTCAGGCGGTCTAA
Source organism: Dryobates pubescens (assembly GCF_014839835.1). Taxonomy (NCBI): domain Eukaryota; kingdom Metazoa; phylum Chordata; class Aves; order Piciformes; family Picidae; genus Dryobates; species Dryobates pubescens. Next base: position 57,442,474 of record NC_071613.1, read on the forward strand.
ACAATCCTGTGTACAAGCACAACAACATTAGGGCTCTTCTGTAGCCGTGGGTGTTCTGATTCGGCTGAGAAATGAGATTAAGTCTACTTCAGCAGTCCACAACGACTCTTTAAGAACTGAAGTGCTGCTTCTGAGTAATATCTTGAAGAATCAAATCATAGAATGCAGCAAAAAGCAGTGAGTGGTTCATGTCAGGGCACTAAGTCACCGCAGCAACGTCAAAGATTTGTATGGGTGGAAGCCTCAGCGCAAAGCATCACCGAACAAACGACAACAACAGAGAATATTTAAACCCTAACTTTTGTAAAACTAAGAGCCAGAGTTGCCCAACAGAAGGATGGCTTGGGCAGGGAATCTCATTTTGCATGAACTGCACTACTTGTGTTTAAAAATGACTCAAAATTCCTATCAAAGCCTGGTTTGTTTTGGTTTGTTCTCCCACCTTCCCCTCCCGCCACAGTTCCGCTGCAAAACCGACAAATGCATCCCCTTCTGGTGGAAGTGTGACACGGTGGATGACTGCGGAGATGGCTCTGATGAGCCTGAGGAGTGCCGTAAGTGCCGCCTGCCTTTGGCGTCCGGGTTTGGCCAGAGGGCCCAGATCAGTTCTAGTGCTCTACGAGCGTCAGGGAGGGGAACGTTTGAGCGCCTCTGTTTGCAGCGCTGTGTTCTGCTCTCTGTGACAAAGGCTGCAGGCTCTTCTTAAGGATTCTCATTAGCTCATGGCTACCAGGGGCCTTTGAAGGTCTCTGGGAAATGATGGTTTGCATGCTTCAAACCTTTGCTTCACCCCAGTTACAGCTTTGCTAAGGTTTTTAATTTGAAAGCACCGTTCTGAGGGTGCTGGGGGTTACATATGAATGCAAACTTAGGCTGGGTTTAGTTGGTTTGTGTCTGTATAGAACAGAAATCACAGAGCAGGGCAGGGTGCTGGGGGTTACATATGAATGCAAACTTAGGCTGGGTTTAGTTGGTTTGTGTCTGTATAGAACAGAAATCACAGGGCAGGGCAGGGTGCTGGGGGTTACATATGAATGCAAACTTAGGCTGGGTTTAGTTGGTTTGTGTCTGTATAGAACAGAAATCACAGAGCAGGGCAGGGTGCTGGGGGTTACATATGAATGCAAACTTAGGCTGGGTTTAGTTGGTTTGTGTTTATCACTGGGCAGCCTGTGGCAGTGTTGTGACATTTGAAGTAAAGAAGTTTCCCCTCGTGTTCAGCTGGAACTTCCTGTGTTGGTCCAGTTGGTGTCTTTTTGGTAGTGCCCACTAACAGGAGTCTGGTCCCATCCTCTTCACATCCCCCCTGCAGATATTTCCAAGCCTTGATGAGATCCTCCCTGTGGAACTCTGACTTCCTCTGTGACTGTTTCACTGCAGTCCTGTTCAGCTGCACGTTATTGTTGCTGTTTAGTGCAGTGTTCTCCACAGGACTCCTGCTAAGATTCTGTGGCTTTCCACACTATTTTGTGTCAGTATTTTTGTTGTATCAATATTTTCACGTTGCAGTTTTACAGATGTTGGGAAAGGGAAGTTTGCAGAGCTAACCTTCACCCCTCCAGTACGAACAGTTGTGTGCAATGCAGGATTCTCACACCCCCTGTGAAACCTTGACACGCTCTCCTGAAGGTGGTGGAGATGCAGCATCTTGCATGGATTCACAGAATGGTTTGGGTTGGAAGGGACCTTAAAGATCATCCAGTTCCAACCCCAGGCCATGGGCAGGGAGAGCTCCCATAGTCCATACAGCAGGGACCAGTAACAGTCCCCTGCCAAGTTGCAGCTGAGTGGAAGTTAGTTGTGATGATGCTTGCAGCATCTGCAGGGATGGTTGCTGTCTCTCTGTTAGGGAAGCACCTTTCTGACTGCACTCATCAACAGGAAGGTCTCTGGGTGAGGCTGTTTGAAGTCTCAGTCACTATTTCAATATTATTATAGTGCTCTAGATAGAGAGTCTTGTACTCTCCCCTTGAGCTTAAATGCACCACGTGCTCTGCTATGTGTTCTGCAGCCTGACAGTTCAGTAACAGTTAATTTGATGATTTTTTTCATGTTAAGATCTCTCATCCATGTTTTTATAGCTTTGTAATTAGTTCTTTTTCTGCTGCAGGGGCTTTTGAAGCGAGCTTTGACATATGTGATCATCCCACATGAGATAACATTTTAAGCTGCACTATGTTTGCATCAAACACTACCTCAGAGGAGTGTAACTGAACAGTCCCTCAAATGGCAGTGGCTGTGAGGGAACAATGTTAGACTTGTCATGGGAAATAAAATTAGAATAGTCAATGTCTTCAGTGCAGAACTCAGCTGCCTGGATCCTAACCAGCAAGTCTCTGTTCAGCTAGTAGTAAGCATCAACCTGCAGAGGGATGCACTCTGTGTCGTTAGTGAAGTAGAGCTGCAGCGATGTGAGCTGTGGAATTAATTTGCTCTGGTATGTGCACATCTTAGTCACTGATACCTGCTCTGATTGGGGTTAGAGAGGCAAACTGGAAGCTTCCTAAGCTCTTTTGATTAGTCCATAGAGGAAGAACAACACCTTAACCATTCCCCTGATAGCCTTCATCAGAAGTGTTCTTTCCTCTCAGCTGAATTCAGATGTCAACCAGGACGCTTTCAGTGTGGAACTGGACTTTGTGCTCTGCCAGCCTTTATCTGTGATGGAGAAAACGACTGTGGGGACAATTCTGATGAACTGAACTGTGGTAGGTTGTAATGGAGACTGGGGCCTTCAGGCACGTGGTGACACTGAGCTCAGTGCCAGGCTTCATTCTGTTGAGAACCTACATCTTTGTTCCTGTATTTTTAAACCTTCTCCTCTTTCACCTTGTTAACTTTGCTGCTTTTGGTCCTTTTAACTTACAGACACACACGTGTGCCTGTCAGGGCAGTTCAAGTGCACAAAGAACCAGAAGTGTATCCCAATCAACCTGAGGTGCAATGGGCAGGATGACTGTGGGGATGAAGAAGATGAAAGAGACTGCCGTAAGTTATGCTGAGAGTCTTTCCTCTGCCGCTCTGCTCTGCTCAGACCTCACCTGCAGTGCTGTGTGCAGCTCTGGAGCCCTCAATACAGGAAGGACATGGACCTGATGGAGAGGCTCCAGAGGAGGCCAGGGACTCAGAGCACCTCTACTACAGGGACAGGCTGAGGGAGCTGGGAATGTTCAGCCTGGAGAAGAGAAGGCTCCAGGGAGATCTAATAGCAGCCTGCCAGGACCTGAAGGGGCTACAAGAAGGATGCAGAGAGACTGTTTGCAAAGGCCTACAGGGACAGGACCAGGGGCAATGGCTTTAAGTTGGATAAGAGCAGATTTAGATTGGATGGGAGGAAGAAGCTCTTTACTATGAGGGTGGTGGAACACTGGAACAGGTTGCCCAGGTGGGTGGTTGTCGCCCCATCCCTGGAGATATTCAAGGTGAGGCTCAACAGGGCTCTGGGCAGCCTGATCCACTTGGAGATGTCCCTGCTGAGTGTGGGGAGGTCAGACTGGATGAGCTTTGGAGGTCCCTTCTGGCCTGGACCATTCTATGATTTTTGCTCTGGTGACTGTAGCTGCTTTTAACTGAAGTAAAATACATAAAGTGCCTCTGTAAGGTAATTTGAGGCGCATGCAAACCAGCTAGTCTGGGGGACTGCTTGCTGTACAGTGCTGCCTATACCAGAGAACAAACTGAAGGGACATCTATTGGCTTCAATTTTTACACTTGCTGCAAAGGAGGGAGCTGTGTAAACAATTCCCAGCAGTTAATTGGGTTTCTGACTTGGGCTAAAACATCCATTTTACTCTGAACCACTTCCAAAATGACTCCTCTTCTTGAGGTTCTCATCTGCCATGCCCTGCAGCAACACATTTCAATAGCAAAAAGAGATGTTTCTGTGTCTTTTATGGGAAACTGTGTCAATCTATATCTCTTTCTACATCCTTTGATGGAGTTTTCTACCTTTCCTTTTCCCTTTCCTCTGGGGACTTTTTGGTTACTTTACCTTCTTAACTTCATTTCCATTTACTCCATTTTTAACACATCTTACTTTTCGTGCATTCCTTTTCACTCCATATTTTCAGAGAAAAGTAGAGGAATATTTCCAGATTTAGCATGGAAATGTGTTGAATAGTTCATGTCTTTCAGCATTTTGTACTTAAAACGGTGGGGTTGCCTTCAGAAACTTCCCTGTCCTTCACTCAGTTCAGTATTCAGTCTCCTGCTGCTCTGAGGTGCTGATTCCTGTTTTCTGCATTAGCTTTCTAAAGGTTTGTTTATCCCAGAATGGCTCAGGCTGGAAGGGAGCTCAGAGCTCATCTCCTCCAAACTCCCCACCAAGCCCAGGGACACCTCTCAACTACACTCAGCTGCTCAAGGCCTCATCCAGCCTGGCCTGCAGCACCCCCAGGCAGGAGCAGCCACAGCCTCCCTGGGCAGCCTGGGCCAGAGTCTCAGCAGCCTCCTGCTGAACAACTTCTTCCACAGCTCCACTCTAACCCTGCTCTGCCTCAGCTTCCAACCATTCCCCCTTGGCCTGTCTCTAGACACCCTCTGGAGAAGTCCCTCTGCAGCCTTCCTGGAGGCTCCTTCCAGGCACTGGAAGGCAGGCATTGCATTTCTGCAAAGACCATGGAGAGCATGGCCTGCTCCGAGGAGGAGCTCGCTAAGGATGCAAAGGCTTTGTTGATGGTCCTGTTTGATGGCCGTCTTCAAAAGAGCTCAGCTGAGCTGTGTTGGTTTGTGTGGGACCTGGCTTTAGAAGCTGATTAAGTAGGGTCAGCTCAGCTCCTGTGGAAGAGGGGAGGGAGTGATCTTTTCCTTACAAAGATCCACACATGCTATATGAAGATTCCCCAAACCTTGAGCTGAAAAACTAAAGCAGCAGTCTGTAGCCTGTGGGAGAGATAGGGTCAGGATCAGCAGTGATGGGTTTGAAAACTTCCTAGGGGATGGTGGGGCTAGGGCAGTGTGCTGCACCATAACCCAGGCTGTTGGGTTGTCTGCAGCTCAGCCACCCACCCACCTGCAGAAGCAGTGGGGACTGGGGAGGTTAATCACACACATTGGTTCTTTCTCTCATGCCTCACCCAGCACTGCTTAGCTTCTCTGAGCTGAAAGCTACATCTGCCAGGTTCTATTTTAATAAAACCCTACTTGTGGCTTGCAAAAGCTCTCCTGTTGCCTTTGGGGAGATGACAAAAGGAGAAGGGTTTGAGTAAGTCTACCACACAGCTCGTGTTGAATTGAGCTCCTGTCAGAAGACAGAGAACAGATGAGTCCATTGCACTCCTGCTTTACTGGACTGAGGTTCATGAGGTCCAGAAGTGCTTTGGGTTTGGTTGGTTGGTTGGGTTTTGGTTGGTTGGTTGGTTTTGGGGTTTTTGTTTGTTTGGGGTTTTGGTTGGTTGGTTTTGCTTTTGCTTTTGTTTGTTTTCTGTATCAAGTGACCTTGGAAAAGTCACATTTCATACTCAAGGCTTTCCATGAGAGGAGATAATTACACTGGGCTTCTTCTGAAGCACTTTGAAGCCTCCTGCTGAGGTGTCCTAGCTCAGTGCCAGTGTCACCTTCTGTAAGGGTAGTTAACAGCATAACCAGGACAAACTGCTTTTAGTTCCAGCACTGTGCATTTATAGATGGGAAGGTGACCCTGAAAGGAAGAAGGCACCAACTTGGAGCAAGCCTCGACTTTTGCATTGTGCCAAAGCCAAGGAGCAGCAAGGATGGTATCAAGAATCAAATTGCTTTTCCACAGGGATAGGAGAGTTTGTTAAAAATCTTGTGGAGTTCCCTAGGTGAAAGTGGGACACTCATTCCTGGGGGAAAACATTGCTGGATAGCTGATCACACTGATTTCCACTTACATCACTCCAGGTTAGAGCAGTTTGGGGGTTCTCATACATATGCTCATCTCAAAGAAGATAGACACCCTTGAGAAGAGTCCCTCTGCAGCCTTCCTGCAGGCTCCCCTCAGGTCCTGGCAGGCAGCTCTGAGGTCCCCCTGGAGCCTTCTCCTCTCCAGGCTGCACAGCCCCAGCTCCCTCAGCCTGTGCTCACAGCAGAGCTGCTCCAGCCCCTGGATCATTTTGTTAGAGCTGTTGCCTCAGTGCTGCCAGAGACAGCCAATTCCTGAAGGTGGAATTCTTAATATATCTTTTTTAATCCAAACCTTGAATATTGAATCCAATCTTGAATATTAGCTAAAATGAATGGTTTTAATTTGGAATTCTTTTCTCCCCAGCTGAAAACAGTTGTTCTCCAGACCATTTCCAGTGCAAAACAACAAAGCACTGCATTTCTAAGCTGTGGGTATGTGATGAGGACCCAGACTGTGCTGATGGATCAGATGAAGCTAACTGTGGTGAGTTTTCCAGTGGTTCTGAAGGTGTTCTGCAGGGTGACATAGGTGAAAAAGCAGCCAAAGGAAATAATCCTCCCACTTGATGTCCCCTTTCAATGCCTGATAAGAAAACTGTGTCTGGCTCACAGAGCTGCTGGTGGATGCTGATCTTTGTACGAACAGTCCATAGACTTCAGGTTCTGCCAGTGGGTGTTTGGCAGCAGCTGTAAATGAGTGTTTTACTTGGCATGCAATGCCATTCTCTCACGATGTTATCCCCCCCTGACAATTCATCCTGCATCCTTTGGTGCTGCTGCAGTTTATAACTGGTGGAAAGTGTCACCACTTTGCAGCTCATCCTTGTTAAAGGTGGTTGTGCAGGAGGGGCCAGAGCAGCTTCCAACTTGCCATGACCACGTTTTGCTTCTGCCTTTTGTTAACTTTCCCATCAAGTTTGTGAGCACACCTCCTTGGCTATGAATGAACAAACAGGCTCTTGAAGGATGTGGCATGTGAAACAAATGATTGTTGAAGCTGACATTCCAAACATTTTGGCTCCTTCAGTGTAGCCAGCAATTCTGGCATGCCACTGCTCACAGCTTGCTTTCCTACTTTGTCTCTTTGCACACAGTGATCTAAATGATATTTCTCTTAATGGCAGACAAAAAGACTTGTGGGCCTCACGAGTTCCAGTGCAAGAACAACAACTGCATTCCAGACCACTGGAGATGTGACAGCCAGAACGACTGTGGGGATAATTCTGACGAAGAAAACTGTAGTAAGTCACTTTGCCTAAGCACGTGTAAGGAGTGAAGTCACTTCAGCAGCACATGAGAAGACTCTTTTGAGTTTGATACATGGACCTGTATGTTTTAGTACCACCCCTCTGATCCCTTGAAAATCACCTGGCCAGAACTGCAAATTCCCTGTGCTGAAGCACTCCAATTATATTCCTTCTGACAGGGAGCTGTGATCAGCTAGGCAGAAATGCCTGGCCTGGGACTTCTCAGACATCTGCTGAATTCCAACTAAATAGTCCAACTAGTTTTACCTCTGTCAGTGTGTTACATCTGATCTTCAGTTGAGATCAGTGACCAAGTGATAAGCATTGGTTCACCCTGAACCTTGGTCAAACACAACCTGCCCATTTGCCTGGTTTGGCACCTGAGAGGTCCTTTTCTGTGGTACTCAGTCACACACAAGATGTTCTTCACTGCACCTCTATGAGCCAAGCTCTGCCTGTGAGGAGCCTGAATGCCTAGCACCATTCTCAGTGAGCTCATTTAGATCTGGGTGCTGGGAAGACATGACAAATTCTTTGTGGTTTTCTCTGGTAATCATTGTCTTTATAAAACAATTCAAGAGGGAAGATCCACAGGGAGCTCTGAAGTGCCTTCTCTTCAGCAAACACTTTCTGTTCCTTCTTTCTTTTGTGCTTAGAAATCCAAGCAGTTCATGGCTTGTTGTGTAGCTAATCTTGAATGCATATTCCTGATTGCATGTCTCAAATGTGTGTTTAGTATATTGAAGGTAATGACCTCAGACATGAGATCTGTACAGAATAGAATAGAATTAACCAGATTGGAAGAGGCCTTCAAGATCATCGATTCCAACCTATCACCCAACACCATCTGATCAACTAAACCATGGCACCAAGTGCATCATCCAGTCTCTTCCTAAACACCTCCAGTGATGGTGACTCCACCACCCTGGGCAGCACATTCCAATGGCCAATCTTTCTTTCTATGAAGAACTTCTTCCTCACCTCCAGCCTAAACCTCCCCTGGCACAGCTTGAGACTGTGTCCTCTTGTTCTGGTGCTGGGTGCCTGGGAAAAGAGACCAACCCCCACCTGGCTACCACCTTCCTTCAGGCAGTTATTGAGAGCAATAAGGTCTCCCCTGAGCCTTCTCCAGCCACTCCTCCCAGGCCTGTGCTCCAGACCCCTCCCCAGCTTTGTTGCTCTTCTCTGGACACCTTCCAGCACCTCAACATCTTTCCTAACCTGAGGAGCCCAGAACTGGATACAGGACTCAAGGTGTGGCCTAAGCAGTGCTGAGCACAGAATGACTTCCCTGCTCCTGCTGGCCACACTCTTCTTGATACAGGCCAGGATGCCATTGGCCTTCTTGGCCACCTGGGCACACTGCAGGCTCATGTTCAGCCTACTCTCAACCAGTCCCCCCAGGTCCCTTTCTGCCTGGCTGCTCTCCAGCCACTCTGTCCCCAGCCTGTAGGTACAGGATGTCTGAAGAGTAGCTCATTGTTCTTCAAAGGTTAAGTGGATTTGGCTGTCTTTTAATTGCTCTCTACATCTGAATATGTTAGGAGTTTCTGCAAGCAATACTGCTGTGGTTCTCATGTGCCAGGGTCTCATCTGGAGGGGAAATGTCATGTGGCCAGAGCCACTCACAGCTAATTGTTGTTATAGCTTGGGGTGGGGGCTGACACACAAAAGCTTTGCTTGGGAAGTGATTCTTAGGTCAGAGGGATTTCCTCATTTTTCCTTATGTTATAGACACCATTAAATTATTTTATGATCATAAAAACCTAGAATGGCTCAGGTTGGAGGGGACCTCAGAGCTCATCTGCTCCACAACCTCCCCACCATGCCCAGGGACACCTCTCAACTACACTTAGCTGCTCTCACAGCTTCATCCAGCCTGGCCTGCAACACCCTCAGGCAGGAGGCAGCCACAGCCTCCCTGGGCAGCTTGTGCCAGAGTCTCTCCACCCTTGTGCTGCAAAACTTCTTCCTCAGCTCCAGTCTAACTTCCTTAAAAATTTGTGCTGTTTGCAGTAGAAGTTCCAGGCATCTGTGTCTGTTCATGCCCTCTATTGAGTGCCCTCTTCATGAGGACTTCAGACCTCCCTGGGTTTTGCTTCTTCCCAGGGAGCAGAGCAACCTACCCACTCGTCACCAAACACCCACTTACCTCCCAACCTTTCCTGTCACCTCTCCATCTGTAAGCTCCTTAGATTCTTTTTATCTAACATTTTCCTTCTGTTTCCCTAAAATTACCTGAAAAATCCATTCTTAGTCTTGCTTCCTTTGTTCCTTTGCTGCTGTTTCCCCCATAAATGTGTCAGCAGTGGGTTTTTTATGGTGCTCATTGCAACTCGCTGGATTCTCCTCCTGGCACCTGCAGCAGTCGTGTCATTCTGTGAGTCTCTGGGTTGTGGTCATGCTTCCTCCCAGACTTGGTTTCTGGAAGAAGGAATTTCCTTGCAAATTCAAGCCTTGCCTCTGAGGCATTCCATTTTCCATCTCAGCCCTGTGGCCCTGAGTGCTGAGACAGGCCAAGCTGACTCTTGGCACATGTCAAAAGGTGTCTGATAAATGGTTTGCTGTTGCCTTATGGCATGTCAAAGAAAGGCTGGTTCTAATTACCTGGATATTGACAGCTGCTAAGGGAATTCCTGCTCTGTGGTAAAGGTCTCCCCAAACTGGCACTGTACAGGGATCAAAATACATCAAATTTACAGTCAGCATCACCTCATTTGCCAAAGACATTTGATAGAACTGTGGAAGTATTTTCATTGCTGTCTTAGTGTCTGCAAAAGAAACTTAGATATAAAACATAGTGACACAAAATCTGACAGAAAGAAACCCTGGTGGCTTGCAAGTCACTGGGCTTGACTTGGCTCTACTCTTTCATCCAGAGGAGTGTGGGCAGCAGGGCAGGAGAGGGGATTCTGCCCCTTGGCTCTGCTGAGACCTCACCTCCAATCCTGCCTCCAGCTCTGTTGTCCCCATCAGGAGAAGGACACAGAGCTGCTGGAGTGAGCTCAGAGGAGGCCACAAAGATGATCCAAGGGCTGGAGCAGCTCTGCTGTGAGCACAGGCTGAGGGAGCTGGGGGTGTCCAGCCTGGAGAGGAGAAGGCTCCAGGGGGACCTCGGAGCTGCCTGCCAGGACCTGAAGGGATCCTGCAGGAAGGCTGCAGAGGGACTTTTGCTGAGGGTGTCTAGAGACAGGCCAAGGGGGAATGGTTTGAAGCTGAGGCAGAGCAGGGTTAGAGTGGAGCTGAGGAAGAAGTTGTTCAGCAGGAGGGTGCTGAGACTCTGGCCCAGGCTGCCCAGGGAGGCTGTGGCTGCCTCCTGCCTGGGGATGCTGCAGGCCAGGTTGGATGAGGCCTTGAGCAGCTGAGTGTAGCTGAGAGGTGTCCTTGGGCATGGTTGGAGGAGATGAGCTCTGAGCTCCCTTCCATTCTGAGCCATTCTAGGATTCATTGACTGATAGGAGGGGTCTGTGTTACACATGCTGTGTGGAGTTGCTAATAAACCTAGGGTTGTTTCTTTTCTTTATTCAGAGCCTCAAACATGCACTTTGAAAGACTTTCTTTGTGCAAATGGAGACTGTGTTTCAGCAAGATTCTGGTGTGATGGAGACTATGACTGTGCAGATGGCTCAGATGAGGTAAGCTTCTTCCAGGAAATGGATTGCTTTAGTCAATTAGCAGGCTGCTGCTGCTGGGAATGGATCCCCACACAGGACTCTCTTGTTAGGCAGCAATTGGACTTCTGCACTTGAATCCCTGTATGCAAACATCCTTACCAAATTCAGTCAAAGCCTACTGAAATAATGAACAGCAAAAGAAAACCAACTCATGTTTCACAACAGTTTCTATCTTCTTGTCCCAGTGGGGATCTGGACCTCTTCCCATCTTGGAAATGTGTTGTATCCTGCTTGGGGCTCTTTCTTCACACAGCAGTGATTTGGTTTCATTTGTGGGGTTTGGGGATGTCTGAGAAAACAAAGCAGGCTGTTGGGTAGCACAACATCACTGGATAGTGCTTTGTGGTTGTACTGTTTTTTCCTGTCCCTTTTCTCCCTTCTCCTTTCCTGCTAGTGCTGGAGCTCAGGTGCTTCCCACCCACTTAGAGAGTGCAATCCACCCTTCATGAACCATAGCTCCAAATAGATTTCATTCCACAAGGCATTCCTGTGTTCCATGGGGTGCAGCAGTGCAGGCCATGGCTTCTGTGATGAGCTGTGTGGTTACCTGCACTGATTGTAAGCCCTTGGTCTCTTCCCTGCCTTGTTTTGTCGTACCAGAGGTATTGTGAAACAGGCTGCTCCAGAGACCAGTTCCAGTGCTCCAATGGGCAGTGCATATCAGCCAAGTGGAAATGTGATGGTCATGAAGACTGCAAGCTTGGGGATGACGAGAGGAATTGTGAGCCAGGTACTGCCTTAAACCATTAGTTTTAGATAAAACTAATTAATATGTATTGATTTTTAGCTGTAATAATGTGCACTTCCTAAAATTAGCTTAAATGGGCTAATTTAGCTTGAACAAGCTGATTTAGCAGAGGGAAGCTGATGTGGGACACAGCCCTTTGGGTTTGCCCTGCCTTTCCTTGCAGTTTACAAACGTTTGGAATCGCTCTAGCCAGCTACACACGCAGGTTTGCTCCCCACCCTCACCAGATGGAAAACCACAGCACTGTGAACAGCTGCTTTAGAAGCTCTCCTTTCCTTAATGCTCAGCTCTGTGTCTGTCCCCAGCATCCCCCACCTGCTCCTCACGTGAGTACGTGTGTGCCGCCGGAGGCTGCGTCTCGGCGTCCCTGCGCTGCAATGGCGAGTTCGACTGTGCCGATGGATCTGATGAGGTACCTGGCTGCTCCTGCCCTGCCCTGCTGCCTGACACCGACTTGGCTAACACTTCAGCTCTCACAGCAGCCCTCTGGAGAAGGACCTGGGAGTGCTGGTGGATAACAAGTTCAACATGGGGCAGCAATGTGCCCTGGGGGCCAAGAAGGCCAAGGGGATGCTGGGGTGCATTCAGAGGAGTGTGGCCAGCAGATCCAGGAGGTTCTCCTCTCCCTCTACTCTGTCCTGGTGAGGCCACACCTGGAACATTGCATCCAGTTCTTGGCTCAGGACAAGGAGCAATGGCTTCAAACTAGAGAGGAGCAGACTCAGACTGGATGCTGGAACAACTTCTGCACCATGAGGGTGGTAGAACACTGGAACAGGTTGCCCAGGGAGGTGGTTGGGGCCCATCCCTGGAGATATTCCAGGTGAGGCTGGACAGGGCTCTGGGCAACCTGATCCAGTTGAGGATGTCCCTGCTGAGTGCAGAGGGGGTTGGACTGGATGAGCTTTGGAGGTGTCTTCCAACCCAGACTATTCTGTGATTCTCTGAACGCCCCTAACATGTGGTTACAATTTCACTTGGACTTCAGCAGCTGTTCAAGTTGCACTTTGTGACTCAAGGACAACTGTGCTCTACTAAATACACAGGGCCCTGAAAAACAGTGCTGGGAAACGTTGTGTTAGGTGTGTCTTAACACGTGGTGGTAGTTGCCATTCCTGAATCCTTGTTGCCCCTCTGTGTTGCCACAGCTGGACTGTGTAACAGAGTGCAGGGAGGATCAGTTTGGATGCAAGAACAAGGCCCACTGCATCCCCGTCAGGTGGCTCTGCGACGGCATCCATGACTGCGTGGATGGCAGCGATGAAGATAACTGTGACCAAGGCAAGAGACACTTTTCTCCTAGGGCCTTGCTTTGTTAGGCTTGTATTAACACCCCTCAGAGGCTAGTGGTGCCCTGGCTGTGCTGAGTAATGAAATGGAAGCTCTGTGATCTCTCTTGACAGAGACAGCTTAGCAGCTTCCCCAGCGATCTGCAGGGCGAAGCAAAGCTTGCATGGTGCATGACTCAGAGCTCATTGTTCCTTGGGGTGGGTTCCTTCCCCAAAGACCAAAAGGTTGTGTTCTTCCTGGCAGCACATTCTGCCTTAGCAGGCAAGCTGGCTACAAGTCCAGTTAATTTACAGCCTTGCAGCAGCAATAAACTGCAAAGCCATGCAGTGTGGTGGAACGTTGCTGAAGAAGTCATCTGCAGAGCCCAGCTTGCTGTTTATTTCTGTGGAGGGGAAAGGGTGCAGCTAAGCAGGACCCAGCAAACCACATCTGGCATCCTGGCTCTGCTTGGAGAGCCCAGCTCTGCACACCAGGCGGGTCACATGAAGCTAAACACTGCTTTCGGACTGGCACGATGACGGTTCGGCTTCCAAATAGAGGCCTGAGCAATAGCTCTGCTGGCTGAGCTCTCAGGGCTGCTGCTGGAAGGGGAGGTGCTGGGGGGGTCTGGGCTGGCGTTTCAGGGGGGTGGATTTTGGTTGGGGGGTTCGTTTGTTTTGCTTGGGGTTTCTGGGGTGGTTTTCATTTGTGCTTCTTTTGGTTGGGGTTTTTTGATGTGTTGATTGGGGTCCTTTGGGGGGGTTGTTTGGGGGGGGGCTGGGTTCTTTGTTTTGTTTTGATTTGGGTTTTTTGGGGTTTTGTTTTTGTTTTGATTTGGGTTCATTTTGGGGTTTTGTTTTGATTTGGGTTTTTGGTTTTGTTTTTTTTTATTTGGGTTCTTTTTGAGTTTTTTTGGTTTTGATTTGGTTTTGGGGTTATTTTTCTGGTTTTGATTTGGGTTCTTTTGGGTTGGTTTTTGGATTTGGGTTCTTTTTGATTTTTGGGGGGTTTGATTTGGTTTTGGGGTGATTTTTCTGGTTTTGATTTGGGTTCTTTTGGGTTGGTTTTTTTTTGTTTTGATTTGGGTTCTTTCTGATTTTTTTGGAGTTTGATTTGGTTTTGGGGTGATTTTTCTGGTTTTGATTTGGGTTCTTTTTGTTTTGTTTTGATTTGGGTTCTTTTTGTTTTGGGTTCTTTTGGGTTTGGATTTTTTTATTGGGGTTTTTTTGTTTGTTTTTTCATTTTGGTTGCTTGTTTGGTTGGGATTTTGGGGTGGTTTTTTGTTTGTTTTGGTTGGGAGGTTTTGTGTGGTTTTTTGTTTTGGATTTTGTTGTTGGTTGGTCGGTTGATTTTGGTGGGGGGGTTTGGGGTTTTGTTTGCTTTCTGGGTGTTTGGTTCGGTTTTGTTGCCTGAGCCTTGCTCCAGCTGCCAGGCACTAGCAGTGTCAGCTGCCAGGCACTGGCAGTGTGGCTGCAGGAAAGTGTTAGCAAGGGTAGCACTTCAGCAATGGTGACAAACACAGAGCTTCTCATTCAGATTACAGAATGTCTTATCAAAAGCAAACTTTTACTCAGCATCTTGTCAGCCTCTTGTTTTATTCCCAGGTTTTTCTTTTCTTTGAAGTGAGCATGTCTTTTTCTTAGTCATCTACAATCACCATATCTGTGTCACTTCAAAAGCATATTGCAGTACAGTAATAAGTACTAATCATCAGGCATGAAGCAAACAATTGCAGAGGAAAATATCCTTCCCTTAATTTGTTGTTAGTCTGTTAACACTTAACACTACTGGGAGGAAAAAAGAACTTATGTGGGATGGTTAAGTTTGAAAGAGAAACCAGAACATGAAGAAAATGAGGGGTCTGGGTGGAAGGGATGTTGTAGAGGGGTCTGGGTGGGAGGGAGGTTGTAGAGGGGTCTGGGTGGGAGGGAGGTTGTAGAGGAGATTGGGTGGGAGGGAGGTTGTAGAGGGGTCTGGGTGGGAGGGAGGTTGTAGAGGCGATTGGGTGGGAGGGAGGTTGTAGAGGGGTCTGGATGGAAAGAATGTTGTAGAGGGATCTGGATGGGAGGGAGGTTGTAGAGGGGCCTGGATGCAAGAGGGACAGAAATGCTGTTTGGAAGTGTTTGTTGAATTGTTTTAAGCAGACAGATAACCAAGTTCCAAAACACTTCTAGTCCATTCTAAACTCGATTTTGCAGCATGGAGCCTATCTCTTTAAAAGCCAATGAAGTGTAAGCAGTCAGATGTGGATTTTATCTGAGGCCCACATTATTCTTTGGATGTCATAAGGGAGCTGCTGTGAACTGCAAATTGCTTCTAATGCAATGAGCAGCACTTTGCCTAGTTGGTTATGTCTATAATACTTTGTATTTATGTCACAATTAGGATTTTTTTGTATGGGAATTTGTTCTGTAAAAGAATTCTGACAGGCAGAGCAATGCCATGAAACCAGTGCCAGTTTATCTGACTGATCACTCATTTCTTCATCTTTGGAAATGCAGCTAACACAAATGGAGTTTCATTCTGCAGCATTCTAAACCAATCTCCATCATATTTATCTGCAGCCCACTGTGCAGAGCTCTTTTCAATCTCATTATCCAACTAGAGTGATGGTTATGTTATGATTACACACACAATTATTTATATTCATGCCTTTCAGCCTGAAGAATGCTTCAGCTGTATAGATTTTTCCCTGGGACAGTGATTAGAAGGGCTGTTTCTGTTGGCACTCAGACGTGAGCTTTGCAACAGGAGTGAATGATGTTAGCTCCCATGGGGGGAGAGCTCCCAACTCCCTCACTCTCTGGGGGGAGTTCATGCAAATCAGTTTTCTGGGGGGAAAAAAAAGTAGTAAAATTAAACTCATTCTGAACCCTTTACTAGCAGCATAAACCCTTCTGTGGACTTCAGTGGGCTGTGAACAGGGCACTGAAGCCTGATCTGTCAGGGTGGGAGCAAGGCGCTGGGGTAAGCCACAGTGCCAGTTTTGGTGGTGGTGCGTACAATTTCAGGTTCCCCTCTGCAGGTACATAGTTTTACTTCTTTATAGCCTACTCCTCTCAGGAAACCAGAAAAAATGTGTTCTAGAGAAAAATCATTGCCAGAAATGTCCTTCACAGCACTCCTGAGGTGGTCTAGAGACAGGCCAAGGGGGAATGGTTGGAAGCGAGGCAGAGCAGGGTTAGAGTGGAGCTGAGGAAGAAGTTCTTCAGCAGGAGGGTGCTGAGCCTGTGGCACAGGCTGCCCAGGGAGGCTGTGGCTGTCTCCTGCCTGGTGATGTTGAAGACCAGGCTGGATGAGCCCTGAGCATCTGAGTGTAGTTGAGAGGTGTCCCTGGGCATGGTGGGGAGATTGGAGGAGTTAAGCTCTGAGCTCCCTTCCAGCCTGAGCCATCCTGGGATTCTGTGACTATTGATTGTCATAAAACATAGGCAGAACGTTGAAACAAAATTCTTTCTGCTACACACATTAAAACTAAATCCAGTTTGAAACAGCTTTTACAACTTGAGCAGTCCAGCTTACACCATTTCCTCTCCATCTCTGTTCCATTTTGTTAGATGAGTAATCAGTACTGAAGTTGCATGAAAGATTTTATTCTGGCTGCATTCTGTGTTCATGAAATATCCTAGTGAGACCTTTCAGAAGCTCCAGAAAAGAGAAGTCTGTCAGAGGCCACCTATCTGCTCTGTGCCTGGGTGGCTGAGTCTTCCTCAGTTACAGAGTTTGTAGCTGCTGGGGATGAGACAAGCCTGGCCAAGCCTATTACTCCTCAGGAGAAGGTGGTGGTGCTACCTTATGCCTAAGACACTGCAGTCACTTTTTCTCTTCTGAATACAATGTGTGGCTCAGAAAGAGAGAGTGGGAGCAGGTGGAGGATAAGACATTTATGGGGGAAAATAACTGGCCTGAAGTGGCCTTTCACAAGGTTGTCTGTGTTTCTCTTCTGCTTTGCACTGTTCCCTGATGGCACAAGTTACTGGTGGGCCCAGACAGGTCCTTTCTGGAAGGCAGCATCCCCCAGGGAAGTTACAAACAGCTGAAGCACCTCCTGGCCAAGTGCAAGCAGAACGTGCTGTGTTGTAAGGGTCTTTGGCAGCTCCCCTCTCAAGTCAGGCCAAAGGGTTATTCCTGGCTAAGCCATGGAAAGAAAGTGGCAGAAGTGTATGGTCAAGGAAGAGATCCATTGTTTCTGTTTGCTCTCCACCCTTGAACTGGGATTTGTTCACTGAGCTCTGCCACGAGTGCTGTTCTCTGCAGATAGCTTGTGGTGAGTGCTTGCGCTCCTCTGATCAGACACTGATACTCTTTTGTCTTTCTGTTTCCCTCTGGGCTTTCTCTGTCTTCCTTTTGTCCTCCCAGGGGGAAATATCTGTAGAGCTGATGAATTTCTGTGCAACAACTCTCTCTGCAAGCTGCATTTTTGGGTGTGTGATGGCGAGGATGACTGCGGAGATAACTCTGACGAAGTCGCCGAGATGTGTGGTAGGGCCTTACGTTTTTCATTGCTCTCCTTGTGGCACAGCAAGAGATGCTTGTAACATAAATAGAGAAGGACGTGTGCCTCCCAGTCGTCTTTGCCTTATGGAAGCTCAGTGCAAAATGTGGGATGTGCTTTCTGGTATTGCTATTTGAGTAACTTCAGAGAAGAGATTTGTGAGAAGTTCATCTTTTTCATAGGGAACTCACAGATGGGGAAAGGTCACTTCTCCAGTGGAGGACTGATCACCATTAAATAGCCTACTTTATTTGGTTTATGTCTGTCTCATTCATTTCTGTCTGGAGAAGAGGAGGCTGAGGGAGACCTCACTGCTCTCTTCAACTCCCTTGAAGGAGGTTGGGGTGAGGTGGGGGTTGGTCTCTTCTCCTTGGTATCAGGTGATGGGACGAGAGGATCTGGTCTGATTGGATATAAGGAAAAGCTTCTTTCCTGCAATAATGGTCAGGGGTTGGAACAGGCTGCCCAGGGAGGTGGAGGAGTCACCACCCCTGGAGGTGTTCAAGACACCTGTGGCCATGGCACCTGGGGACATGGTTTAGTGGTCATGGTGGTGTTGGGTCTTGTGTTGGACTTGGTGGTCTCGAAGGCCTTTTCCAACCCAATCAGTTCTATGATTTTCTGATCCCAAACTGAAGTGCAATTGCCCTTGTGCCACCCAATAGTCTCCTTCCTGACTGAAGAACTTGTACAGCAGGCGTTGTTGAAGGCCGGCTCTGGTCCTTACCAGCACTTCAAACCAAACGCCATTCATGTGCCAGGTGCAAACGTGTGCCCCTGCCTGCTTATTGCTTGGAGAAGGAGGCCTTCAAGAAGGTCCAGGCTGGGTAACAGCTGATTCTTTTTTCCCCCATGCAGTCAAGTTCCCATGCCCTCCAACCAGGCCATACAGGTGCAGGAACAACAGGGTCTGTCTGCGCCCCGAGCAGATGTGCAATGAGGTCGATGACTGTGGGGATAACTCGGACGAGGATCACTGCGGTAGGTGCCATTACCTCATTACCTTTCAGGGCATTCAGGTCAGAGAAAACAGCTCAAAAGCAAACTTTGTTACAGAGATCTGCTTGTCCTTCAGTCAAGCTTAGCTGGAGGTTAGTAGGTCAGAGTGGGACACCGAAAGAAATTCAGCTTGAAGTAATTTTCCAGTCGCTTAATGCTTCGTGGTCATTCCCATCTGCATGTGTCTACATTATCTGAGACTCTTAAATGCTGATTTCTGCTTCTCTTATTAATTTGTAATTATCTAGATAAAATCACATCTAAAGCAAGACCATGTAAAAAAGATGAGTTTGCTTGCACTGATAAGAAGTGCATCCCCATGGAGCTCCAGTGCGATTGGTTTGACGACTGCGGAGACGGTTCGGATGAGCAAGACTGCAAAATAAGTGAGTATGGCTGCTTTTGGTGGCTGTGGCAAGAGAGAAATCATTAGCTGAGGCTTTCAGCCATGCAAAACCTACTCAGCAGCACAGAAGTCAGAACCTTTTTATTTTTTTTAGTTGAAAAAATGATTTAATTTTATTTGATGTGCCACAAGAGGAGGACTACCCTCACAGCGGCTCAAACTGTGGCAGGTTTCAGAGTGACTCTGGAGCTTGGGGTGCAGTTTACTGTTGGTTACATTTGATTCCATGTCTGCAATATTGAATTGTTGAAGAGCAGTGAAGTGTTGGTGAGACACTGGCACAGATTGCCCAGGGAGACGGTGGAAGCCAGGCTGGAGGTGGCTGTGAGCAACCTGCTGTAGTGTGAGGTGTCCCTGGCCATGGCAGCGGGGTTGGGACTGGATGATCCTTGAGGTCTCTTCCAAGCCTGACAATTGTGTGATTCTATGAGGTGTCTCAATGAACTGCTGTCAATATCTAGGTAGATTATGTCATAGAATTGTCTAAGATTCACTTCTTTAACAGAAAGAGAAATGTCTTCTTGGTTGTTTTTACTTTAGATCTCATTTTTAGCAGTTGAGACAAAGCTGTCAGTGTGAGATTTCTGAGGCATTTGCCTTGTGTTTAGGTGTCACAGAGTATACCTGTGAGGATACCATTAATCCCTGTGGAGATGATGCCTTCTGTAACCAAACCAACAGTTCCCTGCTGTGTCGCTGCAAACCTGGCTTTCAGAGAAACAGGAGGAACAGGCAATGTGAAGGTACAGATCCGCTCCAGCATCCCTTCCTGTAAGGCACTTCAAGTCAGCTGCGTGGTCAGGTCCTTTGCTGGAGAAGTAGAAACCCATCCCAGAGTCCTCTCTGCAGAGTGGAAACTGTTTCATAGCAAGAAAACAATCTGAAGGGATTTATAGGATGTAGGTTTATGCATTTTACCTGGAGAGGTTATCAAGAATTAACAGTGGTGGTGAATGTGGAAAGGTTCAAGTCAGACCACTAAATAATTTTATGATTTAAGGAGTAAGGAGTTAAGGATGATTTAAGGAGTATGATTTAAGATGAGATTTATGGTCTAGTAGATTATTTAACTGAGTGTTTGGTATTGGGGTTTAAAGCAGGGATCCTACAGGAAGGCTGCAGAGGCACTTGTCCTGAGAGTGTCTACAGACAGGAGGACAAGGTTTGCAGCTGAGGCAGAGCAGGGTTAGAGTGGAGCTGAGAAGAAGTTCTTCAGCAGGAGGGTGCTGAGACTTTGGCACAGGCTGCCCAGGGAGGCTGTGGCTGCCTCCTGCCTGGGCGTGTTGAGGGCCAGGTTGAGCAGCTGTGTCTAGTTAAGAGGTGTCCCTGGGCATGGTGGTTGGAGGAGCTGAGCTCTGAGGTTCCCTCCATTCTGAGCCAGGATTCTGTGGTTCTCCATTTAAATTTTAGTTTAAATTGGTATACAAGAATAATTTGAGAGACATAAAATAATGAAGCTGCATAGAATTAAACTGAAATGGAAATAAAGAGATTGAAAGTAAAATTCCTTATGAAATGCAGTCTGAACATATCTAATGCTGTGCTGTCAGAGAAGATGACCCAGTTGTTATCATGGAAGAGCTGAGCAGAAAGCACAAATCCAGCTCCCCACAGAATGGGCTGGAAAGTCATTTTCTTACTGGTGGGCAGTAACTTAGCAGGAAGGGGTGGAGATAGCTTCAGTGGGACCAGCACAGGGAGCCCACTCCTGCATAGCCAAACTGCAGGGTTTGGCTCTTTGCAGAAAGCTAAACACAGGAGCTTTGTGTGGAGTACTGACTGTGGCAGATGCAGGGTGAAGATGATTGTAGCAGACATCTCAATTCTCAAAGTTGATTTCAGTCTCTGATGATAATAGGTTGACATGGCAAGGATGGAGAAATAAAAGTCTTTCTGAGCTATGTTGATTGCAGCAGCAATAACCTCAGTGACAACTGCAGAAGGCTGCTGCTGGCTGCTGCGAGACATGCCAGCGATTACAAGTTACTTTTCATCTGTTTGGTTCTGTGATTCTTCAAACAGTGTTTTTAACTCCAGGTGGCTAAAGTGCAATTCTCTTCCTTATAGATATCAATGAGTGCATGGTGTTTGGTGTCTGCTCCCAACACTGCAACAATATTAAGGGCTCCTACAAGTGTGCGTGCGAGAAAAATTATAAGGAGTGGAATAACAGTTGCATAGCAAAAGGTAAGGCTGGAAAAATCAAAGCAGGGAGACAGCACTCAATAATCTGTTTTGTGCAGGGCTGGGAACACGGAGGTGTTGCATCTGGAGTTTATTTTGAGATCAATAATTCATGAACTGTGCACAGGAGTCGTTCTCGAGAACACTCAGCTTTACCTTGCCTCTCAGTGCGGAGTGAATGCTGATCGCTTATCCTCTTCCTCAGAGAAGGAGGAGTTGTCTGTATTGCTCAGTGTGCTAGTGCAGCCTTCAACAATCAAAATAAGGATTAAGATAAAGATTGTATCAGCTAAGCATCAAAAAGCTACTTGAGTGAAAGCCACTAATTTTGCAGCAGTTGACATTTCCCTTATTTTTGTGTCGTTACAATAATCCCTAGGCTCTGAAGATCAAGTTCTCTATGTTGCTAATGACACTGACATCCTGGGTTTTGCATATCCATTCAACTACAGTGATGTGCATCAGCAGATCTCACATCTTGAGCACAACTCAAGGATCACTGGGATGGATGCTTATTTTCAAGGAGACATGATTGTCTGGAGCACTCAGTTCAACCCGGGAGGGATTTTCTACCGAAAACTCCACGACAGAGAGAGGAGGCACAGCAGCAGTGGCTTGATAGTAAGTGACCAGCCTCGGAGGTTTCGTTGCCCAGATTGCTCTAGATGTGTTTTTCTCTTCTGATTGTCTGTCTGAGAATGGTATAGCTAGAGGTGTTGTGGGTGGAATTCCCTGGGAGCAGCTGAGTCCCTGCCCATGGTGGGGAGGTTGGAGGAGATGATCTCTGAGGTCCCTTCCAACCTGAGCCATCCCATGATTAAACTGTTCAGAGTATTTTCCCATCGTTATTCCACAAAGCCTCCAATATCGTTGCCTTGTGTGTAACTGATCAGTGGCTTCATTGCTTTCAGAGTATCTCTGCAACATCATCACTTGAATTTGGATGTGAAAAGCTTGAGAATTCCTTACTGTTTAATCCAAGGTTTTTTAATGGCTAAGTTTTCAAAGGTTGCATTAGAACTTTTCTGTCTAGACTTTGATGTGCAAATCAGGACACTAAACCTGAACAAAGTCACCTGCATTTTCAGGTAATTACATTAATGCAAAAATCCATCTCCACTGAAATTGCTCCATGGAATTAGCATATCAAGAGCCTCCCTCAGAGAATAGCTTTAAGTATCTCTTGTTATTATTTTTTTCTGTGAGAAGGGGTTTAAGCTTGGCACAAATTGAAGCATTAAAGGAAATAGTAAATATCAACTCTTCAGAGTTTATTGACAGGTGCAGGTAAAGATTGCATTCCGTGGGAGGTAGGCTGGTCTGAGTGAATTGGTGCTCACTGGTGCAGCAGCTGTTCAGTGGCACGGCCCTTGGAGACAGAGACCTCGGTTCTCTGAGGCTGGTGTTCAGCACAGACTGACCTGCCACTTCCAGCTGAGGTGCTGGAGGAAGGCACAAAGGTGAACAGAATAAAATAATTGCACCTCATAACAGGGAGAGAAAACACAGGTTTTGAAATGTACCCAGTCAGGGTATGAGCAGCCTGCTCCTGTCCCACTGGTGCAGGGGCTTAACAAGGAGCCTTAACCACCCTGCTGATACACCCACAGAGGTGCTGCCAGTGCTTGCCCCAGAGCCCAGTGAACATCAGGGCACCTGGGAATGGAAGCAATTTCCAGGCTGTTTTGTCTAAGCAGCATTGATTTCTGGTTCTGTCCAGAAGCTAGAGCTCTGTGTGGAGGTAGTTTCTGTGCTTAGGAGACCTTCTCTTTCTGGAATCAGCTGGTTGGGGGGTTAGGTGTAAGAGGAATGATACTTTGGGGAACCTTTGCACCTACAGTGCTGCTCAGCTGCCCAGGAGCACTCTCTGCTTTGCACAGCAGAAGTCTACAAGTTTTCCAGTGTTGTTTTCCCTTTATTTTTACTGTTCTAACAGGGTCTGGTTAGCTAACGTGCTGGTTTTGCTGAGGAGGTTTAAAGCCACCCAAAATCATTGCTTTGTTCCCTTCCACAGCAATGGCCCATTGCAAACACCTGTAAACAGAGCAGCCATTGCTTCACTTGTGCTTTTGATAGAAATTAGATGTTCTGTAGCCTGCCTGTCTTACAGTGCTGAGCAGTGCAAGGTGGTGGGTGCCTGCTGCAGCTGTAACCTATTTTCTCCAGGCAAATTCAACATTAGGGGTTGACTATTTGTCTGTAATCTGCTGCTAGATCAAATGGCTTCTACATCCAAACTGGGGCTCCCTTGTTCTCTATGTGTTGTTCGTTTCCTATTGATTTATTGATTATTTGTTTGTTTGCCTTATTATTTACCTTTAAAGAGGGTTTCACTCCAGGCAGCAGTGCTGATCAAAAGTTGTCAAGCTGACCTGGTCTGTGGTTGTGCAGAGTGGCTTCAAACCACCATCTTCCTGATGAGATCTTACATGTTCCATGGAACATCCAAGGGGGCTGAAGTGACTGCAGGAAATGGGGAATGTGATTCTGTTCCTATTATTTTCATCCTGATTCTGTATGCAGAATTAACATAATCCAAAGAAGCTATTAGGTAAAAGCTCATTTGCACTAAGCAGTTTTTCCCAGGCAGCATGAGAAGATGCAGAAGGCATCAGAAATAAGATGGAGCTAAGCTGAAACTTCGTGAACACAGCTGAGAATGACTCAGTCAGGGCAGCAGCTACTGCTTTTTACTCTCTTATTTTAACCTCTTATACCAGAAGCCTGCCTTCCATTTCTCCTGGTTCTCTCCTCATCCATTCAGTGTTTCAGATGCACCCCAGCATCCCTGGACATTCACTTCTTCTGTACAGCTGAGAATAATCAGAAAGGATCACCGTTGATGAAACCCCCAGCCTTGTTTCAGAGTGGTTCTAGGATGTCTTACCTGTTTCTACCACCCTCTTTTTGGGGACCATCTCTCACCTGCATGGTAACTCCCCCATGTGCTTGCCAGGTTCCCAAAGAATCAGCCTTCCTCTAAAAGGTGGTGCTTGTCCACTCCCAAGTCAAGCAAGGGACTGTGCTGTCCACAAGTGTTGGTCCTTCAAAAAGAGTGGCTGGTCCCAGCCTTGTGGGCTGCTGCTCTTGACCCTAAGTGGGGATGTCCAGGTACAAGGTGCTTGGCACAGGTGCCTTGAGTACTCCCAAAGTCCAGAGGAGTCTGGGTTGGGCAGACAGCAATGCTTATCTGCAGGTGCCTTTTGTGTGTCCTGTCCCTGGCAGGAGTGCTGCTTGGATAATGTAGCAAAGGCAAGAAGAGGTTGGTGCACCCCAATGCCACCTTCTGTGGCATCTGCTGCCAGGCTCCTCATTTCAGAGCAGAGGATGATGGCATTTGTTTTGGTTTGACTTCTAACAAATGCCTGTGAGCCTGCTGTTAGAGAAACATTGTTTTGTAAATGGAGGGATGGCTTTGCTGCTTTAGCAGAGGGAAAGTCAGGCTTCTGTACATCATAGAACATGCATTCTGTGGCAGTTTGGGCTGAATTAAAGGTTTCTGAGCAAGGAACTAGCTAAATTTGCCCTTGCAGTCCAATTATTTCACCTAGAGAATGAAGTGACCTTTATGTTATGATGAGAATAGGCTGTGGATGTCTTGTGGCATTAGGGAGCTCTGGCACCTGAGGAAAACAAGTTATTTTAAGATTTTCTTTGCTGACTTTTAGTTCAGTGGCATTCCCTGTCAGGGAACAGGCATCATTGGCCATGAGGTGACCTGATGCCCTTACAGGTAGAGGCAAACAGCTGCCTGTGTATTTAGCTCATCTGCCTCTTGAAGTTTTTATCATAAGCTGCATTCCCAGTGGAAACAGGCATAGAGTCACACCAGCATTGTGGTTGGAAGAGGCCTTGAAGGTCATTGAGTCCAACCACAGCACTGGGCATTGGTAAGCCATGTCCCTCAGCACCACCTCTCCACAGCTTTCAAACCCCTCCAGAGATGGGGACTCCACCACTGCCATGGGCAGCCTGGGCAGTCTGGTAGGGACCTCCAGAGGTAATCCGGTCCAACCCCCTCTGCAGCAAGCAGGGGCATCCTCAACTAGGTCCCTCAGCTGCTCCTTACCAGCCCTGTTCTCCAGACCCCTCCCAGCTTCTTTGCCCATCTCTGGACATGCTCCAGACACTCAATGTCCTTCTTGGAGTGAGGGACCCTAAACTGTGCCCAGGATTCCAGGTGTGGCCTCACCAGTGCCCAGCCCAGGGTAGTCATATCTGACACATTTTACTCCTCTCCATGAGAGCTCTAGTGAAGAGTAGAGAAACTCATTCATGTCTATCCCCTATTTGCAGTATGAACTTTGTTTAGGACAGTGCCTTAGGCCTCAATGTAACTGTGAAATCATAACAGAATGAAAAATGTTGAAGTTATTATCAGTCAAACCTCTCTGGCCTCTCATGCAGCCCAGCAGGCAGCTGAGTGCTGGGCTGCAGCCAGAGCAGTGTGGGCAGCAGGGCAAGAGAGGGGATCTTGACCCTGGACTCTGCTGAGACCTCACCTCCAATCCTGCCTTCAGTTCTGGTGTCCCCAGCATGAGGACACAGAGCTGCTGGAGAGAGTCCAGAGGAGGCCACAAAGATGAACCAAGGGCTGGAGCAGCTCTGCTGTGAGCACAGGCTGAGGGAGCTGGGGCTGTGCAGCCTGCAGAGGAGAAGGCTCCAGGAGGACCTCAGAGCTGCCTGCCAGGACCTGAAGGGATCCTGCAGGAAGGCTGCAGAGAGACTTTTGCTGAGGGTGTCTAGAGACAGGCCAAGGGGGAATGGTTGGAAGCTGAGGCAGAGCAGGGTTAGAGTGGAGCTGAGGAAGAAGTTGTTCAGCAGGAGGGTGCTGAGACTCTGGCCCAGGCTGCCCAGGGAGGCTGTGGCTGCCTCCTGCCTGGGGGTGCTGCAGGCCAGGCTGGATGAGGCCCTGAGCAGCTGAGTGTAGTTGAGAGGTGTCCCTGGGCATGGTGGGGAGGTTGGAGCTGAGCTCTGAGGTCCCTTCCAGCCTGAGCCATTCTGGGATTCCATGGTTCTGGGGTTGCACAGGTGAAGCTGAATACTGCACTAGCTCTGCCTTTAATTCTGTTGGGACCCAGGGACAGTTAACAGCAAGGGAAGAGAAAGAGTTTAATGTTTTCTTCCAGCTGCATACCAGCAGAGGTAATTTTGTGGTGATTTCTGGGTGCTGTGACTTTATTTAACCCTGGCAGGCTGCTCAGCAGCCATCCCTCATAATGGTCTCATTTTCAGTGAGGTCTTTGTGCTGGATCATGCTGCATGGAGCTTAATGGCTGTATAACCTTAATCCTTCCTTCTTTCCTTCTGAATCAAAGTAGGTAACATTTTTCTGCTCCAGTATCAATGGTTGAAGTGGTTCATCCTCAGTGCCTTTTTCTTAGTGTAGGTACCTTTAGACTGGAGAAAACATCTGTGAGCCATTGCCTTGTTCTCCTGCCCTGAGCAGTGATGTAACTTTGTCACCAGGCAATAGGAGTGTCACTTAATTCTTGTACAGCCTATCTCCTGCAGGTGGAATTTGTGTCCTCCCAGTGCAGTGTGTTGAGCTAGCTCACTGTGTTAAAAGTCAAAGTTACTGAACTGGGAAAAGTCAGATAAATCTGTGGCTGTGCAGCTGCTGTGAAAGGTCACTTCTGTGAATCTGACTTCAACATCTGTTCCTTGCAGTGTCCAGAATTCAAAAGGCCTCGGGGCATTGCTGTTGACTGGGTTGCTGGGAATGTTTACTGGACTGATCACTCCAGAATGCACTGGTTCAGCTACTACACAACCCACTGGACTAGCCTGAGATACTCCATCAATGTAGGACAACTGAATGGGCCCAACTGCACGAGACTCCTCACCAGCATAGCAGGAGAGCCATATGCCATAGCTGTAAACCCCAGGAAGGGGTATGTATGCCTCAGCCTTGCTCACTCTCAGTCAAACTGAACTGCAGAGTGAGAGAAAAAAAATGATGCCCACAGATCCCTGCACTTTCCCAAGTCATTTCCTTAACATTCCTGCTCAAAAGAGAAGACTGAGAAGGGATTTAATAAATGTCCATCAATGTCTGAGGGCTGGGGGTCAGGAGGGAGGGGACAGGCTCTGCTCAGCTGCACCCTGGGATAGGACAAGGAGCTGCAGCACAGGAGGTCCTCAACATGAGGAGGAACTTCTTCACTGTGAGGCTCACAGAGCCCTGGAGCAGGCTGCCCAGAGAGGTTGTGGAGTCTCCTTCTCTGGAGCCTTTCCAGCCCTGTCTGGATGTGTTCCTGTGTGACCTGTGCTGGACTCTATGGTCCTGCTCTGGCAGGGGTTTGGACTGGATGATCTCCAGAGGTCCCTTCCAGCCCCTGACATCCTATGAGCCTGTGAATTTAGTAAACCAGGGTCACTTCTCTCCTATCTTTCAAGCAGGCTGAAAGGCTCAGGATGATTTCATATTGAGGTTGTGTGCAGGCCTCTAACTTGTCTGTTGTGTTGGCCACTTGTAGGATGATGTACTGGACGGTCATTGGGGATCGCTCTCACATAGAGGAGTCCTCCATGGATGGCACTCTGCGAAGGATTTTGGTGCAGAAGAATTTGCAAAGGCCTACAGGTATGCAGCTGATCCTGACTGAGAGGCACTTGCTAGCTCACTGTGGGTTTATTGGCTGAATTCCAGTCTCAGCTTTTTGAGACCTGTATGCTGGGTATTCCTACTCAGTTACTAATCAAATTCTTGCTCTGTTTTCAAATGATGCAAAAGTTTAAGTCCTGCTAAGATGTACCAAAGGTTGATGTGAGGATTTTCCAGAGCAATAGCCAAGGACTCTCTATGTAATCAGTTAAAGCATGATTTGTTCAGTGACACTTCAAAGCTTCAGGTGAACAAAGCTTCAAGCAAGATCAGTGAAGGGAACACCACTTAGTGCTGAGACACAGTTCTCAGAATGCCTATGAAACCTCCCAGCCTGCTCTAGCTGCTGCCCAGATACACTGCAAAATAGTCTAAACCAAGCTCAGAGGATGCAAAGGAGCACCAGCCTCATTATCTCAGCATTTTACAGAACTGTGTTGAAGCTTGAGAGTGATGTTGAGATCTTCTGAACTGCCCCTCACATTCCACTGGCAGGGTACAAGTGATGTTTATTGCAAAGGGCCTGGTAAATCCAGAAGGAAATGTGTGTGTCTCTATCAAATAACAGCATCCTGTCTTCAAACCACAAATGATTTGTTCCTGACCTATTTTCTCGTGCAACATTTGATGTTTCTCCAGGCTTACAATGACAATTGGTTGTTACTGCATTGCAAATGATGGGTTGCCTGACTGTGGTATGCAGCCCTCTTGCAGCACTGCTCTCTTTCAACAGGATACCCTCTGAATACCCAAGTATTCAGAAGCTGCCACTGTCACAGCAAGGAGAAGTCATTTCTCAACAGAGTCCCAGGCTAAGACTGGCTGGTGGTGGTATGCAGATTGCACCCATCCCTTAAGGAAACCTTGTGATTGGCATGGGTTGAAATCACACAGGTGATGAGGAAAGCTTTGAGGAGAGGAAGGTTTTGCTCCTTAGGTCAGTAAAAAGCACAATAGAGAAGATAAAAGACACGTAGCCTAAAGTAGATTCTGTAAGAGCCTGCTGATCAGGCTGGCAAGCAGCAGAGCTTCAAGCTGACCTCAGTGCTTGCTGTACTTCCTACATAAAACACTCTGAGCAGATCAGAAATACAAAGCTGTGGATGTAGTTCTAATTGCTGGAATTGTGCTCCTTTGGTTCTTACCTTGGGGCTGCTTGCTGGGGTTGTGTCCCGCAGAGCCAATCACCACTTCCTCGGTCATTAAAGGGCATTTAGCACCACATCATCACCATCTTTGGGTTTTTCCTCTTTGGGAGGGGGGAGCATCAGCCCTGGATTAGTGAATTGCTTTAATGGTGTAGGTAGCGGTGGTGTCAGACATCTGAAACCGCAGCTCTTTCCTTCTGCCCTGAGAGAAGGTAGAGCTGCTACAGCTCTTCTTCACAACCTTCTCCTTGATAGACTTTATAGCAAAAAAACCCCAAAACCCACCCTCATCTAACCATGTAGCCAGGCCTCTGTTTCCTTGCAAGGTGAATGGAGTGAAATGAAGACAATGAGTGGAATTACCAAACCCGAGCAGACTTTGCAAAGAGGGAATTTCACCGATGCCTTGCCACAGTATTTCACTTTCTGTCTGAAAACACTTCTCCCTGAACACCTACAGCCTGAAAACCCTTCTGTGGCATCCTCCTGGGGCTTTCTTCCTTTACTTCCCGGTAGGAAGTAGACCTTTCTGATGGCTCTTCATTTTTTCCCCCACATATTTCATGCCTATCCATGTCTCTTGAGAAGAGAAAGCTGAGAGGGGATCTGATCAATGTCTATCAATATCTGAGGGGTGGGGTGCAAGTGGAGGGGGCCAAGCTCTTTTCAGTGGAGCACAGTAATAAGACAAGGAAAAATGGAGACAAACCTGAACAGAGAAGGTTTTACCTCAACATGAGGAGAACCTTATTTACAGTGACGGTGCCAGAGCCCTGGAGCAGGCTGCCCAGAGAGGTCGTGGGGTCTCCTGCTCTGGAGCCTTTCCAACCCCACCTGGATGTGCTCCTGGGTGACCCTGCTCTGGCAGTGGGGGGTTGGGATGGAAGATCTCTGGAGGTCCCTTCCAACCTCTACCTATCTGTGATTTTGTGAGTGCAAGGAAGGAGCCCAAGCCCTTAACAGTTCCTGCAGAATTAGACTTTACTGCTCTAAACCTATGTGTTCAACTGCTCTTAACTATCTAAGCCTTTCTTATTTCAGGTAGCTGAGAATGGGACTCTGGGCTTCAGGGCTTGACTTCCCAGGGTGTACATAAACATGACTGTCTCAGGGGTGCTGTGTGGGTGAAACACAACTAAGCACTCTCCTACATTGTGGTGTCTCTGCTAATGACAGAGACATTTGTTACTGATATTGAAATGTTCTTATTAAAAGGCAAAGAATAATTGAAAGCTGGACCGTGGGGGCTGCTTCTGAACTAGCCCCCTTGTAGGCACACACAGAGCTGACACTGGCATTACCTGTCACCACAAGTTATTCTCTTTCTCTCTGTGCCTGACTCCCACTGAGGTTTCCTGGGTCTGTTTTTGCTTGGGGTTTTTGTTTGTTTGGAAGGGCTTTGGTGGTTGGTTTTGTTTATTTCTTTGTTTTTTTGGGTTTGAGTTGCAAACACTTCACAGGTCTCTGCAGCTGACTTCCTCCACCTCCCCTCATCTATCTGTGGCTGATTTATTGTTAACTTAGGAGGAGCATTTTTACTATTCTTTTGAAGTGTTTTTCTTCTGATTTACCTACTTACATAAATAGGAAAACAATCAAACACAGCCCCCTCGTGCTTTTCCCCATCCTTATTAAAAAGACATCGCTACTTCAAAAGCTCAGAGTTAAATTAGAGTTTTTCAGACTGAAGTTTTTGACATGCCCTAAAATGGCACATTAATGGCTTGATCATGGACTGCTTGGTGGAGCCATTTCACAGAACCACACAATGGCAGGGGATGCAAGGGACCTCCAGAGGTCATCCAGCCCAACCCCCCTGCCAGAGCAGCACCACCCAGGGCAGGGCACACAGGAACACATCCAGGGGGGGTTGGAAAGGCTCCAGAGCAGGAGACTCCACAACCTCTCTGGGCAGCCTGCTCCAGGCCTCTGCCACCCTCACCATGCACAAGTGTCTCCTCATGCTCAGGTGCAACCTCCTGGGCTCCAGCTTGTCCCTGTTGTTCCTTGTGCTGTCCCTGGGCACCCCCAAACAGAGCCTGGCACCTTCACCCTGACCCCCACCCCTCAGGTATTGATAAGCATTGATCAGATCCCCTCTCAGCCTTCTCCTCTCCAGCCTATACAGCCCCAGGGCTCTCAGTCTCTCTTCACAGCAGAGATGTTCAAATGCTCCAACCATCCTCGTGGCTCTCCCTTGGACTCTCTCCAGCAGGTCTCCGTCTCTCTTGAACTGGGGAGCCCAGAACCGGACACAGGATTGCAGCTGTGGTCTCAGGAGGGCTGAGCAGGGGGTCAGGAGAACCTCCCCAGCCCTGCTGGCCACACTTTTCTTGCTGCAGCCCAGGATCTCTTTGGCTGTCTTGGCCATCAGGGCACATTGCAGTCCCATGCAGAACTTGCTCCCTGGAGCTGCTTTCCAGCAGGACCACCCCTGGCCTGTGCTGGTGCCTGGTGATGTTCCTCTCCAGACAAAGGATTCTGCACTTCTTGAACTTTGTGAGGTTCCCCTTCACCCAGCTCCTGCTGGATGTCAGCAGAGCCTGGTGGGCTGTCAGCCACCCCCCAGTTTAGTTGCTGCCTAGAGGCTGGGTAGCCACACTGGTATCTGTATTCTGCTCTCAGGTGTGCTCTCAGTCACCCACTCCTGTGCTCTCCTTTCCCGTGGATGTGAACACCTTCAGCTGCCAACACTGCCGTGCAAGTCTTGCAGCACTGATGCAATTACAGCCTTCTGATCTCTAGTCTTGTGGGAATTACTGCATGGGAAGGACTGGAGATAACACAAAGAAGACAATGAAATATTGGTGGAAAACAGGGGGGCTGGAGGAAATCTGAACATCTGCTTTTGCCCTGCGGTCACTGGTGCTGCTGCTTAGAGAGCTACTGACATGATGGAGATCTTTTGGTGGTAGAGCAAGTTACAGCATTAGAGTCTGTGTTTAATTCCCACCTGGGATATATCCCTGCCTGCTGAGGGTAGTGGGTTTGAAAAGGTACCTACCTTGGAAGTGTAAGCAAAGGAAGAAGGAAGCCAGGGTTGCCTCCAGGGGAGGTTTAAGCAGCAGGTGTTACATTTTGTTCTCCTTACTCCCCCATCCTGGTTTGTTTCTTTCCCTGTCACCATGTTTTGTGTTCACAGGAGTGTGAAGGGGATACAAAGGGCCAGTTGCACAAAAGCATGAACATTTGTGTCTCAGGTGTTAGGCAGCTGTTGGACCTTGTCTGTTGTGTGCAGGTCTGGTGGTGGATCAGTTCAGCCAGCGTCTCTTCTGGGCGGACTTTGAGCTGTCCATCATCGGCAGCGTTCTCTTCGACGGCTCCGACTCCGTCGTCTCCGTCAGCACCAAGCAAGGTATGGGGAGCTCATTCCCATTGCAGCTCATCTGCCTGAAGTTCCACTCTTCAGAGGAGCTCTGCAAGCAAAAAGCTGTGGTTGTTAAATAGCAGGCCTTGCTTTTGTTAGAAGAGACTTCAGGCGTTATCTATGTGAGTAGAAGGACACAGAGCTGCTTGGAGTGGGTCTAGAGGAGCCACAAAGGTGATCCAAGGGCTGGAGCAGCTCTGCTATGAGGACAGGCTGAAGGGGCTGGGGGTGTAGAACCTGGAGAAGAGAAGACTCCAGAGGACCTTAGAGCTGCCTTCCAATAGCTGAAGGGATCCTCCTGCCTGGGGGTGCTGCAGGCCAGGTTGGATGAGGCCTTCAGCAGCTGAGTCTAGCTGAGAGGTGTCCCTGGGCAAGGTGGGGTGGTTGGAAGAGATGAGCTCTGAGGTCCCTGCCACCCTGAGCCATTCTGGGATATGAAAGATAAGGTAATTTTAGCTTTAATGTAATCTGATGAAATTGCTTCAGCTGGCATTTCAGATATGTTAAGGAGGAGCTGAAGAAATGTTCTGGCAGAATGGTTTCTTTTCTGACCAGCATAGTAATCTCTTCCTTCCTTGCTGCCTGCTTCCAGTTGAAGTGTTGTCCCTAAGCCTCTTCCCATTAAGCAGTTATTAGTGTAGGATTTCCCTGCTTTTTGATAATCAGCCAGTTTCTGAGGCTGAATTGTGTGGAAAGCTAACACAGAGCTGGAGATGTTGGTTGCATGTAGAAGGCTGTTTTTCAGAAGGCAGCCTTTGTGGGTGCAGAACATGTCTGAATCCTGATGTCTTTAGGTGGGAATAGCAAGACCAGAGGTGGAGTAGTTGTTAGTTTATTATGTGACAATGAGCAGATATAGTGCTCAGATTTTTCACTTTTTTTCCTGCAGGTTTGCTGCATCCACACAGAATTGACATTTTTGAGGATTACATCTATGGAGCAGGTCCTAAAAATGGAGCCTTTAAAGTGCACAAATTCGGCAGGAGCCTGGTGGAATACCTGAGCGTGGATGTTGCTAAAGCAAAGAGTGCCTTGGTTGTGCACCGCTACAAACAAATGGACTGTGAGTAAGCATAATTACCTGCAGCTCAATGCTGAGCAGGCTCACCTGGGGGAGGCAAAGTAAAAGCAAGTTGTACCAATACAAAATAGAGCTTGATTGGGCAAACTGCAGAGAGATTGCCTTATTTCTGTCCATCAGCTTGACTCAGAGGGCTTGATGCCTTTTTCTCTCATTTGAAAGAGCGTTGGACAAATGTTTGCCTTGTGTGCCTGCATCGTAAATGAGAGGTACAGTAACGAGGAGATTGCTGAATGCAGATAGCTCTGTCCACAGCCAGGTGAGGTTTCTGACTGCACATTGCCTACACTTCTTGTTTGTTATTGGAATCAATTCTGTCTTGGTACGAGTCTTGCACTGCCGTTTGAGCGTGTTCCCCGGCGTCAGGCTGTTGACATCCTGGGAGTGAATCAGGATTTCTCTGTCTGGTTCTTTTGTTGTTTTAGGGGGGGGTTGGTTCTTTTTTTCCCTAGTGTTTTCACACAGTGTAATTCAAACCACAAACCACTAACCCACAATGGTTTTAATATTTTGTCTTTTTTAACAGTGCCTAACCCATGCTTGGAGCTGACCTGCGAGTTCATTTGCCTACTCAATCCTTCCGGTGCAACGTGTGCTTGTCCAGAAGGAAAATCGTTAGTGAATGGAACATGCATTGATCAGAGCCTCTTAGGTAGGTACTGAAAACTGCATGAGAACCAGAAAAGAAAGAGCTGCTCAGCTGTGGGCCTTGCAAGGAGCTGGGCAGTCTGTGAGCCAGGAGCTTAGTGAAGTGAGTTGAGATGTGTATCACTGATTTGAAATGGAAACAAGATGTGAAGAAATTAAATCCTTGGTTGATTAAAAACTGTTTACATGCATAAAAAAATGAGAAATGATCTTCCAGCTGAACTGATTACCAGAGGATACTTCAAAGTGAATGGCTGTGTATATTGACCAAAGGAGGTTTGCAAGGCTCTGAAGCTTTTTGGGTTCCAAATTAAACAGAGGAAATAAGGGAATAACCTTAAAGGCCATCAAGAAACACCTTTGCTTAGGCTACAGCAGGAGGGCTGTAAGAGCAACAGAGCAGAGAGTAATGACTTTGAAGTAACAAGCAAAAAACACAACAAGAAGAAAAGCAACTGGAATCTATTTATCTAGGATTACATCTTTCAGTGACATCTCCAATGGCTGATGCCTAGCAGCAGAGACCAGACTTCGTGCTAAAAGAGCTACTTAGTGCTTGCTCTCTTTTAGAGGAGAAAAGGATCTTTGCCTTAGAAGATTATTAACCATTCCCACTCTGAGACCACAGCTGAAGGTGGTCAGGCTGCTGGAATGAAGCCTTAGCCAGCCTGGGTTTTAAGAGTTTCTAGAAAGCACAGAGCAGGGTTTCTCCTGTGTGTGAGAAGCAGGAATTTCCTAGGATGGTTTTCTAGTGTTTCATTCCAGGCTCAGAAGTGGAAGTGATGCACAATTTGGTGAGAGCCTCAGTACTTCAGAAGCTGAATTTAGCAACTGAATGAATTTAGCTGTAAAGTCATGAGGCAAACCTCACCTGTTTATGCTGCCTAGTCTTTAAATACTGAGTTAACCTGGCTGTGTTTTAGTTTGCAATGTGGTATTAGGTGCACCATGGTGTGTATTACAGTGTGGTATTAAGCTAGCTGTCTGGCAGCCTTTCTTTTTCACTGTCAAGAAATTGAAGATGAAGTTAGAGAGGTAAACAGTAAGGGCAGCAGAAACCACGAATGAGTTTGTGAGGCAGGAGTGCTTTGTACTCACCACTCTTGTGGTTCCAACTTCTATATGTGGTACACTGTGCTGTGGCAAAACTACAGGACATGGAGCACTTCCTACCCTGGGCTGAGCACCTACCCATACCATAGTTACGTAGCTATCGAGTGGTTTCCACTGCTCAGACAGAAGGGATGTGACTGAAGCAGGTGCAACAGAAAGCATTGGTGTGCTGCCCACGGTTTGTAACTCCTGAGACCAGTCAGTCCTTGTCTTCAGAGAGCATCCTCCTGCTCCTCCCAGGGTCAGCTCTTTGTTCACCTGAGGCTAAGGGGATACTTGTCAGATTTTCTGCTCTCACAGCATCAGCTGAAAATCGTTCCAAATGGCCTGTAGTTACTACTTAGGTGGTGAAGAAAGGGCTGATGAAAGAATGGTTCTCACTGGTGCCTCGTAGTGATTTGAAGCCATCATTTCAGTCATGCTGCAGTTTTCCTAGTGGGGCCAGGGATGATGCCATGTTAGAGTTTTCAGGAAGAGATTTTTTTATTAGAGACAGGCCTGAAGAGGCTTTTGAATTATTTCCCTGCTGGCTGTAAACTGGAATCGATAGGCAGAGGATGCCTGGGCAAGGGGAGCTGTTCTATAGACTGAATCCTCAGTGGCTTTCTGTAAGACTGAGGCCAGATTGCTTCAGACAGCTGCTTCACCAGCACCTCATCACAGCTGATGAGAAGCAGCTTTTGGGTGTGATTTGGCTTTTGCAAGCTGAATTTATTACAACATCCAAGTGCTGTAATAAACTCAAGCTTGTACCCCTTGCTCTTTGTCCTGTCCCTGGGCACCACCAAACAGAGCCTGGCACCTTCATCCTGACCCCCACCCCTCAGCTATTGATAGGCATTGATCAGATCCCCTCTCAGCCTTCTCCTCTCCAGCCTAAACAGCCCCAGGGCTCTCAGTCTCTCTTCATAGCAGGGATGTTCAAGTCCCTTCATTATCTTCATAGCTCTTTCCAGCAGTTCTCTGTCTCTCCTGAATTGGGGACCCCAAAACTGGACACAATATTCTAGGTGAGGTCCTGTCAGGGCAGAGGGGCAGAAGAACCTCCTTTGATGCTATGTTTTTCTCTTTAATTCCCAATCTGTATTAATTTCCTCTTATCCCCCTCCCCTCCCCCCAATTTTCTATCTTCTGTGGATTTGTTCTAAGAGGAATTTACCATGTTTTTGGTGTGCTGTGAATAGGGGTCACAGAAGTGAACACTTGTCTGTACTTCAGTGTTATTTAGTCAGTTTTACCAAGTTCTGCTCTATAAACTCATGACTAATGATAAGTAAAACAGATAAGATAAGCAAAACAAAAATAGCCCTTCTCTTCAATAGGCTATGCTACATTAGCCATTTGAACACCTTCTGTAATGAGTAACTGAAGAATGGGTCATGGGCCATCAAAGGACTTAATGAACCCCTCCAATAAATAAAACACTGAGGCATCCTCAAACTCCCAACTACAAAGCAGCTTTGTTACACCAGATGTATACAGCCAGGGTGGGTACCAAAAATTAAGTGCAGCTGGGATTCCATATTTCTATTGCAAACCACCTGAAAGAATGATGTGCCACAGGAGAACTTCTAGATTTGTGTCTAGTTTCAGCTTAATCTTTCTTCCAGTACCTGAAGGGATCCTGCAGGAAGGCTGCAGAGAGACTTCTCCTGAGGGTGTCCAGAGACAGGCCAAGGGGGAATGGTTTGAAGCTGAGGCAGAGCAGGGTTAGAGTGGAGCTGAGGAAGAAGTTGTTCAGCAGGAGGGTGCTGAGACTCTGGCACAGGCTGCCCAGGGAGGCTGTGGCTGCCTCCTGCCTGGGGGTGTTGCAGGCCAGGCTGGATGAGGCCTTGAGCAGCTGAGTGTAGTTGAGAGGTGTCCCTGGGCATGGTGGGGAAGCTGGAGATGAGCTCTGAGCTCCTTTCCAGCCTGAGCCATTCTGGCATTCTGTGGTCAGATCCCAGAAGCTTTGTAGGTAGGTTTGATCCCATGTTACCTGTCTGCATCATCTCAGCACTGCCTGTGATTGAAGGCAGCCAGAGCATGCCAAGGACAGGGGTATGCAGGCAGGAAAGAGGCACTTGGGTGCATCCAAAGAGAAGTGTGCTGCATATTCAGTTACACTGCTGGGCTCTGCAGAGTCCTTGCTGGAGGGAACTACCCAGCTTGAGGATATCCAGCCTTCCTAAATGCTGCACTTCAAATGCAATGTGTTTCTCTGAGCATCCACAAACAAAGGGTTTGGTGTGCCTGCCTTAGTGTTAGACCTCAACAAATACAGGACTAGTGAGAGTCAGTAGAGTCAGCCTTCGTCAGTAGACAGCTAACTAGACCAGATTAATTCAGCAGAACATCTGCAGCTGGTGGCTGTTACTGAAGAGTTCTCTGTGTCTGTGGGATCCCTCTTGTTAAGAGCCATGCAGGCTCAAATGCTGCAGTAGTTAGGAAGCAGTCTGGCTCCACAGGACTTGTTTTGCTGTGTGAGAGAGGAAAGCTCTTCTTGCTGAAAGCACATTTTGGGATGGAAAGGAGCATGTCTGGTTCTTTAGGATTCTCTGGATGTTTGAGCATTCTGTGCCTGTTAGTCTATAATTAAGTTCTTGTTGATGTCATGGGAGGGTTTTTGTTTTGCTGGTTTCTGCTGGGTGGTTTTTTCCCTGCATTTCACTGTGCTGCTTCTGCAGATAGGCTGAGCTAAGGTAATCGTGCATGGTGTTATGAGATTAATCAGATTATTGGTAAGGTAATCATGCATTGTGATTATGATATCTTATGTTAAATTCTTACGTCTTTATCTCAGGGCTGAGTTTCGTGTGTTACTTTTCCTCTCCCTTTTGTGTTGGGGGAGCAGGCAGGGCAGCCCTTGTGCTAAACCCTTACGATATCCTCTTCACCTAAATGAAGAGAGATTTGTCTTTCAAAGTGTTTCCAAGGCATAACTCTCATTGCAAACCAGCTTTATAGAAAGATTGAATCTGCCCTAATCAGAATTTGTGTCACCTCATAGCTGACCTCTAAGGCGGTGGCACTGCAGCCACAGCTCTTGGTGAATGAAGAACAGCAAACAGCAGCTCAGTGATGCACAGACTCAGCAGATGAGGAATTGAATGAATCAGAAAATATGGTTCAGGAGCAAAAAGCCAGCATGCAAATGTCAATTGCTGAGGAGGAGTGAAAGGCTAAATGGTTTCCTTTTAAGGATTTTGGGTAGGGCTTAGTTCAGAAAGGTGTTAATGGAGAGAGTGGAGAGGGGTCCAAACAAATCCAGTAAGAAAAGGCTGAGGTCACCACAAAAGGACTGGGAAGACTTTTGGGATTCCCCACATGAAACCAACTTCCCCCCTCTCCCCCTCCCCCCTTTTCTTGACCTAACTAGGAACGATAGTTTCAAACAAGGATCCCTAGTGTAGTGACTAACCTGCTTCTTAAGGCAGTTAGCATTCCCATGGCATCCCCTGGATGAAGTGCCATGCACAGCACCCAGCTGGTTGGGCTGCACGCTCCCAGCCCTGCTGCCCAGGCTAGAGCAGACCCCACTGCCTGCCCAGCTCTTTGCAGCCTTGCCAGTGCTTCTGGTCTCCTCAGAGTGTATTTTTTTAGAGCAACAAGGACATAAAGTGTCAGTTCACTTTCTCCATCTTGAAGAGTGATCTATTTTGTGCCCTCTGCCTTGGTGGAGAGGTGCAGCTGTGTTTAAGGTGCAAGGTTCTGTTTGGCTGCTTGTGAAATGGGGTTGCTGAAAACATCTCTGTCTCTTGCTGCAGATGAGACTTGTAAACTAAGCTGTGAAAATGGAGGGAAGTGCATCATCAACGAGAAGGGGGATCCCCGCTGTCACTGCTGGCCCAGCTACTCGGGGGAGAGGTGTGAGACCAACCACTGCTACAACTACTGCCAGAACGGAGGGACCTGCGGAGCCTCTCTGCTCGGTGAGTGCTTCTCAGCAGCCCTCTCCTGCCTGCATTCATGCAAATGCTTCAATCTGTCCCTTCTTTCTGGTGTTTTTGCCATGGTGTAACTTACTCTCTCTGCCTGTGCTGAGTGGTGTGCAAATCATACTTTATTATCAGCTGTGGCTTCCCTTCAGGTGCCTGCTGGTTTGGCAGAACCAACCTGCACTCCAGCAAAAGGAGCATAGAACCATGGAATTGTCAGGGTTGGAAGGGACCTCAAGGATCAGCCAGTCCCAACCCCTTGCCATGGCCAGGGACACCTCATACTACAGCAGGTTGCTTACAGCCACATCCAGCCTGGCCTTAAAAACCAGCTGGGATGAGGCTTCCACCACCTCCCTGGGCAACCTGTGCCAGTCTCTCACCACCCTCATGGGGAACAACTTCTTCCTCACATCCAGTCTGAATCTACCCACTTCTATATTTTTTCCAGTCCCCCTAGACCCTATAAAGTCCCTCACCAGCTTTCTTGCAGGCTGGTGGAAGCAAGTGGTCAGTTCCAGGGACACAAATGTTGAGGTGCAGAAATGTGACTGCGATTGTAAAGTGTGAGGTCCAGTCACATCTGGACCAACCACATGCATCTTGCTCTCTCTTTGCCTCACTTCTCCCTCCAGGTTTCTTGCATGTGCACAGAGAAGTATTTCCTTAAATTGCAGAGTTGTGAGGCCTCAATTTTCTACCTTCCTGTCTTGGTTTAGAGCCATGAGCTACTCCAGACCAGAGGACAGAAAGTATTCTACTCCTTTTTTGGGGAGTAGAACTAAAAAGGCTGCACATCTCAGCTGGAAGTTTAAATGGGAATTCTATTTACAGATGTGCACACAGAAGGCATCCAGGTAGAATGAACATTCTCAAACTAGGATGAGTCTACCAGCCCCAAACCTTCCAGAACCTTCCACCCCTACCGTGGGATGGCCAGGACTGTCCCTTAGGACTCTGTCTTTTTGGAGGACTTTGTCTTTGTGGTCTTCTTAAAGGTACCTGAACCTCAAGTTACCACACTTTGTCTTACTGAAAGTCAAAACCTGAGCATTTTACTCCTCTAATTCCCAGGAAGATTTGGTTGGTCAGAACTCAGATGCCTTGTTTTCCTGAAGGAATTTGAAATTACTTCTGTTATCTTTAGGGAGGTTTTCCTAACTGTCAAAAAGTGGGTGTTTGACAGGGGATCTCTGTCCTTGGCATGCAGGCTGTTGCAGCTTGCATAATGCAGTTAGTGTTTGGGCTAGAAGGTGTGCTAAGAAGTACTCTAAAATGTTATTAATTTGGGGAGAAAGAAGTTGAATTCTCTCTTCTGCTTTAAGGAATACTTAAATACTTGATGGAAAGTAGAACAGCTGGGGAAGAATTTGCTGTCTAGTCTCTTCTTCTCAGAAGCCTGCCAGCTGCTAAAGATGGTGGGAGTAATATTCTCCTGTGTGATGAAGTCACCAATACCCTGATCTGTGAAGGAATCAAAGTAGAGGCATCTGACTTGTGAACAGGAGCTTGTCACTGCTTAGTGCAGAGGGAGCTCCCTGTAATGCAGAATTAGATGTCATAGGCTCTGTGACAAAGGGGGCTTAGATCTCAATTTTCTTGAGCTCTCCTTACTTATTAACTCCAGCTTATGTAGTTTAGTAACCCAGCTTCACTGCCTGTGCTGGCTCCTCTGGAGCCTCTTCTGTTTACTGAGAGGTGATGGCAACCACCTCAGTGACTGCAAGTCTGAGTGTGCCAAGCAGAGGACAGTTTGGCTCCGGCTGCTCGAGGGTTGATGATGCTGTTCATAGTTAACATCACTAATAGTGACTAAGTATGAGAAAATGAGAATTACTTGTGCCTGAAGTTGATTAATTATACTTGAAACTGCTCCTAGCAGCTGGTGGAACTGCTGACACAAATGATAAGCAGAGATTTTTATCAATGCAGCGAGATCAATACGTGTTTAGTGAGGACAGGCAAGTGAATGAAAGTAAGTCATGGCTGATTTAAATGATGTGCAAATCTTCCTTGTCATCTGAAGAGAGGATGTTTACTCCCACATCTCTGCATGCCTGGCATTTAACAAGCACTTTGGTGGGGCTAGAAGCCTTTGCAGAACTGGTTACTGGAGCTCCTAGAACTCAGCTCAGTGTCCAGAGCTCTATTTAGTCCTTTGCTTTTGGCAGTAGCCATAGGGCTCTCTTGCCTCCAGCAGCTCCTGTTGTCCTTACCAGCAGCTGATGCTTGCTGTCCTTGCACATCCATGCTGTCACCTGGGGTTAGGTTGGGTTTGGCGTTTGTGGTTTGGTTTGTATTTGTGTTTTGGTGTGTTTTTCCCTGCTAAAGGCAGCTTTTGCACTCTCCTAGCCTTGCTGAAGTAGTTAGTGTGGTAGGCTTGGTCACCAGTGAGTAGAGCAGAGAGATCCAAGTAGATTCTACAGTGTGCTAAATTGTGAATCATGGCCCCAGCTGCTACAGAGGGCCTGGAGATGCAGGTGTGAGCCTTGTTTCTGCTCAAGCTCCAACAGCATAATGTGCCTGTGCCAAAAAGGTTATCAGGAGAGCCAGCATGGAAGTCACCACAGTCCCCATCTCTCTCTACAAATACCTGATTGCTGAGAATCTGAATCTTTAATGGCAGCTAGAGGTCACCATACGTGGCCAAAATGTGCCAGGGCTGGGGCTGCTGACTCTCCCTGGGCATACCTGCTGGGAGGACTATCCTGCTGCACTGTGCTCACCTGCCTGGATTGCTCACACTTTGAATAATATCTTTCAGTTTAACCTGATTTCTTGTCTGCCATTTCCAATTCATGAGAGCAGCCACACCTTGGAGGCCCTGCCAGAACTTCCATGTGCTGGAGATGTGTTAAAAAAGGCTATTCATCTTTCTACATCCAAGTGACTCCATCCAGCATGCCAGATAAGACTTCCAAATGATCCATTTCTCATCTGCCTTGCATGCCTAGCCCCTGGACCCTGTAAATATTCTATTAAGAAGAAATCTCTCTCTCTTATCAGGCTGTATTTCTTGACTTCATCAGGCCATAAATCCTGTGCTACTGAAACAAAGCAGCACATCAGTGAGATGTCCTCTTATCCTGCTCCAAGCTAACCCATGATATACAAAGGCCATTGTGTATTTCAGGGAAGGAAGCTAAGCAGGACACCCCAAAAGCATCAAATAGTGTAATTGCATCAGCAAAGCTCAGTTCCTCAGCTGTTTCTGCAGCCAGCATCTCCTCTTTCCAGTCACATACACCACTGTGCAGAGCTCCTCACCCAGCTGCAGGGCTGCAGGCGCTTCCCAGCTGGAAGTGAGGGTGTGAAAGCCAGACCAGAGCACTCCTTTCCTTCCTGTGCTCTCAGCCTTCAAGGCAGAGTTGCCTGGGAGGTTGCCCTGCTTTGTCAGGTTCGTCTGGGAGCTGTTGGTGTCCGTGGTACTTGAGCTTGCATGCTGCTCCATGTGGGAGTGAAAAGGTGCCCTGGTACCAGCATTTATGTTTTTCCTTAGTGATTTTAGAGCTTAAGCATTGTGTCTGGAGTTAGACTGTCACATCCTGCCACTTAGATCTGTCCACCAGCAACAGGTAACTTGCATTTGATATTTTTGCATAGAGAATTCTTTCCTCTTTCTGGAAAGTATAAAATTACTCTGTGAAAGTAAATTCAGTTCAAGGTCATCCTAATTTCTTCTCCTGTCTGTGCACAGCACCTCCCGTACAGCAGTCTCTCAAAGAGCAGCAGTTACAGCTTGGAATCCTTACACACCTGGCTGATCAAACTGACACAACTGAGCTGCAGAGAGTTTCCCAATTTTCTCCTTAAAAAAAAGAATAATATTTTGACTGAAGGTGCTGCACATTTTCCTCTGAAGCTGCAGAAGCCATGCACCTGTGAGAGTGCCAATCCAAATCCTGTCTGCAAAATAGAAGTGACTCATGATCATTCCAGCTTGCTTGACTCTCTTTCTCAGAAGCTCTGATTGCCCCTATCAGTGCTCATCTCTTCCCCACCTCAGCCAGCTCTGGTGCAGTGCTCTGAGTGCCATTCTGCACCCACACGCTTTCAAAGCTTAGGGACTGCCAGCAAATTTAGCCCCACAAGGAGATGAGCCTCTGCTGAGTCCCTGCTGCTAGGGGCCTTCCCTTGGAGGCAGGAAATTTCCATACTGTTGGCTTCTAGCTCAAAAAACAAGGAAGAGAGGTCCTGAAAACAAACCTTTTGTCATGTTCTGCTACCAATAAAGTGATTCACAAATTGCATTGGGCTGGAAGGGACCTTCAAGAGTCATCTTG
The DNA here is from genome assembly GCF_014839835.1 of Dryobates pubescens. Classification (NCBI taxonomy): domain Eukaryota; kingdom Metazoa; phylum Chordata; class Aves; order Piciformes; family Picidae; genus Dryobates; species Dryobates pubescens. The sequence continues at coordinate 57,485,525 of NC_071613.1, forward strand.
TCCAACCCCCTGCACTCAGCAGGGACATCTCCAACTAGATCAGGCTGCCCAGGGCCACATCCAGTCTGATCTTGAATGTGTCCAGGGATGGAGCCTCAACCACCTCCCTGGGCAGCCTGTTCCAGTGTCTCCCTACCCCACCCTCCTGATGTCCAACCTAACTCTGCCCTGCTCCAATCCATTGCCCCTTGTCCTATACCCACAGCCCCTTCTGCACAGTCCCTCCCCAGCCTGCCTGTAGGTCCCCTTCAGATGTTGAAATGCAGCTCTAAGGTCTCCCTGGAGCCTTCTCTTCTCCAGGCTGAACAGCCCCAACTCTCTCAGCCTGTCCCCATAGCAGAGGTTCTCCAGCCCTTTGATCCTTTGATTTAAGCCCTACGAGGAGAGGCTGAGGGAGCTGGGGTTGCTTAGCCTGGAGAAGAGGAGACTCAGGGGTGACCTTATTACTCTCTACAACTACCTGAAGGGAGGTTGTAGACAGACGGATGTTGGTCTCTTCTCCCAGGCGGCCAGTACCAGAACAAGAGGACACAGTCTCAGGCTGTGCCAGGGGAGGTTCAGGCTGGATGTTAGGAAGAAGTTCTATACAGAGAGAGTGATTGCCCATTGGAATGGGCTGCCTGGGGAGGTGGTGGAGTTGCCATCACTGGAGGTGTTCAGGAGAAGACTTGACGGGGTGCTTGGTGCCGTGGGTTAGTTGTTTGGGTGGTGTTGGATTGGTTGATGGGTTGGACGCCATGATCTTGAAGGTCTCTTCCAACCTGGTTTATTCTATGTATTCTGTGTATCCCTGTAATGCAGAATTAGATGTCATAGTCTCTGTGACAAAGGGGGCTCAGCTCTCAACTTTGCTTTGGATGTAGCCCAGGCTGCCCCTGGCCTTCTGTGCTGCCTGTGCCCGTTGCTGGCTCATGTCCAGCTTCTCCTCCACCAGCACCCCCAAGTCCTTCCCTGCAGGGCTGCTCTAATGTCCCCATCCCCCAGGCTGGGTTGCTCTGGAGGGGTGCCCTGCATGATGCAGCATATGAAACCCTGTCCTGGTGAACGTGTGTGTCCCAGTGAGTGTGCAAATCCTGTTCTCCTTCTCCCCTCCCCCCCCAGCTTACAACAGTGATGTGATATCTAATTAAGTAAATTGCAGAGTATTACTCAATTTTTAAAACATGACTGTGCTAAATCTTTGCTGAATGTGTTAAGTTGTGGAACCTCATTATCTGCACACAAATGTTAATTTGTTGAACAAATCCCACTGGCAATTCAGGGATTATTCACTGTTGGTTTACTTACTGCTAAGCCTTTTGGCAAATTCCTGTGTGAACATTATATAGCTGGAGACTGGGGCAGCTTTAATTAAAATTTATAAGTTTATGACAGTTGTATGGAGCTACAATAGTAGAGGAAAGAAAATGTCATCAGTTAATTAAAAGTACACATCTGAGATGTGTAATTAAAAGTTGGGGTATAATAAGGAACACTTTCTAGTAGGCCAAACGAATGGGAATTTGGAAACGTTGGCTGTTGCCTTAAAAATGCACTGCCTTTCTCCTTGCACTTCAGAGCAAGGATGTTGGAGCTGCAATTGCCAAATGTCTTGGGCACATTGGCTGCAGCTAACAGAAACCAGATAAATATTTGTGCTGTGCTGACTGCACAGGCTGTGTCTGACTGTGCAGTGTTGTGGGGTTTGTGTCAACAAGAGGCAAAACATGATCAGTTTCTTGCTGTTGTCTTTCACTAAATTCAAATTGATTTAATAGGCTCAGGAAATAGTTACACATAAAGAAAATGTTGTTGTGTGTTCTGTTTTGTAAGCTGAACAAGTTGGTTTGGGATGTGGGGGTGCATGCTGAAAAGACTGGCTGTGGAGGATCTGATCACTGTCGCATCAGTCTCAGTAGTCTTAAGGGTGATGCTGCATCAGCCTGTCACCAGGACGAGCACTGTGGGAAGGGGTGAGGAGTCAAAGCAGTCTGGTCTGGCCTGTAGCTGATCTAAGGGTCCCAACAGAATCATAGAAAGGGTTGGGTTTGAAGGGACCTCCAAAGGCCATCCAGTCAACCCCCCTCAGCAGGGGCATCATCCACTGGATCAAGTTGCTCACAGCCTTGCCCAGCCAGACCTGGCATATCTCCAGGGATGGAGCCTCAACCACCTCCCTGGGCAACCTGTTGCAGTGTTCCAGCAGCCTCCTGCTGCAGAACTTGTTCCTCACATCCAATCTCAATCTGCTCTGCTCTCATTTCAAACCACTGCTCCTTGTCCTGTCCCTGCAGGCCTTTGGGAACAGTCCCTCTGCAGCCTTCTTGTAGCCCCTTCAGGTACTGGCAGGCTGTTCTTAGGTCTCCCTGGTGCATTCTCTTCTCCAGGCTGAACACCTCCAGCTCCCTCAGCCTGTCCCCATAGCAGGGCTGCTGCAATCCCCTGGTCATCTTTGTGGCCCTCCTCTGCTCCATCAAGTTCATGTCCTTCCTGTGCTGAGGGCTCCAGAGCTGGACACAACCACAACCAGCCTTGATAAGAGCAGCCTTTGCGACTCCCCTGTGGTGTTTTGAGCTTGTTCCATTCTCCTTCCTTTCCCAGCACACAGAGTGTCTGTCTGTGAGCCTGAGCCCCTTCAGCTCACCTGCTAATTATGACCAGTAATAGAGCTGCTCTCCCCTGCTGCGGGTTCAGGCAAGCTCGTTATGGGCATCAGTCTCCCAGAACTGAATTCTTGTGCTTCTCCCAGGCTGCTGCTAGAAGCACTCCTGACAAGGTAATGCAGCAGGCTGGTGCAGTGCCACCTTGCTTTCTCTCGTAGCGATAGGAAGCGAGGTGTGCAGATTCAATCTACATACTGCTCCAGGAAACCCAAACCCACCCACCGCTGGTATGGAAATGATCATCCTTTGCACTCCAGCATAAGTCATCTGTGTCTTGGCACCAGAGTTCTTCTGGATTCTCTCGTTCTTCAACTTTCAGAAAGTTTCCCCCCAAGTTCAAAATCCCCTCTGTGGTCCTCCCAAACACCTAAGCCTGCTCTGCTGCTTAGGCAATGGCATCGATCAGAGTTCATCTCCTGGGTGTCCTGTTCCTTACCAACAGCACGTAAATAGCAGCTGGAGAGAGACGATTCCGTTCCCCAGGTACATCACCTGGATTGCTTCAGTGCAACCAAATATGTGTTACCTATTTTGGAAGGTGGTTAAAAAGCTATTTGCTATGAGTTTCATATATATATACACATATCTGGCCTGCATCAGGAACAGTGTGGCCAGCAGGAGCAGGGAGGTCATTGTGCCCCTGTACTCTGCATTGGTTAGGCCACACCTTGAGTCCTGTGTCCAGTTCTGGGCCCCTCAGTTTAAGAAGGACATTGAGAGACTTGAAGGTGTCCAGAGAAGGGCAACAGGGCTGGGGAGAGGCCTTGAGCACAGCCCTGTGAGGAGAGGCTGAGGGAGCTGGGGTTGTTTAGCCTGGAGAAGAGGAGGCTCAGGGGTGACCTCATTGCCCTCTACAACTACCTGAAAGGTGGTTGTAGACAGGAGGGGGTTGGTCTCTTCTCCCAGGCAACCAGCACCAGAACAAGAGGACACAGTCTCAAGCTGTGCCAGGGGAGGTTTAGACTCGAGGTGAGGAGAAAGTTCTTCACCTAGAGAGTCATTGGTCATTGGAATGTGCTGCCCAGGGAGGTGGTGGAGTCACCATCCCTGGAGGTGTTCAAGAGGAGATTGGATGTGGGACTTGGTGCCATGGTCTAGTCATGAGGTCTGTGGAGACAGGTTGGACTCGATGATCCTCGAGGTCTCTTCCAACGTTGGTGATGCTGTGATATTATGTGTGTATACATGTGCTTCTCCCAGGCTGCTGCTGTAAGTACTCCAGACATGGTAATGCAGCAGGCTGGTGCAGTGCCACCTTGCTTTCTCTAGTAGTGATAGTAGTGAGAGATATATATATATAAATCAAAATTTCCTTTTGCAAATGAAATGATCTACATCAAATTAAAGTAGGAGTAACTGCAGCCTCCAAAATCCAAACCTAACTGAACACTGTAGAACTGTGATGCTGTTATCACCTTCTTCGTAAGAGGGAAGCAAAGTGAATTTCATCTTCATGTCACAAACTTCAGCTATCTTTTCCTGTCCTACTGCCAAAAGGGACTTCCTGTGTGCTAGGCTCACCGTCAAGCACTCTGCTTTTATTGCAGAAACTCTGTGCAGAACACTGGGAAAAAACAGGGGAGAATTTTCTGGGTTTGTCAGCTCTGCAATTAAGACCAAAATGTGTAACTTTAGGTTGGTTTGGTTTAATTTATTTACTTTTAATTTATTGAATTTGGATTTAATTTAATTCATATTTTTATCTCTTTTTTTTTTTTAATTTTATTTTAATTGTGTTTTATTTTAGTATTTTACTTTTACTTTGTTTTGGTTTACTTTGTTTTGGTTTACTTTGTTTTGGTTTACTTTGTTTTGTTTTCTTCTGAAGAGAGGCTACACAGAGTCTTCACAAGGTAGCTGCTTTCAGGCACTTCCTTCCTAAGAGAATTGTCATTATTTCTTTTCATTTTCTTTGTTTTTACTGTGTCTTACCAGGCACTTTTAAAATGAATTCTCTGCAGCTCATGTCTTCAGACTTGTTATTCAGAATTGCTGTAAATACAGAATGCTCTCATCAGTGCAGGGGAATGCATGAATTGATTCCCACCCACAGAAACACACAGTGTGTAAGAAGAAGCTCAAAGGTAGTAGAGAGGAGAGTGCCAGCAGGTTCCGTGTGAAGCATGGGAGAGGAGGGGCTGCTGCTTGCTCTCTAGGTGTTACTGCTGTGGCTTGGAAATTGGAGCATTTACAGATGAGATGCTGACAGTGTGCTGCCACCTTGCCCTCCTGGACACTCTGACAACATTTTTCAGCACAGGTAATTGAAACAGGAAGTCTGAGGTGATGATGTTAGGGGAGAGAGGAAACAGGAGGACAGATGGAAGCTTGGATGCTCATCTGTTAGAGGCAGAAGAAAACAAGGCAGACTTCTCAGACAGTAAATCCAGTTAAGGATTGCACTGAATCATGGAATCCCAGAATGGCTCAGGCTGGAAGGGAGCTCAGAGCTCATCTCCTCCAACCTCCCCACCATGCCCAGGGACACCTCTCAGCTACACTCAGCTGCTCAAGGCCTCATCCAGCCTGGCCTGCAGCACCCCCAGGCAGGAGGCAGCCACAAAACAGCTCAAAACACAAATTGGTTGTGTTTTCTCTCAGACAAGGCTTTTTGCTCACCTCTGCATGAAGTGCACCCAAAGCTGGTTAGCTGCCATTTCAGAAGTTTAGCACTCCCCAGACCGCTTTCTTTGTGGCTATTTCTTGTGTCCTGTCACGTGTTAACATTGCTGTGGTGGTGAGGGGCAGGAGCTAAGGCACACTTCTATTTCTGTGCCTGACCAGTCTGAGTGCTGAAGTTGTCTGTGTGTGAGGCTACCCTGCAGTGGCTGCTGGTGACATATGTGACATCTTGGTTAATGGGGTTATTTCCCTCGCAGACATCAATCCCCGTTCTGGGGTTGCGATACCAAGCCTTAGGGCATTGTTTGCCATGGTTTAATAAACTGTTCTTGGAACCCTCTGGTATCAGAAATAATTTATGAGAATAAGATAGATGCCAATGTCATTATTAGTAGTGGTTTAGGTGCCAGCAGTCTGTGTATAAATAGGCAGTGAACTATTAACAGTAGTAAAAGTCAGGTTAAATTGAGTGGCAAAGCCGGGGTTTGGGCTCTGGCACGTTAAATTTTCATAGAGCTGTCAGCACTTGGGCATATTTATCACCCTGCATTAGGAAAGAATAGAATAATCCTCTCCACAAACAGGCAAATATCAGTGGGCCATCACTTTAACAAATAGGGGAGCATTAATAATAAAAACTGCTCTCAGACCTCCAGATCTACACTCTCTCACGATTCTGTTTTACCCCTTCTGACAGAAAGTCTGATTGAGATGACAGATGATGTGAAGCCCCTGGCTTGGGGGCAGACATTCCAATGCACAGGGCAAAACAAAAAGACTCTCTGCTACCATCCCAGTTCAGCATCTTTGATTGAATGCCTGAATCACAGGGGACAGATATGAATAACCAGGCTGATGCATATTGAACTAGTTGGAGCTATTTTTAGGTCAATGGGTTTGTTCCTGCTGTACTCATTAGAGGAAGAGACTAACTGATCTGATGGCCTTTAGGATGATTTGCAAAACACTGTGAATTAGCATAGCTGAGAATAGTAACTAGAGAAAAGAAAAGAATTGTGTGGAGGGTTTCATGTGAGAAGAGCAGGAAGGAAGTGAAGGAAAAGAATTAACAAATCATTCTGCATGGCAAAAAACCAGAGTGCTTCAATTGCAGTGAAAAGTTCTTCAGTGAAGATGATATTAAATAAATGGCACAAAGTATTAAAACAAAAGAAATGGAATTGTGGGGCTTGTGGCATGTTTAATTTAATCTACATTAATGACACATCAAGCTAAGGGGAGAAGAAACCAAAATAAAGGTAGGAGGAGGTGCACGTGTTTCATCTGTGGTAAAAGCTGTCAGGAGGCAGCTGTGAAGGCAGTTGTGGATACCTACAGCAGACGTGACATTAAACTGAGGAAACACTGAATGAGGCAAAGGGTAGCAAGGAAGGGACCTAGCCACAATGCACCAGGGATTCAGGCAGTGGTAAGGATCTCCAGGATGAAAATGAGAGAGAATTGCTATGGAAAACTAAGCCTGGAATGTTATTTCATTAGACTACTTAGGATTTGGGCTCTTCTGTACGTTTTAAACCAAGTCAGGCTCAAGTCAAGCATAGCTTCTCCCCTGTGCTCACCCCTCCATGAAGTAGGAATGCCCGTATGTAAGAAGGTTGTTTCTGCCTGGTGGTGTTGTGTGATGTTTTGCCAGTGTAAACACAGGGGTAGCCGGGGTCTCTCGTCATTAAGGGATTCCCTGCCTGTCTCTGATCTCTCTCAGAGTCCATGATCCTATCAGGATATTGATAGGGCTGCCAACAAGTAAATCTGATAGGCTGCTTTTCCTGTTCAAGCCTCTGGTGCCAGCCCAAAGGGTTTCTGCCTCACACACAGGGTGCCTGATGTAGTTCTCTTGCTGATCTGATTGACCTCAGCACTTGGGAAGCACGTAGCCCATCCTGTCCCTGGCAAAGAGCAGCTACCAAGGAAACGTGCATTACTTTTGCAGCAGCCAGTTAGCTGCCTGCCTTGCCCAGATTTGCTCTGATGTGCCCCCACTGAAGAGCAGAGATGTTTGGTGCTCCCATCTCTGTTATCAGGCTTTTACCATTTCTGTAAATCACTTGTGTTACCATTTGGGTTTTCTGCAGTCCCCATACAAGGCTTTCCTGTTCTGCCTGACACCTCTTTGCTGTTTGACTGCTGCCAGCCCCTGCACGATCCTTCCTTCAGCAGAGCATCATTTCTGTGGCTTCCCTCAAAGGGATGAGCCTTTGCCTGTCAGCTGTCCCTCATGCTGCAGTTAAGCTCTTGAATGTAGCTGCCAGCAGCTTGGGTTCTTCATCATTCAAATGAGGACCATCCTGTCTATCCCTTTATTTCAGAAGTGTCCTCAGGTCCTGGTTAGCCTCTTCCCTTACTGGGGAACCAGGAGGAAGAGAAGTGTTAAACTTGGTCTGTTTCCTTAAAGAAAACCCTAGAAGATGAACGAAAACAAAGGAAGAAACCCTGTTCTGTAAGAGATAAGCAAGAAAGTGGCTGGATTATTAGGAAATGAGAAAGGGGATGATGGTGTGTTGGACACATCAGGTCATTTAATTGAGAAGAAGATTGCAAATGAGATAGAAACTGAAAAATCGGGAGATGGAAAAGCATTTATGGGATCTAGAAGTTTGTTTTAAAGGAGATAAGCCTTAATAAAAAAGTCAGAGAAAGGTGGAAGAGTTTAATAAAGCAGTCAAATTGTAACAGAGCTATAAATCCTTCAGACATGAGGGTTAGATAAGGAAAGAAATTGGGGAAATTAAAATAGTGAAGAATCGTAGAAGGGAAACACAGCAGGGGTTAGGCTCTGGTTTAAAACCCTGTGAGAAGAGGCTGTGGAGTAGGAGTTTGTTTTGTGCTGATGTTCATCCCCCAGGGTTCACTGCTTTCCAGGCACTGAATACTGACCTTGCAGGCATCTCTGGGCCCATGCAAGGCAGCAACTTTTACTGTATGATAATGTGAGTGGTAGGATGAGGCACACACAGATACCTGGGGGTTGGCAAAAACTGCAGTTTGAAGCTGGCTGTTGGTGCCTTGGTAAATATCTCTGTCTTGATGTCATTATATGGAAAGGTTTGTGGGTGGGAGAGTAGTGGAGGTCATTCTGAGGAGGCATCGGTGCTGGTTGTACCAGTGTTTGTCTTCTGCAGCTGGAGGGACCCAGCCTGGCAGGATGATCTGAAGAACTTAGTCATGTCTTAAATCCTTACTTAAGGCCATCTTTTAAAATAAGTCCCAGGTAAAGAGCCAAGGACCACACATGCACCAGTGTTAAATGCAGAGATGCAGGGATGGTTTGCTCATATCTACAGTGACTCCAAGCAACGTTTGCAAAGGCACCTTTGGTCCATGATTAGAGCAATCTAGTTGGGCTGATGTGTTAAAGCCTGCTACTGTGGGGTTGTTCAGCCTGAAGAAGAGTTGGCTCTGGGGAGACCTCAGAGCTGCCTGCCAGGACCTGAAGGGATCCTGCAGGAAGGCTGCAGAGAGACTTTTGCTGAGGGTGTCCAGAGACAGGCCAAGGGGGAATGGTTTGAAGCTGAGGCAGAGCAGGGTTAGAGTGGAGCTGAGGAAGAAGTTGTTCAGCAGGAGGGTGCTGAGACTCTGGCCCAGGCTGCCCAGGGAGGCTGTGGCTGCCTCCTGCCTGGGGGTGTTGCAGGCCAGGCTGGATGAGGCCTTGAGCAGCTGAGTGTAGTTGAGAGGTGTCCCTGGGCATGGTGGGGAGGTTGGAGCAGATGAGCTCTGAGCTCCCTTCCAGCCTGAGCCATTCTGGGATTCTATTCTATGCTTCTCTGATATGCCTATCTTTAAAGTGCTGATCATTGTTTTGATGTTCTTTTACTCCTCTCACAAAGCAACTTTCTTTGTTGGGAACAGGGAGACCTACCTGCAACTGTGCGCTGGGCTTCACGGGGCCCAACTGCAACCAGACCGTCTGCCACCGCTTCTGCCAGCACGGAGGCTCCTGCAGCGTCACCGCCGGCAACCAGCCCCTCTGCAGCTGCCTGCCTGAGTACACAGGGGACAGGTGCCAGTTCTGTAAGTAACCTCCACCACCTGGTAGCTCTGGATTTGTAACAGGAGCTCTCCAGAACGGCAGTTCAGCAGTTAGAGTTGGGTGGCTTTGCTTTGTTGGTTGGTTTTATCCTATCATGCATTTGTAAACTTAGCTCCAGAAAGATTCCTGCTGCTGTGGGAAACTCAGCTGATGTGCTCAAGTGAGCTTTGAAAGTAGTTCTGCACTACCTGTCTAAGAAAGAGCTTCTTTAGGAAGGATTTGTTTCTTCTTTTGATGGGTGAATTTGTGCAGTGAGGCCATGCAGGACAGCTGCCTTTGTGAGGAGAAATCAGATCATTGTGTTACTACTCCTCCAGCTTCTGCTGGTGGAATGCCTGAGCACAGTGAATTGATGTTAAAGAATTTCTCTGCTGTCCCTTGTCACTGCAGACCAACACACCTCCAGCTGCTGCTTTGGCTTTGGGGTGTGTTTCTAGCCCCGGTAAGGAGGATACTGACAACGCCTTTGAGTTTCATGCCTCTGCTTTCCTTCACCCTGTTCAGTCTCAGATCACCTCGAGTTTGGTTTCTGCCTCCTCCTGGTGTTGAAAATCAGGGATTCTAGGCATTACTCATGTTGAATTCTCAGGACTTAGATTCTATGCTCTGGATCTGAAGGTCTCCCTAGCTTTTCATTCCTCTGGCTCACGATTCCCACCCCTCTGGGACGCTGTTCTCCGAAGGCTTCCGTGTCTTTGGGGAAGCTTCTCTCCCTTTCTGGAACATTCTGTAATATTTGATTTCTTTTACAGTTTAGGAGGGAAAGAAGATTATCAACCAACAGGCCTTCTGTTCCTACCACATTTATCTTCTTTCCTCTCTGTGTTTTCCCTTCGCGTGAGTCACTGTTAGCTGTTTTCAGGCCCTCAGACACTTGACCATAATCTTCCATTCCTCCTTTGGGTCACTCATTTCAAAATCACACTTTATCTTCCCCCTGTCTCTTCCACATCATGCCTCAGGAGCAGCCCTAACCTAAACCTGATTGTTTTCCTGAGATTGGAATGTCTGTTCTTTTCTAAAATGCCCTTTATTTCCCCCTGCTTTGCTTTGACTGTGTCAGGCTGGGAGAGAAGGCTGTCAGAGCGCTTTTTAGAGGAGACAGCCGTCGTGTTTTGTGCATCATCCATTCAGTGAATTTGCTGAAGGAGGCTAAATTTAAATGGAGTGGAAGGGAAATCAGCTTTTGTAAAAGTCTGGTTTGGAATTATCTGCAAGATACAACAAGTATTTAATTTTAGTGCAAGGTCTGTCAAGCAAGGGAAGGATGAGCGTGTGTCTGCAGTGGCATTTGTACCGCAGGAAACTGAAGGCATTTCCAGTTGGGAGGCTGGGAAACAAATGGAAACCTTTGAATGGCAAACCAGCAGTAATTGTGATTCTCTCCCACTCGGTGTTAAGCGAGCTGCACGGAGCCACAAATAACTATCTGCAAACAGCACTGGGGATTTGGAAACAGCACAGTGCATAAATCATGCACAGAGTAAGAAAAAAATATTTACTTGAGGCTTTCCCAAAACCAAACAAATTGTTTCTAGTTGAATGCTTCTGCAAACAGACACACAAACACCACAACAAGAAAGGGGGCTGGGGGGGAAAGAGTCAATTTCAGTGTAAGTGTAGGGGTACCCTTCAAACAGTGCTTAGGATCAGATTTGCCTTGTCTGCTGACACTTGGGGAGAATGGAATGGAATGGAGTGGAATGGAATAGACCAGACTAGGTTGGAAAAGACCTCAGAGATCATTGAGTCCAACCTATCACCCAACACCATCTGATCAACTAAAGCATGGCACCAAGCACCCCATCCAGTCTCTTCCTAAACACCTCCACTGATGGTGACTCCACCTCCCTGGGCAGCACATCCTGATGGCCAATCTCTCTTGCTGGGAAGAATTTCTTCCTAACATCCAGCCTGAACCTCCCCTGGCACAGCTTGAGACTGTGTCCTCTTGTTCTGGTGCTGGTTGCCTGGGAGAAGAGATCAACCCCCACCTGGCTACAACCTCCCTGCAGGGAGTTGTAGAGAGCAAGAAGGTCTCCCCTGAGCCTCCTCTTCTCCAGGCTAAGCAACCCCAGCTCCCTCAGCCTCTCCTCACAGGGCTGTGCTCCAGACCCCTCCCCAGCTTTGTTGCCCTGATACAGAGACCTGAACACATTATAATATTCAAAGTACAATTGAGCTTTTGTTTATTTAAACTTTAGCATATTTAGGAAAAAAGAGAGTCTTGCAATCTTTTACAGATTTGCCTTTTCATTTGTCCCCTCCCCCTCCTCCTTTCTTTTTCTTTCTGGCCAATACCAGTTCAGTGCAATTGTACAGGCTTGCAGTTAGTAAGCTGCATAGGAACTGGCTTCTCTGGCTGTTACCTTTATTAATCACCCTGACACTGTGTGCATGTTGGAATATCTCACTCCAGCAGTACTCCAAGGCTTGGATGCCTCTAAGAGGTCTCTTGCAGAGTCTTTCTGAGATGTGATTGAAACTAGTTCATATGCAGAGGAGGCTCCATGAATGTGCACAGGTATTTCACTCCTGCTCCCAAGCTGAAAATATTATTAGTGGGTTTTTATGGCGGGGAGAAGAATTGCCAGGCAGTACTGGCAGATTGCAAAGCCCTTCTTTCCCCCATACTTATCGTCTCCAATTACCCAGCGCAGAGTTTCTCCTGTGATTAGTTCGCATAAGGGCTAATAACCCAGACGTGTGCTCCGTGTCAAGGCGCTGGCGCTGCTGAAATAAATGCAGCGGAATGAATTTGCATAGAGTTCTGCTAACATGGTGCATGCTACTCCATACAGATGAATCTGGAGCCTAAGGCCCTCGCTGGAATTCCTGCAGTCAGCCACACAGCCTCGTCAAAGTTCATTTCTTGTGTCATTTAAGGCCCAAACTGCCTGAAAAACAGGAACCGTTCTTGCAGTTGCAATCACTCAGAGTGGATGCAGAGATGTCCCAAGCTGCTGCTTGCCCTGGAACTGAAGTTCCTTTCTTTAGCAGAGAAAAACAAAAACCAAAAAAGGGCAAAACAATGATTGGTTTTGGGGCCATTTCAGTCCAAAGGCAGCAAAGGGATTTTAGGCACAGCAGAGGACTGCAGGTGTTTGTGACTGCAATCAGTACTGGACCCCAGGAGCTGGTTTAGAGCAGGAAATTCCTGTTGGTAGGTTTTGGGGGTTGTTTCTCTGTCTTTGTTTTTGTCCTGCTGTAGCTGGAAACCCTTCCCCCTGGCAGTGCTCTTTTCATAAGTGTGTCTCCATATCATCTGTTAACCTGCTGGCTTGTGTTCAAAAACCAGACCCCTGCTGCGGGTTACCATTCCGTGCCGTGAACTGGGGAACGGCAAACGGTAGCTCTAAATCACAGCATGGTAGGTAGGGCTTGGAAGGGACCTCCAGAGGTCTTCCAGCCCAACCCCCCTGCCCGTGCAGCGTCCCCCAGGGCAGGGCACACAGGAACACATCCAGGTGGGTCTTGAAAGTCTCCAGAGAAGGAGACTCCACAACCTCTCTGGGCAGCCTGCTCCTTTGCTTCCTCACCATAAAGCAGTGTCTCCTGGTGTTGAGGTGGAACCTCTCAGAGTGCTTATGCAGAGACAGGCACAAACTCTCGTTTGTGTTTCCCACTTTAAGAAACACCCTCACAATCATCCATCCTGAATGCACTCAGTAGAAGACATCAGTTTGTGTAGGCTCCAATCTGCTGCTTGCAATGTGCCTTCAGTCAAAGAGCAGCTGGAGAGCTTGCACTTCCTGACTGAGGGCTGAGATCAACATTTCATGGAATGATAGCATGGTTCATCACCCTCTCTCTCTGGACAGGCTGAGAGAGTTGGGATTGTTCACTTGGAGAAGAGAAGGCTCAGGGGAGTCCTTATAGCAGCCTCCCAGTACTTAAAGGGGACCTTTAAGAAAGATGGGGAGGGACTTTTTATCCTAGAGTCTAGTGACAGGATGAAGAGCAATGGCTGAAAGCTGAAGGGGGGCAGATTCAGATTAGACAGAAGAAATTCCTTAGTGTGAGGATAGGGAGACACTGGGGCAGGTTGCCCAGAGAAGGTGTGGAGGCCACATCCCTGTGAGCATTCAAGGCCAGGTTGGCTGAAGCTTTGAGCAGTTTGGCAAGTCATAGAACAAATTGGTTCTACCCTACCTGTGGCTTCAGCTGACTCACTCTTAACCACATCCTCAGCTTCAAAAGGGCTTTAATTTTGTTTTATCCTTTTTTTTGGTCAGAAGGGACCAAGGGACTAAGGTAGTACAGATGCATGGTTCATAGAATCATAGAATTGTCAGGGTTAGAAGGGACCTCAAGGATCATCCAGTTCCAAGCCCCCTGCCATGGCCAGGGACACCTCACACTACAGCAGGTTGCTCACAGCCACCTCCAGCCTGGCCTTCAAAACCTTCATGGATGAGGCTTCCACCACCTCCCTGGGCAACCTGTGCCAGTGTCTCACCAGCCTCATGGGGAAGAACTTCTTCCCAACATCAGAATTGATACTCCTTCTATGGTGATTACTTCATCTGTGCATCACAGGAGCACCTCTTAAAGCTCAATGCAGCATGTTCACTACACAGAGCTGGGAAAGAGGGAAACAGAGATTTTAACTATTTGTCTCCATGAAGGAGCTGAAATGATGGCTTCTAAAAGCAGCAAGTGGAACCTGTCACTGCCACAGGAATAATAACGGTGCCAAATGTTGCAATACCAGCATACCACAGCTCTGGAGGCTGCTTCAGCCAGGTTCCTTGGGGCTTTTAAAGGAACATGGCACACATGGGACAGCTGCTGGCACTTTGAAAGGGTTAAAGCATTCACTACTCAAAAACCTGAATCCTGTTTGCATTTCAGCAGCTAAATAAGGTAATGGAGTCCTGCCCAGTCCATAAAGATAAGCATGTGTGTAGTTTTTGTGGAACTCATGGATTATGCTTTTATATATTATTATTAGAACTTCATGAAATTTTAATCTGTGGATAAATGAAAATAAAACTTAATTATTTCAAAGCACTGCTTCCATTTCAGTTGAGCATAATGCTGGTAATGGTAATGTGGATGTAGCCAAGGATTTTTACTCAGCCAGTGTCTCATTAAATACATTAACATTGCTCTGCTTTTCTCATCAGCAGTCTCTATATTATGTGGGATGATGCCATAAATGGGTGACATCTAGAAGGAGAAAGAAAATAACTCAATCTCTGATGAGTTTGTCCTTCTATTTCCCTTCTCAAGCCTTCATTGCTGATATATCCTGTAGCAGTTTGTGGGGTGCTGATTCTTGTAGTTGCTAGTGAGCCACCAGGTCACAAGCCCTGTGAGGAGCAGCTGAGGGAGCTGGGGTTGCTTAGCCTGGAGAAGAGGAGGCTCAGGGGAGACCTTCTTGCTCTCTCCAACTCCCTGAAGGGAGGTTGTAGCCAGGTGGGGGTTGGTCTCCCAGCACCAGAACAAGAGGACACCGTCTCAAGCTGCGCCAGGGGAGGTTCAGGCTGAATGTCACAAAGACATTGAGAGATTGACTGTTGGAATGTGCTGCCCAGGGAGGTAGAGGTGTTTAGGAAGAGCCTGGATGAGGCACTTGGTGCCATGGTTTAGTTGATGGGATGGTGTTGGGTGAGAGGTTGGACTGGATGATCTTTTCCAACCTGGTTAATTCCGTGGTTCTGTGATTTGTTGTGTAATTATTGTACCTTGCAAGGAGCAGCAAAGGTGTGGGTTTTGCCCTGTGGTGCTCCCCAGCATGCAGCAGTGATCAGCTGTGGTGTCTCTTGCAGACATCTGCCACCATTACTGCGTGAACTCCGAGTCCTGCACCATCTCCGAGGACGGCAGCGTGGAGTGTGTGTGCCCAGGGCGCTTCGAAGGGCCCAAGTGCGAAGTGGACAGGTGTGCCAGGTGCCACGGGGGACACTGCATCATAAACCAGGACAGCAGTGACATTGTGTGCAAGTAAGTGTGCCCGTGCCTTCAAACCCCACTGAGTTAGCCTTTGCAGCTCACCAGCTTGGGCTAGGCTCTCAGCAGCTCCCAGCACAACAGTTCCTGTGTGGCTCCTTCCCGTGCAACACCCTCTGGCTCCTGCCTTTGCAAACCAGCTTTTGGAGCACTCTTCCCTGAGTGCCCTCAGTGTCTAATGGAGCAGGAGACCGAATGGGCCTTCCCTCTGGAAAACTGGACTGTTTGCTGGGGCTGCCAGTTGAGCTTTGACACACTGTTGAAGTCTGTTCATTCCTGTGGCAGTTCCAGAGACAGTGTGTGCTGATGAGGGCATGTGCTTGGAACCTAGTGCTGAGTGGCTTTTGTGTCACTCGAGGCTGTTGTCACTGCATGTGCTGTGGAACCTAGTGCTGAGTGACTCTTGTGTCACTGGAGGCTCTTGTCACTGAAAGGAAGATTAAAACCAGTTTGTGCAATGAGCTCACTGCCTGTGCTGGCTTCTCAAAGGTGAAGCCTGGAATTCTTGCCATCAGTGGGGCTTGCACATCTCATACGCTCGGTATTTTAGTATGCAGGTGGAGAAAGCCTTGGGTTGGAAGGGACCTTTAAAGGTCATCCAGTCCAATGCCCCTGCATTCAGCAGGGACTTCCTCCACTAGATCAGGTTGCTCAGAGCCTCATCAAGCTTCACCTTGAATGTCTCACATGGCCTCCACCATGTCCCTGGGCAGCCTGTTCCAGTTTTCCAGCACCCTCAGAAAGAGAGACCTCACTACATACAGATAACTATAAGGGACTTCACCAGATTTCCTCCAGTGCCCATTGTAATTTGTCCCTCTCTAACCATGACAGTTGCACTAATGGAAAGATTGCCTCCACCTGCCAGCTGTGTGATGGCTACTGCTACAATGGTGGCACTTGTCAGCTGGACCCAGAGACAAACACACCTGTCTGTCTGTGAGTATCCTGCTCTGTGCCCATCACTGCAGTCTCTGTGTGGCAACATGTGAGGACGGTATTCTGCATGTGTCTGTACTTCTGAGGTCTCTAAGATGTAAAATGTGCTGGTTGCAGTGCTTCTTGCCAGCTTTTTCTCTGACCTGACCCTCAGTCTGCCCTGCTGCACTGTGTGTATTGGAAGATAAAGCTAAGGTGTAGATTGTGAATGCACAGAGGATAAAAAGATACTCCTTTTGAGGCTCCTAATAATTTCAGGCCAGATCCAAAGCCTGTCTACACACTTGTTGAGGAGTGGAATCCAGAGGTACAGGATGCTTGATCTCCCCTGCTTCTCGAAGGTGGACCAAGTCTTTTCCTCTCTAAAGATGGTCAGAGGTGGGAGTGGTGCACTCCTCCTGATGGCTAGAGAGCAGGAAGGATAATGTCAGTGCTGATTTCCTTTATGGGTCTGAGGATATGCTCATGTCTATCTCCCAGCTGCCCTGACCTTCACACTGCCCACAAGAGCTTGGCTGTTTTCTGGAGGGACTGTGCACTCCCTCCTGCACCGTGGTCAAGGATGCTTTTGTTAAGGTCAGACACCAAAGGAAATGTGATTCTGTGGTCTAGATGAAGTAGTGTCTGAAGAGGTAGAAAAGCCTACATGCTAGACCTTGCTTGAGAGCTATGGTGGACCTTTTTTCAGCTGCTAAGTACACAATGCAGAAATAGTCACTGTAGCAAGAAAGGAACTTCTTCCCTGCTCTCAGTTCTCCTGAGCTACCTAGGCACACTCCTAGGGGTTTTTTGTTTTGCCTAAGAAACAGTTTGATCTTTTCTGCACTGCTGAAAACCTTCATTGTGGAATAGTCTTCCACTCCTCAGAACATCCTGGAGGTCAGAGCATCCTCTGGGAACAGAGGAGGTGTTTGAACAGTGAATTGGACTCAAGTGTCTCATTTCCAAGGTGATAGAAGGAGGTTGTTGTCCAAAGGGATGTGGCATTACAGCTTTGTCAATACAAACACAGCCATCCCTTCATTCTGCTGATGTGTGTGAGGCAGATGATATTAAAAGAGTGCCTGTTGTGTTCAGACTCAGGAGGGAGTCACACAGAGAAATGCTAGAGTCTGGCCACTGTTAGAGGAACTGATCCTCCCTGGGAGCTCGAGCACCCCTGGCTGTGCAAAGGGGCAAAGCTGTGGCTGCTGGAAAGAATTTGACAGTAAATGTCTGCAGCTTTGGGGTCGGAGCCTGTGGAATGCAGTTCTGCATGGCAGTCCTGACAGTGCTCTCTCTCAAGATTGTTCTGCTCCAGCCCTTCTCACTTGTTACATGTTCTTAAATGTTGTTAGCTGCTGACTGAAGAAGCCTAGTCTCAGCAAACGGGGAACCTCACAGCTGTAGTACGTAAGCCCCAAATGTGCTGATTAAGTCTGGTGATTCATTTGCTTAAATTACCTAAATTGGTTGTTTTGGAAGCCTGTGATTCTTCCTTTCCTTTTCCTTACAAAAATTGGCTCATTCTTTTCCAGATGCACAGAGAGCACCACAGCATCTCAAGGGAAGCCGGTTCCATGCTGAGTTTGTGTATGGATGTAGAAGGCAGGAATGCTCGAGCACGCCCCGGCACTGCTAGCAATGCTAGCAAAACAGTCAGGAACAGCTTGAAGGCCATTGGCCTCTGGATCAATCAGTGCCAATGTGTAGCAGATCTGCCAATAAGGCTGTGTGCAGAGCATCAGATTCCTGAACCCATCCCTTAGTGAGGCCTGTTGCTTTAGAAGTGCTGGATCGATTGTTTGACTTTGGCACAGCCGGCTTGGAGCCCCCACGGGAGCAGAGTGCAGGGGCTGTTGTCTGTGGGTGCGTGCCTGTGGAGCTGTGTGTGTCCTGCCATCATTCTGTATAATGCATTTAAAGTCTGTCCAGCACCAGGTAGAATATTTATCTAGGTCTATTTTACTGAAATTCTGCAGATGCTCTGTGGGGTTTAAAAGTCAGCGCTGTGACCAGAAAGTGAACCCTTGTGATTACTACTGTCAGAATGAGGGACTTTGCGCTTTAACTGCCTTTAATGAACCGAGATGCAAGTAGGTTTAACCTTCCACTTAATGCTGCACATCCCGTGACATCATTTCAGGCCACAGCTCATTGGCTCCACTCATGCACATTCACATGCATCCCACAGGCTCAGGCTGGGGGCTCCTTGCTCTGGCACACACTTACCCTCTGGGAGCGGCACTGATGAGGATATTTAAACACACTTCTGGAGTGTCCATGTCGTTAGAGGGAGAAATCAAGAGCTTTATTTTCAGTGAGTCAGTTGAAAATGCTGAAGCTGCCACTTGGCTTTTTATTGTTCCTGTTTGGACAGATTTTAGCAAGCTAATCCTACACAGCATAAGGTTCAGCAGAGTGGCATCGCACACATTCTGCAGCCCAGAACTGAGCTTCTGCTTCTTATCTATACAGGGAAAGGAACAGAAAAGCTATTTAGGGACCACTTCAGGAACTGAACTTGTATTCCTAAACCTCATTGCTAACTTTATTGCAATAATGCTGTGAAACAGAGACTGTTAAAGAAACCTGTGTGAGCTGCATCATAACATTGACTTCTCCCTTGACAAGCAAACCAAAGAGGGAAAGTATAAACTGGGTACATTTGAATGCTGTATTTCTCTGAAGCATTTAAGGTCTATTTCTTAAAGACACAATTTTAATCCTCATCAGGAAAGGAAGCAGCTTTAGTCTCTGAAAATGCTGTGAGGCAGACACAGCCAGAGAACTGAAATCCCAGCGAGAGCAGCAGAGCTTTACTCAACAGCTGTGCTGCAAAATCAGAACTGGAATCACAAGGCAAAGCCCTAGGCTTGGGGTGAAGTGTGGAACTCCAACAGCTTGGATCCCATGTCATCTCAGTGCATGGTTTCTGAGCACACAAACTGCTGTGGGGCTGTGCTGTGGTTGGCTGGTGGGTAGCAATGGCAGTGCCCAGGCACGGTGAGCAATCTGCCACTTGTTGAAGGAACGTGATCACAATTGCTCTGTCAGTGCTCTCCAGCAATGGAGCTCCCTGCTTTGAGCACTCCTAAATCCCTTGGAAAGGAGATCAGTCATCTAACCACCACTTCTTAGACTTTGGAGAAGGTCTTTGTGATCAGCATCTGTGTGGGATGTGGCTGCTGGAAACCATGTGTGTATCTGTGTGCCACGCAGAGCTCACTTCCTCGCGGTCAGAGGGCAGATAGAAGCAGTGCTCCTCTTGTTTCTTCAGAATGGCTGCTGGGCTGGCATGGCCACCTCCACTTGTGTCTGGCAAATGACATTGCCTCTGTCTCCTGAATGGTTTCCTTTGGCTTCCTTTGTCCTTTTTGTTTGTTTGTTTGTTTTAATGAAGAAATGTAACTCCTGAAGTCTCCGTCCTCCTTGCCACCCTCGGTTCAATCTCTGGTTGCTCCCAATATCTTTGGGGTTTTGGCACCAATTTAATTCTTCACTGGAACTTGTTTATAGTTTTATCAAGCTGACACTGACAAGTAGGAGACCTGAGGAAGGAATGAAGTACTCCTGTGCTTCATGAGAGCCACTGTGCCAGGGAGCAGGAGTCTCAGAGGTGTTCTGTCCATTGCTAGGGACGATGGTTTATCCCTCTAAGCCGCACGTCTGGCCATGCTTTGACATCTGTCTGATCACTGAGGGATGCTCAGCTGAGGGCTAACCAGACTCCAATGCACAGGTGGGTGATCCTTAGGACAAGTAGCAAGGGCTGGGTTTATGGGCATTCAGCAAGAGCTCCTCTCTCTCTCATAGCCAGATCAGCTGGGAATGCAGAACTTACACATAATCAAGCCTTTATTATCATTCAGTGAAGACAAGAGAGAATAAGATTTCTCTGTTCTGTAGGGCAACACTAACCCCATAATTATACAGAGGAGCTTGAAGCCTGGGAGAGCAGACTCTCCTCTTACCAACTGCTGCTGGCAGGGTGTGTTTGGATTTTGTTTTCCTATCTCCAGTTCTTTTTAGAAATGAATGCAGTATCAGTTCCACAAACAGTTGTGTGCTTCACCTAACCAGCTTAAGAATGAGTTAAGGTTTCACTAGGACTGCGTATGAGCTACTGGAAAAGGAACATTTGGTGAAGCTGGGTCTCCAGTTGCAGTGAAATGGGCCCCTCAGGTCAGGAAGGACAGGGAACTGCTTGAGAGAGTCCAGCACAGAGCCACAGAGCTGCTGCAGGCAGTGCAACATCTCCCTGTGAGCACAGGCTGAGGCAGCTGGGGCTGGGAGCAGAGGAGCCTGAGGGCTGCCCTCAGTGCTGGGAATCCAGATGTGCAGGGCTGGAGCCAGGCTCTGCTCAGGGCTGTCCAAGGACAGCACAAGGGGCGCTGGGGGCAAGCTGGGGCAGGGGAGGTGCCATGGGAACAGGAGGGAAAACATTTTCCCTGTGAGGGTGCTGAGCCCTGGAGCAGGCTGCCCAGAGAGGTTGTGGAGTCTCCTGCTCTGGAGACTTTCCAACCCCCGCTGGATGTGTTCCTGTGCCCTGCCCTGGGTGCGGGGTTGGACTGGATGATCTCTGGAGGTCCCTTCCAACCCCAAACACTGTGTGATTTTGTTATTCTGTGAATGCTCAGTCAGGCTCTAAAGGGTGCAGGATGTACTGTGGTGTCTCATTGGGTACAAGGTCCTACACTGTCAAGTCTGTTACCTCTTAGCATTGTTCTTAGCAATGCAAAGAGCATTTTCCCCCTCTGCCTTTATTGTCCTTGCTCAATAACAAAGGTTGTGAGAGAATTTTATATCAGAGGTCCTGACCCTTTCTGCAAAACTTATCACTGGGGGTGTCTTTTAAAAAAGCATTCCCTCATGCAGTTACTCTCTTTAGTACTCACACGCTGAGGTCTTTAAGGATATCCTTAGTGCTGCTCACTAACAGGCTGGGTTGGTGGCATTTGTGATGTGACAGCTTTGGGCACCTCAGTGCAAGAAGGAAGTTGAGGAGCTGGAGTGGGTGCAAAGAAGAGCAACTGAGCTGGTGAGGTGCCTGGAGAATGAGTCTGATGAAGAATAGCTGAGGGAGCTGGGGCTGTTTAGTTTGAGGAAGAGGAGGCTGTGGGAAGACTTTATCTCCCTCTACCACTGCCTGAAAGGACCATAGACAGAGGTAGGTGGTGGGCTCTTCTCACAGGCTCGTAGTGATAGAACAACAGGGAATGGCCTCAAGCTGCACCAGGGGATGTTTAGGCTACAGACTGGGGAAAATTCTTTCCTGCAAGAGTGGTTGAGGCCCTGGAACAGGCTGCCCAGGGAGGTGCTGGGGTCACCATCCCTGGAGATGTTTAAAGGTGGTTTGGATACGGTGCTTAGCAATATGGTTTAGTGGTGAACTTGGTAAAGTAGGGTTAGTGGTTGGACCTGATGATCTCAAGAGTCTTTTCCAGCCAGAATGATTCTATGGCATAGAAGCACATGAGCTGTGTCTGGATGGCTCCAGTACTTCACAGATCCACTGAAAACAGAATGAAGAGGAGATCAGATTCAGGTGGGAAATAACCAAGACCTCCCTTTCCCATTTATTTCACAAACACTCAGCTCTTCCTAACTGTCAGTTCTTTCAGCTGTCAGTGCTTTATGTCAGTCTGTCTTCTGGGTTAGTGATTATCAAGGTGTGGGGGGAGATTTTTATGGTACCAATGAAGGCAGAATAAGTCAGAACTTTCAGCTACCCAGGCCAGCTGTTGGTTGCAAGGAAGGCAGTGCTCTGCCAGCTTCTGTAGTACAGAATATTTCCCTCTCTCAGCTCTGTGTCTTTCACACCTTCAGTGTGGCTATAGCTTGCTCTAACTCCATCATTTTATTTGTATTACTATCATTTGTCTGGCAGGAGCTGCCATCTGTGACTGTTATTATCATCTGCAAATAAATGTCATCAAATCACACCCCCCCATGCTGGGCATTAGAGAAATACAATGAAAGAGAACTTCTGGTGGATGTTTACAGTCAAAACAGGTAGAAGATATAAATTGTATTGACCATCTTCTGCAGCCAACTAAATGTAAAGGGATGGTCTTGGGCAATGCTTCGTGACTGTGGCTGAGGACTTAAAGGTGAAATAAGGAAGATTACATTATCCTGGCTGATTAAAAGGAGAGTAATTTATTCCTCCTTAGGTTGCTTGTTGCACAGAGGTGAGTGCAGTTCTGTGTGTCTATAGTCCAGAGCCTCTGCTTCCCAAGTGTCAGCAGAAACAGAGAGGAATCCAGAGGATAATACAGAGCATTGAATTAGTTGCCTGTGGCTAGATGTGTTGGCTCTTCAGAGAGCTCCAGGTTGTAGTTGGTGCATTTCTACGTTAGAATGAAGATCATTTCTGCTATAATGAAGTAAAAGTCATCAGGGATGGTTTAATTGCTTGCAGTGAGTAGATGCATGACTTTGAGAGCAAATTAGATGGAGAAGTCAGTGGTCTTTCAGATTAATTAAAAGGCACATGTGGCACAGGCGCTTGAATGAAAGCAGAACTGCAAAGTGAAGGGTGGAAGGAGACTGAGTAGGTTAAAGACAGGAGTGAACAAAAGGGGAGAGAGCATCTCTTCCAAGCCATAACAAGAAGCTGTCAGTAGGTGCAAGTTCCTAAGTAAATGTAAAGCTCCTAACTGGAGCTGGCCAGCCTCTTCAGAACAAAGGTTAAGGCACAGCCACAGTGCACTTGTGGGCAGGAAAGAGACTGCCCTGTGCAGTCCCCTGGCTGGTAGCTTCTGAAGGCTGAGCAGAAGGCAGCATAGAACCATTGCAGTGCTGAGAAGGTGAAGAGAAGGAGGCAGCTGTAGCCATGGCAGGCAGTGTAGGAGAGCACAGAATCTGATCCAGCATCTTGCATTAAACATTCTCCATGTGACTTCCTGGGCTATGTGTAGTGAGCTCCCCAATTACCATTCCAACAGGAGTTTCACAGGACTGTGCTAGCTCTCTGAGAACTTGCTTTGCCAAGTTAAATCCCTGTGATAGAAATGTCTTGAACATAATCAGCATGGCTCAACTTTATATTGTAGCTCTTCCACTCCGTTTGTGCCACAAACTGCTATTAGTTCAGAAACTAAATGCAAATAGATGTCTGAAGAATGGTAGTGAAAGGAAGGAATGAGAAGAGGCTGGAAAAAGAGGAGTTTGTGTATTTTCAATGCATTTACCATTGTTTGGCTCACACTTGCATGGTAGCTGCTGCTGCACATCGCTGCTTGCTTTGCCTCTCCAAGGAGAGAAGAGAGAGTTTGGCATGTGCCCATTGATCATGCTTCTACCCAGGCAGTCTCTGCTTTTCCTTGTTGCTCAGTGCAGTGTCAGCTGCAGTAGTAGTCATCTGGACATGCTTAATCTTTATATATTTACTCTATGTGAGGACTGATACTTGGACAGCACAGGTACTGTGCACGCACTGCTAAGAGCATGGAGGTTGGTGACCCTCAGCTGCTGCCCTGGGGTGATGGGGGCTGAGTTGCAGCTGCAGCTCTCTCTTTGGCAGTGAACACCGTGCAGCAACTGTGAATGATGATTTGCATACAAGAACGCCATGGGCAAGTTAAAACTCTCATTTAAAGTCACATTTGATTTCTTCTTCTATGTTGTTACTAAATGTAAGCTTCTTCAGCTTCTTCAAAAGCAGTTTTCTGTTGTTCTGCCTGCTTTGGGGTTATACAATTGTCCTGTGCTTGCTTTCTTGAATTGCAGGCTAATCTGCCTTTCATTTTCAACTGACATCATAGACTTTCTATCCCTTAGCTTCTGCATCGAATTCCTTCACCTGGTTTTCCTCACAAAGGTACCAAGTGATGCTCATCAGACAAAGCCACTCAGATGTTTTCTTCATGCACAAAATCATTTTTGAAACGTTAGTTGAAAATAATTAAACCCCAGAGTCAAGGAGGAGGTACCAGACGTGCTGGTGATCAAAGCTGGGGTGGGGGCTTTGCTCTTCTGTTGTTATCAAAGTTGTTTGTGTCTTTGAGCTTTGTCTGGGGGCATAATTCTGTGCTATCAGCCCCCCGTATGGCAAAAGCACGGCTCCAACAGTGCTGCTGCATTACTGTAAGGGAGAGCTTAGTGACTGGGGTTAGTGCAAGGGCTTTGTCACCTTGTGTCATCCCACAGAGACTGAGGGAAAGGGAGGATTATTCTGACTCCTCTCTTTCAATGCAGTTTAACCCAGATAGTAAATAATGATAATCCAGGTGCTCTCTTGTCTTCCAACCAGTTTTAGCAGTAATGATGAGATGTGCTCCAGTGGCATTTTAACAGAAGTGTTACACAAACTCCTGAGGCTGGAAGCTTTCGTTAGGAAATTCGACTGTGTCCTGACTGGAAAGAGAAGCAAAGTCAGCCAACTGCTTTGTGTTATGAAGAAATACCATTTTTAGGCAGGAAACGCCACAGGACCTCCGGAGATCATTGAGTCCGACCCCTGTCCGAGCCATTTGTCCATTCCCCTTCCACCTGCAATTCGTAGTAACTGTTCCCAAATCCTGATACACTTCCAGGCTAATCCTCCAGCACTGCTTTCTGTCAGTGTTTGATCCACACTGGCAGACTGAACTGGAGAGCAGTTGTCTGCTCAAGCACTTTCAAGTGTATATTATCTGTGCTATGTTGTATTATTATGACAATGCCTTTGGCATAAGAAAAAGAGGGTGGAGGGGAGGAGAGGGGGGAAGAGGAAAAAAATAACCTAAAATGGCACAGTGCCACCAAATTATCTTTTTTATTAGTTTTGTCTATTTGTTCAGACATTTTACAGTCAAATGGTTCCTTGTGGTCAAGTGCCCATGTAATTGAGTTTAGAGTGCTTCAGTGCACTGACCTGTAAGGGTTGCACAAAGCCAGAGAAGAGACATTTCCTCTCATTAATAGAGTCTGTGGCAACTGCATGGCCAGTTTCTGAACTGTAAATATCTTCATTCTGACTCTTTCTCATTACAAGGGGGACATCTTCATAAGCTCAGGTGAACAGTTGACATCATCTCTCCTCTGTAACCCTGCTTCCTTGAAATCAGGCATTCCCCTCACGCAGGCAGTGTGTGCCTCAGAATGCATTTCCTGAGCAGCCATCTCTCTGTGAACACAGGACTGTGTGAGAGAGCTGCAGCATGCTTTTATTAATGGCCTTACCAGCAGCCCAGCTGCAGCCTTGGTTTATTGCATTCTCTCTCTGGGTTTGCATTAACATTCTCTTTGATCTGCTCATCAGTCCTGTTGGAAGACACAGGCCTGCACCCTAAGATGTTCACCATAGTGCCTTGCACCGCTCACCTGTTTCTCTGCCAAGCTCCCATCTCCCTCCATCTGTATCTGTTGATGTGTAGCTCAGAGTATCCACTAGCCCTGTCATTTCCTCGTGGTTCTTGATAACGTCTTCAGCAGAACCAGGGGGCTTTCTGTAGTTCTGTTTCCTTAGTGTCTTTTTGTTTGCTGTGCTGCAAATGTCCTCTCCCTGACTCCCAACAGCTGTTGGCAGTGCTGCAGAGCAGCTCCTGGTGTCGGTGGTTTGGGAAGGTACAAGGGGCTGTGTATCAAACTCCACCAAAAGTCACTCCCTGTGCTAGGTACTGAGCAGGCTGAGCTTAAATGAGCTCATCTCAGAAAATGTTGTGATTCAAAACAGTTTCTGTCTTTGCTATTTGGAGCAAAGTGAGGCTGGTCAAGATCTGCTCATTTGCCATGTTCCTGTGTCCCAGCCCCCTCCTCGCTCCCCTGCCTGCTCATGGCTAACCTTCTGTGTCAAATTCCCTTGCAGGCAGCATACCTTTCCCCTGGGCTTCTTTCCTTTCTCTCCTCTGCCTGCCCAAGACAAGTCTTTACTAGCTTGCTGGACCATAAAAGGACAATCATTTTACCCCTGAGTATAGAAGGCAATCACTGCCATCCTGCCAGCTTCAGTCCCATCCAATTTATTGGAGCCAGCAAGCACTGGGGGAAATCTGACACTGAAGTGCCAAGGAGCTGTTGTGTTTTTATGAGATTTTTCTCAGATACCTCAGAAGGGTTTCAGTGCTGCTGACTTTTACAATGCCCAGATAGGTAAAGAAAGGCAAATATCCTTACCTTGGGTTGTTGCTCTGTTTACTACATATACGCTGAAGGATTTCTCTCCCCACCAGCCGGTGTGGTGTCCTATCTGCTCGAGGGGTTTGAAGAGCATCATTGTACATTACACACCATTTTCTCACAAGCCCATCCGTGCATGCTCCACAGGATTCTTTTGCTGGTCTCACTATCTTATATCCTGTAGCTCTTTCAAGACAGATTTATGGTAATGATTCCCTTGTACAGCAGAAGCATTTGAAACTTTGCATATGACCGTTTTAGCACAAAGTTAGGATAACCTCTAACTCTCCAAGACATCTTTCCCTTCCACTAATGGAGTACTAAATGCAGACTGCCTCTTGTAACAAGCTGTAATCACCTGAGCTGAACCCCCTAACAGCAGTGATGCAGAACTTGCAGTAAGAAGCAGGAAGGCTTTCCCTCCTGCTTGTCACTTGCCAACAGTTTGGATCCCAGCAGGATCATCCAAGGGTACAGATTGGTGGTGGTACGCTACAGCAATAGAGACACTTATTTTGCAGCCATGTGTTGAACAGGGACCTGATGAAAAACAAAGTTCCCTGACCAGTATGTTATTGAATTGGGCTGTCAGTGCAAGCATCTGAGGTTGGTGTAAGTGCTAGAAAGGGATTTGTAAAGAAAGAATTCAGATGCATGATTTGAAAGATTAAAATCCTCTGCTCCAAGTGAGCTGAGTGCTGCAGTGGTGGTGAGCAAGTGGAAATGTCTCTTGGTTTCAGTTTTTAAATGTAGCACTGCAAGCCAGACTTTGTGTAGTTGATTAGTAACTGGGGGGCTCCTTTGCAGTGAGGACATTTATCTGTGCCTACCTTATCTCAGCCAACAGAATTATTCCAGCAAACAAGAACTACTGGCTAAATTCTAATGCAGTCTGTCTGTTGTGTGGGCAATTTTGAATCAACTCTCAGGTGATAAACATGTTTTTAAAGACCATCTTTGATAAGCATCTTTGTAAAGACCATCTGTGCCTTACCTCTGTAGGGTTGGAGTTAAGCACCTTCATAAGATAAGATATCAAACATGGGATTTTGATAAGATATCAAAACATGGAATCAGTTCCCTCCAAAATTCCAACCTTGGTGTGAAACCCAGAGGAGAAATTTCACTGAGTGTTGGATTGTGCTGGGATAGGTTTAGGAGCAGAGAGAGAAACTGTCTCTGCACTGATCTGCCAAGACAAAAGAGTCCAAAGCCATCATCAGCAAAGGCATCTAGGGCTCTCCTGTAAGGATTCCCTTGTTTTCCTGGAATATTTTGTACCTTCTCAAACTCTGTGTTCTAGACCAATGTCAGTCCTTAAGCATGTCCACTTCTGAACTCTGTGGTTTGTTAAATCCTTACAAGGGCAGCAGCTCACAGCAGCTCTTGGAACTGTGTGCCAGGAGTGCTCTGTTGCACTTGCTTAGGAATAACCCAGGTTGAAATTCATCAATAATTCAAAAGTACTTAGGAAAAGTGCAATTCATTGCACGATATGCAGCAGAGGGAGATGGAAAGTGGAGACTTCCTGCTGCTTCCACAAGGGGAGTCTGAGGTTGTGTAGTAAAGTTAATCATATTTACAGCAGGATGGATAAGCAATTGAATCTCCTTCAGGGATTTGTTTCCATTTTTGATGGGTTTGCTGAGCCTGCATCGCTCCTTTTGTTTGCTTGCATGCATGGAGAGCATTCTGAATCCTACCAGAGGAAACATTTGCACATGGAGACTCACATGAGGAGGTTAGAGCAGAATAACTGTGCACTGCCCCAGGCACCTGGCTCCCTAAACAAGTGTTCTGACCACCTACAGCCTTCAGAGCCCTCTGGAGCCAGGAGACACTCCTGTCCCTGCAGGACAGCTCTTTGTGCTTTGACTCTTACACACACATGCACAGGCTTCTGCAAGTACATCTGTAGTGCAGAACTTACAGAGATAAAGCCATCAAACTGCAGAATTCTGAGGAAAAGTTGAAGTCTCAAAGCAAAGGAGAAGTTCAGTTAATTTATGAGTATCAGTCTAAATTGTTCAAGTCAGTTATTACAGCCAAGCCTGAAAGAGAGGTTCTGTAGTAAACTTTGCATTATCCAGAGCAAAGGGGACAGAAAAGCTGTGGGAGGAGATGACTGGGATGGATGCAGCAGGCTACTGGGTGCATGGAGTAGTTAATGTCCAGTCAGATATGCTCTGTGCAAAATGAACCTGGCTCTTGGAGCTTCTAGATAAAGCCCTCAATGAATGTGGTACAAGTGAAATCCCTTAGCAAATCAGTCCTGCTAGGCTACATTGGCTGTGGATCCAGCCCCAGTGTTCATTACTGCATTGTGGGTGGCAGGTGGTTTCACAGCACATCAATATCCTGCTGATCATGCCTGCTGTTCTGCTACACCAGTGTTAGCAAAGGACTCTGGAGTGAGGGTTGCAGTGGTAGTAACAGAAACTGAGGTTGCAAGGCTGCAGTTTAAAGCTAAAGCTGTACTCAGAGTGTTGTACTCAGAGTGCTGTACTCAGAGTGCTGTCAGTGCCACGGCAGTCTGCTGCTGTCTCCTTCCATGAAGCTTGTGGTTTAGTTTGTAGAGTCACTGTTGTCATTCATGTAGCTCTTGAGAAGGTGCTGGTGGTCTCTTTGCTGGGTTGGTGTGTTAATAGCTGACATCTATTAACTCTACCATCTTCATTGGATCCTTTTAGATGTTCAGCCAACTGGTCAGGCACACAGTGTGAGAGGCCAGCTCCCAAAAGCAGCAAGTCTGACAATATCAGCACAAGTAAGTACCTCAGATAACTGCCAGCCCCTGTCAAATCTGCCTCAGCTCAGAAATTTTCACCTGGTGATGGTTTAGAATGTGTATGTGTGTCATGAACTGTCCTGGCTGTCTATGGAGATGTTTGTTTGTTTAAATAAGAAGGGGGGAAACAAGAAATGTAGCTCTCTGTCCTTTCTGACTGATGTTTTATGAGGTGGTTTGGATGCAAGCCACATGAATGAGGCTCTCACTGCCTCAGGACTAGGCTGCACTTTTCTTGAAGCAGTTGTATCAAGTGGCCAGCACTTGGCAATATCTCTGCTCTGCAGAGAACTAGTAGGAGACCTCTGAACAGTAAAGTCCTACTGAAAGCATCAAAAATAGAGTTGTAAGTAGTTCATAACTTTAGCACTGGCTGTCTGCAGTGGCTTGGGTTGTGGCTTGCCGAGAGTGAGAACAGCTCCTGTTGTAGTTTCCAAGCACACATGTAACCATAGAAGTATGCCATTGCTACACCATTGGAGGTTTAAGTTGGCCAGAGCTCCCTGTGGTGCATCAGGTGTGCTGGTGGTGCCCTGCTCTGTCTCTTGCTCAGTTAACCCAACCAGAGCACTAAAATGAGTCACCCCCTGGCCAGGTCAGCCTGATGATGCCCAGATGAATTCCTCCTGGCCATCCAGTCCAGTGAAACTACGCTTGCAAGCTGGAAATAGGCAAAAGAGCAACCGGGACTGCTCAGTATTTCACACTGAGCAGATATCTGCTGGGGTCTGGGTAAATGGATGTCCATGGGGCTTGCTGCTAGAGCCCAGGCTGCACTGTGATCACCCAACAGTAATTCATGCCTGCTGGGCTGCTTTCCAGGGGAGGGGAGGAGGGGGTCTTCACAGAATGGCTCAGGTTAGAAAGGACCTCAGAGCTCATCGACCCCAACCTCCCCACCATGAGCAGGGACACTTGAGCAGCTAGGCTCAGCTGCTCAAGGCCTCACCCAACCTGGCCTTGAACATCCCCAGGCAGGAGGCAGCCACAGCCTCCCTGGGCAGCCTGTGCCAGAGTCTCAGCACATTCTTGAACGTTTACCTCCCCAGACGAAAGGAGCTTGGGGTTTTGGTTGGTTGGTTGGGTTTTCCCTATTTTCACTTTTCTTTTTCTCTTTTTTCCCCAAGAGGGCAGGGCTTTATGCAGTTGTTTATCAAGTGCCATCTCCAAACCACATTGTTGTAGCACCCTTTACATGCTGAGGCTTCTTAAACTGCAGCAAACTCAGGGTGCTTCACGGTTTTATTCAGCTGTGCTTAATTTCAGGCCTCTGACAGCCTGACTTGCTTTCCAGTAAGCCTCCAGGCAGAATTCAAGGCTCTTCCTTCAGTTCTTTATTTAGACTGTATTTAATGTAGGACAGAAATTGCCACCAGCTTACTTCTTTTAACAAATCAGGAAACGTAGCAGCAACAAAGCAAGCAGCAACAGTTTATTTCCACCGGTTCAGGAGTGTGACCTAAAGGGAATGCTTGTCCTTCCACACTGCTGGAGTCCTGTTGTTTATAAAGGCCACCCTATTATAACAGAGGAGTTTGCTGCTTGTATTTCTTTATTGCCAGATGCTTCCATCAAAGTGGGAAATTCTTAGAGGGGGACAGTTGCTGACCCTGTTTTTGCAGGCAGTGTCCTTTCAGTGATCTGCCAAAATAATGGTGAGGCCGTTTTCCTCCTCTCTGCTCCCTCCTCTGCAGCGTGCTCTGTGCACGGTTTTTCTGCTACATTAAGCATTATTGTAGTTCCCTTCATTGCCTGTATCAACATTACAAAATTATTGGCTCTCAAGTGCCATGCAGTAAAATGCAGGAATACACCAACCAGCTAGAGATGAACATTGCTTACTGCCTCTCCTTTGCCCACAAGTGAAGGTAACAAATGCACACTGATGCTGGGAATGGAACTCTGCTGAACATCTTCAATTAAGAGTTGTGTGATTTAAAGAAACTGCTGAAGATGAATGGCTGTGGCCACTCCATTCCAAATTGTCCAGCAGCTCCAGACACCTTCATATGCTGCAAAGGAGAGCAGGGAATTAGCCCAAGGAAGATTGGGATCCAAAAAAAGGAATCTCTGGGTTTGTTCATAAAAGTACTTTTTGGTACACCTTGATTTTTATTACATTGAGACTCTGGCACAGGCTGCCCAGGGAGGCTGTGGCTGCCTTCTCCCTGGGGATGTTGAAGGCCAGGTTGGATGAGGCCTTGAGCAGATGAGGGGGGAAGGGGCTGAAACCAGTCCCCCCAGACAGGAGTCTGAGGGTGAAAGCAGCAGCCCAGCTGCAGTGCCTGTACACTAATGCACGAAGCATGGGTAACAAACAAGAGGAGCTGGAAGCCTTGCTGCAGCAGGAGAGTTATGATGTAGTTGCCATCACTGAGATGTGGTGGGATGACTCACATGACTGCAATTGACAGCTACAGGCTCTTCAGGAGAGACAGGCAAGGAAGAAGGGGTGGAGGGGTGGCCCTGCACATCAGGGAGGCACTAGATGCCATTGAGCTGGAGATCAGGGACGATCAGGTTGAGTGCCTGTGGGTGAGAATTAGAGGGAAGACCGGCAGGGCAGACATCCTGGTTGGAGTCTGGAAGGTGTCCAGAGAAGGGCAACAAAGCTGGGGAGGGGTTTGGAGCACAGCCCTGTGAGGAGAGGCTGAGGGAGCTGGGGTTGCTTAGCCTGGAGAAGAGGAGGCTCAGGGCAGACCTTATTGCTGTCTATAGCTACCTTAAGGGAGGCTGTAGACAGGCAGAGGTTGGTCTCTTCTCCCAGGCAACCAGCACCAGAACAAGAGGACACAGTCTCAAGCTGTGCCAGGGGAGGTTTGGGCTGGATGTTAGGAGGAAGTTCTTCATAGAAAGAGAGATTTACCATTGGGATGTGCTGCCCGGGGAGGTGGTGGAGTCCCCATCCCTGGAGGTGTTTAGGAAGAGCCTGGGTGAGGCACTTGGTGCCATGGTTTAGTTGATTAGATGGTGTTGGGTGAGAGGTTGGACATGATGATCTCAAAGGTCTTTTCCAGCCTGGTTAATGCTATTCTATTTGAATTTTTCGAGTAGTTGAGAGGTGTCCCTGGGCATGGTGAGGAGGTTGGAGCAGATGAACTCCGAGGTCCCTTCCAGCCTGAGCCATTCCAGGGCTCTATGATGATTCTATGAACACTAAAATCTTGGCTCAGTGAAAGCCACCACATGAAATTGCCTTTGTTGGGGAGAGGAATTATTGTTTTTAAATTAATTTCACTGCTTTGTAACTGTGCAGAAATTGTTAGCTGTAGCTTGTGAGCATTCATTGATGTTTCCTCTTTCTGCTGTAGGAAGCATTGCAATCATTGTTCCTCTTGTTTTGCTGGTGACTTTGATCACTACTCTGGTAATTGGACTATTTCTCTGCAAGAGGAAACGCAGGTGAGTCATTTTATGTTGATGTATGAAGTAAAAGAGTAAATATTTTACCTGCATGCATCTTCTGGATATACAAAATTCACTTTATCCATGTTGGCCAGGTAGTAAAAACTGAAAACAAACCCCCCCGAAACCAAAACATAACAAACGTGTTTCTGGATGCTGTGAGTTAGTTATGGTTTGGTTCTTGCTGGAGCAATCATGTCTGGTTTCTATGCTTATATTGCTTGTAATCCAGATGTGGTAGATAAGAAAAGGGAGTGTTTTGCTTATCAAGTTTGCTCCATCTTGCCAAGTCTGTAGACTTGCTCTCAATTTCATCCAGAGGCTTAGTGAAACCAGCATTAATTATCTCCTTGGAAGTATGTGATTGGTGTAATTACTGTTGTTCACTTCTGCAAATACTCTCAGGCAGAGCCTGTGCAGCATTCCCAGTTTCTGGTTCCAGTTCATTTACTTTGATTAGTTCCCTTGCATTTTGTATGCTTACAGTGAACATCCAAGCAAACTCTGCTGTAGAGTCCCAAGCCTTGTAATTGTCACTCTCCTTCTGCAACATCTTGCATAGGAAAGCCCATTTCCAGCACTGGATCTCATTCACCTGGACTTCAGCTGCAGTAGAGCTGATAACTGAACTTAGGGAGTGTAGCAGATGTTTTGACTTTGGCCATGCTGCATGGCAGGGGAAGCAAGACTGTTTGTATTGCATGCAGACACCTGAGAGAGCTGCTGACTTAGCTGTGTTCTGAGAACGTGATGTTAGTGGGGATGCAGATTTAACAAGGAAGGATTCGTAGTAATAAGCACCTGGCCAGCCAGGGAAGACCTGGAGTAGCAATCAGAGAGCAAACCCCTTGCTTCAGGCCTGCTGGGTGCTCTTGGGTGCCCTGCCTTCCTTTCTCTTGAGCAGCTGCTTTCCCTTCTCTGAAACCATGGCCATGTCTTATTTCGTAGTCATTTAGAGCTGTGATCGACTGCTTCAGCAAATGTGACCATTTGTGAGACTATTTCAGTCCTCCAGGCTAAAAGACTCTCATGAGTTACTATCATCTAGCATCAGACATGGCATCTCCCTGGCAATGCTGCTGCTAATTAGCAGGCATTAATTTTTAAATGCTCTTTGAAAAGCCAACAGGATAAATACATTCCCTGGCCATAATGGAGCCAGCCAGGCTCCACCAATGTCATTGCATGCTGCTGGATCTAAACCCAGGTTTAGTCATCGCCAAATGCTGAGCAGCAAGTGGCAGTTCTGTAACTGGGTTCAATTATTGAGAACAGTTTGCTAAATAATAGATCTTCACTAGGGGAACAGAGCTAACCCCAGCAAAGAACTATCGACTTTCCTTGTGTTTTCAGCCACTTTCATCTGTTCAGAGGCTGAGCATCAAACTAGGTTAAGTGTTCAACACTTCTGCTCCCCAGAGAAAGGCTTATTTTGGTGGGAACTGGATGATCCTTGAGGTCCCTTCCAACCCTGACAATTCTATGATTCTATTTTGGGAAATGTTCTTTCTGTGCCATCTCTGGAAAACACAGATCCTTCACTGTATTGGATCTCAGACACTGACTGCATCTTTCTCAACCAAACAAGGGGGACTCAGCTAATATCATCCTGACTGTGACCTCCCTGCTCTTCTCTTGTAGTTCCAGGGAACATACTGCACTGGGAGAAATTACCCCCTGGAGGTTATTTCAGTCGCTCAAGCTAAGATCACCTCCTTAGCTGAAAGAATTGAACTCGGCCACTAAAACTTTGCTCCATGGCTTATCTTTGCTGATATTTAACTCAAGGTTAAAAATAAGACACTCTCTTTTATTGAGGTTGGACAAAACTCGAGTTGAACTTCAGCTTTCCAGTAAGCACTGGCAGGGAGCACAAAGTGGAGCCATGAGAAGTTCATCCATTTTTAATGCAGGGTAATGAAAGCGTTTGCTCCTCCTCGGATTACAACCAACCTGGGACAAGTAATTGCAGAGGGAGCGAGGGAAGCTGGCTGAAGCCTGCTCCATCTGCAGTACTGCAGGGAACCTGCAGGGAGCTTGCAAGGCTCTCCTTGGGAAGTGAAGGAAATCTGGGCATAAGAGGAGGAAGTCAGGTCAGAGACAATGGGTGAAAACTTGGGGTGAACTCACACCTCCCCAGCCAAAGTGAGCAAAACAAGAAGCTGCAGCTTCCAGCTTGTGTGAGGTCTGCACAGAGCCTGAGACTGCTGCTGCTTGCAAAGGGGAGAGTTTTCCAACTGTCTCTGCAGGAAGCACTTCTTCATCCTGTCAGTCTGAACGATTAAAGAGACAGCAAGTGTAATTTGTACTAGTTTAGGATGAATCATCCACGAAATGACTTGGAGAATGACTCACTTCTTTTCTTTGTGTGTATGCATGACAGGACAAAAACTATCAGAAGACAGCCCATGATCAATGGAGGGATCAATGTAGAAATTGGCAATCCATCATACAACATGTATGAGGTGGGCCACGATCACACTGAAGGTGGTCTCTTAGCCTCAGACTTTGCAGTGAATGCAGAGAAGGTAATATTTTCTTTTTCTACTTGCAAATCCACTGCTTCTGTTCTACAAAGAGTTTGGCTTTAACTGTAATTAATAGAAACATTAGAAAATGATCTTTAGATGTAGTTATTAATCTAGAGGCAAATTAGGTTTCATTAGAGTAAATGCCATGCAGATATTAACAGCTGGTTGGCTGTCTGATGCTTGCTGATGCATGTTTGGGATGTTTTCCCTAGTGCTTGTATTTTGCCACAGTAGAGTTAGAACTAAAGTACAAAATGAGGGTTTTGTCATAGACACATCAGCCCTAAGCTGCCAGATTGCAGGCTCCCTTTGCAGTCTGGCTGCAAAGAGTGAATGGGGATCTGAGCGCGCACAGTCTGCCATCTGAGGCATGGCAGAGCGCGTCCATAAATATGAGGCTGACTTATTTCAGAGATGAGCACTTCCCAAGGCATCAAGAATCCAGCAGGCTGGCTGGGGAGATAGATGAAATGTTTACAGGAGGCTGGGAGGTGTTATCATTTCCTTGTGAAAGATGCTGTCAGTCCCACAGCAGCTCTCTCCATGACTGAGCTCCTTGAGTGATGTGAGATGGGCTGAAGGGGCAGTGCTGTGGTATCTTTGCTAGAGCTCTGTAATCAGGCAGACACCAAAGGGTAGCCATCCTTCTGTGGTGGCTCTGACAGAGCAGTCACTGGATTGCTGTTAGCTCTGGGAGCAGCAGCTCTGAATTGTACAGTCAGGGTGCTGAGTCCCAGAGGGAAGCTGGAAGTGGAGGTACCTGCTGGAGGAGGAGTAGCAGCCAGTGCTTACTGCTCAAACCCTTGAGAGGAAATGGTTTTAAATGCTGAATGTTGTTCTCTTACTGAAGGCAAGAACTTTTC
Organism: Dryobates pubescens; assembly: GCF_014839835.1. Taxonomy (NCBI): domain Eukaryota; kingdom Metazoa; phylum Chordata; class Aves; order Piciformes; family Picidae; genus Dryobates; species Dryobates pubescens. The sequence goes on from NC_071613.1 coordinate 57,521,401, forward strand.
ATGCTGAAGCATACCTGTAAGGAGGATTGCTTTAACTGTAGGTGACTCTCAAATGATGTTTTTAATCAGTGCACTGTCTGGTGGTGTTGCTAAGTGTGCATGGAAATGCTCGGGTAGCACAGAAACTAAACATTTCTGTTTACACAGGCCAGATACATAGGGGGAGGGCCCACTGCCTTCAAGCTTCCCCACACAGCTCCATCAATCTACCTAAACTCTGACTTGAAAGGACCACTATCAACAGGGGTGAGAAATGATGACCCAAATCCATCTCATTCCACCGCAGCCCCGTGCCAAAGCCAGTCTGTGTGTCGGGTTTGAATAGAGGCAGTTTCTCTCTGGGTTTAATTTTGTTGTTCTTCTTTCCACGGAAAGAGGAATGGCAGCAAGGAATGCATTTTCTGTTTGAAATGGAGGGTTCCCCTCTGCATACAGAATCTCACCTGTGCCTGTCGATGCACCAAGATCTACAACTGCAAGTATGCCTTTGCAAAGGAATGCAAAAGCAGTGAGCAATGGGAATGCTTTTTTTTAGCCAAACACCCTCGGCCAGGCATCTTGATGGCTCTTACATTTATCTCTGATTACACACACTTAGTGATGGCTATCAGACTGAAAGAAGTTCCCAAAGACACCTCCTTTTATTGCAGAGGAATGTGATGCACTCCAAAATGAATAGTTTCCTTCAATACAGGCAAGGCATTTCTTTGATTGGTCAGCTCCTCATAAATGTTTCTCATAGAGCAGTTACCTCTAAAGCATCAGATTGTGACAGCAATTTAGCCTGACATTCACAACCCCTGAAATGTAAAGCATTTAAAAGGAGCATCCATGTGACATTCATTTCCATGTGCCTCAGTATATATTCATCTGTTGTGCCATTTGCATCCTTGCATGGTTTGTAGTCTGTTCTATTTGGAGCTTTAAGGATTTGTACAGGGTGCAGGATGTCTGGTGGAGCACAGAGCCATGGCTGGTGGAAGCTGGAGAGCCCTTCTCTAACATCAGCTCTGTAGTCAAAGTCCCTCCAGTTACTCTCTGTCCCTCACTGTGCTGCTTTATGCTATCAGTGCACACTGAGGCAGAGCCTACTATTATGTCATTTGAATAACTCCATCAGACACTGTTTAGAGGCCAAGTGTCTCTCTTCTGTTATCATCTTTAATAATAACTGTCAATGAAATAAACCCCCCCTGCCAATTGACACCAACCTTATTTCCCTCAGTTTCTGATTATAATCATTACAACAAATGTAAAGATCCCTCATTCCATGGGGGGCAGGCAGGTAGGGCTGAGAGAAGTGCTGCAGCAGTTGATTGCCTGTTCTGCTGACAGAGAGGAGTAGCTTCTTCCTTCTCTTCTCTTTTAAACAAATGTGACTCACCTCTTTCTGGCTCCCTCCCAGGGAAGTGTGGGACACCAGCTGAGCACTGTGTCACCTGGAATGGATGGAGCAGGGAGCACTTTGACTGACTAGCTGAGGCACTGCTGTCACTAGCCAGCCTAAGGGCTCAGAAACAGTCTGGGTCAACAGGGAGAGGAAGAGCTCAGAAAGTTTCTAGGAAGAGCTAAGATTTTAGACATCTTCCATTCCCTGTTAGCCAAGGTGTCCCCAGGATATCTGCAAGTCAAGAAAGCTTCTGGTGTGGCTATCTGAAAGGTTAGCCACTTACTGTGTCCAGCAGATGAATTATTTTAGCTTTTTTGGGGTAGTTTATTGGTGCTCCGCTCAGTATTTGTGCAAGCAGAGCTGTGCTGTTGAATAGTTGTGAGAAAGAGGAAGATTTGGCCATGGGGGCCTCTTTTTAGTTGTTGTAGGTAAAAAGTTGAACATCTGGTTGGAGAGCAAAGGTCTCCTAGGAGACAGCAAAGGCACAGTAGGAAGGAATTAGTGGAGGTGTTTCCATGATAAACCTTGGGTAGTGCTTCCTGCCTAGCAGGGCAAGAGCAGAGCGAGTTCTGAACCCTCTTGTGCACACACATCCTCCTGTGCTGTCAGGCTCAGACTTGTGATCTGCTGAAGTGCTTTGCAGAATTCAAACCTGCCTTGTCCTCTAGTCAAGTCCCACTCATTTCCAGAGAGCTTGTGTTCTCATTCCAGTCCAAGCCACCAAAACTGTAGACAGAAACGTTACTCCCCGGCCTGTCCCTACCATGACATCTTGGCAGTTGTGATGGTTTATTATGCAAGTGTAACTGACATGCCAAAGGTCTTGAATTGTTGGTCAAACCCTGTTGTGTACTTGGGCCACAGAACTCGCAAGCATGGTCAGCTATTGATGGGATGCTGATGGCTTAGAACAGGTAATCCACGGAAACTGCCACTGGCAGTTTTCTCCTCCCCTGGCCTCACAGTGCACCTTCTCTATTAGCTCCTCCATACCTGCTCTGCAAGCCTGCAGTGTAACGAGGCAGGCAAGTGAGCTCCAGAGGCATTTTCCGAGGTTTGGGGTTGCACTGGGGTTGTGGTTCGTGCCACGGCACCGCTGCATGCGTCACCCCCGCGTTTGCCGTAACAGCATGCCTCATCGCGAGCTTCACCTCGAGCTACATCATTAACTCATCGGGTTGCAGCAGCCCAGGGACCTCTTCAGTGTGTCCAGCTCTGGCTTACGAGTCCCTGTCCTTGCCGTACCCCAGCCGTTTCCATCGCCGTGAGCTCCGCTCTCGGCCGGGCCCGGGGCTCTGACGGCCGCCTCCTCTCTCCGCAGCCCACGAATTACGCCAACCCCGTGTACGCCAAGCTCTACGTGGACGGGCAGCACTGTCGGAACTCCTTAGCGAGCGTCGACGAAAGAAGAGAACTCCTTCCAAAGAAAATAGATCTTGGCATACGGGAGACTGTGGCATAGCCTGCTGGTACCTTTTCTACTCTGTATAAATGTATAAAATACGAGGATTACTTTTCTATGTACCAACAGTATTCTAATTGTTTCGGCATCAGCATTACCTCTGGGTTCCGTTCGGTCGGTTGTTTTCTGGGTTTTTCTTTTGCTGATGACTTTTGACTGACCATTTGTAAGGTATTTTTATGAAGAAAAAAAAAAAAACAGAAAAAAAACCCCAACCCACCAACCAAGACAGAAGAACCACCTGCACTACAGTACAACTCACCACAGCGCTGCTGGGAGAAGACACCTCTGCACCGGTGAACATGGCCAACGGCGGATTCGTTTGTAGCGTGACCATGAGCAATCTGTTTTCCATGGACTCCTTTTGGTTCTGCTCAATGGCTGAGGATGGTAGCTGCACTTTTCCCCTGATGTAGTCTGGAAGCTGTCGTACAGTGTGTCCCTTTGTTTATTTTGAGTGGTGAAAGAATGACTGAATGGTCTGCTCTCTTCTTTGTGCCCAGTACGGTTTCTCTTCAGATCCTGGCAAAGCTCGGTAACTCTTCTCAGACAAAGCAGAGCTGGCTTTGGAATTGGCTTTAGGTTGCCAAGAGGTAAACAAGACTATAGAAAGAGACCTCTAATGATCTGCATGGGCACGATGATTCTGTTTCAGCATCCCCGTGACTGTAGATGAAATACTAAACATATATACCCTGTAAACAACTCTGTATTTATTCAAACCTTCTAGAACGTAGTGACGATCCAGCTTGGAAACTGAACCCTTTCTTGCTGTGGGACAAAGCCTTGTGACCGCCTACAGCCCTGCAGGACAGTAGCCTCCCTAGAGCACAAGAGCGCATCGCCTACACGTGCATTACATGCTTAGTCACCTCCTCACAGGCATTCTGTGCAGATTAATGATTCCCCTAGCAGTAGGGGAAACCCAACCCCCAGACCCTGAGCGCACCCCCAGACGATCCCAGCATTCGGCTTGACAGCCCCCGAGCAGTCCTGCCTGCTCCAAGGTGGTAAAGGACACAAAACACAGCAGTCTCTTTCTGTGAGGACAGTCTGATACCACAGAGGTAGAACAGACCCCAGCTGCTGGTTAGTGGAGCCTTGCCTAAGCCTCAGTTTCTGTAGTCTGTGTTGAATGTCCCAGTCCAATTATCGCAAGCGAGAAGCATCAGTACCGGTTTCCAGCGCTGGCTGTGACCTGGGCTGCTCTCTGTTGTTGCTCAGAGGCAAAACCTGGCTCACCTCTTTTGATTTGGATGGAAGTAGAGGGTAGGATCTCTTTCAGGTCTGAACTGGATCGAAATGTTTTCTACATAACTCTAAAGGCACAAAAGACTTCTTCCCACATCTCCTGTGGAGGACCCTTCCTTGCCCTGCTAGCCATGACTGACTTTTAGCTCTCATAATCTATTAACCTAGCAGATTCGACATGTTTGTGGTTGCTCTTTATTCCCTTTGTACAAGCATTACAAAGATAACTTCTGCTGTTTTATAAGAGGTTTTTGTTGTACTATTGTGCATGCATACTACCTATTTCTAAACTTTGCCATACTGGGGCCTTTCTAAACCTCCTGATTTCTGTAACCCTAGTGCAATTTGGGCTTGGACAATGTTATGCATATCATAAACCTTTTCAGGTTCTGGTTTCAGTACATTTTTTTAAATTGAACAGTATTTTTTTCCTTTTTTGGGTTACAATAGTCATTTTGCCTATGTTTCTACAATGAAGTGTTAAATACTTTATAAAAAAACAATAATCATCATATTGTTGCCTGATTTATTTAAATGAAAACCTCCATACTTCACTCCTCAGTGTCTTGGACTAATTTCTGAATTCAGCTTAGCCCATGCAGGTTGAGGACGAGCAAACCGAAGGGCAGGACATTCACTTGGTGCAATCCCTCCTCTTAATGCCAGTTTGGGCTTTTTTACGGCCTCTGTGCTAGGGCCTCTGCAGCTCTGCAGCTGTTTGGACGGTGCAGGTGCATGGCTGCATGTCCTGTCCAAAGAGCCAGAGAGCAGTTGCATTCCCTGCTCTACCAAAGAGTTTCCTGCCACACAGCTACACCTGCACGGGTCCTGCCTGTATTCCGGTGACATCTGCAGGGCTGGCCCTGGCCCTCAGGCTCTGCACTGTTGCATCTGTAGTGAGGCCTAAGCAGGTGGGCTTTGCAGAAACTTCACTGTCTGTTTGCTGGCAGAGAATTTCACTTCTCCAATGCTCAGGTGGAGCTGAAGTGTAACTGCTGGGTGTCCAAGTAACGTGAGTTTGAAATCTGAGCTCCTACCTGGACCTCCTGAAATTGCCTATGGTGATGTCTCCTCTTTCCTTGCTGGACTTGCTGGAGCGTGTCCAGAAAAGGGCAACAAGGTTGGTGAGGGGCTTGGAGCACAAGCCCTATGAGGAGAGACTGAGGTTGCTTAGCCTGGAGAAGAGGAGACTCAGGGGTGACCTTATTGCTCTCTACAACTACCTGAAGGGGGGTTGTAGTGAGGCGGAGGTTGGTCTCTTCTCCCAGGCAACCAGTACCAGAACAAGAGGACACAGTCTCAGGCTGCGTCAGGGCAGGTTTAGGCTGGAGGTTAGGAGGAAGTTTTACACAGAGAGAGTGATTGCCCACTGGAATGGGCTGCCTGAGGAGGTGGTGGGGTCGCCGTCGCTGGGGGTGTTCAGGGAGAGGCTTAACAGGATGCTTGGTTGTATGGTTTAGTTGATTGGGTGGTGTCGGGTGATAGGTTGGACACGATGATCTCGAAGGTCTCTTCCAACCTGGTTAATTCTATTCTATTCTATTCCTTTGAGCGGGACGTGTTTACCTTGCACTTCCTGCAGTGTAAATGCCTTTACCACAATGGAATCTGCTTATTTGCTGCAGAAATCCACAGCTGATGTCAGTGGAGCCATTAGATACTGGGCGTTACAGCAGCATCTGCTCTGAAGTTTAGAGGCAGAATTTTGATGGAGACACTGAGCTGTGCCACTGCTGTGCTGTAAAGATCTGTGGCTTACTCTTTGGTTTCATAATCCCCAGTGGGGTCTGTTTGGGTTTTGCTTTACCAAGGCTCTCCACATGAACTGTTTCTCACAGTCCTCTAACAGCCCCAGCACCCCCAGGCTCTGTAACGGTGCCAAATCACAGCAGGAGCTGGAGGGTGAAAGGCTGATCAGTAACCTGTGTGTGCATCCTCAGGAGCTCAGGGAAGTGATTCTGGGCAGGAACTTCCTACATTTCCAAAGCCTTCTTGCTGTTATTAATGCCACAGATCCGTCTGTGCTTTAAGCTGACCTGATCCTGGAGGACAGGAGCCCGGCTGGATGTGCCTGTAGCAGTGCTGAACACATCTGTCTCTTCAGGGGGTAGGTGCAAGGCTCTGTCTCGTGTCTCTCCTGAAGACACTAATGACCTTCCCTGTGGCTTGCTGGGACTGTGCTGCCTCACTGCCTTCACAGGGGAACATTTTTCTTCCCTGGTACTAATAATTTTTCTTAGCAATGTGAAGCAGGTTGTGGGTTCCATAACTACCAGGTACTTAAATTACTCAGGGCAATGGAAACTCTGATAGATCCAAGCACTGTGCAGTTCCTGCTTGCTCTTCAGCTAAGGAATGCCTCCAGGTTCCTGGGTGACCAGGATGCAGCTCTGGGTCTGCTCTTTGCTGTTGTTACCCACAGCTGTACTCAACAGAACAAAAATAACCCTGAAAGCTTAAAGGGTATGGTGATGTGCTCCACACCAACCAGCTTCTGAAATTCTTTGCTGAATGGAGAAGCTCCACACACACAAAAGTGCTAAGGGAAAAAAGCATTTGTGCCAAACTTTGTGGAATTGTGTCTAATGGATCTGTGTTTTCCCCCAGAGAGGTTCTGGTAGTCAGTATAGCTGCAACTAGAGTGCAGTGCAGTCCCTGCCTTGGGAGAGGTCTCTTGCTCTCTGCAAGGGCTGGCATAAACTCTAAATTAAGACACCAGACGTTCAAAATGACAAACTGAGATGGATGCAGCTCTTGCTGCTTGGCTTAGGCATTCAGCACAGCCAAGGCTGCCAAGGTGAGTGCAGCCCTGTTGACAGGCACACAGGGAAGCACATCTGAGAGTATTTATTTTGATGTGCATTTGTAAATTGCTCTTGCATTTCCAAGGCAGGCGTGGGGCTTGCTGTGTGCAGAAGGCAGCTCTGCAGTGCAGGGCAACTGAAACTGCTGCCTGGGTTCATTGTCTGCAGTCAGATTGTGGAGAAGGTCCTAATATAACAGCAATTATTTTATTGTCAAGTTCTATCATCCCAGCGCAAGAAAGACACAGAGTTGTTGGAGCAAGTCCAGAGGAGGCCACAAAGATGATCCAAGGGCTGGAGCAGCTCTGCTGTGGGCACAGGCTGAGGGAGCTGGGGCTGTGCAGCCTAGAGGAGAAAAGGCTCTGGAGGGACCTCAGAGCTGCCTGCCAGGACCTGAAGGGATCCTGCAGGAAGGCTGCAGAGAGACTTTTGCTGAGGGTGTCTGGAGACAGGCCAAGGGGGAATGGTTTGAAGCTGAGGCAGAGCAGGGTTAGAGTAGAGCTGAAGAAGAAGTTGTTCAGCAGGAGGGTGCTGAGACTCTGGCCCAGGCTGCCCAGGGAGGCTGTGGCTGCCTCCTGCCTGGGGGTGCTGCAGGCCAGGCTGGATGAGGCCTTGAGCAGCTGAGTGTAGTTGAGAGGTGTCCCTGGGCATGGTAGGGAGGTTGGAGATGAGCTCTGAGCTCCCTTCCAGCCTGAGCCATTCTATAGTTCTGTGACCCTGGCTCTCAAATGTCACACTCTCCATTTCCATGTGCCTGAAACACAGATCTGATGAAAATCAGGTTTCTCATTTAATGTCTACATTGCAAGATGACAATAAGGAGCAAAGAAGCATAAAGCATCTTCTTGCTTCCCTGTGCCAGCTGCACCTCACTTAGTGCATGCTGTGACTCTCCTGACCTCTGACAGTGGTCTTCAAGGTAGGTCTTGAATAGAGGGAGCTGTCTGCTGGCCTCAAGAGGACCTTGAGAAAGTGTTTCCAGGGAAGAAGGGAAGGATCCTATGAGCTCCATTGCTGCTGCTAAATCTAATAATGATGCTCTTCGTTTTATTTTGTGTTGGGCTGTGGTATCAGAACTGCTCTTCAGCAGAAACTCCTTTTCAAGGTGAGTAGGAAGGAAGATCTGAAGGTGGCATGGGAACTGAAGGGATGTACTAATTCAGGGTTACTGATCAATTCTTTTAAAGTGAGTGTTCAACCCAGGGCAGGGTGGGAGGGGGAACAGAAAGGGTCATGCAAGCTGCTCACTGAGTTTGTCTGGTCTTACATAAGCAGGTTTGAATGCTACAAGAGCTGGCACCTGAAAGGGAAAAGATTTCAAGAAGCAAGCTGTGCAGGCAAGCAGCTTCTGACTTGTGGTTCCCGTTGGCAAGGCAGAAGCACCAATCTCGTGCCACCTCAGGAGGTGTTTGGTGATTCATCACAGAGAAACAGCTGCAGATTGTGACAGCAGCTGCTCCACAGAGCGGTGCTCAGCCACCTGAATAGCTCAGGAGCTTGAGAAGGAGCAGCCCTGGAGCCCTGGGGAATGGGGTTCCACCTGCATGGACCTGCCTGGGTGTGCTGATGTTTGAGTCTGGGGGCTCTTTGTGTGTGCACCACGCACTGAGCTCTGCACAGCCAGGTCAGCCCGGGAGCCTCAGCGACCTTGCTGTGGCCACGGAGCTGGAGGCGATGCCGAGATACACTCATCAATGGAACTGAAACGTTGAGAGGTTTGACACCCCCATATGGTTTCAGGGTATCCCACTCTAAGGGTGGGAGAGTCCTGGGCTGTTAGAAAGGGAAGGACTTGGGAAGTGCACCTGGCTGGTGTGTGTGAGAGCAGGCACCCCTGGCTAGGGAAGCTGTAGCAGTAGCAGTGGGCATGGCAGGGGAAGGTTTGTGTCTTCTGTCCCAGTCCTCATGCCCTGCTGCTGCATGCTCTCTTGCACTCCCTACAACTCTTTGGGGTTCAGAAAGCACAGCCAAGCTGGCTGGGAGGTCACTGCCAGCTCAGAGCTGGTTTCCTGGCTAACTGACTGTGCCTGGGCTGTGAGTCAGACTCAAGCAGGATGTGTTTGATCCTCTGATGGCTGCAGCAGCTGCCCAGCGCTCCTTCGTGCTTCTAACAGGTCGTACTCCAACCAAGAGGCTGCTCTTCCCCTTCCTTTTGGTGAGTAGCCTGCACCTTTCCCTGAGGAATGGGCACACACATGGATGAACTTTCCCCTGGGGCACACCTGGGTGTGTTTCACAGCCCCATCCTTCTGTCCTTCTCCCCCAAGAAACTTGGTGATTTCACCTGGGAGGAAAAGAAGTGAAGGTTTGATCCCCTTTGCTTTCCACCACCTCTGAGGTACAGTGAAGCTGAGCTGTGTCCTTGTGGGTTCTGTGCCTGGAGGGTTTGCTCCCCAGGTGTACCTGCAGGCAAAACACCTTCAGGAAGGACAGTGCCAGGTAAGTGACCTTCCTTTCCAGCAGGAAGTTGTGGTGGTGTTGAGCTGGAAGGAGTCGCACACTGTTCCTGGCTGCAGCAGGGCTCTGAATGGGTTTCTGTCAGTGTGTCTGAGGGGGTTTAATGGAGGGAGAGTCCCCTGAGCTGCTGTGGTGCTCGCTGTGCTCTGGTGTCTGACAGCAGCCTGCTGCTAGCTGGGCTGGGCTGTCCTCTAAGGCTGCCTGGTGGCCTCACCTGGTTGTAGGTGTCCCTTTTACTGGCTTAGAGGCTTCTCAGGGGCTCTCAGGAGTCCTGGGTTTCAAGCAGGAGCTGCCAGTGTTGGCAAGTGTGAGCCACAGCAAGCAGACCTCTGATGGAACTGCACACTGCTGCTGGGAGTTCACCATGCAAACAAGTAAATAAGCCCAAGATGATCTGCTGGCTCTGCAGCCCAGACCTTGTCCAGAGCTTTGGTCTGGGTGTGTAGAGCTGTTGTGCCTGCCCCTTGGGCTCCCACAGTGTAGCTGACACCTTTGGCCAGAAGTTGCTGCTGTACAGTTGGCAAACCTCATCTCTTGTGGGAGCTTGCTCCCAGAACCTCTGGGAGGTTGCTAAATGGTCTGGAAGCCTTGAGAAAGGTTGGAGGGAAGAGCTCAGTATCGGTTTGGGATCTGCTGGATAGAAGTTCTGCACATTTGGTGAGACGTGAAAATGACTCTCTTGTAAATCAGGAACCTCAAACATACAGCAGTGAGTCCTGACATGCATGAGTCCTGTGCCAGGTGAGCTGGTAGAGGTCCAGAGCCAGTTTTCTTCTGAAGAGGAGCAGGAGGCAATGCTGGAGCAGCTGCTTCTCATGGCTAGAGCAGGGCAGCAGCCAGGTGGTTCTAAGGTGGCCACTGAATTCTCCACTGCCCAGAGCCCCTTTGGCACAATGGCAGAAGGTATGAAATGCAGTGCAGCACTGCTGTGCTGGCTGCAGGGTCACAATATTCCAGTTACAGATCCCTGACACTCATTTGAACTTCTGTGATGTAGTGAGAGTACACCAGGACTCTGTGTGGCATCCTCAGAGCTGCTGTGCAGTGAAGGCCACGCTGCTTGTGAGCCCCACCA